>NC_064639.1:762962507-763615507 GCF_023864345.2 Schistocerca serialis cubense
ATCTTAGTTTCAGGAAGCAAATTGTTTCGCTTCTTTAGTTGCAGGGTCCGCCGTAACATTCGTTGCATGCCGTCTCGCAGTTACCGCTGGGTCGTCATTAAGTTTTCGGTAGGCACGAGTCGTAATTCTTTAAGGGAACTGCCTTCCGTGATTCGGCGTGATTTATGCGCTGGGACACATTAAAGGCGCAGGTCCGCAAGACTCAAGTTCCCTGCAGCACTGTTACGACAATTGATCCGGGGCCGATGATACTTTCCACTTCCCCACAGGTACCAGCAGGCGTTTTATAGTATCTTTTCTTATTGATATAAAAGTGAAAAGAAAATGACACAAATTGGAAATGTGTAATAATGCTAATGTGGAAAACTTCAAGACATTACTGAAATTTACGATGATGTATGAAACAAGATTGTAATTTGTATTATAATAGACGTAGGTACAGGCTATGCCGTGTACCATACACGATTTTTAATGTTTCATTAATGTCCATGATGCCGAAGCAACCTTTATAGGAACTATTTTAAGCAAGGAGCTGAGTATGATTACAGTTAATATTGGTAGCTTTATTTTTCTAGGTATATATATACAAATAAACCGCTTAACAAAAAGACAAAAATGTGTCCAAAAGGGAGGAGGAGGAAACGAAATTTCACTAGTTGTGACGTTGTGTGTTCTTCCAGAGATTACAGTATCGAGTCAGATTTACAAAGAACTTGACAGTATGAGCTCACTTACCGCTAGGATGTTTCAACCCCTTAAGGGTGTCGTAAAGCCTTTGCGTCTTCTCCTGAGGCAACCTGGCCCACAACCGTTGTAACTGCGTCTTGATCTCCTGGGTGTGGGTACTAAATGGTAGTTGACGTCCGAGTAAGTCCCAGAAATGTTCTACTGGGCACAGATCTAGAGATCTTGCTGCCACTGACGCACTTCAACATTAGGAAGCTACTTCATAGAGAAACGTGCCATGTGTGGGCGAGCATTCTCACATTGAAAAATGTTACCACGGCATGTGAGAGAGAACACAGTAGGATGCTGGATGTCTGTTGTGATGTACCGTTGGTACCGTTGTGCCGCCAAAGTTCCCTCAGTCACTAGCAGTAGCAGTCATGGCCTGCAGTCATACCCGATGCCCCCCCCCCTTACCACCACCACGACGCCCGAACTACACCTCTCTACCCTGTGACTCTCACGGTGGTCATCCGGGGTACCGAGCGAGGTGGCGCAGTGTTTAGACACTGGACTCGCATTCGGGAGGACGACGGTTCAATCCCGCGTCCGGCCATCCTGATTTAGGTTTTCCGTGATTTCCCTAAGTCACTCCAGGCAAATGCCGGGATGGTTCCTCTGAAAGGGCACGGCCGACTTTCTTCCCCATCCTTCCCTAATCCGATGAGACCGATGACCTCGCTGTCTGGTCTCCTTCCCCAAAACAACCCAACCCCAACCCATCCGGGGTACTGCTGAACCGCGACTCATCGCTTAACACAATGCAACGATTTCAGCAACCCTTGCTTCCCGCTCACGGCTAGGACTGTTGATATTTTTAAAAATATCGGTTATCCGATATAGTGATATTTAAAGGAATATTATCATCGGCCCTCGATACGCCAAAAAATTATCGATGTATCGATGAAACAAATATCGACGTGCAGGCCACAAAAAAATATCGCCTGCACATTGTAAATATACTGCCAGTTTTAGATTTATATATTTAAACGTTGATTTATTATTAGATATTCTGTACGTCAACAAGCTAGCAGCCTGGCAGTCCCCCTTAGAGCAAGAATTGAAAGGAAAACGATGCACGTTCACACTTGAAGATAACCACTTTACTCACAATGGTAACTGCAGGTAAGTGGCACAATAAAAGGTGCCCGATGGGTCCGTTGTTCAGTTTCGTCTAATATCAAATGTGTCTGGCACACTTCATGTCGACTTCTCTGTTTTGTTTTTCCATTTCTGCAAATGCCAGCGAACTAGTAATTGTAGTGTCAAAGTTGTGTTGTGAAGTTGAACGTTGGTGTTCTTGTTGGTAGCACTGAGCGCCGTTTTCATCAACATTTCTCCTCACAAGTCTCCGCCTACCGCATATACCAAGCTTGTCATATAGATTTTTGTTCCTCAGGTTCAGCAACTGTTTGTGAAGAATGAACATTAGTTGTTTTTTAACGCAACTGGTGTGCTATTTCTTCACATCGGATATCTTGTCATTCCACGCACAACACCATCCCACAGTGCCATCTATACTTGCTTCACACAATCAAAGAAAAGACTGGACGTGATGAAAGCTCAAAATGTAGTAAGACTCCTTCACACAGTGAAAGTAAAAGAATGTTATACTACAATTTCAAAAGAACAGCTCCAAATATTTATCGAAAATTGCGAAAGAAATATAATATAAAATAAAAATATTGGTTCTCGATAATGCCATTCCGATCTCGATATATCGGTACGCCTTAATATACATTGATACTTTTTGGAAAAATATCGATATATCGGTATTTTATCTGGTGCCCTTGTCACGGCACGACTCCAGACGCAGCCGTTTATATTCTTGTTTACCGGCAGCCCACGCATAGGACCGTGTGTCGCTAGTTCGGCTGCTATTAGTCTCCAACCAATTGTGCGAGATGACACATAATGTTTCAGTAAGTCCGTTATTTATTCTCAGATGACAGGCGCATGTATGCAGGCGTTACGATGTGCTTGGTGTACAATACGGCGATCCCCATTGAGGCGGTCAGGCGTGGTCGATCAGAGCCTTGACGAACAGTACGCCTGCCCTCACGTTAGCATGCTGTCCAATATCCAACGACTATCATATTCGGATGCCTCAAAAATCTGACATTGCACTATTCGACCAGCTGGCCAGATGTAGATCCACAATGAGGCCAAATTCTGTCAAGTGATTGCAACGCTGTCTCACCCCGAGTACGCTGCATCTCCGCGTCCTTCACAATTATCACGCAACATCTGACACTGTCCACAATACCCTACCAGGTCTGGTAACAACACTAAACGCGAACAAGGCTAATGCGCTCTAATGGCCATCCTGTCACAAGCTACATCGATAGTTCACTTTCTTGTCAGCCAGTGTACATAGGAAATGGAAATTTGTGGTAAGGACTATGGGACCAAATTGCTAAGGTCATCCGTCCCTGGGCTTGCACACTAATTAAATTAATTTAAACTAACTTACGCTAAGGACAACACACACACCCATGCCCGAGGGAGGACTCGAACCGACGGGGGGCGGGGGGAGGGGGGGGAGGGGGAGGGGACAAGGCGCGAACTGTGACAAGACGCCTCAGACCGCACAGCTACCCTGCGCGGCCAGTGTACATAGAAATATGCTTCTTAGACTGGGTAAATAACTTCCTCTGTAATTAGGTTCGAGCATTATTGAAGAGAACACCGCTGTGGTATTACGTGTGTTAACGTTTAATTTGGCAACGAAAGATGTTCATATGATTGCAATAAACAACGCAGTCAAGGATATCGCGTTATGGGCAAGTCTGTTCGAACTCATAGATACTACCTTCCATCCTAAGTATCTGCGAGGGGGGACCACATAAAGACGTATCCCAAAAGTAAGACATCGATTTTCATGAAAAATTATGGAACTACATTTGTTCACTTGCCACGCAACATCCGCCTGTGCGATAAGAACGCTATTTCCGAGAAATGTGTGTGTGTCGTTCTTTGCTTATGTAGCGTGACGATACACTGACCATGACATGATCAGTCATTAGGGTCTAAAATGGAAACCACGATAATTTTATAAAAGTTTCCCGTGGAATGTAAGGGCTTTATTATGCCACCTGCCACCACCACTACGCTGAACGCAGTGAGACATTATTAACGGTACAGTCATTTAGTTTCATACCGCATGTCGGGAAACGGCCTACCTCCCTGCTATGTAATACGACAATAACGAATAAAGTTAATGTAAAGTAGGGATTTTATGCACCAGATGACAAAAAGTCAGATGATCTGAAATGGTCATGTAAACCGATAAAATAAAAGCTCAAGTGCGGGATTCCGATTCTGAACTGTTTGTGTTCGCTAGTTACAAAAAACTTCCGAAACAAAAGACGTGCTATTCAGTTCCCTAAAAGGTAAGTACAGTTTATGTCGTATATTGAAAATGAATTTACTCTATGTACAGTATCTACTCTACATGTACAGTCATGCTCTGCAAACCACTGCGAAGTACATGGCGGAGACTATTTCCATTGAACCATACAATGAGGTTGCTTTCTGATCTATTAGCACACAGGGCACGGGAAGTATAATAAATTCCTCCGTTCACTAAAATTAGTCTCAATTTCCCCTTAGCAATGTCTGAAGAAGCATGCATTAGTGACTATCTTGCAGCTATACTACAATTATGAAATTTATTCGTAATTGCGGAATCTTTCTGACATTAGTTGCATTAGGCATAAAGATATTACCTACTGGTGACACACGAAAATTGTGCCGAATTGAGAGGCGAACCCGGATTTCCGACTCATCGCGAGCGGTTGCATTAAACACTTCGGCTATCCGAACACTCTTCCAGGACCGACCTATACTTCCATAGGTCATGAATAAGTGTTACAAGACCCAGCGGACTAAATGACGGTCGTAGTGCTACCGTTGAATACGTTTGTCTCCTTGAAATCCTGTGGCGGGAATCCAAGTAAAGCTGCGAGCGATGAAGTAGTGCCGGCCGGTGTGGCCGAGCGGTTCTAGGCGCTACAGTCTGGAACCGAGCGACCGCTACGATCTCAGGTTCGAATCGTGCCTCGGGCATGGATGCGTGTGATGTCTTTAGGTTAGTTAGGTTTAAGTAGTTCTAAGTTCTAGGGGACTGATGACCTCAGAAGTTAAGTTGCATAGTGCTCAGAGCCATTTGAACCATTTTTGATGGGGTCGTAGGCGGTATGAGAGGTGGAAGTTCGGGTCAGTAGTGGAAGCGTGCTCAGGTAGCCAAAACACTTAAATCGACTGCCCACGACAAGCGAGAGATACGGGTTCGAGTCCCGGTCCGGTTCGAATTTTCATTTGTCATCAGTAGATAATATTTTCATACCTAATGCAGCTAATGTCGGAAAGATTGCGCAGTTCTGAATAAATTTCGCAGACTCACTTTGTCTTTGCAGGCCCTACGGGAGCATATGAAGAGGTGCTGTAGTAAATTCCTCGCTTAACACTGTTGCTTGAAACTTCTTAAGTAGGCTTTTGCGGGTTAGTTCAAGCGGCTGCCCGTTCACATTATTCCCCATATCTGTGATGCTCTTGTCGTGGATCGAGTAAGTAATTAATAATATGTGCTGTTCAAATGGTTCAAATGGCTCTGAGCACTATAGGACTTAGAACTACTTAAACCTAAGTAACCTAAGAACATCACGCACGTCCATGCCCGAGGCAGGATTCGAACCTGCGGCCGTAGCGGGCGCGCGGTTCCAGACTGAAGCGCCTAGAACCGCTCGGCCACAAAGGCCGGCAATCTGTGCTGTCCTTAGTTGAATACGTTCAATATCCGATGTTAATTCTGTTTGTTGTGGGTCCCACACACTTAAAAAAAAATATTCTAGGATTCATCAGACCGGTCAATGTCTGCTACATGCTTTACCTGCAACTGAGCCTGTAGTTTCTTTCCATTTTATATCACTGCAAATTATTACAGTCTGGTATTTGTAAGAGTTGAAGCTTTAGTCATAGCATTCTACATCTTTTCCGTTCTGTGATGTGCGCAGTTACACATTTTTGAACATATAAAGTAAGCTGCCAATCTTTTCACCACTTTAAAATGTCTGGATATATTTTTCAGACTGTTCTTGATTATTGATAAGTGTATCATCGGATAAATGTCATACGTTGCTGTTAGTACTGTCTCCCAGGTCATTAACAAACACAATGAACAGTAAAGGACCTAACACACTTCCCTGGGCCTCGCCCGATGTTATATCTACAGCTGTCAACTATCCTCCACCCAAGAAAACATGCTGCTTCTTCGCTACCAAACAAATCCTCAGTCCAGTCACAAACTTTGCCACCAAAAGGGGTACCCTATGTCTGGAAACAGACTAATGGAAAAACTGGTAGAAGCCGACCTCGGCAAAGATCAGTTTGGATTCCGTAGAAATGTTGGAACACGTGAGGCAATACTGACCCTACGACTTATCATAGAAAATAGATTAAGGAAAGGTAAACCTACGTTTCTAGCATTTGTAGACTTAGAGAAAGCTTTTGACAATGTTCACTGGAATACTCTCTTTCAAATTCTGAAGGTGGCAGGGGTAAAATACAGGGAGCGAAAGGCTATTTACAATTTGTACAGAAACCAGATGGCGGTTATAACAGTCGAGAGGCATGAAAGGAAAGCAGTGTTTGGGGAGGGAGTGAGACAGGGCTGTAGCCTATTCCTGATGTTATTCAATCTGTATATTGAGCAAGCAGTAAAGGAAACAAAAGAAAAATTCGGAGTAGGTATTAAAATCCATGGAGAAGAAATAAAAACTTTGAGGTTCACCGATGACATTGTAATTCTGTCAGAGACAGCAAAGGACCTGGAAGAGCAGCTGAACGGAATGCACACTGTCTTCAAAGGAGGATATAAGATGGACATCAACAAAACAAAACGAGGATATTGGAATGTAGTCGAATTAAATCGGATGATGCTACGGGAATTAGATTAGGAAATGAGAGGCTTAAAGTGGTAAATGAGTTTTGCTATTTGGGAGCAAAATAACTGATGATGATCGAAGTAGAGAGGATATAAAATGTAGACTGTCAATGGCAAGGAAAGAGTTTCTGAAGAAGAGAAATTTGTTAACATCGAGTATTGATTTAAGTGTCAGGAAGTCGTTTCTGAAAGTATTTGTATGGAGTGTAGCCATGTATGGAAGGGAAATGTGGACAATAAATAGTTTAGACAAGAAGGGAATAGAAGCTTTCGAAATGTGGTGCTACAGAACGATGCTGAAGATTAGATGGGTAGATCACATAACTGATGAGGAGGTATTGAAGAGAATTGAGGAGAAGAGAAATTTGTGGCACAACTTGACTAGAAGAAGGGATCGGTTGGTGAGGCATATTCTGAGGCATCAAGGAATGACCAATTTAGTATTGGAGGGCAGCGTGGAGGGTAAAAATCGTAGAGGGAGACCAATAGATGAATATACTAAACAGATTCAAAAGGATGTAGGCTGCAGTAGGTACTGGGAGATGAAGAAGCTTGCACAGGATAGAGTAGCATGGTGAGCTGCATCAAACCAGTCTCTGGACTGAAGACCACAACAACAACATGTCTGGATTCTACAACCTTAGCGGAGAAAGCGTTTTTTGTTTATGTCATCTGTCTTCTGACTGGTTTGATGCGGCCAGTCACGAATTTTCCGCGTGTCAGTCTCTTAATTTCCTATCAGCACTTGCGGCCAACGTTCTCAATTACTTGTTCGATGTATTCCAGTCTCACTTTTCCCCTACAATTTTTAGCCTCTACGCTCCCTCAAGCATAACGGAAGTTATTCCCCCACCCCCATGAACCATGGACCTTGCCGTTGGTGGGGAGGCTCTCGTGCCTCAGTGATACAGATAGCCGTACCGTAGGTGCAACCACACAACGGAGGGGTATCTGTTGAGAGGCCAGACAAACGTGTGGTTCCGGAAGAGGGGCAGCAGCCTTTTCAGTAGTTGCAGGGGCAACAGTCTGGATGATTGACTGATCTAGCCTTGTAACACTAACCAAAATTGCCTTGCTGTTCTGATACTGCGAACGGCTGAAAGCAAGGGGAAACTACAACCGTAATTTTTCCCGAGGGCATGCAGCTTTACTGTATGATTAAATGATAATGGTGTCCTCCTGGGTAAAATATTCCGGAGGTAAAATAGTCCCCCATTCGGATCTCCGGGCGGGGACTACTCAGGAGGATGTCGTTATCAGGAGAAAGAAAACTGGCGTTCTACGGATCGGAGCGTGGAATGTCAGATCCCTTAATCGGGCAGATAGGTTAGAAAATTTAAAAAAGGAAATGGATAGGTTAAAGTTAGACATAGTGGGAATTAGTGAAGTTCAGTGGCAGGAGGAACAAGACTTTTGGTAAGGTGATTACAGAGTTATAAATACTAAATCAAATAGGGGTAATCCAGGAGTAGGTTTAATAATGAATAAAAAAATAGGAGTACGGGTAAGCTACTATAAACAGCATAGTGAACGCATTATTGTGGCAAAGATAAACACGAAGCCCACGCCTACTACAGTAGTACAAGTTTATATGCCAACTAGCTCTGCAGATGATGAAGAAATTGATGAAATGTATGATGAGATAAAAGAAATTATTCTGGTAGTGAAGGGAGATGAAAATTTAATAGTCATGGGTGACTGGAATTCGAGAGTAGGAAAAGGGAGAGAAGGAAACATAGTAGGTGAATATGGATTGGGGCTAAGAAATGAAAGAGGAAACCGCCTGGTAGAATTTTGCGCAGAGCATAACTTAATCATAGCTAACACTTGGTTCAAGAATCATGAAAGAAGGTTGTATACATGGAAGGACCCTGGAGATAGTAGAAGATATCAGATAGATTGTATAATGGTAAGACAGAGATTTAGGAACCAGGTTTTAAATTGTAAGACGTTTCCAGGGGCAGATGTGGACTCTGACCACAATCTATTGGTTATGAACTGTAGATTAAAACTGAAGAAACTGCAAAAAGTTGGGAATTTAAGGAGATGGGACCTGGATAAACTGAAAGAACCAGAGGTTGTACAGGGTTTCAGGGAGAGCATAAGGGAACAATTGACAGGAACGGGGGAAAGAAATACAGTAGAAGAAGAATGGGTAGCTTTGGGGGATGAAATAGTGAAGGCAGCAGATATCAAGTAGGTAAAAAGACGAGGACTAGTAGAAACCCTTGGGTAACAGAAGAAATATTGAATTTAATTGATGAAATGAGAAAATATAAAAATGCAGTAAATGAAGCAGGCAAAAAGGAATACAAACGTCTTAAAAATGAGATCGACAGGAATTGCAAAATGGCTAAGCAGGGAGGGCTAGAGGACAAGTGTAAAGATGTAGAGGCTTATCTCACTAGGGGTAAGGTAGATACTGCCTACAGGAAAATTAAAGATACCTTTGGAGAAAGGAGAACCACTTGCAAGAATATCAAGACCATGGATGGAAACCCAGTTCTAATCAAAGAAGGCAAAGCAGAAAGGTGGAAGGAGTATATAGAGGGTCTATACAAGGACGATGTACTTGAAGACAATATTATGGAAATGGAAGAGGATGTAGATGAAGATGAAATGGGAGATATGATACTGCGTGAAGAGTTTGACAGAGCACTGAAAGACCTGAGTCGAAACAAGGCCCCTGGTGTAGAAAACATTCCCTTAGAACTACTGACAGCCTTGGGAGAACCAGTCCTGACAAAACTCTACCATCTGGTGAGCAAGATGTATGAGACAGGCAAAATACCCTCAGACTTTAAGAAGAATATAATAATTCCAATCCCAAAGAAAGCAGGTGTTGACAGATGTGAAAATTACCGAACTATCAGTTTAATCAGTCACAACTGCAAAATCATCATCATCATCATCATCATCATCATCATTTAAGACTGATTATGCCTTTCAGCGTTCAGTCTGGAGCATAGTCCCCTTACAAAATTCCTCCATGATCCCCTATTTAGTGCTAACATTGGTGCCTCTTCTGATGTTAAACCTATTACTTCAAAATCATTCTTAACCGAATCCAGGTACCTTCTCCTTGGTCTGCCCCGACTCCTCCTTTCCTCTACTGCTGAACCCATGAGTCTCTTGGGTAACCTTGCTTCTCCCATGCGTGCAACATGATCCCACCATCTAAACCTGTTCGCCGTGACTGCTACATCTATAGAGTTCATTCCCAGTTTTTCTTTGATTTCCTCATTGTGGAGACCCTCCTGCCATTGTTCCCATCTACTGGTACCCGCACTCATCCTACCTACTTTCATATCCGTAACCTCAACCTTGTTGATAAGGTAACCTGAATCCACCCAGATTTCGCTCCCATACAACAAATTTGGTCGAAAGATTGAACGGTGCACAGATAACTTAGTCTTGGTACTGACTTCCTTCTTGCAGAAGGGAGTAGATCGTAGCTGAGCGCTCACTGCATTAGCTTTGCTACACCTCGCTTCCAGTTCTTTCGCTATGTTGCCATCCTGTGAGAATATGCATCCTAAGTGAAACTTCCTGGCAGATTAAAACTGTGTGCCCGACCGAGACTCGAACTCGGGACCTTTGCCTTTCGCGGGCAAGTGCTCTACCAACTGAGCTACCGAAGCACGACTCACGCCCGGTACTCACAGCTTTACTTCTGCCAGTACCTCGTCTCCTACCTTCCAAACTTTACAGAAGCTCTCCTGCGAACCATGCAGAACTAGCACTCCTGAAAGAAAGGATATTGCGGAGACATGGCTTAGCCACAGCCTGGGGGATGTTTCCAGAATGAGATTTTCACTCTGCAGCGGAGTGTGCGCTGATATGAAACTTCCTGGCAGATTAAAACTGTGTGCCCGACCGAGACTCGAACTCGGGACCTTTGCCTTTCGCGGGCAAGTACTCTACCAACTGAGCTACCGAAGCACGACTCACGCCCGGTACTCACAGCTTTACTTCTGCCAGTACTTCTGCGAGTCTCGGTCGGGCACACAGTTTTAATCTGCCAGGAAGTTTCATATCAGCGCACACTCCGCTGCAGAGTGAAAATCTCATTCTGGATGCATCCTAAGTATTTGAAACCGTCCACCTGTTCTAACGTTGTTCCTCCTATTTGGCACTCAATCCGTTTATATTTCTTTCCCACTGACATTACTTTCGTTTTGGAGATGCTTATCTTCATACCATAGTCCTTATATTTCTATCTAGCTCTGAAATATTACTTTGCAAACTTTCAATCGAATCTGCCATCACAACTAAGTCATCCGCATATGCAAGACTGCTTATTTTGTGTTCACATATCTTGATCTCACCCAGCCAGTCTATTGTTTTCAACATATGATCCATAAATAATATGAACAACAGTGGAGACAGGTTGCAGCCTTGTCTTACCCCTGAAACTACTCTGAACCATGAACTCAATTTACCGTCAACTCTAATTGCTGCCTGACTATCCATGTAAAGACCTTTAATTGCTTGCAAAAATTTGCCTCCTATTCCATAATCTCGTAGAACAGACAATAACTTCCTCCTAGGAACCCGGTCATATGCCTTTTCTAGATCTATAAAGCATAGATACAATTCCCTGTTCCACTCATAACACTTCTCCATTATTTGCCGTAAGCTAAAGATCTGGTCCTGACAACCTCTAAGAGGCCTAAACCCACACTGATTTTCATCCAATTTGTCCTCAGCTAATACTCGCACTTTCCTCTCAACAATACCTGAGAAGATTTTACCCACAACGCTGATTAAAGAGATACCTCTGTAGTTGTTACAATATTTTCTGTTTCCATGTTTAAAGATTGGTGTGATTACTGCTTTTGTCCAGTCTGATGGAACCTGTCCCGACTCCCAGGCCATTTCAATTATCCTGTGTAGCCATTTAAGACCTGACATTCCACTGTATTTGATGAGTTCCGACTTAATTTCATCCACCCCCGCTGCTTTATTGTACTGCAATCTATTGACCATTTTCTCCACTTCCTCAAATGTGATCCTACTTCCATCATCATTCCTATCCCATTCTACCTCGAAATCTGAAACATTACTGATCGTATTTTCACCTACATTGAGTAACTCTTCAAAATATTCCCTCCATCTGCCCAAGGCATCCACAGGATTCACCAGCAGTTTTCTTGACCTGTCCAAAATACTTGTCATTTCCTTCTTACCTCCCTTTCGAAGACTGCTAATTACACTCCAGAATGGTTTTCCAGCAGCTTGACCCATAGTCTCCAACCTGTTTCCAAAGTCTTCCCACGATTTCTTCTTGGATGCTGCAATTATCTGTTTGGCTTTGTTTCTTTCTTCAACATAACTTTCTCTGTCTACCTGAGTTCTAGTGTGTAGCCATTTTTGATAAGCCTTCTTTTTCCTTTTACAGGCTGCCTTGACTGTGTCATTCCACCAAGCTGTTTGCTTCATCCTACTTGTACACACTACCGTTCCAAGACATTCTTTAGCCACTTCTAGTACTGTGTCCCTGTACCTTGTCCATTCCTTTTCCAATGACTGTAATTGACTACATTCAACTAACTGGTACCTTTCTGAGATCGCTGTTATGTAGTTGTGCCTGATTTCCTTATCCTGAAGTTTCTCCACTCTTATCCTCCTACATATGGACCTGACCTCCTGCACTTTCTGCCTCACAATCCCAATTTCACTGCAGATTAAATAATGATCAGTGTTATCAAAGAATCCCCTGAATACACGTGTATCCCTCACAGCCTTCCTAAAAAAGGAATTTGTGATTACTAAGCCCATACTGGCACAGAAATCCAAGAGTTGTTTCCCGTTCCTGTTGGCCTCCGTATCCTCTCCAAATTTACCCATAAGCCTTTCACACCCTTCAGTTCGATTTCCAATCCTGGCATTGAAATCACCCATGAGCAGAACACTGTCCTTGTCCTTTACTCTAACAACTACATCACTGAGTGCCTCATAAAAACTACCCATCTTATCTTGATCTGTCCCTTCACAATGCGAATATACTGACACAATCCTAATTTTCTTGCTAGACACTGTCAAATCTATCCACATCAGTCGTTCATTTACATACCTTATTGCAACTACACTGGGTTCAATTTCTTTCCTGATGTAAAGCCCTACACCCCATTGTGCTATTCCTGCTTTGACTCCTGACAGGTAGACCTTGTATTCTCCCACTTCCTCTTCTTTCTCACCCCTTACCCGAATGTCACTAACAGTTAAAACATCCAGCCCCATCTTACTTGCAGCCTCTGCCAGCTCTACCTTCTTCCCAGAGTAGCCCCCATTGATATTAATAGCTTCCCATCTCACTACCATTTGTTGGCCAAGTCGTATCTTAGGAGTCCCTGGTTTGTAAGTTAGAGGTGGGACTCCGTCACCTCCAAAAGTCCGAGGCATTTTGCTCTGATTGTTGCCAGCATCATATTTAAAGTACCAGGGAAGCAGGTTGCTAGCCTTACTTGCCCCGAGTCCCATTGAGTTTTACCCCTAACGGTTGAGGGACTAACCGGTGGATTTGGTAGTCTTTGCCGTATGAGCACAAAAGTGACCACGACTCAGAATATGTCCGAGATGCCCAGCCTTATTCCAAAGTAGCTGGTATCCCATCTGTCGGGACCACTTACTTGGGCCACTCATATGTTGCCCGTGGTTCATGAACTAGGACATGACTACAGGAACCCGCACCATGAACCACTGTGAACTGCAAAATACTAACGCGAATTCTTTACAGACGAATGGAAAAACTGATAGAAGCCGACCTCGGGGAAGATCAGTTTGGATTCCGTAGAAATATTGGAATACGTGAGGCAATACTGACCCTACGACTTATCTTAGAAGAAAGATTAAGGAAAGGCAAATCTACGTTTCTAGCATTTGTAGACTTAGAGAAAGCTTTTGACAATGTTGATTGGAATACTCTCTTTCAAATTCTGAAGGCGGCAGGGGTAAAATACAGGGAGCGAAAGGCTATTTACAATTTGTACAGAAACCAGATGGCAGTTATAAGAGTCGAAGGGTATGAAAGGGAAGCAGTGGTTGGGAAGGGGGTGAGACAAGGTTGAAGCCTATCCTCGATGTTATTCAATCTGTATATTGAGCAAGCAGTAAAGGAAACAAAAGAAAAGTTCGGAGTTAGGTATTAAAATCCATGGAGAAGAAATAAAAACTCTGCGGTTCACCGATGACATTGTAATTCTGTCAGAGACGGCAAAGGACTTGGAAGAGCAGTTGAACGGAATGGACAGTGTCTTGAAAGAAGGGTATAAGATGAACATCAACCAAAGCAAAACGAGGATAATGGAATGTAGTCGAATTAATTCGGGTGACGCTGAGGGAATTAGATTAGGAAATGAGACACTTAAAGTAGTAAAGGAGATTTGCTATTTGGGGAGCAAAATAACTGATGATGGTCGAAGTAGAGAGGATATAAAATGTAGACTGGAAATGGCAAGGAAAGCGTTTCTGAAGAAGAAAAATTTGTTAACATCGAGTATAGATTTAAGTGTCAGGAAGAAAGTATTTGTATGGAGTGTAGCCATGTATGGAAGTGAAACATGGACGATAAATAGCTTGGACAAGAAGAGAATAGAAGCTTTCGATATGTGGTGTTACAGAAGAATGCTGAAGATTAGATGGGTAGATCACATAACTGATGAGGAGGTATTGAATAGAATTGGGGAGAAGAGGAGCTTGTGGCACAACTTGACTAGAAGAAGGGATCGGTTGGTAGGACATGTTCTGAGGCATCAAGGGATCACCAATTTAGTATTGGAGGGCAGCGTGGAGGGTAAAAATCGAAGAGGGAGACCAAGAGATGAATACACTAAGCAGATTCAGAAGGATGTAGGTTGCAGTAGGTACTGGGAGATGAAGAAGCTTGCACAGGATAGAGTAGCATGGAGAGCTGCATCAAACCAGTCTCAGGACTGAAGATCACAACATCACAACACCAACACATTCCCTGATGCCTTAGCACATTTCCAGGCATTGTGCCCCTTCTTTTGTCAGTGTTTTCCACATGTTCTTCTCGCCGATTCCTCATTTTTTATCAGTCCGCCAAATTTTCAGTAATCTTCTGAAGCGCCACATCTCAAACGCTTCGATTCTCTTTTTTTAGGTTTTGCCACAGTGCATGGTCCAGATCGACACAATTCTGCGCTCCTAACGTATATTGTGAGGAATTCATTTTTCAAACCAAGGCTGATACTTATAGGCTTTTTTTCGCCAGGAATACTCTTTTGCTGTGCTGCTCAGGTTGTTGTCTCCTCCTTCTCAGTCCGTCATGTGTAATTTTGCGTTCAAGATGGCAGAATTACTGCAATTCTCTTGCTTCCTGGACCCTATTGTTGATGTTAAGTTTATCGTGAATGTTATTTCTGCGCCGGCCGCTGTGGCCGAGCGGTTCTAGGCGCTTCAGTCCGGAACCGCGTTGCTGCTACGGTCGCAGGTTCGAATCCTGCCTCGGGCGTGGATGTGTGTGGTGTCCTTAGGTTAGTTAGGTTTAAGTAGTTCTACGTTCTAGGGGGACTGATAACCTCAGAAGTTAAGTCCCATAGTGCTCAGAGCCATTTGAACCATTTCTCATTTGTTCGACTCCTCATTGCTCCCACATTTCTTCGGTTCACTCTCGATCCATAGTGTGTCCTGATCAGCCTGTTCATTCACTTCATCGTGTCCCGAAATTTTCCTTCACTTCCACTGCGGACAGCAATATCATCAACTAATCTTATCATTGATCTCCTTTCACCATGGACTTTAATTTCATTCCTGAGCGTTTCTGTTATTTGCCTCATTCCTTGGTCGACGTAAGGATTGAAAAGTAGGGGCGAAAGACTACATCCCTGTCTTGCGCCATTTTTAATCCGAGAACTTCGTTCTTGTCTTCCACTATTACTGTTCCCTCTTGGTTCCTTTACATGTAGTATATTTCCCGTCTTACCCTCTAGCTCACCCATATTTTTCTCAGAATTTCGAACGTCTTGCACCATTTTACATCGTCCAACGATTCTTCTATGTCGACAAATCCTATAAACGTGGCTTCATACGTGTTAAGTCTTGCCTCCATCACGAAACGCAACGTCAGAACTCTGGTGCCTTTACTTTTGCTAAAGCCGAACTAATCGTCATCTAACATATACTAAATGTTCTTTTCCATTTTGTATTTTATTTTTTTCGCCAACTTGGATGCATGATTTTTTAAGATGATTTTGCGATAGTTATCGCACTTATCTGCCCTAGCTATCTTCGGGATCATGTGGATGATGTTTCTACATCTACATCTACATGGATACTCTGCAAATCACATTTAAGTGCCTGGCAGAGGGTTCATCGAACCACCTTCACAATTCTCTATTATTCCAATCTCGTAAAACGCGCGGAAAGAATGAAGACCTATATCTTTCCGTACCAGCTCTGATTTCCCTTATTTTATCGTGGTGATCGTTCCGCCCTATGTAGGTCGGTGTCAACAAAATATTTTCGCATTCGGAGGAGAAAGTTGGTGATTGGAATTTCGTGAGAAGATTCCGTCGCAACGAAAAACGCCTTTCTTCTATGCTTTCCAGCCCATATCCCGTGTCATTTCTTTGACACTCTCTCCCATATTTCGCGATAATACAAAACGTGCTGCCTTTCTTTGAACTTTTTCGATGTACTCCGTCAGTCCTACCTGGCAAGGATACGACACCGCGCAGCAGTATTCTAAAAGAGGACGGACTAGCGTAGTGTAGGCAGTCTCCTTAGTAGGTCTGTTACATTTTCTAAGCGTCCTGCCAATAAAACGCAGCCTTTGGTTAGCCTTCCCCACAACATTTTCTATGTGTTCTTTCAAATTTAAGTTGTTCGTAATTGTAATACCTAGGTATTTAGTTGAATTTACGGCTTTTAGATTAGACTCATTTATCGTGTAACCGAAATTTAACGAGTTCCTTTTTATACTCATGTGGATGACCTCTCATTTTTCGTTATTTAGGGTCAACTGCCACTTTTCGCGCCATTCATATATCTTTTCTATATTGTTTTGCAGTTTCTTTTGGTCTTCTGATGACTTTATTAGTCGATAAACGACAGCGTCATCTGCAAACAACCGAAAACGGCTGCTCAGATTGTCTCCCAAATCCTTTATATATATAAGGAACAGCAAAGGTCCTGTAACAGTACCTTGGGGAATGCCTGAAATCACTTCTGTTTTACTCGACGACTTTCCGTCAGTTTCTACGAACTGTGACCTCTCTGACAGGAAATCGCAAATCCAGTCACATAACTGATACGATATTCCATAAGCACGCAGTTTCACTACGAGCCGCTTGTGTGGTACAGTGTCAAAAGCCTTCCGGAAATCCAGGAATACGGGATCGATCTGAAATCCCTTGTCAATAGCACTCAGCACTTCATGTGAATAAAGAGCTAGTTGTGTTTCACAGGAATGATGTTTTCTAAAGCCATGTTAGCTGTGTGTCAGTAGACCGTTTCCTTCGAGGTAATTCATAATGTTCGAATACAATATATTGAAACGTCCCCTTAGAAAAATTATTGAATTACTGTGTTGATAAATCTCTTACATTATTTGATTTTCAAACAGCTGAGCAAAACTGAACGTACTCAGACATTTCGCTCTTTACCTATTCTGATCAACACTAAACTGACGCACAATATTTTTAGCGCAACGCAATCTGACTTTCAAAAATCCCTACAAAAGAATGGCCCTGTCTAACATTAACCTATACCTTTCACAAATCACTTACCTCACAAAAATCTTGGTTACTCGAGCTACCGCAATACAGCCAGCGCCACTACTGCCAGCTAAATAAAAGATTCAAACTACTGAAGGCACTAACTACTGATAGGCATAGTTAGCAAATGAAAGATTTTGATAGAGAACAAACAATGTATTTACCTTAATAGTGTTCAAAAGTCATAATATATATAGCAGTTCAAGACATCCATTCTTAGAAATGTACTGTTTCTGATGGACACACGTCCAGATCATCCGCTCTCAAAAATCCGCCATCTCACTTCCCCACATCCACCACTGCTGGCGGCTCACCTCCAACTGCGCAACGCGATGCGCTGTTAACAGCCAACTGCCCAACACTACAATGGCCAGCAACAATGCAAACCAGCCACAGACTGCACGCAGCACAGCCAGTGATTTTCATACAGAGCGCTACGTGGCGGTGGCGTTACCAATATAAGAACCTAAACAGCCTTCTTACAATATGTTCCAAAATCCTGCTGCATATCGACGTTAACGATATGGGCCTGTAACTTAGTGGATTACTCCTACTACCTTTCTTGAATATTGGTGTGACCTGTGCAACTTTCCAGTCTTTGGGACGGATCTTTCGTCGAGCGAACGGTTGTATACGATTGTCAAGTATGGAGCTAATGCATCAGCATACTCGGAAAGGAACCTAATTGGTATACAGTCTGGACCAGAAGACTTACTTTTAGTAAGTGATTTGAGTTGCTTCACTACTCCGAGGATATTTACTTCTAAGTTACTCATGTTGGCAGCTGTTCTCGATTCGAATTCTGGAATATTTACTTCGTCTTCTTTTGTGATGGCATGTTTTTAGTAAATCTGCTTTGGCAGCACTGTCTTCGATAGTATCTCCATTGTTATCGCGCAGAGAAGGCATTGATTGTTTCTTGCCGCTAACATACTTCACATACGACCAGAATCTCTTTGGATTTTCTGCCAGGTTTCGAGACAAAGTTTCGTTGTGTAAACTGTTATAGGCGTCTCGCATTGAACTCCGCGCTAAGTTTCGAGCTTCTGTAAAGGGCCAGTCTTGGGGATTTTGCGTCTGTTTAAATTTGGCATGTTTGTTTCGTTGTTTCTGCAACAGTGTTCTAACTCGTTTAGTGTACCAAGGAGGATCAGCTCCGTCGTGTGTTAGTTTATTTGGTATAAACCTTTCAATTGCTGCCGATACTGTTTCTTTGAATTTAGGTCACATCTGGTTTACACCTATATTATTAATTTGAAATGAGTGGAGATTGTCTCTCAGGAAGGCTTCAAGTGAATTTTTATCTGCTTTTTTTAACAGATATATTTTTCGAGGATTTTGGGATTGCAATATTCAATCTCGCTACGACAACCATGTGTTCACTAATCCCTATAGCGGTTTTGATGCTGGTTATTAACTCAGGATTATTTGTTGCTAAGAGGTCAAGTGTATTTTCACAACCATTTACTATTCCCGTAGGCTCATGATCTAACTGCTCGAAATAATTTTCAGAGAATGCGTTTAGCACAATTTCAGATGATATTTTATGCGTACCTCCGGAATTAAACATGTATTTTCGCCAAAACATAGAGGGTAAATTAAAGTCACCACGAACTATTATCGTACGAGTCGGGTACGTGTTTGAAATGAAACTCAATTTTTCTATGAACATTTCAACAACTGTATCATCTGAACTGGGAGGTCGGTAAAAGGATCCAATTATTATTTTATTCCGGTTGCCAACAATGACCTCTGCCCATACTAACTAACAGGAAGTATCTACTTCGATTTCGCGATAAGTTGAAGTACTTCTAACAACAAGAAATACGCCACCGCCAACCGTGTTTAGCCTATCTTTTCTGAACACTGTTAGGTTCTACGCAAAAATTTCGGATGAGCTTATATCCGGCTTTAGCCAGCTTTCAGTGCCTATAACGATTTGAGCATCAGTGCTTTCTATAAGCGCTTGGAGCTCTGGTACTTTCCCAATACAGCTACGACAATTTACAACTGTTATACCAATGGTTCCTGTATCTATGTTCTTCCTGTGTTCAGCCTGCACCCTTTGTGACTGAACCCCATCTTGTGTTTTCCCGAGACCCTCTGACCTAAAAAACCGCCCAGTCGACGCCACACAGCCCCTGCTACCCGTGTAGCCGCCTCCTGCGTATAGTGGACAGCTGACCTATTCATCGGAACCCGAAACCCAACAACCCTTTCGCGCAAGTCGAGGAATCTGCAGCCTACACTGTCGCAGAACCGTCTGAGCCTCTGATTCAGACCCTCCACTCGGCTCTGTACCAGAAGTCCGCAATCGGTCCTGTTGACTATGTTTCATATGGTGAGCTCTGCTTTCATCTTGCAAGCAAGACTGGCAGCCTTTACCACTTCTGTTAGCCGCTCGAAACCAGAGAGAATCTCTTCTGATCCAGAGCAACACACATCATTGGTATCGACGTGAGCAACCACCCGCAGTTGGCTGCAGTTTTTCCGAAACACTGATGGTATTTCTCCCGACTGATAGTTTCAACAAATCGATTTGTATATTAGTATGGCTGAAAGCCAGTAAAATAACACAAAAGATTAGAAACGAGGTTTTAGAGCGCAGACCGCGGCAGCAGTGGAGGAGGTGGAGAGGTGTGGGCGCGATGGGGCGCTAATCGCCCGGCTCGGCTCGCCGGCCGCGGCCCGGCATTCCGCAGCAGCCGGCCGGCCGGCCGCGATCAATACTCGCCGCCTCCGCCCCGCCTCCGCCTCCTTCGGCCAATTTTTGCCTCCCGGGCTCTGCTCAAGCAGCAGCCCGCCCCCGCACCCCCACACCCCAACACCACGGCCCCCGGCTGGTGCCCGCAGACCGCTGGCCGCCCGTGAGCCGCTGTCACGCGAACGCCGCACGGCGTTTCCGGACACCCCTCGGACCACAGCCACGTGACCATATTCTGACACCGAGAGTCTATATCTACATACATACTCCGTAAGCCACTGTATGGTGCGTGGTTGAGGGTACCGTGTACCACTACTATTCTTTCCTTTTTCTGTTCCACTCACAAGTAATGAGGTACAAACGACTGTCTGTACGAGTCGTAAGCTCTCTGATCTTATCTTCGCGGTCCTTACGCGAAATGTACGTTGGCGTCAGTAGAATGGCTCTGCAATCAGCCTCAAATGCCGGTTCTCTAAATTTTGTCAAAAGTGCACTTCGAAAAGCACGTCGCCTTCCCTCCAGCGATACCAATTTGAGTTCCCGAAGCATCTCCGTAATACTTGGCGTGTTGTTCGAACCTACCAGTAATAATCGCCTCTGAGTTGCTTCGATGTCTGCATTCAATGCGACCTCAGAAAATGGTTCAAATGGCTCTGAGCACTATGGGACTTAACTTCTGAGGTCATCAGTCCCCTAGAACTTAGAACTACTTAAACCTAACTAACCTAAGGACATCACACACATCCATGCCCGAGGCAGGATTCGAACCTGCGGCCGTAGCGGTCGCGCGGTTCCAGACTGTAGCGCCTAGAACCGCTCGGCCACACCAGCCGGCTAATGCGACCTGGTGCGGACCCCAAGTACTCGTACAGCACTCAACAGTGGGTCGTACTAGGTCTAGATGCAACCTCCTTTACACTTGAACCACATTTTCAAAATTTTCCCAGTAAGCCGAAGTCGACCACTCTCCTTCCCTACTACAATCTGTACAAGTGCGTTCCATTTCATATTTACTCTTGCAAGAGATATAAAAGACATACAAATACCACCTAATGGTAAATTTATTTCATTTGATGTCACTAATATATTCACCAATGTGCCAGTACGGGAAACAATCCAAATAGTAAAATATAACCTGTTAGAATATAGGAAAATAAAACACTTGAAATTATAATTTTTTTGGAAATAGCATTAGCACAAAATTATTTTGAATTTAACAACAAAATTTATACCCAAGCAGATGGAGTAGCCATGGGTAATAGTGTAGCAAGCATACTAGCCGATATTTTCCTAAATTCTGCGGAAGAGGAATTCTTTATCTCAGACTGGCCTAGTCTCAACCAAATTGTATATCATTTTAGGTATGTACATGATACCCTCATGCTGGTAGATGACAGCTACACAGATATCGAAAATATCCACCAAAAAATCAACCAACTGCACCCTAAAATCAAATTCACTACAAAAACCATGAAAGGCAATACCAGTAACTAACTAAACCTCACAATTGGCAAAAGTAATAATCGCCACACATTTGATGTCTATAGAAACAATACCACGTCTGACAATATTATTAATGCCAATTCCTGTCATCCAATGGCTCATAAACTAGCATTTTTTCATTCAATGATTAATAGATTAAATAACCTTCCATTAGAAAAACCAACAATTCAAAAATAACTTAACACACTTCGTTATATAGCCTATACAAATGATTCTGACCGCAATATAATCATAAAATTATATTACAAATGTAAAACACGAAAGCATAACACAATACATAGCGAGATATACCTGACTCGAGAAACATCACTGACACAGAAAATAAGATACGTACCAGCAATCTACCTTGGTGGAATCTCCAACAGCATTAATGCATTTTTTAAAGCCACAAATATTCAAGTAGACTTTCAAACCAATAAGGACCTTTCCATAAAATTACGTTCCGCCACCACTAGAACATCGAAATATGATAACCCAGGCATAAATTAAATCACATGTGACAGCTGTAATAGCTTTTACATCGGCCAAAAAGGAAGAAATTTTAATGTGAGATATAAAGACACATTAGAGAGAGCGAATATAATCAGTCGAGCTTCTTTCCACACTCGAATGATAAAAATTACACTGCTGATACGATCGAAAATGCACAACAGTTTCTGCACAGAATACCAAAAGATTTTACAATGAACATTGTTGAGGAATTATAAATTCATATGTACACGAGAAAATATCCACAAGAAATATTAAACGAGCATACAGAATTTAGACACAAGTACTACCTTAAAAACTTTATTGAACTTTTAGAACAAGAAAATGGATTAATCGGAAGTAACATATGCGACAACCAAAGATAATCGTAACAAATTTTAGTTAATAAAACAATATCGCTTTTCATCCGCACAATCTTTGTAAGCATATACCGTCGTAAGAGTGGAACTGTCAAACTGCTGTCACGTCGTAGTTATCATTTTATTTTCAACATCTTGACATTACTTACGACGTTATTAAAGCAGTGACAGTTACAAAACAGTCCATTAACGACGCAACATGGACGTCACATCAATCTAGACGTGAGTACAAGATAGCTACTTTAATATGAATGACATTGGCATCCATACCTGTTCTCGCCAAAATTGTAATTCCAGGTACTTGAAAATGGCAATTAAGCTGGAATAGTCAGTCGGCAATAAAGATTACTTGCTATAAACATCTATTTGGTGTATTTACTCTAATAAACATTTCATATTGTCTTTCAGCGTTACGAATATACATTTAATCGACGTGACTGTGTCATGTAACACACAGCTAATTGTGTATTCGAACCTTTTTCTACGTTTAGTGCTAGCTGTCACTCATCACACCAAGTAGAAACTTACTTATACGGATATGGTGTCTGTTCTTTCGGACATGTCCGATATAAGTATATAGTTCTGGCAATACCGGCCATGACCTTCTCCTTCTGTGCGGATGCACACATATTCCCCGAACTCTTACGGGACTTGGAAAGAATGTCTTCCACGAGTAATGAGTGTGTTGGGGTGGGACACTACGAATGTAGTGTGTGGACATACAAGGTGAGAATGTGGGCGATATACGCAGGAGATCCCGGGTTCGAGTAGCGGTCGGGACACACATTTTCACCTATCCCCGTTGATATAAATCAACGCCTGTCAGCAGCTGATGGTATTAATATAATTCTAATTTCGAAGCAGAAATGTTGTCTAAGTCATCTTGTATCATCCTACAGTCACTCAACGACATCTTCCCGTACACCACAGCATCATCAGCTAACAGCTATAGACTGCTGCTTACCCTGTCCGCCAGATCATTTATGTATACAGAAAACAACAGCGGTCCTATCGCATTCCTCACAATACCCTTATCTCTGATGAACAAGCTGGAGCCACGCTATAAATATACACCACGAGTCCGGTAATAGCAATGGCCTCAAGCAGCGTTTCCTCGCGTTAGTATGGTCTGACAGTAGCGCGTCTTAAATGTGATAGCCTTGAAGGAAATGAAAAGAATGGATCGATGGACGGGTAAAATCAAAGTAGATCACGTGACATTATAATTAGCGAAAATCGATAAGAACTACTCAGCCTACAATCCAACGAATGTCGGATGCTCCGATCACTTTCACATTTTTTTAACCTCGCTGGAAGTTTTTAGAATTTGTTTTTAGTTGAAGCACTTCAAAATAAAAGCTTTTGCAGTTAATTTGACTCCTCATATACTTGGGAGCATTAAGTCTAACGCGTGAAAAAATTATGTTACTAAAAATCCTTCTTTTAACAAAGATAACAACCAGTCGTCAGTAGCATAAAAATTTTGTTGGATTCACTTTACCAGTTTCAACAGATTAACCTGACATCTTCAGAACTTTGAACTGAGCTCAGATCATAGGTAGGCGGACGTCGAATAAGAATAGGACGATAGTGTCCTTCGTTAATGAATCAATAAGCAAAGTCACCTCGCAAAAGAATACATATGTGATGAATACCAACCAACAGACAATCAAATCGCAAGTGATACATAGTATGCTGGTTGACATTCGTCGCATAATTTATTCACGATTTGCTTCTCTTCGCATATATGACTTATTCTGTTCTGATGTGGCTGTCGTTGATTCTTTAACGAAGGACAGTTAAGTTCTATCTTTATTTACTTCGATTCACATATGATCTGACCATATTTCAAATTTCTGAAGATTGCAGACTAATCTGTTGCAAACGATAAAGTGAATACAATTAAATTTTTGTGCAGCTGACCGCTGAATTTTAGATTTGTTAAAAGAGTACACACCGCATTGCTGAACTACAGCTGTGAACAAAATCATAGTATAAAGCGTTCTTCGTCGACGAGCTCGACATTTTCAGTAACCAATAGGCTACCTGAGGACGCCTCTGGTCGTGACTAGACCGTGTTAGTGATGTATCTACTTATGTTTTCTAAACACTGCAACCAGAAGTTCTCCCAAGGAGAATGTAGCAATAAAATCACTGTGGAAACAATTTTGTGAAGGACGTGGCTTACCTTGCCGCAAAGGATATAAGTTCACCGGACAAAATATTTGTCTCTCCCTTAAAACAGCACACTGGTCGTTTGGGACCGCTGCAGATAGTGTATAACTTCTACCAGGCGGTCGTGTGATCCTCCACCACTCAAGCAAGACGTGGTACTGAAGTGGTACGTATGTGTCAGTCGTTTGTATGGAATCAGCACAGGAAAATTGATCGACGTTGCCACGTGACAGAATGGCACAAAGGAGGTATTGTGTTCGGACTTGCCAACGACCGCACTGTGAATGAACTTGCGAGATTTGTTGATTTGTCAGTGCGGACTGTCGAATGTTTCCACAAGTAATGCTGTACCACTCACAGTAGTGTAACACGGCATAACAACAGTGGTCGTAAGACGATTTCATTCGACAGTGACTGGAAACGAATGTCATGCCTTTTTGGTGACTATAGGTTCCATACCTGACAGGAATTTTTTGCTGTCAGGGAAATTCTGTCATTTTGCAAGCAGACAACGCGAAATGAAATCAGTACAACGGACAACCGGAGCCGAGTAATTTGAAAAAGTCGGTTGCTCATAGCGGCACCCAGACTGATCAGCCAGAGCATTATGACCACCTACCTCTTAGCCGACATGTCCACCTTTGGCACGGACAACAGTGGCGACGTGTCGTGGCACGGAAGCAGTGAGGCCTTGGTAGGCACTGGAGGGAGTTGCCACCACATCTCCACACACAAGTCACCTAATGCCCGTAAATCCCGAGGAGGAGGGCGATGAGCTCTAATGCCACGTTCAGTCACATCCAAAATGTGTTCGATCGAATTCAGATCTAGCGAGTTGGTGAAGGTGTATGGAGGAGGGGGGGGGGGGCAGCACATTAATTGGAACTCGTGACTGTGTGTTATTTATTTATTTTTATTTATTTATTTATTTATTGTTCCGTGGGACCACATTTAGGAGAAATCTCCATGGTCATGGAACGAGTCAATACATGAAACTAAAACACGATTATAGAAACAGATAAAATGAAATATAAGAAACATATTCAGGCGACAGGTCGTTAGTTTAAATAAAGAAAATCAAGAATGTAACACTGGAATTTGCTTAATTTTTTAGCTCTTCCAGGAGCTCCTCGACAGAATAGAAGGAGTGAGCCATGAGGAAACTCTTCAGTTTAGACTCAAAAGTGTTTGGGCTACTGCTAAGATTTTTGAGTTCTTGTGGTAGCTTATTGAAAATGGATGCAGCAGAATACTGCACTCCTTTCTGCACAAGAGTCAAGGAAGTGCATTCCACATGCAGATTTGATTTCTGCCTAGTATTAACTGAGTGAAAGCTGCTAACTCTTGGGAATAAGCTAATATTGCTAACAACAAACGACATTAAAGAAAATACGTACTGTGAGGGCAATTTCAAAATTCCCAGACTATTGAATAGGGGTCGACAAGAGGTTTTCGAACTTACACCATACATAGCTCGAACGGCCCGTTTTTGAGCCAAAAATACCCTTTTTGAATCAGAAGAATTACCCCAAAAAATAATACCATATGACATAAGCGTATGAAAATATGCGAAGTATACTACTTTTCGTGTTGAAATGTCACTTATTTCAGATACTGTTCTAATGGTAAATAAAGCGGCATTTAGTTTCTGAACAAGATCCTGAACATGGGCTTTCCACAACAGCTTACTATCTATCCATACGCCTAGGAACTTGAACTGTTCCGTCTCGCTTATAACATGCCCATTCTGTCTTATTAAAATGTCAGTTCTTGTTGAATTGTGGGTTAGAAACTGTAAAAACTGAGTCTTACTGTGATTTAGCATCAAATTATTTTCCACAAGCCACGAACTTATATCATGAACTACATTATTTGATAATGTTTCAATATTACACACAAGATCCTTCACTACCAAGGTGGTGTCATCAGCAAACAGAAATATTTTTGAATCACCTGTAATACTAGAAGGCATATCATTTACATAAATAAGAAACAGCAGTGGCCCCAGCACCGACCCTTGGGGAACGCCCCATTTAACAGTGCCCCATTGGGACTGAACATCATTACCACTCTCAATATTGCGGAGGATTACCTTCTGCTTTCTGTTCGTAAAGTAGGAGGCGAACCAATTGTAAGCTACTCCCCTTACTCAATAATGGTCCAACTTCTGCAGTAATATTTTGTGGTCAACACAGTCAAAAGCCTTCGTTAAATCAAAGAAAACACCTAACGTTCGCAACCTTTTATTTAATCCGTCCAAAACCTCACAGAGAAAAGAGACTATAGCATTTTCCGTTGTTAAGCCATTTCTAAAACCAAACTGTACATTTGACAGCAAATTATGTGAATTTAAATGCTGCAGTAACCTTGTATATA
The DNA here is from genome assembly GCF_023864345.2 of Schistocerca serialis cubense. Taxonomy (NCBI): domain Eukaryota; kingdom Metazoa; phylum Arthropoda; class Insecta; order Orthoptera; family Acrididae; genus Schistocerca; species Schistocerca serialis. The sequence continues at coordinate 762,989,523 of NC_064639.1, forward strand.
CAACCCTCTCGATAACTTTAGCAAACACCGATGGCATAGAAATAGGTCTATAATTGTCAACATTATCCCTGTCTCCCTTTTTATAAAGTGGCTTCACTACCGAGTACTTTAATCGATCAGGAAACCGACCACTCCTAAAGGAAAAGTTACAGATATGGCTAAGTACTGAGCTAACATACGTGGAACAATACTTCAGTATTCTGCTAGATACCCCGTCATATCCATGAGAGTTCTTGGTCTTTAGTGATTTAATTATTAACTCAATCTCCCTCTTGTCAGTATCATGGAGGAGCATTTCAGGTAACAGTCTCGGAACACTTTTTTCTAAGAGCGCTATATGATTCCCCGTTGGGACTAGGTTTCTATTTAGTTCACCTGCTATATTCAGAAAGTGATTATTAAGTACTGTACATATATGCGACTTATCAGTAACACGGACATCCCCACTACGCACTGATTCTATATTCTCGACCTGTCTCTGCAGACCAGCCACTTCCTTTACGACTGACCATATGGTTTTAATTTTATCCTGAGACTTAGCTATTCTATCTGCATACCACATACTTTTTGCCTTCCTAATAACTTTTTTAAGCACCTCGAACCACTCCGCTGGCCTTGTCGCATGGCGCATTATCGTGTTAAAAATGCTACTACCATTGTGAAACATGATGGTCATGATGGGGTGTGAGTGATCTGCAATCATTGTGCGATACTTTTTGACCGTCATGGTGCCTTGCAAGAGATCCATTGACCCATGGATGCCCAGTGAATATTCCCTAGAGCATGATGGAGTCGCTGCCAGCTTGTCTCCGTCCCGCAGTACTGGCGTCAAGGAGCTGTTCCCCTTGGAAAATGACGGATTCGCGCCCTTCCATCGGTATGATGAAGAAAATATTGGGATTCATCAGACCATGCAACGCTCTGCCATTTCGCCATCGTCCAGTGCCGATGGTCACGTCCCCATTTCAATCATAGTTGCCGATGTCGTGATATTAACATTAACACAAGAATAGGTCGTCGGCTATGGAGGCCCATTGTTAGGAGTGTTTTGTGCACTGTGTGTTCAGCCACACTTGTTCCCTGCGTATCATTGAAGTCTGATATTAGTTCCGCCACAGTTCGCTGCCTGTCCTGTTTTACCAATATGCCCAGCCTACGACGTCTGACATCCGTAATGAGGGGCCGGCCGCTGTGACCGAGCGGTTCTAGGCGCTTCAGTACGGAACCGCGCTGCTGCTACGGTCGCAGGTTCGAATCCTGCCTGTGGCATGGATGTGTGTGATGTCCTTACGTTAGTTAGGTTTAAGTAGTTCTAAGTCTAGGGGACTGATGACCTCAGACGTTAAGTCCCATAGTGCTCAGAGCCATTTGAACCATTTTTGTAATGAGGGGTGGTCGCCCAAACCCAACGATGTCCGGATGTGGTTTCAGCTTGTTGAAGACACTCACCACAGCACTCCTCGAGCACCCGACAAGTCATGCAGTTTCCGAAATGCTCGTGCCGAGCATCCGTGCCATCACAGTCTCCCTCTATTAAACTCAGGTTGCTCGCACCTTTAACCCAGTCGACACACGGATAGCACGCTCACTGATACTTCATGGACCGTGCGTGTCTGACTAGCAGTCATTCCTAGCGAGCTGACGCTGCTATCTCCTGGACGGGTTTACATCGATAGTAGGTCGATGGTCATAATGTTCTGGCTGATCAACGCAGAGGTGCACATCTTCAGTGCGCAAAATACAGAAATTGAAGCGTAAGTGACTGAACACATGTAATGGCCGAGGAGTCGTGATTTTTCCACTTTTCTATGTTGAGAGGTGTGAAGTCCACTGGCGGCCGAAAGACGCATTTAACCCACAGTGTGCGTAGGGTGTAGCTCAGGCCAGAGGTGATTCTGTGATGTTTCAGGGGGAGTTTAGTACCATAACTAGGATAGCCCTGGGTTCGGTGTGGGGCGGCGGTGGGGTGGGTGGACTGCTGTGGCCTGTTGTGGGGTTGTCCCGGGCTTAATACATACACACACACACACACACACACACACACACACACACACACATACACACACACAGACACACACACACACAATTAGGCCCCACTCGTTCAGGTTGCCGTAAATATGGACCAAGGAGTTTATTTCAACAATCCCGCTGACCAGGTGTTCCCCTGTAATTTTATGTCTTCATTATGAATATGCCAAGAAAATTCTCGTCTTCCAAGATGCCGTGTTTGCAGGGCTGCACGTTTATGTTTGTACATTACTGTACCTCGACTGGTCCGCTAATCATCCGATATAAATCGACTAGAAACAGAACCGAGGATGAAACGAAGACATCGACAGCCTCGCAATTTCTTAGCTCTGTGGTGGCCCCAGCTGCGTACGGCATACCCGAAGCAAATTGTTGACGTTCTTCATCCGCGAACTGCGGCCATTATCAGTGCAATGCCATCTCTGCTAGTAGTTGCGTAATTGATAAAGGGCTTTATTATGGTTTTGTAACAGTAGAAGTAGTTGTAGAACTAGCATTTTTGTAGTTTACTAGTAGTACTAGAAATAAATAATTGATATATAAATTTACTATTATCCAAGGAAATGTGTTTTATGTGGCCTGTTTTAATTTCTCAGATAACAGCTTGTTACTGCGAGGAATAAATAAATAACAAAAAATACACAGTATTACCTGGTGTTTCTTCAGGGTTAATATTTTTTTCCTCCAATGCTTTTACAACTAATGAACGAGTACCGCGGCGTTTTTTGCAGAAATGATAACATTACTTTCCAGAAACGTCTAGTGTCTTACTCACTGCGCCACCTGCCAGCCTGACACGTACTTGAGTAATTTTCCAGACAAAATTAAATTTTAAAAAAAGCATGATAAACCTCTACTGTAATGACGGTACCAAAAATCAGTACGGGACATATCACAGAACAGCTACACCAAAATTTTTGAACTCGCCGGTTAAGCCTTCAGGATCGCGCGTTGCCAAGCGACTGCCATGCTATCCTCTGCAAGAGGCGTAATTGGAAGCAGTATGGAGGGGCATGTGGTCAGCAAACGTGCTCTCTCAGCTGTTGCTGACTTTCCTGAGCTGCTGCTTTTCATTCAGGTATTCCTCAATTGGCTATATGAGGTCTCCTACTCTTATTACGTACCCTGAGCTCACAAAAATTTATTATAACTCAAATGGTCAGGATGAATAGGATACGGAAATGAAATATTGCTCCTTCCACCATTAGGTTATTACAAAGCCAACATGTGAATTTTCAGAATTCGCGTACAGATCAAACTGAAAAGAAAAAGAAGAAACAAAATACACGTTAACAAATGATGTTGATGGCTGTCATAGTTATTAAAGCGGAAGGAAGTAAAGCTAGAACGATATCTCCCTCAAGGTAATAGCAACAACGCTTTCTGACTGTATGTGAGGTACTGACCGAGATCGTGAACCGCTAGCTGAACGCCAATAGGACATAGGTTGGTTGAAATACAGGGCTGCTGTTCAGATGGACTCGCTGCACCGATGACCAAGTCCTCAGACAAAGATTGCTAATAGGCCCGAATGACGATATGCTCACCACTGAACCGTCCAACGGATGCTGAGGAGACTGGTAGATGCGCAGCTGCAAAGCCCGTGGCCGCCGTGCACTCGCGCCTAGACGTACAGAGAATCACGGCTGGCGCTCCGAAAAAATCAAAACTGTCCTCTGTGGTGGCTCTCTGTTAATTTGCCGAGCGTACAGCGTACCTCGGCCGAACCTCCCAGACCGTCCTCTACGGTGGACGTCCGCCGAATGCCACGAGAATCTCTCCTCTCTTCCCTCCTTGACACCAAATCCACACTGAGCGCCAAAAATTATCCCCTACAATGGCCAAGCTGCCGTGGCAAATTGCGCCAATGGTGTACTTATAACACTATGCCACAACTCCCGCTTGGACTCGGCATAGCGGTATTCCTACAATGAAAAAGTTTGCAGCCAAAATCCAAGCTCTGACCCGCTAAACTTGTAAGAGAAACGCGCGCGCATTCCACGCCTGTGGCGGGCAATGCTGTCATTCCCAGAGCAACCACCGAGCTCGGCGCCCATCTGTGGGTCGCACGCAAGAGGTGGACGATACATCTTCGTAATGCAGGCCGATGGCCATTGTCCTGCTGAAGACCGGGTTGCCCTCGTGGACCGACTTTATGGCAAGAGGCCACCGCCTGCACTCAAAAGCAAAGCGGTCACGCTTTTACAGAAGCCCAGATGCTTTGCTCCAAGAGCCTGTGGCTGTTACTTTGACTTCTGCCGCCCTGGCCACTTCTCCCTGCCGTCCTCGCCGACACCTAAAAAAGTCTAGTGCCAGAACTATTACTAGTAGCAGCAAAAAAACTCTGTCATCCCCTGTCATACCTACAACTACTCGTCCTGATGCCTCGCTACATAGCTGAGGTTCTGCATTGGCTTTAGAGGGACTACATAATTAACAAGGGGTGAAATATGGCGGGCCCAAAGGGTCGCCACCTTTCAGCCAAACGAAGATGAGTGCACCTCATTGCAGTCCTCTCATCTCTGGTAGGAGCGGAAACCAGACACGCATCATCTTAATGGTAGTCAGATGTGCTGACACCTCAGCTACAGAGGCAACCTACAGTTACCACACGCAGGATAAAATATGTTCGCAAGTTCATTGTGAGGCTCAAACACACGACCCTTCCTCTGCTGGTAATACTGTACCAGTTCTCTTTCATAAACAGTAGGAGGAATCCATACATACATGACAAAAATGTGTGTGTGTGTGTGTGTGTGTGTGTGTGTGTGTGTGTGTGTGTGGTGTTTTCTACATCTCCTCCAATACCGCTGGACCGATTTCAGCCAAACTTGGCACACTTATCCCTTACAGCCAGGCAACAATCGTTGTGGAGCTAAGAACTACCTACCTGTCACAGTTCAGGAGATCTGATATCATAGACAAAGAGATGCGCAAAAACTGACGCATCAAGCATGATGTTTAAATGTAATACTTCTGGACTAGTAACTGTTTTAGCAATAAATTTCGCAGGCAGTGTCCACATATGCCGCTGAATGCATCTACAAAATTAAATCATTGTATGCCACATAGGTCATAAACACTGAGATGTGTCAAAAACTACCACATTGTGCATGAAGTTTAAATTTTTACCTTCTTTGCTACTACCTCTATTCGCAACACATTTTCCATGCAGTATCCATATACGCCGCTGAATGTACGTACAAAATTATCTCGTTATATGAAGATCAGGAGACAGCACGTCACAAACTCTGATACGTAAAAAAAGCCACATCATGCATCAAGTTCTAACACATTCATTCTTTACTGATAAGACACACCCACAGTTGAGTCAACTTAAGGAAAACTCTGAAACCTGGCAGCAGTTTCTTCAGCCTTCAACTGCGAAGCGCAAAAAGCTGTTGGCGTAAGCAGTAGCTGTCTATAGAGCAATGAAGAGGCGTTGCCATACAGACGTTAACAAAATAGCGTTGTAGACACGCGAAGCAGCTGCACCCAGCACACAGAAACTGTCCGGCATCTTTGTACAACTGTTTCATAATTTTAAAGGTGTTTACACGAATACATGGGAATGAAATGTTTTATATATTATTCTAGAAACACAGTTTATGATTAGTTTCTTTTCTAATGGAAAATTGGCAAAATGAATAACCGAGAAATGCTAGGTTTGTCAGCTAGTTCAGTTATAAGTTTCTTGATGGCTCAAATTGGGAGCGCTACAGTTCTTTTTGTAATTTGACCCGCGTGAAGTATCTGAGCAAAGGACCTAAACAAAAATCCCGTGGAAGGGTTAGCTTAACAGTACAGAAGTCATAGCTAGGGCCCTTGATTTATCATCTGTCTAGAATGAAAAATTCTGCTACTATGGATGCCGCTAGCAAAACGTTGGCCCAGCTCAGTGCAGGGTTGGAAAACTCCAAACTAGACAAAATTCTTGATAAGCAAATCGAATACACTTTCACGTCAGTTAATTTTCTAAAATAAACTATCGATCACTGATTCAAAAACATATTCTTGCAGTAAAACTACACGCACTGCGCCTTGTAGAACCAGTGCTTCTAATTGGTTTTAAAAATATCAGTGACAACTCTAATAAGCCAAGCCTGTCGCAATCATAAACCGATCAGTCCAGAGTTCATATAATGCAGCGACTGACTGTATTACAACCTCTTATTTTTCTTTATTCTTCAGAAAACAACGGCTGGCTACGAACGTTTTGTGCCTCTTGTTCTTAGATTACGCTTTTTTATCGATCTGCTCACGCGAGCTGGCTCGCGCTCACGCCTCAACAGTGAGCAATCGGCCGGCTCACGGCGAGTAATGGAATGGCAGGACGGCGGGGGGAGTAGGGGGGGGGGGGAGATGGTGGGAGGAATTGAAACGAGGCAGCTCGCAGCTCGCCACTAGCAACTGTTGTCAACGTTTGTATCCTACGGCCGTTAGTAGTTCTACGGGGATATATCGATTGTTGTTGTTGTTGTTGTTGTGGTCTTCAGTCCTGAGACTGGTTTGATGCAGCTCGCCATGCTACTCTATCCTGTGCAAGCTTTTTCATCTCCCAGTACCTACTGCAATCTACATCCTTCTGAATCTGCTTAGTGTATTCATCTCTTGGTCTCCCTCTACGATTTTTACCCTCCACGCTGCCCTCCAATACTAAATTGGTGATCCCTTGATGCCTCAGAACATGTCCTACAACCGATCCCTTCTTCTGGTCAAGTTGTGCCACAAACTTCTCTTCTCCCCAATCCTATTCAATACTTCCTCATTACTTATGTGATCACTTCCATACATGGCTACACTCCATACGAATACTTTCAGAAATGACTTCCTGACACTTAAATCAATACTGGATGTTAACAAATTTCTCTTCTTCAGAAACGCTTTCCTTGCCATTGCCAGCCTACATTTTATATCCTCTCTACTTCGACCATCATCAGTTATTTTGCTCCCCAAATAGCAAAACTCCTTTACTACTTTAAGTGCCTCATTTCCTAATCTAATTCCCTCAGTATCACCCGACTTAATTAGACTACATTCCATTATCTTTGTTTTGCTTTTGTTGATGTTCATCTTATATCCTCCTTTCAAGACACTGTCCATTCCATTCAACTGCTCTTCCAAGTCCTTTGCTGTCTCTGACAGAATTACAATGTCATCGGCGAACCTCAAAGTTTTTATTTCTTCTCCATGAATTTTAATACCTACTCCGAATTTTTCTTTTGTTTCCTTTACTGCTTGCTCAATATACAGATTGAACAACATCGGGGAGAGGCTACAACCCTGTCTTACTCCCTTCCCAACCACTGCTTCCCTTTCATGTCCCTCGACTCTTATAACTGCCATCTGGTTTCTGTACAAATTGTAAATAGCCTTTCGCTCCCTGTATTTTACCCCTGCCACCTTTAGAATTTGAAAGAGGGTATTCCAGTCAACATTGTCAAAAGCTTTCTCTAAGTCTACAAATGCTAGAAACGTAGGTTTGCCTTTCCTTAATCTTTCTTCTAAGGTAAGTCGTAAGGTCAGTATTGCCTCACGTGTTCCAGTGTTTCTACGGAATCCAAACTGATCTTCCCCGAGGTTGGCTTCTACTAGTTTTTCCATTCGTCTGTAAAGAATTCGTGTTAGTATTTTGCAGCTGTGACTTATTAAGCTGATAGTTCGGTAATTTTCACATCTGTCAACACCTGCTTTCTTTGGGATTGGAATTATTATATTCTTCTTGAAGTCTGAGGGTATTTCGCCTGTTTCATACATCTTGCTCACCAGATGGTGGAGTTTTGGCAGGACTGGCTCTCCCACGGCCGTCAGTAGTTCCAATGGAATATTGTCTACTCCGGGGGCCTTGTTTCGACTCAGGTCTTTCAGTGCTCTGTCAAACTCTTCACGCAGTATTGTATCTCCCATTTCATCTTCATCTACATCCTCTTCCATTTCCATAATATTGCCCTCAAGTACATCGCCCTTGTATAGACCCTCTATATACACTCCTGGAAATTGAAATAAGAACACCGTGAATTCATTGTCCCAGGAAGGGGAAACTTTATTGACACATTCCTGGGGTCAGATACATCACATGATCACACTGACAGAACCACAGGCACATAGACACAGGCAACAGAGCATGCACAATGTCGGCACTAGTACAGTGTATATCCACCTTTCGCAGCAATGCAGGTTGCTATTCTCCCATGGAGACGATCGTAGAGATGCTGGATGTAGTCCTGTGGAACGGCTTGCTATGCCATTTCCACCTGGCGCCTCAGTTGGACCAGCGTTCGTGCTGGACGTCCAGACCGCGTGAGACGACGCCTCATCCAGTCCCAAACATGCTCAATGGGGGACAGATCCGGAGATCTTGCTGGCCAGGGTAGTTGACTTACACCTTCTAGAGCACGTTGGGTGGCACGGGATACATGCGGACGTGCATTGTCCTGTTGGAACAGCAAGTTCCCTTGCCGGTCTAGGAATGGTAGAACGATGGGTTCGATGACGGTTTGGATGTACCGTGCACTATTCAGTGTCCCCTCGACGATCACCAGTGGTGTACGGCCAGTGTAGGAGATCGCTCCCCACACCATGATGCCGGGTGTTGGCCCTGTGTGCCTCGGTCGTATGCAGTCCTGATTGTGACGCTCACCTGCACGGCGCCAAACACGCATACGACCATCATTGGCACCAAGGCAGAAGCGACTCTCATCGCTGAAGACGACACGTCTCCATTCGTCCCTCCATTCACGCCTGTCGCGACACCACTGGAGGCGGGCTGCACGATGTTGGGGCGTGAGCGGAAGACGGCCTAACGGTGTGCGGGACCGTAGCCCAGCTTCATGGAGACGGTTGCGAATGGTCATCGCCGATACCCCAGGAGCAACAGTGTCCCTAATTTGCTGGGAAGTGGCGGTGCGGTCCCCTACGGCACTGCGTAGGATCCTACGGTCTTGGCGTGCATCCGTGCGTCGCTGCGGTCCGGTCCCAGGTCGACGGGCACGTGCACCTTCCGCCGACCACTGGCGACAACATCGATGTACTGTGGAGACCTCACGCCCCACGTGTTGAGCAATTCGGCGGTACGTCCACCCGGCCTCCCGCATGCCCACTATACGCCCTCGCTCAAAGTCCGTCAACTGCACATACGGTTCACGTCCACGCTGTCGCGGCATGCTACCAGTGTTAAAGACTGCGATGGAGCTCCGTATGCCACGGCAAACTGGCTGACACTGACGGCAGCGGTGCACAAATGCTGCGCAGCTAGCGCCATTCGACGGCCAACACCGCGGTTCCTGGTGTGTCCGCTGTGCCGTGCGTGTGATCATTGCTTGTACAGCCCTGTCGCAGTGTCCGGAGCAAGTATGGTGGGTCTGACACACCGGTGTCAATGTGTTCTTTTTTCCATTTCCAGGAGTGTACTCCTTCCACCTTTCTGCTTTCCCTTCTTTGCTTAGAACTGGGTTTCCATCTGAGCTCTTGATATTCATACAAGTCGTTCTCTTATCTCCAAAGGTCTCTTTAATTTTCCTGTAGGCGATATCTATGTTACCCCTAGTGAGATAGGCCTCTACATCCTTACATTTGTCCTCTAGCCATCCCTGCTTAGCCATTTTGCACTTCCTGTCGATCTCATTTTTGAGACGTTTGTATTCCTTTTTGCCTGTTTCACTTACTGCATTTTTATATTTTCTCCTTTCATCAATTAAATTCAATATTTCTTCTGTTACCCAAGGATTTCTACTAGCCCTCGTCTTTTTACCTACTTGATCCTCTGCTGCCTTCACTACTTCATCCCTCAAAGCTACCCATTCTTCTTCTATTGTATTTATTTCCCCCATTCCTGTCAATTGCTCCCTTATGCTCTCCCTGAATCTCTGTACAACCCCTGGTTCTTTTAGTTTATCCAGGTCCCATCTCCTTAAATTCCCACCTTTTTGCAGTTTCTTCAGTTTTAATCTACAGGTCATAACCAATAGATTGTGGTCAGAGTCCACATCTGCCCCTGGAAATATCTTACAATTTAAAACCTGGTTCCTAAATCTCTGTCTTACCATTATATAATCTATCTGATACCTTTTAGTATCTCCAGGGTTCTTCCATGTATACAACCTTCTTTCATGATTCTTAAACCAAGTGTTAGTTATGATTATGTTGTGCTCTGTGCAAAATTCGACCAGGCGGCTTCCTCTTTCATTTCTTAGCCCCAATCCATATTCACCTACTATGTTTCCTTCTCTCCCTCTCCCTTCCTTCTCTCCCTTTCCAGTCACCCATGACTATTAAATTTTCGTCTCCCTTCACAATCTGAATAATTTCTTTTATTTCATCATACATTTCTTCAATTTCTTCATCATCTGCAGAGCTAGTTGGCATATAAACTTGTACTACTGTAGTAGGCGTGGGCTTCGTATCTATCTTGGCCACAATAATGCGTTCACTATGCTGTTTGTAGTAGCTTACCCGCATTCCTATTTTCCTATTCATTATTAAACCTACTCCTGCATTACCCCTATTTGATTTTGTGTTTATAACCCTGTAATCACCTGACCAGAAGTCTTGTTCCTCCTGCCACCGAACTTCACTAATTCCCACTATATCTAACTTCAACCTATCCATTTCCCTTTTTAAATTTTCTAACCTACCTGCCCGATAAAGGGATCTGACATTCTACGCTCCGATCCGTAGAACGCCGTAGCTAATTAATGCCTTTTGTGGAAAATTCACTTCCTGCAACTGTAGCATTGATGAGAAACGATAATGAAATGAAATTTACATTTCTGTAAATTGATGAGACAAGGAAGATGGGGCAGCTAAGTATGAAACATGATATTTGTCGCTACTGATGCGCGGTTTTAATGAATGTCGTTTTCGGAAGAACTTAAAAATTTGGAAATTTGCCGTAAGTTCCTATGGGACCAAATTGCTGAGTCATCGGTCCCTAGGCTTACACACTACTTAATCTAACTTAAAGTAATTTACGCTAAGGGCAACACACACACATACGCTGATGCCCGAGGGAGGACCAAACCTCCGACGGGGGGACCCGCGTGAACCGTGGCAAGGCGCCGTACACCGCGCGGCTACTCCGCGTGGCGAAGAACTTAAAATTGACATAATGTATTTCGTGAATATTTTTATTCATACGTTAAACATAGAAACACTACATGTCAATGAATACTACATATTTTGCCTTTCACTAAAAATCAATATCTGGTGTCAGTTTCTGAGCACTGCTAATAAGAAGATAAGCTCTTAAGCTGTCAGTGAGCTACTGAGGCTATATTTCTTCCTTTTCATTGCAGAAAAAAAGGTTGCTCGCACAAATTTGTGGGTCCAAGCTTCGGTGTAATTGTGGCTGCTAACTTGTGAAGCTGTGGAAATTTATGTTGAAGAAAATTTTTATACGGGTCTACAATACTTATTTCATTATGAAACTTATCATTCAACCACCTGTCACACTGAAGATCTGTAAGTTATAACTGTAGCTAGGCATGTCTGGTATGTCTGACAGTCGGTCTGAAGTTCCTGACCGGCCATAATGCTGCTTTTCATAGATTAAGCACTGTGTCATTAAGAATAAGGAATGTTCGAATGAAAAGGCACGAGATGTCGTAACAACCAAACTGGTTGATATTTGAGTATGCTGCTTTGGGGTAACGTAGTAAGACTTCTAAGGAATTGAAGCAATGCGTCGTCACCTCTTCAAAACTGTGTCCTCAGAAAGCAAGGTTATGCTCACCTTTTCCGATGTCCGAAGTCCGATACTCATCGAATTCCTCGAGCACATAAGAACCATTAACAGTGACGTGCACTGTGAGACACTCTGTAGCCTGGGCTGCTCACGGAGAAAATGAGTCTGCTCCACGAAAATGAGGGTTCACTCGTCTCCAAGGTCACACAAAGTGTAGTGGCCGAGTTCAGATGGTAGCAGCTTCAGCATCCTCCCTACAGCCCAGATGTGTCGCCCTGCGACTTCCAAGTGTTTGGTCTGCTTATCTTGACGGGAAGCGCTTCATGCCGGACGGCGAACTGAAGGACACAGTGGAAGCCTGGCTCCTGTCACAGCCACAGGAAATTTTGCTACAGGGAATCCTTCGGCTCCTGAAACAATGGTACAGTTGCGGTCAGGCCTCTGGCGATTACTGTTGAATAATGACTTCAATTATATCCACAGTGTTACTTCATTCCTTCCCTTTTCAACACCCTGCGGCGAAGTTAACATATTGCTGTTTCCATGGAGACAGTGCACAGTGTGTACTTCCCATGCTCTACAATGTAGAGTCTACATCATGAAAGTCAACTACTACTCAGTCGCCTCTTGAACAGGCACGTTCTCCGTAGTCCCGTTTCCCGAATACTCGACATCCCAATACGCGAAGTTGGTTGGCGATTCGTACGTTCTTTGCAGTAAACATGTGACAGACGTTCACTAAATCTCTACATGTAAAGGGAAATGTCCTGGTTGGTTCACTGACTCGTCATCGCCCAGCTCAAATTACTGAGGACAAAAGGTTGAAATTTAGAGTGGGTGTTGACCTTACGCTGTAGATATTGTTCAAGAATCGATTTTTCGAAATTTCACCCCTAATGTGATGAAACTGGGAACGAAATGTCCTTCGAAAAATGTCGGTGTTAAGCAACTCTGAAGTTAGAAGTTTGAAAATTGGTATTTGGTTTGTTGGTCAGAAATAAAAAAAATACGCGTTTCAGTATTTTTGGAATTTAACCCCAAAGGGGGTGAAATAGTAGGTGAAAGTTTTTTTGAAAGTAAAGCATTATTAAAGAATCACTAAAGTATTTTTAAAGCTACATCTGCATAAATTGGTGTTTGACTTTTCGGTTAGAAATTAAAAAAAGAACCTGTTTCAGTGTTTTAGGAAATTCAACCCCTTAGAGGGTGAAATGAGGGATGAAAATTTTTCTGAAAGTATTTCGTTATATTAAAACATTTTTAAGTATAGTTCTATCAAAATTCATAATTCACTTCTCGGTTAGAAATAAGAAAATATGTGTTAGGGGATGAAAGTATCTACGGAAATATCAACACAAGAACTCAAAGGGCAGGACTAACAGAAACCTCCGTCTCCAGCAACCGGAATAGCTTTATAGTCAGACGTACGTACGGAAAAGACCTCGCCTCTGTGGCTTTAATTAGGGTGAAAAGATGCAGTTTGTGAACTACATCAAAGGAAGTTGTTTAACTGCATGCACAGTGTGTAGATCTACACATGAGCTATGGGCGTAACAACATACAAGTTCGTTTTTTTTGTTTTCTTTATTGAATTTCGATTCCCCACGAAGAGGGCGGGCTGGCAGCAGCTTAGTATGCCGCTCCTGAGCCCACAGACATTGTTTTAAAAAGATGCATATAATAAAGAATAAAAACAAGCGATAAAATCCGAGACTTAAATGGTAACACGGCGAAAAACAAAATCGTAGAACTTAAAACATAGAACAAAGGGATGATGATGCTAATAAAATACATATGAAGCAGACAGGTAAAATAATAGACAGACAATTAAAAAAAACACGGTGACAGTGTGGTTTCTGTTTGCAAAAGACATAAAATTCACACCGAGTGACAGCATGGTTTCTGTTCGCAACACTTTGGAAAGACGAACAACACGGAACATTCACTTGAAACACTGCACTAAAAAGTTAGTAAATATGACCGACCACAGCCGAGAGCAGGTGAGGGGAAACGGGACAGATGATGGGAAAAAGAGGGGGGGGGGGGAAGGAGAGGAAAAACGAAGGGGGGAGGGGGAAAAGAAGCCGATGGAGGATGAGGACCCATAAGAGGGGTAGGGGGTGCTGCGCAGACACGACAGGGAGTAGGGAAGGCAGAGGAGGGGAATACAGGAGGAACACATTCGGTTAAAGAAAAACAAAAAGAAGTCTGCGCTGACCATACAGTCTACGACAGCGAAACGCGGGCGCTATGGCAATTATTAATAAACGGGTCATTTCGCACTTGTCTCCCTTTTCAGGTCACTCAACAGCCGTTTAAGAGTCTACGTTTACGAATGTTCATTTAATACTTTACGGGAGAATAAAAGCTTATGTAACTGGACAGTTACAACATGCTTTGGCCCGCACAGTTAAATAGGCATGCAGGAAAATCACTGTTAAAGAAAAAAAAACACTAAGGTGGAAAAAATTATGGGATAGCACAATGCACATATACCAATGGCCGTAATACCGCTTACACAAGGTATAAAAGGCGGAGCTGTCATTTGTACTCAGGCGATTCGCGCGAATTTCCGACGTGCTTATGGCCACACGACGGGAATTAACGCACTTTGAACGTGAAATGGTAGTTGGAACTAGAGGCAGGGGACATTCCATTTCGGAAAGCCTTAGGGACTTCAGTATGACTTTTCTGGAGACTAGAAATCTACTCTGTAGGAATCAGCATGAGTTTCGAAAAAGACAATCGTGTGAAACCCAGCTTGCGCTATTCGTCCACGAGACTCAGAGGGCCATAGACCCATAGACACGGGTTCCCGGGTAGATGCCGTGTTTCTTGACTTCCGCAAAGTGTTCGATACAGTTCCCCACAGTCGTTTAATGAACAAATTAAGAGCACATGGACTATCAGACCAATTGTGTGGTTCGATTGAAGAGTTCCTAGATAACAGAACGCAGCATGTCATTCTCAATGGAGAGAAGTCTTCCGAAGTACGAGTGATTTCAGACGTGCCGCAGGGGAGTGTCGTAGGACCGTTGCTATTCACAATATATATAAATGACCTTGTGGAGAACATTGGAAGTTCACTGAGGCTTTTTGCGGATGATGCTGTAGTATATCGAGAGGATGTAACAATGGAAAATTGTACTGAAATGCTGGAGGATCTGCAACGAATTGACGCATGGTGCAGGGAAAGACAATTGAATCTCAATGTAGACAAGTGTAATGTGCTGCGAATACATAGAAAGAAAGATTCTTTATCATTTAGCTACAATATAGCAGGTCAGCAACTAGAAGCAGTTAATTCCATAAATTATCTGGGAGTAGGCATTAGGAGTCATTTAAAATGGAATGATCATATAAAGTTGATGCCAGACTGAGATTCATTGGAAGAACACTAAGGAAATGTAATCCGAAAACAAAGGAAGTAGGTTACAGTACGCTTGTTCGCCCACTGCTTGAATACTGCTCAGCAGTGTGGGATCCGTACCAGATAGGGTTGATAGAAGAGATAGAGAAGATCCAACGGAGAGCAGCGCGCTTCGTTACAGGATCATTTAGTAATCGCGAAAGCGTTACGGAGGTGATAGATAAACTTCAGTGGAAGACTCTGCAGGAGAGACGCTCAGTAGCTCAGTACGGGCCTTTGTTGAAGTTTCGAGAACATACCATCACCGAAGAGTCAAGCAGTATATTGCTCCCTCCTGCGTATAATCTCGCGAAAAGACAATGAGGATAAAATTAGAGAGATTAGAGCCCACACAGAGGCATACCGACAATCTTTCTTCCCACGAACAATACGAGACTTGAGTAGAACCGATAGAGGTACTCAAGGTACCATCCGCCACACACCGTCAGGTGGCTTGCGGAGTATGGCTGTAGATGTAAATCATTGACTGGAAATGTTATGTTTGGCTGCCTAGAGACCATTTGCAGCCATTCATGGTCTTCGTGTTCTTAAACGACAATGGGATTGTCACCGGGCCACAATGGTTGGCTGTTGGTTTGAAAACATTCTGGACAGTTCGAGGGAATGGTTTGACCAACCAGATCGCCCGAGATGAATCCTATCGAACATTTACAGAACACAATCGAGAGGTCAGTTTCTGCATAACATCTGGAACCGACAACACCTTCGCAGTTACGGACGGCTGTAGAGGCAGCATGGTTAATATATCTGGACAAAAGGAGACCTAACACGATATTAGGAGGTATCCACATATCAGTGTATTTTACAGATCGATCAGTGCTTAAACTTAGGAACAAGGATTATAAACAGACAGAGATAGAGAGAGTATGAAGGATTTTCGTTTAAGGCTACTTCGTCATTAGCTGTAGAAACCAGAGAGGAAATGTGAATTGTGCTGTTCGTACCGAGCACTGTGCGGTGGCCCGAGGCTCGAGCAGCTGCCATCAACGTGAGCCGCGACCTACGCGGACAGCACCTCGTTACTGCGTGCCGCCCGACTATTCCGTTTGTTTTGCTTGCGGCGGAAGCGCCGAGCGACATGGCGCAAACCGGCCGCCCCCGCGGGACGGCGTCGCGCGGTCGTCCGAGGTGACGCATACTAACCCAGCGTCGGCGAAGCGCATTTCTGCAGTCCAGCTGGTGCATGTCAGCCACAGCTCGTCTGCAGCGGCTACTGTAAACGCGACCTAGAGCTTCCGCGTCACACGGTAATCACCTAGTTACGAAGAAATGCTGGTGACACCCGGGGTTCGAGACACCAGCCTGAAATACGACATGCTTCCTTATCCTTATATGAATACTTCCACGTCAAATCAGGCATTTAGCAATACATGAAATTTTAAATACTTTGTGTTAAACCATGCACTTAACTCCAAAAGAAAAACTAAACTACGGGCAAAAATGATTTAGCCTGTACATGTAAAATCGTGGAAGCCGATAAAAATCTTTCAAAGCGCTAGATAGTGTAAGGGGAGTTCAACAAGTTTCCGTTTTAGGGCGTTGCTGCACCGTATATGCAACATAGCGCAATTTCGATGTTAGTACGCAAGCCCCGACATGGAGGCAAGGGATTAGTATGGCGTTCGTGTTTTTTCGTCGTGTGTGCGGTAAATGCGGAAACCTGACCTATGACGACGTTATTACAAAATGCGTCCAAATAGGACCATGTGCTGTAATTTTCCCTTGGCTACTGATGGATAAACACAGGTAGAAAAAAATGGTTCAAATGGCTCTGACAAGGGAATCTCCCAATCGCATCCCCCTCAGATTTAGTTATAAGTTGGCACAGTGGATAGGCCTTGAAAAACTGAACACAGACCAATCGAGAAAACAGGAAGAAGTTGTGTGGAACCATAAA
This sequence comes from Schistocerca serialis cubense, assembly GCF_023864345.2. Taxonomy (NCBI): domain Eukaryota; kingdom Metazoa; phylum Arthropoda; class Insecta; order Orthoptera; family Acrididae; genus Schistocerca; species Schistocerca serialis. The sequence continues at coordinate 763,006,560 of NC_064639.1, forward strand.
AAAATAAGCAAAATATACAAACTGAGTAGTCCATGCGCTAGATAGGCAATGTAAGCTTAGGAGCGCCGTGGTCCCGTGGTTAGCGTGAGCAGCTGCGCAATGAGAGGTCCTTGGTTCAAATCTTCCCTCGAGTGAAAAGTTTACTCTCTTTATTTTCGCAAAGTTATGATCTGTCCGTTCGTTCATTGACGTCTCTGTTCACTGTAATAAGTTTAGTGTCTGTGTTTTGCGACCGCACCGCAAAACCGTGCGATTAGTAGACGAAAGGACGTGCCTCTCCAAAGGGAACCGAAAACATTTGATCGCAAGGTCATAGGTCAACCGATTCCTCCACAGGAAAACACGTCTGATATATTCTATACGACACTGGTGACAGCATGTGCGTCACATGACAGGAATATGTTGTCGACCCACCTAACTTGTACACTTGGCGAATGGTACTCTCCAGCTGCTACGACTGATGAATGGCTTAGAACTGAAGTAGCACGGAATGACCTACCCGTAAGCGTCAACCCAGCTCATTTCGATTCATTACGTAGCCTGATTCGAGCAGCTTTGGTGCCAGAAGCTACGGGTCTGCGTACAGCACACCCTGACATCACCTGACAATTTAATCATGTATACTTCCTTCTATACAGTATACGCACAAAAAGTAAGATTTCGTTATTTGCTATCCTTCCTGGTCTTGTAATTTTAATGGCCAACATTGTAAGATTTAAAGAGAAGGCTTGAGCAGTGGTCTGGCGTTGTTCCAGTCTTTATACAGAGTGAATCTCATTAACATTTAAGAATCCGCGAAGCGGACTAGATGACGCTGAGACAAGTAATTTAATATAAGACACAGATGTAGGGCAATACTCCAAAAGTGGATGACAAATGTGGAACATGTGACGCCACCAGATTACGCACCTCGCCGCATGTACAGCCGTTGTGCCTATCGGTCTGTCGCACCTTATCATCCCAGCCCAATTCAAACATTCACCTCGGTTTGGCTCCAAGCCCACGTGCGCGGCTTTCGAGTTTTGCGTCTGGCAGGCACTATTTTTTTCATTGCGCTAGACAATTATGTGTTTACAATGAGGTAATATTCATTATTTTATTTACCTGTCTTGCGGTTTCCGCTGGTTAATTGCAAAGCACACTACAACAGAAACCTGGCATATCGCGTCATAAGTAAGTAAGTGTAAACTTCCGAAGTGCATTGCTGCCAGTAAATGGCCTACGTGTTCTTTACCGCGTAAAGTCTGTAATTAAAAAAAAGAAGTGATAAAAGGAAAGAAAAAATAAAATTACAGCGAGGACAATAATTTTGTAAATTCTACATTTACAACAGATCACATTTAGGAAAGGTGCTCCAAAAAAGCGGAGTGATGTGTAACGCTGTCCGCTACCGGCGAGGATAGGATCGACAAATCGAATCACAGCACGTGTGGTGGGGTACGTCATCTGGTGACGTCACATGTTCAGCTTTGTCGTCTACATTTGGAGTATTTATCAACGTTTGTGGCCCCATGTAGCCTATACTAAATTACTTTTCTCAGCGCCATCTGCGTCGCATCGGGAGTTTTTAAACGTTAATGAGAATCACCCTGTACATAAAATTTCAGCCAGCGTGTGATTGTGCTCGCAAAACTTGAAAAGTATTAGGTCGATTGTCCTGAGATTTTGATACGACGTTGCATTCGAAACGCGTGTATTTTTTATACCTGGGATGCGATTTGATTATCTGTTTTCGAAAATCGAAATATTAGTTACTATGATTCCCATTGTTGCATTCAGTTCAATACCGCGCGATTAGTAGTTCAAAAGGTGATGAATAGTTTAACTGAAGCAACAATTCTGATTGGACCTCATGAAGAGGAAGACGTACTTCTTCCACGAATTCCACTCATTCCGATCAACATGGAGTTAGATTTCAAACGAGTTCAATTTTCCATGCGCCTTGCGTTCGCTATGACTATTAATAAAGCGCAAGGGCAATCTTATAAAGTGTGCGATTTGATTTCAGGAAACGATTGCTTCTCTCATGGGCAATTATACTTCGCATGCTTCAGAGTCAAACCATCTGATCTTTATGCTCATGCAGAAAACGGACAAATAAAAATGTAGTCAATCCACTAGCTTTTCAGTAAAAAAAATGTTCTGTGAAAACATCTTTTCCTTTTCTTTCATACCACAAATTTACAGTAACAGAAGGCAGGGTATTGAATCGAATGATTTGTTTTACCGATGGATCTACGTTTGCTAGAATACTTTTATTTTGTTTCCCATTCATTTCATGTCAGACTGAGTTACAGCAAAGCGTGGCCAGAAGTAGTTAGTTGTGGATAAAGTGAGGGAGAATGAACGAAATTTTCACTCTGCAGCGGAGTGTGCGCTGATATGAAACTTCCTGGCACATTAAAGCTGTGTACCGGACCGAGACTCGAACTCCGGACCTGGGGGCGGGAGTCGAGCTTGGGTAACTCAGATGGTAGAGCACTTGCCCGCGTAAGGCAAAGGTCCCGGGTTCGAGTCTCGGTCCGGCACACAGTTTTAATCTGCCAGGAATTTTCAAAGTGAGGGAGTCTTATCTTCTCTGGTGCTGTTACAAAATTAGAACGCAGGACGACATTGTTGCAAAACAGCTCTACTATTTTACTCAGATCTGCCTATGACGAAGCTGAAGGCCATCAAAGCAGCTGACCGACAAGATCAAGTCAGACATGCATGTCGGCTTAAAATACGAAAATGTTCACAACGGAGCGAGGTGATAGTAAACAACAGACGTCGTACGTGCGGGTAAACAATAACAGAGAGAGAGAAAGACGAGGGGGGAAAGGTAGGTGCTGTAACCAGAGGCGCAGAAGAAGACGCCTGAATGCAGCGCAGGAGCCGCATCGGCCGCAAAGCAAGCAGCAGAGGCCAGCCGCAGCCGCGCCCTCGTCAGAGGCGCTCCGCTAACAACGCGCACCCGCGGCAGGTCGCCGGTGGCGCCTGCGCTGTCAGCAATTACTGCCGCCGCTCTCCACCCACAATTGCTCACCTGCCGCGAGAACACGGGCTTGCGCAACGACAAACAAACTGCGCCCTTTGCAGACCGAGCCACTGTCCCCGCAGACCTACTTGACTGCGCGTGCAAACTGCCGACCGTTACGTACACTAGCTCGCCTCCGTCTGCATTGTTCTTGTGCCTACAGTCCCGCTTCTGTCACTCAAACAGAACCAGGCGCCGTTTAGCAGTAGCGACCAGCACAGTGCAATTAAGAAAATAACCTGGTCATCCTACCCAGAGGCCTTACAGTTTCGCTAAATCATTGACGCTATACGAGGGGCGTTCAATACATAATTCAACTATTTTTCTGAAAACAAGTTGTTTTTATTCAGCATTCCTATACACCATATTATTCCCCACTTCCAATCCATATGTGGCATACAGCAAACCAGTGCTTAACAGTGTTAGTTAAAAACAGTCTTGGTTTCGATTTTAGTTTTTTACTTTTTTCAACGACGCGTTTCGCCTTATTTAGACATCTTGAGGTTATCTTTTCTAGATGGACGCGAGAGGCACCAGGATCTGCATAACGCGTTCCCGTTCACAGGAGCGAGTAACAGAGTAAGTTACACGCTCCTGTGTACGGGAACGCGTTATGCAGATCTTGGTGCCTCTCGCGTCCCTCTAGAAAAGATAACCTGAAGATGCCTAAATAAGGCGAAACGCGTCGTCGAAAAAAGTAAAAAACTAAAATTGCAACCAAGACTGTTTTTTAACTAATACTAATAATAATATTCCCCACTGTTGTATACAAAATCCTTTTTCTATTTTTTTTCAAAAAATCTCCATTCAGAGTGACGGCCTTACGCCACCATACTGGGAGGGCCTGTATGCCCACTAAGCACTCTACTGGTCGACGATCGGAACCAACGTCTTGCTGACTCAATAACCTTCACATCATCCACGTAGTGCTTCCTGGGGAGTGCATCCTTCATTGGGCCGAACAGATGGAAATCGAATTGTCTTCCGCTAGCCGGTGAGGGAACCAGCGGCCACACACCTTTGAGTACTCCAGCTGTTGGACGAGTGTATCAGCACTATCAACAAGGACGTCCAGTTGAGCAACGAGGTGTTTGATTGTGATCCCTTTATCACTTCGAATGAGAGTGTCCGCACGTTCCAACATTGCAGGAGCCGCAGCTGTGTGCTGGCGGCCGGCACAGATCGGACAGGTTTGCGTGACCTTGTTGCATTGATGACAGACGCCATGCCCAACGATTCACCGTGCTTTTATTCTCTACCAGGTCTCCGTAGACATTCTGCAAGCACCTATTAATACCTGCGATGCTCTGGTTTTCCTCCAAAAGAAACTTGATGACAGCTCTCTATTTGGAAAGCACCTTCGTTACAGACGCCATTTTGATGGCTGCGTATAGGGCCTCCACCTGTTTGAACTTCGTGAAACTATAGGGGCTGAAACAAGAATATTCCACGACGTCCCACAACAGACTCCGCATTTTTCAACCCAGATTGGCCGAGATGTAACAGTGTTGCATCACTTATCGAACGCGATTCGTATAATCAAGGAAGCACTCATCCAATCGATCACCGACTTTGCTCCTCCTTCACACGATTGTAGTACTTACTCAGATGCACATCTGAAGCGCTTTTGAGAAATCAGGGTTGGTTCAAATGGCTCTGAGCACTATGGGACTTAACTTCTGAGGTCATCAGTCCCCTAGAACTTAGAACTACTTAAACCTAACTAACCTAAGGACATACACACATCCATGCCCGAGGCATGATTCGAACCTGCGACCGGAGCGGTCGCGCGGTTCCAGACTGAAGCGCCTAGCCAGGTTGGCCGTGCGGTCTAACGCACGGCTTTCCGGGCTGGAAGGAGCGCCTGGTCCCCAGCACGAATCCGCCCAGAGGATCTGTGTGGAGGTCCGGTGATTCGGCCAGTCTGTGGATGGTTTTTAGGCGGTTTTCCATCTGCCTCGGCAAATGCGGGCTGGTTCCCCTTATTCCGCCTCAGCTGCACTATGTCGGCGATTGCTGCGCAAACAAGTTCTCCACGTACGCGTACACCACCATTACTCTATCACGCCAACATAGGGGTTACACTCGTCTGGTGTGAGACGTTCCCGGGGGGGGGGGGGGGGGGGTCTACCGGGGGCCGAACCGCACAATAACCCTGGGTTCGGTGTGGGGCGGCGGAGGGGTGAAGTGGACTGCGGCAGTCGTCGTGGAGTTGCGGACCACTGCGGTTGCGGCGGGGACGGAGCCTATCTGTCGTTTCTAGGTCCCCGGTTAACATAACATAATCATGATCATCATCACCACCATTCGAGTACGTTTGGTCTGAAATACATTGATGAGCCGCAAGATGATGGATGACCACTAACATCCGCGAGACAGGATGGTAGCTGGTTGCGCTGCGGGTAAATGAGGCGGTAAAGGAAGTATATGGAGTGTTCAAATGAATAGCTACCAAACGTCATAACAGCCAAACCGGCTGAAATTTGCTGTTATGGGATAGCGTAGTCAGACATCTAGAGACGCGAATATAGTATCGTCACCTCCCTCTAAAAAATTCAAAGATGTGTCCTCAGCTAGCAAGGTAATGTTCACCGTCTTTTCCGACGTTCAGGGACCGAAACTCATCGAATTCCTAACTATAGTTAGCGTATTTGGTCAAACAGTCGACGGTGAACCCACTAGTCACTATTGGACATCCCCCCCTTGTCACAGAACGTGGGAGTCAGAGATTAGCCCTTTCCGTAAAGTAGAACTGATGCAGGTTCAGGTATTTCGGAGCACATTTTTAGTGCACATTGTCGAACATGGGACTCTGCAGCAGTCGACTAACACATATTCCAGCTTTGACCCCATGGCATGGTCAGTTACGTTTCAGTGAGCACACGATCATCGAGATTGGACCTAGGCTCAATGGAAACGGTCGCCTGTTTGGATGGATCATGTTTCTTGTTACACCAGGTCGATAGTAGTTCCGGATATCTCCTGATCCAGTCGGATGGCTCCTCAAAAAATGCACAGCAACACTGACGCTGGTGGAGGCAGTACTATGCTACGGGGACATTCACCTTCACCACCACGACACCTGTGGTACTAACATAATGCACCATGACAGCTGTGGATTGCGTGAACTTTATTGCGGACCATCCCTTCACGCTTGATGTATATCCCGACTGCGATGACAGCTGCCAGTGTCGCAAGACCAGAATGGTGCTACAGTAGTTTGAGGAACGTGATAGAGAACTCACGATTCAGTCTTGGCAACCAAATTCAATTTATCTGAACGCTCTGGAACGCATCTGGGACGCCGTCGGTCGCCAGCTCCACCTTTACAAACCACCGACCCGTACTTTACTCTGTTATCTGTCCGTAGACATCTCGTGCCACATACATCCTATCAAACATTCACCTGTGTCTATTACGTACAAGTGGCGTAAGAGTTCTGCAGCGCCGCTGCTTTGGTAGTTTCATGTAGCACTTAGCCGATAACAACATACTCATCTACCGTATTGAGTGCTTACATATATCACTGAATTATTCTTACTCTGTGACTTTTTTTAGAAATAATCATTGTATACCAGTGTATCTGATGAAATACTGCACAATTTTTAACCTCACATCTTCTAAAATATTTATTACATTTAACATTCTCAATGAAAATGTCACAGCCCTGTAACATTACGTTAGATTTTTTAATCTTCTCTTTAACCAATAAATTTATAGTCTAATTTGCCCCTAGTAGCTTTAATATAAAAATAAATAATCCCATCAGTTGTTCTTGCCCACAGTCTTGTGTCAATTCTTATTATGCTTCACTAGTCTTTTCCATCTGTAACATTACCCTAGAAATATCTCTCTGAACTTTTTAAATGCACTGTTAACTATAAGCTTGAGCGTTCTACACGCAGCTTCTGATATGCCGCCCTTAGCCTCTTGCCAGTGATCCGATTGGGAACAGTTATTTACAGAACGTTTTGCTCTGCTCGAAATGATGGCATAATTAAATGATTAGGATCCACCTGGAAACCCATGGTGCCTTACTCTGTTATTCCACGTTTGGTAGCATTCGTTCACACCAGGGCTACGCTCGCTAATAACAGACCGAATGGTATTTCTTATGCTGAAACAAATCAGTGGTAGGAACACCATCTTTAGAAATACGATTTATGAGAAGAAAATGATGTAGGTATTAATATGGGAGAATCTTTACGAGAACAACCTTCACAAGCCCTTTAGAATCTGTAAGGAGTAATGTAGGTCATGTAGTGGTCCCAGTTACAGACCTCCGTGTTTAATGAGATAATGTTGGCCAAGGCATAGGCCGCGATCGGATGATTGGCGGAACAATTTACAAATCATGCACCGTATAATTTAAACTCACACCGTGAGATCACAGCACACAGGTAACGAACGATACGGCGTAGAAACCTCCGAAAGATAGCTGAAATCTGCGTCCGAGAGCGGAAAATCGCAGACGCAAAGTCACAAAGCGACAGCGCTAATTCTCGGTGAGTTTTCTTCGAAACGGTCGGGAAACTAGTTCAGCCAATCTTAATGCGAAAGCAAATACAAACATTTCGGACGATGAACGGACAATACCGTAAGGCATGGATTGTTCTATTGTGTGCCCTAGTTTTGATGCGTCAGGTTTCAGCCTACATGCCACGGTGGCAACTAGTAGTTTCGTAAACAAAACAGAATTGTGTCACTGGCTGTTAAATCAACTGCAGCCGATTTCCGACCGTCAGCCAATGTGAGGAACCCTAAATTCACTCGGGGAACTCCAAACATTGAAGATGAAGTAACCTGACATACAGACATTCTTTTGTCTTTCAAATACTGATTTTACGTACTCCAAGACCATGCGATAAATGCGACATTTATCTTTTGATGCACGCTAGCTCCGAGAGCGCTCTTCACGCTCCACGCTTTGATCACCGTGTCCACAAGATTATTATTTTATCGGTCGTTTGGAAATGTGAGATAAATACGTTACACCAATTGTTTCTACAATGGACCCCCTATGACTCGTTAAAATTTCAAGGCCATTGGCATCAGTACTACGCATGATCAAAAATTAAGGCGATCTTCATTTCGCGCAATTTTTTCATTGTTGTGTTGCTAAACATACTTGAAAAGTGTCTGTGCAGTGTTAGCTATATTGTACATTTATTCTGTTGATATTTAGTCTGTTATTAGCTGTCGAAAGGTTACATGTGTTTCGGTAACATTGAAGATTATTTGTTTTGTACAAAAATCGATCGGAGAATTTGTATTAAATTTTTCTACAAGAGTGAAGTAAAGTGCGGCAAAGTTTTAGAAATGTCAGATGTTGCTTTTCGTGAATCTGCTATGAGTAAAACAAGGATTTACAAATAAGCGTTTCGAATGACGCTTTGAAAAGGTTGAAGATGACGGGTGCCCCGAACGCCACAGCACGACATCAGCCGATGAAATCGTGGAAGAAGTGAAAAAAAATATTATGAACGAGTGCCGAATCACAATCAGAGAAGTCGCTGACGGTGTTGTCATAATAAATGGTACTTAACGTGAATTTTTTCGAATGTTTAGGGTACGAAACCTGTGATAGCAAAATTTGTTCCAAAATTGTTGAATTTCGAATGAAAACTGCGGAGAATGCAAGTTGCTCAGGAGTGCGTAGATGAAGTCAACAACTACCCAGAAATACTGAAACGTATCATAGCAGGTGATGAAACAAGAGATGGAAATGAATTCGAATTTGTGATCTTCAATTTGAATCGAATAATGCACTGTAAGTTCGTGCCACAAGGTCGAACGGTCTATAAAGAGTACGACTCACAAGTTCAACGCTGTTTGCGTCACAGTCAAAAAAAAAAAAAAAACAACGCCCTGCATTTTGACGAAACAGTTCGTGGCTTTTTCACCACGATAATGTACGTGCTCTCTGTTTGCTACTTAATCGTGAATTTGTGGCTAAAAACAATTCTGAAATGGTTCAAATGGCTCTAACCAATATGGGACTTAACATCTGAGGTCATTAGTCCGCTGGAACTACTTAAACCTTACTAACCTAAGGACATACACACATCCATGCCCGAGGCAGGATTCGAACCTGCGACCGTAGCAGTCACGCGGTTCCCGTTCTGAAGCGCCAAGAACCGCTCGGCCACAGCGGTCGGCAGTTGCGAAATGATTCCCTAGTTCCCATATTTGCCAGACATGACCGCATAGGGCCCTTTACTGTTCTCAAAAGTGAAAAAAAGGCCATCGTTTTTAGAAGCATAAATGAGATTAAAAGTACATCGCTGAGGGTGCTAAAAGTTATCCCAAAGTTCGAATACCAGAAATGCTTCATGGACTGCGAAAAGTGCTAGCGTAAGTGTGTAATATCGAAGGGGTACTATTTTGAAGGCAATAACATTTATGCAGACGAATAAATAAAATTCTTTCCAAAGACAAATTCCCATTACTTTTTTTTGCACCTCGTATGCCATTGTTTGAGTCATAACACAACTGCATTGCATTTATCGCGATGATCATTGCTCCCTGTGTACGTGGGCACCAACAGAATATTTTCGCAATCGGAGGAGAAAGTTTGTGATTGAAATTTCACGACAAGATTCTGGAGCAAAGAAAAATGTCTTTTTGTTAATGACTGCCTCCCCAATTCAGGCACCATGTCCATGGCACTATCTCCCACAATTTTCCTTAACACAAACGAGCTGCCCTTCTTTGAACCATTTCGATGTCCTTCGTCAGTCCCACCTGATGAGGATCCCACACCGCACAGCAATATTCCAGAAGAGGACGGACAAGCATATTTTATGCAGTCACTTTAGTAGACGTGCTGAGTTTTCTAAGTGTTCTATCAATAAATCGCAGTCTTTGGTTTGCTTTCCCCACAACATTGTCTATGTGATTGTTTCCATTTAAGTTATTCGTGATTGTAATTCCCAAGTATTTAGTTGAATTTACAGCCTTTAGATTTGTGTAATTTATCATGTAACCGAAATGTAGGGCTTTTTTATTAGTCTTATGGATGACTTCACTCTTTCCGTAATTTAGAGTCACCTATCAGTTTTCGGACAACACACGTATCTCGTGTAACCAATTTTGCAATTGGGTTTTAATCATCTGATGACTTTACAACACGGTAAATAACAGCATCATCTACCCGACGGGAGGCCTTAGCCACACGACATTTCATTTCATTTCATCTGTAAACAATCTAAGAGCTCTGCTCAGATTGCCTCCTTTGCGGTTTGTGTAGATCAGGAACGGCAGAAGGCCTATAACATTTCGTTGTGGAACGCCAGATATTACTTCTGTTTTACTCGATGACTTTCCATCAGTTACTGCGCACTATGACCTTTCTGACAGGAACTGTCGAATCCAGTTGTGACACACACAGCAGAACAAAACTTGAGAAAATCAGTAAGCATCTTGTATGAAACTGGAAAACAAGTATTAATATTTAGAAAAGTAACCACTTGAATTTCGTTGCTGCAGATGACAAAGGAAGGCGCTAACAGTGTACCATCCTAACAAGAAAAAGAGTCCATGTAGAGAGATGTTTTTATCATTGGCAAAATGAGATGTGAATCGACTTCCTGGCAGCGTCTAAGAATGATGCCCGATGCATTGAAACAAGTGATGGAAGTCGAGTAGCATCGAAAACGATTTTGGATTGGCAAAATCAACAATTCTCCGTACTTAGCTTCTCCGCAGAGCCAGATGCTGCAACGCGGAGAAAGCACGTTGATAGGAAGCGCTTAGTAATGCTGAAACCCTCCGTATGGTACGCGCGTCCCGGGAATTTGGCTGTGATCCCGTGCCCGGCAAATAAGTTAGCTTGCTTTTTGTCGCGAGTCTAAAGTTAACTGAGGAAACCACGCGGCCTTCACGGTGTGGATTCTCCGTCCTTTGTCAGCTCCAAATAAAGCATTAACTTCACGACCTGCTTGTCCTGTTCCACCGCAGTACGGCTACTGCGCACTCTCTTTCGCGAGGCTTTGCATCACCTCTGTTATTCTTCCGCTGGTAGCTGGCCAACTAGTGAAGTAGGAGTAAAATACAGAAATCGTATTTTCTCGACTGCTAACTTAATGAAAATGTACACAGTGTAGCGATGACTGACTCCACAAAGACCGGACTCCTTCCTTTCCCGTAGTCGTTTAATACACTACTGGCCATTAAAATTGTTACATCACAAAGGTGACGTGCTACAGACGTGAAATTTAACCGACAGGAAGAAGATGCTCTGATATGCAAATGATTAGCTTTTCAGAGCATTCACACAAGGTTGACGCCGGTGGTGACACCTACAACGTGCTGACATGAGGAAAGTTTCCAACCGATTTCTCATATACAAACAGCAGTTGACCGGCGTTGCCCGGTGAAACGTTGTTGTGATGCCTCTTGTAAGGAGGAGAAATGCGTACCATCACGTTTCAGACTTTGATAAAGATCGGATTGTAACCTATCGCGATTGCGGTTTATCGTATCTCGACATTGCTGCTCGCGTTGGTCGAGATCCAATGACTGTTAGCAGAATATGGAATCGGTGGGTTCAGGTAACACGGAACGCCGTGCTGGATCCCAACGGTCTCGTATCACTAGCAAACGAGATGTCAGGCATCTTATCCGCATGGCTGTAGCGGATCGCGCTGCCACGTTTCGATCCCTGAGTCAACAGATGGGGACGTTTGCAAGACAACAACCACCTGCACGAACAGTTCGACGAAGTTTGCAGCAGCTTGGACTATCAGCTCGGAGACCATGGCTGCGGTTACCCTTGACGCTGCATCACAGACAGGAGCGCCTGCGACGGTGTACTCAATGACGAACCTGTGTGCACGAATGGCAAAACGTCATTTTTTCGGATGAATCCCGGTTCTGTTTACAGCATCATGATGGTCGCATCCGTGTTTGGCGACATCGCGGTGAACGCACATCGGAAGCGTGTATTCGTCATCGCCCTACTGGCGTATCACCCGGCGTGATGGTATGGGGTGCCATTGGTTGCACGTCTCGGTCACCTCTTGTTCGCACTGACGGCACTTTGAACAGTGGACATTACATTTCAGATGTGTTACGACCCGTGGCCTACCCTTCATTCGATCCCTGCGAAACCCTACATTTCAGCAGGATAATGCACGACCGTATGTTGCAGGTCCTGTACGGTCCTTTTTGGATACAGAAAATGTTCGACTGCTGCCCTGGGCAGCACATTCTCCAGATCTCTCATCAATTGAAAACGTCTGGTCAATGGTGGCCGAGCAACTGGCTCGTCACAATACGCCAGTTACTACTCTTGATAAACTGTGATATCGTGTTGAAGCTGCATGGGCAGCTGCACCTGTACACGCTATCCAAGCTCTGTTTGACTCAATGCCCAGGCGTATCAAGGCCGTTATTACGGCCAGAGGTGGTTGTTCTGGGTACTGATTTCTCGGGATCTATGCACCCAAATTGCGTGAAAATGTAATGACAACTCAGTTCTAGTATAATATATTTGTCCAATGAACACCCGTTTATTATCTGCATTTCTTCTTGGTGTAGGAGTTTTAATGGCCAGTAGCGTAGAATTGGTGCGCGAGATTCGATGCCATAAGTTTAATTCTTACAAAAATGGTAGTTGCCGCTATACGTAGTCTACACGGATCTTATCTAATACGAAAATTTCACCGCATTCAATTTCTACTTCACGGGTAACAGAGCCGTAAAAATGACAATAAAAATAAATGCAAAAATATTCATATTATGAAACGAAAATATTATTATGAAATTCCTTTTATTTCAAACACTGTCAAATTCGATTAAAGAATCACAATCACATTCGGCCAACATCAGCCATCTTCAGATGCTATTGGTCATGGGCGGCATTTGCTAACAAAACGTCTATTAAATGGGTTGTCACGCAGTCATGCGACTTTGAGAACTCACATAATGAATATTTTATTTCGTCAAATGCCGCCCATTATCAAAGGCATCTGAAGATGCCAAATGTGGACACACTTGTGATTGCCTCATAGAACTTGGCTGTGTCTGAAATAAAATGAAGTTCGCAATGCGTTAGTCATTCCTTGAGTTTTAAAGCAACTTCATTTAAGAAGTTTTGGGATCCTGTTGGACAGTGGGCGAATGTACTTAATAAAAAAAATATCAGTCCAAATCGTCTAAACTATATTCGTGGTTGAGGAACCTCTTGGAGCAATCGATACCATTTGCTCGAAAAAACTGCTTCATGCACTGACTCCTCAGTGAAACTGGTACGCTGATTGTTATTATCTAACGAAAACCGGTTACCACGCATTAAATTTACGTAGTCTGGATATTTGTTATTCAAATTTTTATTTCTCGCGAAGCGGTTTTTAGCGTCTTACAAAGAAACAACACCAATTAGACCTCAAATTTTAAGGAAAAAATGGTCACACATGGAAGATATCGGCTCTAGCAAGCGATCCCACACGAAAATTTGAGCCATAATTTTGATAATACGCAGTCATGACCTTCTGAAAGTACAGCTTTCAAACTTCCGTGTGGAAAGCACTATGGGGACCGCTTCTGCATTGACTAAAACACTGCCACTCCAGCTGGTGGAAACTTTGCCCAACTAGCGTGATCTGGAGCTCAGATACGGCTACAGGTTCGAGTGCGGTGGGGCAAACAGTGGCAAAGCTTCACATAAGAGAAACAACAGCGTTCCGACTTTCCAGGTTTCGGTTAGAATAAGTCTGTTCCAGTTTTATCACGTTCTCCTCCGCCTGCTCACTGATCATCTCCCGAAAAATGTATGATATAAGGCTTGCTTCGGGGCCTTGTCTCTGACATCAGAAGGATACGTTCCAGTTAACTCTTTCTATTTCGGAAAGGACAGTCCTATAGTGACAAGATTTGTCCAATGAAACACACTTTTAAAAAAGGACGGGAATCCATCTTGAAGACACACCTAGCTTTCGAGAACGAATCTTTCACTCTGCATCGGAGTACGCGCTGGATTAAAGTTGTGTGCCCGGTTGGGACTCAGAAGTAGAACCTTGCTTGTCGAACTCCATCCTTTTACCAGCTTAGCTGTCCAGCCACCTCGATAACTTGGTAACATCACCACCGTCGATAGTTATGGTTCGAGGTTAGTACCGGTCTGCATACACTTTTATTCTGCTAGTAAGTTACACACACAGTTTTCATCGATTTCGAACAACAGTTTTGCCGTGTTAACAAGAAGATGTTATAGAAGATTAATGTGGAAAAGGCGGCTACCCAAAACAATTTTCCAAGCGATTCAAGGTCTTTATGCTAATACCAGGATCGTCATAGACGTTTGAAAACAGTCATCATCAGAGACAGACATAAACGAAGTTGTTAGGTAGTGCTGCAATATCAGTCGCTATTTAACGTTACGTATATCAGGTAATAATAACGTTTAGGAATCGGATTAGGAAGGCAAAAGTACGTGAACGCTTTACTCTATGCTGACGATCGAGTAATTATTAAAGAAAATGAAGACCTGTGATGATGAGGTCCCATACTCCGAGAAGCGTAGGGGACGATGCGAGAGACCCGCACCGCCGACTAGGCTGGGTCCTAGCGGAGGTGGTTTGTCATTGCCTTCCTCCAACCGTAATGGGGATGAATGATGTTGATGAAGACGACACAACAACACCCATTCATCTCGAGGCAAGTAAAATCCCTGACCCCGCCGAGAATCGAACCCGGGACCCCGTGCGCGGGAAGCGAGAACGCTACTGCAAAACCACGAGCTGCGGACGGAGACCTGTAGGGCACAGTATACAAAATACGAGTACATTCTTGAGCTGCAGATCTAATTTAAAGTCTCCGACAACTACAGTTATGGCCTTTCTAGGAAGGGGACTGCCGACATCAGAAATATGCATGTACGGGAATGCGTTAGAGAAAATCTCATTTCCAGTACCTTATCTGCGCCATAACATTTGAAGCATAAGAAATAAAAAAATAAAACAAACATTTGTTGGAAAACGCTTGGAGCAATTGCAACAATACTCGAAGAAAAATGAGGAAAGAGAGGTAAGAGAAAATTTATACAGGAATAACAGTTCCCACCACGTTGTAAAGAGAAGAATACTAGGTGTCGCGCAATATATATTGGGTGGTTATAATTAAACGAATGTTCAAATGTGTGTGAAATCTTATGGGACTTAACTGCTAAGGTCATCAGTCCCTAAGCTTACACACTACTTAACCTAAATTATCCTAAGGACAAACACACGCACCCATGCCCGAGGGAGGACTCGAACCTTCGCTGGGACCAGCCACACAGTCCATGACTGCAGCTCCTGAGACCGCTCGGCTAATCCCGCGCGGCTATAATTAAACTGACAGTGTTCCGAGTGATAACTAAACCGACAGTGTTTCGAGTTTTGCAGTGCAGGTTGTATACATTGCAGAACGGTGAATCCTTGAGTTATGTTCATTAATCGGTGCGCTCGTGGAGTATGCTGAAAAAATAATAGTTCCACATTCTGTCACCAGATGAAGCAGTCACAATATGGTGTGGTTGCAGGTAAAAAGGGAGGGAACGATCAAAGACATGATAACGGTGGCTCTGGTACGTTTATTAGGATATAGACATAAGTTACAACATGTCTTCACTATTGTCTACCGACTCAGACTCAGCACCATGCTGCATCCGTAACGTGGCATGGTCAACTGTTGCTCGCAGCATATCTGGTGTCATCAGAGTGATATGTCGCCATATGCTGTCCCTCAGATCAGGAAGAGTCCGTCTACATCCTTGAAAGACACAATCTTTCAGATATCCCCACAACCTTAAGTCATATGGATTTAGGTCAGGGAATTTGGAAGGCCAGACATCTTGAAATTTCCAAAAGATGATGCGGTCGTCACCGAAGGTTTCTCGAAGCAAACCTTTCACCTGGCGAGCGACATGTGGCGTGGGTCCATCTTGCATGAAAATAGTGATGTGGGCACAGATGCATTCTTGCAAAGCTGAAATCAGGTGTTTCAGACGTTACTGTGCACGTAACAGACCCCTGACATGCCATCTCCTCGAAAGAATACGGACCGAGAATGAAGGAGCTTGTGAAACCATACCACACCGTCACGTAAGGTCAATGCAGTGGATGTTCCTGCACAACACGTGGCGGAGTAGAGCACCGTATGGGACTTTTCTGTGCATTCACGGCACAGTGCAGAGTAAAAAGTACCTCGTCCGTCCAAAGGATATTCCCCGGCCACATTTCATCCATTTCTATGTGCGTCAAAAAAACAAACGGCGTTGTAGCCTTTCTTGAAGCTTCATTTGGTGCACATTCTGAATTTTGTAGGGATAACAATGTAAAATGCGCCGCAAAATCTTTTGAACTGTTGACCACAGAAGAGATGATACCCACGACATACTCGATTACTGTCTGCAGAATTTGAGGTGCTGCAGGGTCAGCCATATAGCCACAGGAACTTTATCAACAACCGCCACGTGAATGCGCCGCCTTCCTCCGTTTGCTGCACCAGTTGATTCACATGTTTCTTCAAATTTCTTGATCATATTCGGCAGCCCATTTATTGACATGCGGCCTTTTCATAGCTGTTTCTGTCCACAATATTCCGTCCATGCAGCTCTGCTATTGCTTTCGTTCTGATAACACAATTTCACCTGCAGTGCATGTTCTTTCTTCTCAATAGCCGTTGCGTTTCGAATGCAAAACTTCAACTTTCTTAACCATTTATACCAACAGTCACTTCACAAAAGAAATCAACACACATCGCCACGCGACAAAAGCATACAGACATCAACACAGAAAACATTTCACACTCTAACTGCTTACAGTGCGATATTTTCACCTGATGGCAGAAAGATGAATAATTGTTTTCCCCTTCGGCATAAGCCACGGGAGCACCGATTAATGAACATACCTACGATATTTCAGCGAGCTGTATGCAGCCCGCACTGCAGCACTCGGAACACCATCAGTTTAATTACAATCACTGGGTACTTCAGACAACTGGAAACATTAGAAATGAACATCTGCAGAGAGAATAAAATCAGCAACAACTACAGAACAATGTATTTAGGTGTGACTTCTGTAACATGTGTAAGGTTGCGAAATCATACATGGAGTTCTTTTAGGGTATTATATGCGACAACTTGGTTTTTCAACCATGTTTACACCTATTTTCAGTTTTTTTTGTATACATACGAAGCTTGTTAGGACACGAGTGAATGTTTGGCTTATATATGTAGTTTTACTGATTACATATCGATAGTTTTATACGCTACCAAGTTATACCAAAAACTTATAAAATACAATCTCATTTTATTTCTCTTTTGTACAATTCTTTTAACATTATTCATAAGAAACGTTAACAATTTTTTATTAACTTACCATTCGATATTTTGTTACGTTAATGTCGTGCCATAACATCCTTAATTTTGAGAAGAATGTAATTTATTTTGTTATTTTCATGAACAATCTTTGCTTCGATAACAAGTGCAAAGATTTTCTATTTGTAATAAACACTTAATATTTAGGAAATTTGTCAGATTTTAAGAACGTAAGTTCTACATGCTTCCAGAGAAGGCATAATTGATATACATTGTAATTTCGGCGTCAAAAGGCGTCACTAATATTCCGAACTTGCTCGATAGATGATCGAGACTCTTTGCTATGAATATTGTGGACAAAGAAGGTTTTGTTGTGTAAATTATCATTATAGTTGTAGCGGAAAATTTTTATGAGATGTCTCCTGAACTGGAAGAACTGCAAATAAAAGTGGGTGAGTGAAACGTAACCACAAAAACTTCAATCATTCTTGTGCAAATACCTGCGACCTTTTTCTTTTTTAATAACATTACCCAGTCATCGTTATAAACTATCCCCTTCACTACTTATTACAAACACTGCTGTAGCAGTGCTAGACACTAATAGGGAATAAGAATAGACAAGTATACTTCTTCACAGTGTTAAGGGGTACTTTATATGTTCCTCCTTATAAAAAACTTCACTGTCGGGACCCACGCTTTCCGGCTCGCCCTTGCACAGTGCGTCTGAACCGCATCCGAGCACAGCTATACTGGAAACTACTCACAGCGTGGCTCCCGCCGACAGTCTCAAAATAACACAGGGTCCGAGTGTCCTGGAATCTGCTGTCTGGGCGCTTCCAGCAGTCACTATATCCACTATATCACAAACATAGCAGCATACTAGCGGCAGTCCCCACTCTCTGCTGGAATGCAGAGTGGACTGAATAGAAGTTAAAACGGAGACGCCGGCGCGTGCAGACTGCGTGCCATAAAGTAACCGGAGCCACATGGCGCAGCCCGCCAGGAGTGGCTGCCGCTGTTTGTTATGAAGGCCGACGGAAAAATGCAGTGTTTCTGACCGTGCTGGGCGCACTGGGCCGCCAGAAAAAACTGCGTAAATGTTTGTGAAGCGGCGCGCGCTGCGTCCCGCCGGAAAGCCGCTATGCACTGCGTACAGCCGCAGACCATCCGGGACCCTGGGGAAGAGAACTGCGTCACTGCTTCCGCATTCAGGATTGTCTCCGACTACGGAGGCGAGTCTCTAAAGCTACGTTTACACGGGCTGTAGGAATTACATGTTGCCGACAGTAACACCCGGCAATGTTGCCGGCTACCTGCATAGCAGCTGCATGTTTGGCCACATTGCCGGTCACGGCTAGCCCTATGCACAACCTGACAAACAAAGTGATGCACCAGAAGTTGTGGGCAGATGTCCAACTTCATCCACACCACTGACTGGTAGCCGGCCGTTGTGGCCGAGCGGTTCTAGGCGCTTAAGTCTGGAACGGCGCGACAGCTACGGTCGCAGGTTCGTATCCTGCCTCAGGCATGGATGTGTGTGATGTTCTTAGGTTAGTTAGGTTTAAGCAGTTCTAAGTTCTAGGGGACTGATGGCCGCAGATGTTAAGTTCTATAGTGCTCAGAGTCATTTGATTTGAACCACTGACTGGTATGTAAATTACTAGAAGTGTAATTCTCTGTGGCAGGCAGAACAGCGACCAGAGTACAATAGTACTGTTCTTGTTTAATGTTACGCTGATACTCATTACCACAGAGACAAGCAGTTTAATATAAGACAAATGGGGCCGCAAATGTGGGAAATACCACAAAAGTGGATGACAAATGTTGAATATGTGACGTCACCAGATGACGTACCTCGCCGCACGTGCACAGGTGGCGCCTATCGGTCTGTTGCATCTGATCGTCCCAATCCAAGTCAAGTATTAGCGTGTGGCTTCGGGCCTATGTGTGCTCAGGATTCGAGTCTTGCGTCTGGCAAGAAGTTTAGTTTTTTGCGTTATACAGTTAAGTGTTTAAATTGCGGTAAAATTTATTATTTTCTTTACCGGTTTCATGCTCTCCGCTGGTTAATTGCAAAGTACAGTACAACAAACGTCATAAGTGAGTGAGTATAAGCTTCCGAATTGCATGGCTACCATTAAATGACCTACGTGTCCTTCACTAGATAAAGTCTGTAAACAAGAAAAGTAAGGACAAAGAAAAAGAAACAAAATAAAAACAGCTTCTGCTTGGTTACAGCGAGGACAATAATTTTGAAGCTCCTACATTTACAGTAAATCACATTTACAAGAAACTAATCTAAACTCCGCCTGAACAGGCCATTAAGGCCCAACGGTACCGACCGGTCGCCGTGTCATCCTCAGCCCACAGGCGTCACTGGATACGGACATGGAAAGGCAAGTGTTCGGCACACCACTTTCGCGGTCGTATATCAGTTTACGAGGCCGAAGCCGCTAGTTCTCAATCAAGCATCTCCTCAGTTTGCCTCACAAGGGTTGAGTGCACCCCGCTTGCCAAAGCGCTCAGGAGACGGGATTGTCACCCGTACAACTGCTATCTCAGTCCGACAGCGCTTAACTTCGGTGATTTGACGGGAACCGGAGTTACCACTGCGGCAAGGCCGTTACATTTACAAAAGGTGTTCGAAAACGGAGCAGCCTAGAGGAGCAATGTCTAACACTGCCCCCTAGCAGCGTGAGTAGGATCGACAAGCCCAATCCCTGCACTGCGGCAAGGTACGTCATCTGGCGACGTCAAATTTTCAATATTTCAATCCATTTTTGTTGTATTTCCCAACATTTGCGGCCTCATGTTGCTTCTATTAAATTACTTGTCTCAGCCTCATCTGCGTCGCTTCGAAAGTTTTAAACGTTGATACGAATCTCCCTGAAACTTCCTGGCAGATTAAAACTGTGTGCCGGACCGAGACTCGAATTCAGTACCTTTGCTTTTAGCGAGCAAGTGCTCTACCATCTGAGCTACCCAAGCACGACTCACAACCAGTCCTCACACCTCTAATTCCGCCAGTACCTCGTCTCCTATCTTCCAAGAATCACCCTGTATAAGGAGGGCGAACAGCGTCATATACTAAGTAATCACCGTGAAGGACAATGAGTTGCTGCGTGTTCGTGTGAGACATCGTTATCAGCACCTGACGGACATCATTGTGGGTCTCCATTTGGTCGGCTGGCCAATTGGTGAAGTATCCGTATTTACGGGGCATTCAGATGTGACAAATGTTGGACTGCATGGAAACGAGAGGATGCATACTCAATAAGATTCCGGTCGGCCACGTCTGACCAGTACAAGGGAGGACTGCCATATTGTGCACTAAGCACATCACATAGTAACTCCTTCATATCTGCCGCTGCCGTCCTAGAACAAGTAATGGACTGCCTGCAGTGTCCTGTCTCATCTCTCACGATTGTTCGGAGGCTAAGCGCATCGGGCTAGGGAATCACCGTCCCATGCGTTGGCTGCAGTTACCACAACAGTCCAAACGGCTGCTTTCGGAGTGACCGGGATGCACTGACTGCCGATGAATGACGTCGTTCAGCGATAAATCGTGGTTCTGCACTATCATAGTCGGCGAGTATGGCGGCAACCTGGCAAGAGGTCTCATACTTCCAATATTTTGGAGAGGCAGTGCGATGTTCCTGTAGTATCATGCTGTGGGAATCCAGGGGGTATGATTTCAGGTCACGGCTAAAACCTAACACAAATGACTCTAAAATTAGCAGATGTGTGTATTTTCCAACCATCATGCTCCGTTCGTTTTTGTAACACATTGCAGCTGTGTACAATCGGTGTTTGTAAGTTAACAAATGTCTCAAATCGCCGAAGAATAGCTTGTTACAGATAAATATGACCGGAGATTCACAACAACCATAAACGAGTTAGAGACGATTCGGGTATTTTGGAATACCAATTACATTTGTAAGCACACCTTACTGCCGATTTATTAAAATGGCCAAAACCAAAACGAGGATAGACTGCAACTTACTGTGATAAGCTATATTACGCGAAAAAGTAATCTGCATGAATTATTCTTATTAAAATGAACTAAAATAAAAAGAGAGTCAAATGGATGGTGTTATGGAATAGCCGAAAAATACACAATAGAGGATTAAAAATATAGGCAACAAACTACATTTGGCAAAAACAAGATGCAATTAGATTTAGGAAATACATTAGGCGTTTTGCACTTTAGCTTCTTTTATCTGGAGAAATCGCAAACGTAATTTTCCTTCTCTTCGCCAGCACAATCTAGAAGGACTCATAGAGAGGAAGCCAAATATTGCACGCAGATCTCTCGTTGTTTATGTTCGGAAAATTTCCCGTCGCGGAAGAGACATTTAGCATATTTATCTTCCGGTTCAGACGATACATCAGAATGGAGAGATTCGTTATCGATACTTGAATCATCATTAGCAGGAAATTGTAATCTCTTGAAGAATTTCTTTCTTTTGAAAGACACTGCACAGTTCTCACCTCGGCTGTTGACAACTACAGCACTTCAGACTGGCCAATTGTGCGTGTGCAAAAGAACCAAGGGGGACCTGTTCAATTTCTTTCAACAAATATACGGGTGTGGTACTCCACATGAAAGTGATTTTCTTTCTTTTGTTGGTTGGTTTCTGGTTCTGTAGTTTTCAGTTTTAGCCCCTAGAAACTTTATTGCCTTTGGGCTGTTGCATAGCTCATGGTTCGACCTCTAACTGAATTTTGTATGAAGAAATAGTTAATGTCCCCGCTTTTCTACCTCTTTTGGACTTATTTTTTGGTGCGATATTATTTCCGAGGGTAGAACCAAAGTTTTCGATGAAAAAGAAGCAGATCGAGAAGAATATTTGGAGGAACAAGTAACTGTCGCTTCAGAACTCCTATATATTATATATAATCCGACAGGCTAACTAGGAAAAAATTTTTCTCGCTAGATAAATTTTGATACCTAAAGAAAAAGCCGCCTACTAAAAAACGGCAAGTGCGTAACAAAGTAATATTCTTTGAATGCGTACACGTCACGTTAATGCCTAAGACACACACCTAACAGCTGATACATTTTTTAAGAAAAAATACATGCCTACAGAAATTCCACAAAAACTGAAACACAGACTTTCTTGAACAGCGAAGAAAGCAATGCTGGTAAGCGGCCGGCACTCACTACAGAGCACCGCGGGAGCCCAGACAAGTGGTGTACAACATTCCCACGAGTCAGCAGCGCGTAAGAGACGAGATATGTTGGTATTCCATGCTGTACGACTATTGCATTCTATCCGAATCCCCTCTTTTACCTGGCAAAGATCTAAACGTTAGATTCAAGAAACCGCTTAATAGAAGCAATACTTACAGTGTAATATTTCCGAAAATTGAAATTGCTGTACTGCCGCATGCTCTTCCCTTGTTCTTCATCGAAGTGCCAATGTGGAGCATCAATGACGCGATTAAAATACCACCATATGGAACAATATCTTAAAGTTTCTCTTGCTACGATGATATTAAGTAAACTGTATCTTGTTGCGGAGACAGATGTAAAGCTCCTCACTTTCATTAACATCTTTTTTAGTTTACTTTTTGCGGCTATAGAACTATCAGGCTCAAATATGGGAACTTGACGTAGAGATGACGCTTTGTTACGAAATTAAACTGAACATTTCCGTAATACGAATACGTGTCTCTTGTACTTTTCAGTTATTAAAGTTACTTGATTAAAAAATGAAAAATGTCGCTTTGAAATAATAACAGTACAAGTCAAATTACATTGGTTCATTGAATTATTGTTGCTTTTGGCAGTAACATACTTCGCTAAAAATGCCTACGCTCATCCAGTCTCGTTTAACAGTTACGTTTGTTTCAAAGTCATACTGAAGTAACAATTGCTACGTAGCGTTTCAATATTAATTAAACAGGTAACTACTGATCACAGAAGCCTTTTCATTTACGTTCTAGTATCAGTACCTTCCTCCGCGACAATGCCTGATTCTCATACACGACGCCGTATCAGTCATAAATCTCTTAATTGATTTTGCGCGCCTTTCCGTGAAATAACTGAAATACTTTTCTTCTATAAACCGACATAATACTTTAAATATTTATTCCACCTTGTACCAGATTTTGCACTGCTTCCTCATTGGAAAGGGGCGCTCGGCTCCGAAGATTCTAGAAGGCGGCGATAAATCAGGAGCATGATATCGACAGTTGTGACATCAAGAATATCAGTACTCCTTACAGTACGCGCACTTAACAAGATCAACATGTGGATTTGCTACATCATTTTTGGTTCATCCTCGCTGCAGTATTCCAGTATCAAAAGCTACAGTGATATCATTATCCACCTGTTTTCGACGAGCTGTTCTATTCCGCTGAGTTTTAGTCTGTTCGAAGTCCACATTTGCACTTCGATTACGACTAAGGCAAGGGCGTACGACAAATCCACAACTTCTGTGAAATATGATTCTTGTAAGTACTGAACGTGTTAAGATAAATGGATTCAAGCAAATGTTTATCTCTTGCTCAAGTAATACCTCATTTAATACTCCTGTGAATCCGTTGGTGGTAATTGTCAGTTGCACCGAATTGTTTCTTGAGCCACTTGTTTTTCTGTAGCCTGTACATTTGTTCATGTGCAAACATCGATTGTACACAAATCCGAAGTCTTACAGACGAATGACTTCGACGGGTGATAGAACAGACAGACCTCCATTTTCTTAATTTATAGAGGCGCCATGTCACGCATTGCGCGGCCCCTCCCGCCGGAGGTTCGAGTCCTCCCTCGGGCACGGGTGTGTGTGTTGTTCTTAGCATAAGTTAGTTTACGTAATGTGTAAGTCGAGGGACCGACGGCCTCAGTAGTTTTGCCCTTGGAATTCACACAAATTTGAACATTTTTTCTTAATTTTTATTTGGTTCAAAAAATGATTCAAATGGCTCTGAGCACTATGGGACTTAACTTCTGAGGTCATCAGTCCCCTAGAACTTAGAACTACTTAAACCTAACTAACCTAAGGACATCACACACACCCATGCCCGAGGCAGGATTCGAACCTGCGACCGTAGCGGTCGCGTGGTTCCAGATTGTAGCGCCTAGAACCGCTCGGCCACCCCGGCCAGCAAATTTTTATTTGGACTTAGCCGATAGAACTATAAACATATTTACCTTGTGAGTAGCAAATAATAAATGCGTCGCGCTTTCTTTTAAGTCTCGAGATCACCCACGAAAGACGCGGCGGCTGCAGCCTGGTACAGTCTGCTGCAGCTGCCGCTATTTGTCGGTCCTGTGAGGTCGCTGTTGCGGACCAGTGTGACTGGCGGCGCGTGCCCCTGGGAGCAGGCTACCCGCTGTCCCAGTGACCTGGTGCGGGCCCCACTGCGACCTCTGAGGCAGAGGCTGCGGCGCGCCCCACCTTCCTCACTCGTGCTGCTTTTCTGCGCTCCCACGATTTACAACCGTATTTCCGCCCCCTGGTATTTAAGGAAACAACTAGGGCCGGATTTACAAACGGTGGCGTCCTAGGGCACAGACTTCTCGGGGCGCATCACTTTTTTGATTTCGACTTTCGACATTTTTTTTTCTCCACAAAATTAAGATTCCACATTGCAAAAAATGTAGTCAATAACTGAATTACTTAAACGAAACACACCACGCAATTCGCGCTAAAGAGTACTGTTTCTACTTACAGTTATCTTTCGACTGAATGAACGAAAACTATTTGAGAGCCAGTGGAACAATCAACTTTATTTGTAAAGGTGAGTCAAAGGAACACGAGACAGACGGAATAAGTAAGTAAACTGTTTATTATTTCAAAAGTAACTGTCATAACTATTAAAATATTTGTCCTACTGTGAGGCAAAACGGTCAATGTTTCATACAAAAACCATCATTGTACCCAAGTGTGCACCTCTTCGTTCGATGCAAATCAGCAGCCACGAATGTCTTTATTTGTGACTCCAAAAATATGGAAATCGTATGGGAGAGATCTGGACTGTACAGAGGAAGTGCAAGGGGTTCCCAGTGAAACTTCTGCAGTAGTTCCCAAACAACCTTGGCAATACGTGGGCAGGGCCATGCTGAATCCTCCCACACGGCTACATTAATATATTGTTGGTTAAGTGCGGTAGTAGGTGAACAAAATATTCATTACATACGTTTCTGACGTTACCTGTAATGGACATTTCTTTCTCAATTTTTTTCCTTTGTTTGATTTCTAACTAGTTGTGCCCAGCATGTTTTGGGGACCCTCTCTTTCTAAGTATGTTCACATATAGAACACAGACAAAAGTACGCGTTCAACATATGTCTCCTACGTTTCACACACACACACACACACACACACACACACACACACACACATGAGTAATGGAATGTAGTCGAATTAAATCAGCTGATGCTGAGGGAATTACATTAGGAAATGAGACATTTAAAGTAGCAAATGAATTTTGCTCAAAAATGGTTCAAATGGCTATGAGCTCTATGGGACTTAACATCTGAGGTCATCAGTCCCATAGAACTTACAACTACTTACACCGAACTAACCTAAGGACATCACACACATCCATGCCCGAGACAGGATTCGAACCTGCGACCGTAGCAGCAGCACGGTTCTGGACTGAAGCACCCAGAACCGCACGGCCACCGCGGCCGGCTGAATTTTGCTATTTGGGGAGAAACATAACTGGTGACGGTCGTGGTAGAGAGGAAATAAAATGTAGACCGGCTGTTGCAAGGAAAGCGTTTCTGACGAACAGAAGTTTGTTAACTTCGAGTATAGATTTAAGTGTCAGGAAGTCTTTTCTGAAAGTATTTGTGTGGAGTGTAGCAATGTATGGAAGTGAAACATGGACGATAAATAGTTTCGACAGGAAGAGAATAGAATCTTTAGAAATATGGTGCTACAGAAGAATGTTGAAGATTAAATGGGTAGATCACGTAACTAAAGAGGAATAGATTTGGGGAGAGGAGGACGTTGTGGCACAACCTGACTAAAGGAAGGGATTGGTTGGTAGGACACGTTCTGAGGCATCAAGGCATCATCAATTTAGTATAGGAAGGAAGCATGGAGGATAAAAACGTAGAGGGAGACCAAGAGATGTATACACTACGCAGTAGGTAGGTTGCAGTAGTTACTCGGAAACGAAGAGGATTCCACAGGATAAGGTAGCATGGAGAGCTGCATAAAACCAGTTTCTGGACTGAATACCACAACAGATATAGATATACATTCAACACATTTCTCACGTATTTGTGCACGTATTTCATTTTTATCTCTAAGGAATTTCGCCCTACAGATTCGTCTCAACTCTGCGAATAACTGTTTATCGTATAAAGAAAAAGTTTGATTCTCCGTTGTTTTACACCATTCTATTACAGACAGTGCGTTAAATGTACGAGGGTCGGTCAAAAAGTAATGCCTCCCATTTTTTTTCTACTTAAAGAAATTAAGTTAAGTGAAAAATTTGAATTTGGCGCCATTCCTCAAACCTTCTTCTGCAATCCACTGCAGTAGTAACTTTCTGTGTCAACAGGTGGCAGCACAGCAGAAGTTTGTAAGATGGCCGACATCGATGTTCGTTTGAGACAGCGTTGTGTGATTGAATTCTTGAATGCAGAAGGTGAAACGCCCATACGCATTCATGAAAGACTGAAGAAGGTGTATGGTGTTGTGACAGTGGATGTCAGCACTGTTAGACGATGGGTCCGTCGTTGTAAGGAAGCTGAAGGGCAAACACCGTTGACTGACGAAAAGCGGAGCGGCAGGCCGGTGAGTGCAGTGACTCCACACAGCATTCAGCAAGTTGATGACATCATTCGTGGTGACCGTCGGGTGACTGCAGATGAAGTGTGTCGCATTATTTCTCTTAGTAAAGGCAGTGTGATCACGATTATTAAACAATTGGGGTACTCAAAAGTTTGTGCACGGTGGGTTCCAAGAATGTTAACCGATCAGAATAAAGAGGCAAGGAAAACAATAGCCTCCCAACACTTGCAGCGCTTCCGTTTGGAGGGAGATGAGTTTCTGAAAAAAATTGTGACCGGGGACGAAACATGGGTGCATTTTTTTGAACCCGAATCAAAGAGGCAGTCAATGGAGTGGCGTCACACAAGCTCGCCGAGGAAGAAAAAATTCAAAACTGTGCGATCGGCAGGGAAAGTTATGGCAACAGTTTTCTGGGATACAGAGGGTGTGATTCTGGTTGATTTTTTGGAGCAGGGATGCACAATAAATTCTGTTCAATACGTCACAACCCTCAACAAACTTAAAGCACGTCTTCAGCGAGTTCGCCCAACAAAATCAATGGCAGATGTTCTTCTTTTGCATGACAATGCAAGACCACACACCAGTTGTCACACCTCTGACGAGATTGTCAAAATTGGATGGGAAGTTTTGCCTCATCCCCCATACAGCCCTGACCTGGCACCATCAGACTTCCATCTGTTCGGGCCACTAAAAGAAGCTCATCGTGGGATTCATTTTGAAGATGAGGAGGCCGTCAAAACATCCGTGCGTCAGTGGCTTAGGAAGCAGAGCTGTGATTTTTACCGTGCTGGGATACATGCCCTTGTTCAAAGATGGACCAAAACTGTAGAGATGGGCGGAGATTACATTGAAAAATGACAAAATGATCCTCAATGTTGTGGTTTTCAACCTATGTAATTGCATTTAAATTTCCTGACAATTAAACGTAGAAAAAAAAATAGGAGGCATTACTTTTTGACTGACCCTCGTATATTTTGTAACTGGAATCTGACAAAGATCGGGAATGACTCAAAGAGAGGCTGGCCGACTGGACTGGAGTTGTCACCAGCAGATCGCAGAGTGCGGACAGACACCTACAACGTGCTGACATGAGGAAAGTTTCCAACCGATTTCTCATACACAAACAGCAGTTGACCGGCGTTGCCTGGTGAAACGTTGTTGTGATGCCTCGTGTAAGGAGGAGTAATGCTACCATCACGTTTCCGACTTATATAAAGGTCGGATTGTAGCCTATCGCGATTGCGGTTTATCGTGTCGCGACATTGCTGCTCGCGTTGGTCGAGATCCAATGACTGTTTGCATAATATGGAATCGGTGGGTTCAGGGGGATTATACGGAACGCCGTGCTGGATCCCAACGGCCTCG
Organism: Schistocerca serialis cubense; assembly: GCF_023864345.2. NCBI lineage: Eukaryota > Metazoa > Arthropoda > Insecta > Orthoptera > Acrididae > Schistocerca > Schistocerca serialis. Next base: position 763,034,998 of record NC_064639.1, read on the forward strand.
TATCATTAGCAGTCGAGATGACAGGCATGTCATCCGCATGGCTGTAACGGATCGTGCAGCCACGTCTCGATCCCTGAATCAACAGATGGGGACGTTTGCAAGACAACAACCATCTGCACGAACAGTTCACCGATGTTTGCAGCAGCATGGACTATCAGCTCGGAGACCATGGCTGCGGTTACCCTTGACGCTGCATCACAGACAGGAGCGCCTGCCATGCTGTACTCAACCTGGGTGCACGAATGGCAAAACGTCATTTTTTCGGATGAACCCAGGTTCTGTTTACAGCATCATGATGGTCGCATCCGTGTTTGGCGACATCGCGGTGAACTCACATTAGAAGCATGTATTCGTAATCGCCATACCGCCGTATCACCCGGCGTGATGGTATGGGGTGTCATTGGTTACACGTCTCGGTCACCTCTTCTTCGCATTGAAGGCACTTTGAACAGTGGACGTTACATTTCAGATGTGTTACGACCCGTGGCCTACCCTTCATTCGATCCCTGCGAAACCCTACATTTCAGCAGGATAATGCACGACCGTATGTTGCAGGTCCTGTACGGGCCTTTCTGGATACAGAAAATGTTCGACTGCTGCCCTGGCCAGCACATTCTCCAGATCTCTTACCAATTGAAAACGTCTGGTCAATGGTGGCCGAGCAACTGGCTCGTCACAATACGCCAGTCACTACTCTTGATGAACTGTGGTATCGTGTTGAAGCTGCATGGGCAGCTGTACCTGCACACGCCATCCAAGCTGTATTTGACTCAATGCCCAGGTGTATCATGGCCGTTATTACGGCCAGAGGTGGTTGTTCTGGGTACTGATTTCTCAGGATCTATGCACCCAACTTGTGGAAATGTAATCACATGTCAATTCTAGTATAATACATTTGTCCAATGAATACCCGTTTATCATCTGCTTTTCTTCTTGGTGTAGCAATTTTAATGGCCAGTAGTGTAGTTCTGCGGCACTGTGTGGCCAGTGCTGCATACGTATCAATGCCCTCTAGCAGACAGAGTCGAGTTCCATTGCTCTCGGGAGAGCTTTCGGAACCGCCGGCCCGGGATACGAGAGTACCTGTGGTATTGAGCTGTGTGTCAATAGGTTTGGCACCTAAACATGCTGGCAAAGGTGTAGACTAGCTGAGGTTATCATTCTGACGATGTTGTTGATGCATCTAACAATGCAAATAAGAGACGCTGCATTCTTTTAATGTGTTCAATTGAGCTAATTACACAACCGACAAGTCGTTTCGGACGTTGCCACCTGTCAGCCCCTCTCATCCATTTCGAAATGGCTTACATTTTTTGTGACCAAGTTCACCGAGAGCCAATCGGGGTCTCTTGGCGACCGAGGCAAGTAGGTGTTGCCTAGGACCGGTCCTACCTGGCTTAAACGTAAATCCGGCCCTCGAATGAAGGTAATGAGAAAATCCACTGACATCTTCTTTATAGTATTCATGAGCGTAACACTGCAATCAACCGACTTCGCTGTTCTCAACATCTATCCATCATAAACAGGACGAAATCGACGTGTTTTAGAGACATCTTTAACGCGTCGTTACATCTAAACATCGTATTTTCGTAGAACTGATATTTAAATACGAAACAACCGAATCATTTGGTTTCAAATGTTACATTTGCGTTACATTCAAATTACATCGTATTATTTGTGGAATTGTCTCGTGAAAACTGGAGTTATAGCGTTTTATTTTCTTCTAATTGATTCCAGACTGACGGTGATCGCACTAAAATGTGTAAATCGATGAAAAATAATTTGTGCGATTAAGTGTTTAACTAAATGATCGCGGACATCTGCAGACGTTAAATCCTGGTGTCATTACAATGTTGAAGAAGCACGTTAATTTTACCTTTTTATAAGATCGATAACGGATTTCATTAAATAGTTTAGCTCCCAATAATGTATAGTTTTAGTCTCAAGTTTGTTCGGCAGTATTCGTCGCTATCAGTATACTGCATGAATCGAAACAAACCTTCGTTAACGTAATTTCTCACTCCGTTAGGCAATTTATTTTTTAGGAACAGTTATTATAAGGCATTTTCTATGCGCTTTCGCAGCTTACTCTGTTGTTTCATAGACATGTGGTGGGTGTGGGGGTTACTGTGCTTACCTTCCTGTGACTGATTTGCATTCCTTCACTTTACTTTTCGCACTAACGTTTCATTCATAACTGAGTTGCACTCAAATTTAAGCAATGTGCAATGTACAATAATAAGCTTGTGTGGATATAGTCTTTGAAAGATGGGCAACATTGCTTAAACGCAGCGTGTGTGAGACAGGTACAGACCTGACAAGAGCTCAGCAGTACTCAGCGCAGTGATTTCATATAACTGCTCAGAAACTATGAGGCTGTCTACTGTCCCCCGCTGCGGTGGTCTCCCATTAAGAGGATACACAAGAAGACGGCTAACCAGATGAGCTGCTCATCACCATTTATTTATGAAATACTGAATACACCGTCATCTTTTCAAATACCGTCGATGTCTGGGATTTACAGCTTGCCTGTGCCATAGACAGCAGAAGCCGAATGCTGAGCCGCAACATACGCTGGACGCGCACTACCGCAGAGTTTGGCTCCATGTATGTTATATTATAATCATGAGAAAGTCAGACAACAGCCATTCTGTTTTTGTTAATTTATAGTGGTTTCATAGAGTGCGGTTCGCGTATAGGATCGAACGACTGCTTATGTTGGTAGCGGAGTGCGCCAGCGGAGAGACATCCGTCATTGAGCCACATTTGCCACAGACGCGCCCATTTTCCGTTGGCTTCCTCTTCTCACGCAACCACAGGTCGTATCTCTCACAACAGAACGCCGTTACGAAACCACGGGCAAGTCTGCGCCGCGTTGCTAAGCCGTTCTTCTTGGTGTAACGCACATTTGGGCAATAAAACTGCAGGCACGCTTCATTTTTGCTCGCTCTCCACAATGGAATATCAAAGGTAATCCCTCTCAGTAGCTTATGATAAAAGCGCAGTCTGACGTAACAAGCAGTACTGAAATTGTATATGATACATTCTTATCATTTTTTCCCTTGCAATGTCAAGTTATCTTGCGCAGCACACTTAATAATATGACACTAGGCAGCAATTGAGATAGCAGTTATAAAATGCAGTAATATTTGACATAAAATTCATCCCTCACTATCTCACTATTCACGCCGTTGTGTGTACAACTGTCTGGCAGTTATTCCTGGCCGTTCCTCTGCTCGAGCCACTCAACAACTAGAACTGATACTTCTGGATCTGGCGTTTGTGATGGAGAAGTAGCGATTTCTCTACAGACATGCTTATTTCGTATACGTATTCAAGATCATATAACAGGTTACGACCCGCTCAACAGGTTAACCTTAGAAGATTCGCAATGAACATTACGATGTACGACTTGCAGTATTCCCCAAGACCTTGAATGCTTGTCTCTCAATATGCACGATACACTCGCTGCTCAGCGAATACCTCCTTCGTACATTTATTTCAGTTTTAAGTGGCACGTTGGCCCGCCTGGCAGATTAGAGGGCACTGTGCACAACATTACACGGCGTTCTCTTGCGTCTAAAACGGGAACCATCGAGTTGCAGCCATTTATTCCCAAAAGAGACGTAACTTACGCACTGTTGAAGTCATTCAAGTCAGGCAACCGACTATCTCCGGTCACTACCTGTTTCTGTCTTCTCTGCTCTCATCCCAGAGTGGAAGAAGCTAAGTTGGTAATACTCTGTAGAGCTTCTCTGCTACGAAAAGTCATTTTCTTCCCTAGAACCGTTGAATACGCTCAGGAATAGGAGGGGAAGGACATGGCATGTATACACAGAAAATGGTTCAAATGGCTCTGAGCACTATGAGACTTAACTTCTGAGGTCATCAGTCGCCTAGAACTTTGAACTAATTAAACCTTACTAACCTAGGGACATCACACACATCCATGCCCGAGGCAGGATTCGAACCTGTGACCGTATGTATACACACAAATAGCGCTTCAATACTAACCTAATAATCATAACTAAATCTATACAACCAATGATTACTGTCATCCGTCGACATGGGGTTGCACGGCGCCCACGGCAGGGCTGCGTCATATGAAAGGTGGAGGAGCAGCCGCCTGGGTTACTGCGTTCGCGTCGTCGCGACTTTAATACTTTGACAGGCAATCTTGTATTGTTGTTATTGTTATGGAACGGAGCAAATGGTGTCGTTTCAGCATGAACAGCAAGAGACCCAGGACACTTCCTTGAGATACATCCGAGGTTACTTCTACATCTCCCGTTGACTCTCGTTAGAAGCCGCTGCGGCCTCCCTACCAAGAAATCCTCAATCCAGTCACATGTTTCTTCTAATACCCCACATGAACGTACTTTTGATGATAAGCGTAGTTTTGGTATTGAGTCAAATGCTTTGCGGGAAATCGACCTGACTACCTCGATCTTCCACTCCCATCAAACAATGAACATACAACCCCTCTCCTTAGAGTACTCTAACTTATTATTGTTTGTTTCAGTGAGTCTCCAGAATGTAGGAGCATTTTGACAGCCAGAGGATTGCGAAATTCAAGCCACACCAATAGTAGTTATAATCATCTTTTGAAAGTTTTTGTGCCCCTTGTTTTCCGTGACTGGTAAGAAAAGTTGGAGAGAAATTCCGCCTTATGCAAGAAACCGTTTGGCAAGTTTTAGTTTACTCAAATATGCTTCAGCACGTCCTGTGCTATCGTCAGTGGTTTTTTCAATTTTTTTGTATTTGAAAATATTAATACATGTCAATATCTTGTAATGGTTATATGACTTTTTTGGCTTAGTTACATGTACAGTGGAGTTATAATTAGGTGTCAAATTTTTACTTTAGTTTACACACACAGTTAAGGAAACATGTCATGGAGTGAGGAAGGCAGGAAGATTACTGTTCAACGTCCTATCGACAATGAGAACAGCTTTCAGAGGAATCATCCCTGCATTTCCCTTAAGGTTTTAAGGAAATCTCGGAAAACCTAAATGTGGGTGGTCAGACGTGCATCTGAACCGTCGTTCTCCAGAATACGAGTCCAGTGAGCGATGGCTGTGGGTATCTGTTCGGGCGAATAGACGTGCGACTGTTGAGCAACTGACCGACCAGATGAACCAAGGGGCTACCAACAGTGTCTCTTCAACGATCGTCCAGCGAACGATGCTGCGTACGGGCCTCCGCAGCAAATGTCTAGATCGTGCACTCATGCTGACTGCTGTTCATCGATGACGAAGGCTGGAATTTGCACACCAGTACCGCATCTGGACGTCCACTGAGTAGTTATAAATTGTTTTTCCAGATGAATCTCGTTTTACGCTCTATCTGACATGACGTTGGCGTGTACGGCGTGAAACATCTGAAAGCAAACACCGTATAACAATCTTAGGAAAGTTCCCTTTAATTTACGTCTATGGTCACAAACTTTTTGTTAACAGATTACCGGTTTCGGTCTTTAATGACCATCATCAGATCTGCAGCTAAAATGGGAAAAGCATAAATACACTCGTAAACTATATACAGCTTAAGAACAGTACATAAACCATAATGAAAAGTAGTACTGAAAAAATTTACATTATGCGCTTTAAATATGAAGAGGCATACCTGTTTCATAAAAACAAAGTCCTGATGTACTGCAGCCATAGTGGCATCGTCAAATGTTAAATGCGGGATCAGCATCAACATCGTCAAACACATATAAATAACATCACATGCACGAGTCATGTTGTCAGTAATACTACTGTTTAAAACAAGCTGCAGCACAAGATGTTTGAGTTGTAAGTTCACCAGATGTCGCTAATGTCGACATACACTAGTTTTGAATAATTAATTGAAACAGTGAAAATAAAGGGGGATACAATAGTTGAAGTCTGTAATAAGCTTATAACGTATTATGGTTGTTTAATATTACCCAGTGCACTATCAACGGTGTTTAATATTTATGTCATTATCTAGAATATTGGCACTAGAGCACATGTCAACGACTGTTTTTTAACTCTTTCTCTTTTTGACAATATTACTTTTGTCGTGTTTTTCTTTTTATTGCTTTTTATTACTGTAATGCCTTTTATACGTTATAAGCTTATTACAGACTTCAACCATTGTATCCCCCTTTATTTCCCCCTTTATTTTCGCTTTCGGCCATTAAGGCCTTTGTCGGCAATAGACACACACACACACACACACACACACACACACACACAGACACTCAAGCAAACGCAACTTGCACACACGTCTGCAGTCTCAGATAACTGAAACCACACCACACTTATCTGAGACTGCAGACGTGTGCACGAGTTGTGTGTGTGTGTGTGTGTGTGTGTGTGTGTGTGTGTGTGTGTGTGTGCGTTTGCGTGTGTGAATGTGTGTCTATTGCTGACAAAGGCGTTAATGGCCGAAAGTTATAATTGTGTGAGTCTTTTTGTTGTGCCTATCGCGACTCAGCATGTCCGCTATATGGTGAGTACCAACTGTCCTTCTCTACTATAGTAGTATTCTAGTGATATACCGATACGCCATAAACACAACTTTTTGCTCACTACGAAAACCGACTGCGTAGAAGAAAACATTTCACAAAAATTTTTTAATGAGAAATAATGTATAAGAGAGAAATAATTTGTCGGACTGCGAGAAAGAAAACAAAACCTCACATTTTCACAACAGGCCACAGTACAGCCTATTTATTTTTCACAATCGGTTTCAATAGTAAGCCAGTAAATTGTTGTTTAGAAAAATATAAAGCCTATGTTCGTCTAAAGGCACGTTAGAGCAACATGTAAAAATTTGAAGTAAATCGGTCAAGAAATTTTCCAGTTTCCTCTTTATGTATTACATATATATTCAAATATTAAAAAATATGTAGCCTGTGTCAGTCCAAATGTTCATTGAAGTATCATCTAAAAATTTGACGTCCATCGGTCAAGGACATTTCGAAATTTTCGGTTACAACATTTCCCTTTTGTATATTACATCTATATCTATATATTATATGTATTAAAACATATAGCCTACGTACGTCCGATCGTTCATTAGTGTGTCGTGTAAAAATTTGCAGTAATTTGGTCAAGGACATTTTGAGATTTTTCCTAATAAAATTGGCCATATAGTAATATACCACATCTATTAAAGCACTATGTAGCCTATATCCGTCCCAAAAATCTGAAATAAACCGACCAAGAACTTTTCGAGATTTTTTATAACAACCTATCCCATTTATATATGGGAAAGGTATCTGTGTGTGTGTGTGTGTGTGTGTGTGTGTGTTTGTTTGTTTGTTTACGACCAAATATCCTTTAGTATATCGAGTAAAGATTTGCAGTAAATCTGTCACGAACTTTTTGAGATCTTCGGTAATACTGTTAAACAACAATTTGTCTCGATGTAGTAGTATACATGAAAAGAGAAAATTTAGTTCTTGAAGGGAAATGTATTATTTTCATATAGTATGTGTGTAACAATCTTATGAGGAAAGATATTTTAAGAAGGCCGCGAATTATGTTTTATGAAAAATGTGGGAGAGTGTCAGACTACGACTCCAGCGTTTTGGCGTTTAGTTCCTGGTCAGTCCTAGGATTTTCACCTGTCTCTTATCACTGCTGGTAATGGTCTTTAATGTGGATCCGATTCCATGTAAAACCGCAGATCCCTCTAAAACACGCTGGGGAAGAAGGCACACCCCTTCGAACAGGACCTTGCCAAGTAAGGGACTGTGGCAGCTTTAGATTGTTTTTTAACTCTCCGCTGAGTATTCTGAATTGAATCTTGAAATGAAGTAATAAGTAACTTTTTGGAGCATAGCACCTGTGAGTGAAATAGGGAAAGTCGTCTTGAACGTGGCTCGTTAAGACATCCATCTCACCGCACTCGGAACTGTTCTGTGGAAAACAAACGTAGGCGCGGCTGGGGAGTTTTTCCTTTTCTAATGTGAGGCGAGGTGGTTAACCCGCGCTGTGCGTTCTCCTCAGATTCGAGTACGAGGTGATTATACGGGTCCACAGGGCCGGACAGCCGGCTTGCTTATGCATGAAGCACATCATGCAAATGCAGCGCCACGCCACGCCACACAATGGCTGCCGCCGGCCGCCTCTGCCAGTCATTACTCCTTGTTTGGACCCCGTCTTTATGCCTTACGTGTTCACCGTCTTCTATTTAGCCAGATACGTGACAGCGCCACGCGACCAACGTTCCGATCCGTATAGTGACACACAGCAGTACGAAATGGCTGCTTCGTGTTGTAATTTTATGGTTATGAAACATTAAGATATGTCATTCACAAAGTACAACGTATAATGCAAAAGGCAAATAATGGAGCACGTTTTAGGTGGTTATGGAAACATTTGGAAAGTGTAACAAATTAGTGAATGAGGAAACAGCAGACTTTGTGTTACAGTTATGAACGATGGAGTGGGCTCCTCGCATTGTACAACGTTGAAGAACAGGCCACTGTACTGAAATCAGAAAGATTAAAACTGTGTGTCGGACTGCGACCCGAACCTGGGAACTTAGCCTTTTGTGGACAAGTGCTATACCAACCGCGCTACCCGAGAATGACTCACGACCCCATCCCCCGTCACATCTAGACTTCCGCCAATAGAGTCCATACAAAGTACAATGGCTGGTACACGGTCAGTCGGCAGGGCAAGGGTGGGGAAAGCAGTAGTGGTGGGTGTTAAGGGCAGACGTTGTAGGGGAACTGCTGAGCATTGAAGCTCACTTTTTTTTTTGTATATATTGCAGCACCTCCACACTCACACTTGCATGGTGACAATTCAAAAATATGTCACCTCTGCTTTGGTTAGTAACTATTAAGAATTCCACTGCCAATGCAGCAGATTTATTTTCACTTGGCTTGTTAACAATTTGTAACTTTCATAAAAGCGTCATGAGCGGCGAATTTTGAGTAAAACCTACACAGTTCTCTTGTTGCCATATTAAAATCTGCTTCTTTGGCCATAATACAGTGGAGTTTAAACAGTGACACCTCATTAACATGTTGTACAGACGAAATTGCGAGAGGATTCTGAAACGGTGGTTTATTAAGTTCATTAAGTGAGGAACGAAGGAAAAGTGAAGTCAGTAGCTTATGAAAAAGCACGGATACCAATTGTGAATGGCTGGATCGCGATTTGGACCCAACTCTTTCCGGCCAGCGCCTATGCTCCTCCCATCTGTCCTGGCTTGTAGCACGTTAGATCAAGCTTGAATCCACATTACGCTTTCTTAACAGATGCACAGCAGTTTCGTTTATTCCTACTAATAAGTCAAAGACTTAAATCGCCTTTCCCATTACCGATTGTTCGTGTTTGGATTTCGTATAGCTTCCGGAGGTTTGCTACTGTTTCTGTGAGTTGATTATTCTGGTTTCTTTGTCTTCCTTATTGCCATTTACCAACATTCAAACAGAGATGCCAATCGTTGCATCAAGTGGAAGTATTGTAAGTTTTTTTTTCTTTTTTGCCTGGATTGAGGATTTCTTGGTACAGAGGAAGCAACGTATTAATTACTTGGATCGAAAGGCACCGACAGATGTAGAAGTAGCTGCGAGTATACCCCAGATGAGAAAGCTGATAATGTATATTATTACCTAGCAGGCTATGCTAATAGCAGTCACAGACGTTTTACTGATGATACAATTATCTGTAATGAAGTTGTGTATGAAAATACTCCACAAACATTCAGGCAGGGCTTGATAAGATTTCTAAGTGGTGCAAAGACTGAGAAGTTGCTTTAAATGTTCAGGAACGTAAAACTGTGCATTTTACAAAACTAAAAACCGCAGTGTCCTATGACTACAGTCAGTCGCAATTGGTGCCAGCGAACTTTTCCAAATTTCTGGTGTAACAATTTGTAGGGATATCAAATGGAACGATCACATGAGCTCAGTCGAAGGAGACAGGATACTTGAAAAACGCATTCCGTCTACACAGTAGACTGCTTACATAGCACATGTGGGTCCCAGCTTAGGAAATTGTTCAAGTGAATAGCATCTACGCCAAATAGGACTAACACGGCATATCGAATGTATACGAAGTAGACCAACACGGTTACAACTTCCTTTCATTCACGAGACATTGCCATGGGAAAGTCGATAAAACCCGCACTGGTGGACCCTTCAATATACACTCCTGGAAATGGAAAAAAGAACACATTGACACCGGTGTGTCAGACCCACCATACTTGCTCCGGACACTGCGAGAGGGCTGTACAAGCAATGATCACACGCACGGCACAGCGGACACACCAGGAACCGCGGTGTTGGCCGTCGAATGGCGCTAGCTGCGCAGCATTTGTGCACCGCCGCCGTCAGTGTCAGCCAGTTTGCCGTGGCATACGGAGCTCCATCGCAGTCTTTAACACTGGTAGCATACCGCGACAGCGTGGACGTGAACCGTATGTGCAGTTGACGGACTTTGAGCGAGGGCGTATAGTGGGCATGCGGGAGGCCGGGTGGACGTACCGCCGAATTGCTCAACACGTGGGGCGTGAGGTCTCCACAGTACATCGATGTTGTCGCCAGTGGTCGGCGGAAGGTGCACGTGCCCGTCGACCTGGGACCGGACCGCAGCGACGCACGGATGCACGCCAAGACCGTAGGATCCTACGCAGTGCCGTAGGGGACCGCACCGCCACTTCCCAGCAAATTAGGGACACTGTTGCTCCTGGGGTATCGGCGAGGACCATTCGCAACCGTCTCCATGAAGCTGGGCTACGGTCCCGCACACCGTTAGGCCGTCTTCCGCTCACGCCCCAACATCGTGCAGCCCGCCTCCAGTGGTGTCGCGACAGGCGTGAATGGAGGGACGAATGGAGACGTGTCGTCTTCAGCGACGAGAGTCGCTTCTGCCTTGGTGCCAATGATGGTCGTATGCGTGTTTGGCGCCGTGCAGGTGAGCGCCACAATCAGGACTGCATACGACCGAGGCACACAGGGCCAACACCCGGCATCATGGTGTGGGGAGCGATCTCCTACACTGGCCGTACACCACTAGTGATCGTCGAGGGGACACTGAATAGTGCACGGTACATCCAAACCGTCATCGAACCCATCGTTCTACCATTCCTAGACCGGCAAGGGAACTTGCTGTTCCAACAGGACAATGCACGTCCGCATGTATCCCGCGCCACCCAACGTGCTCTAGAAGGTGTAAGTCAACTACCCTGGCCAGCAAGATCTCCGGATCTGTCCCCCATTGAGCATGTTTGGGACTGGATGAAGCGTCGTCTCACGCGGTCTGCACGTCCAGCACGAACGCTGGTCCAACTGAGGCGCCAGGTGGAAATGGCATGGCAAGCCGTTCCACAGGACTACATCCAGCATCTCTACGATCGTCTCCATGGGAGAATAGCAGCCTGCATTGCTGCGAAAGGTGGATATACACTGTACTAGTGCCGACATTGTGCATGCTCTGTTGCCTGTGTCTATGTGCCTGTGGTTCTGTCAGTGTGATCATGTGATGTATCTGACCCCAGGAATGTGTCAATAAAGTTTCCCCTTCCTGGGACAATGAATTTACGGTGTTCTTATTTCAATTTCCAGGAGTGTACATTCGAACTATCCTGGATAGCCTTAAAACATTTCAACAAACAGTATTAAGTGAGGAATCAATAATATTTATTGTTATATCCAACACCCTTCCACATTTTCCTAATATTTTATTTTTATTAGATTTGGTCTACATATTTGTATCAAATTTTTCAAAAGTTATAATGCAGTGCATTCAGAATTATTTTTTATGGAGGTGCTGAGGTATGACTCAAGGAGTTTCATAGTCGCGTCGTACGAAGAACGAGGACCGTTGTCAAAGTAGGTACCTCACGATGGAACCACAACAGAAAACCGATAGCCAATAGTTGCAAATTTATAGAACAACTCTACTGTGATACCAGTTTCAGTACCTCGGTCCCTAACACGATACGAGGTAAGCCATCCAGTCTTTTGAGCTTACTAAAGTAACCACTATATCAAACGGCTTTCCGTAGACATCTTCATAACAAACGCGGACACTTGACACATCTAACGTTAGATGCGTGTAGTGCTCACATCTGTTGTGAAGATATCTACGGAAATCAGTTTGATATGGTGCTTCCGTTAGTAAGCGCAAAGGACTGGATGGCATATCTCGTTTCGTACATAACGGCCTGAAGATTACGCCAGTGGGGCATTGAAACTGGTAGCAAAATTAAATTATTCCATAAATTTGCGATTGTTGGGTATCGTTTCTTGCGAGTCATCGATCAGCCGCAGTCCCATTCTTCCATTTATATGATATGGAATTACAGAGGCAACTAAGGACAGTCGCTGACGGACGCAGCAACGAATAAGAGACGTCGGCAGACACACGCCCTCAAAGAGTTCTCATGGGCCACTGCTGACGGAAGATTACTTACGTCAGAGCATTGCGCCGCTCTTCCCACACTCTAATCATCGCCTAAGATGACACACCACGCAGCATCGCCTTACTTCAGATGCTGCAACGTTAGTGGTGTTAGAAGCCAGAACCGTGTATAAAAGTTTATAGTCAGTTTACATTGAGAGATGACTATCAGTCTGTACTGTATCAAGTGATAAGTTGTAGAGTTCAGCGTCAGTAACAAATGAATTTTGTTTCCAAATTAAGTATTCCATTATGTTCAAGTCTTAACAAAGTCATCTAATATGTTGTGCTTGTTGTAGCATCTGTACGGCCTTATCCAGAAGTAAATCCAGGCTTCCTAGGACCCATTAGAGTGCCGACGCGAATGTTCCAAGTGTTCTTTCGTCCGGCACTACATTCGCCATCGAAGCAAACACTCGACACTTACTTTCTTCCTACCCCAACCTTCTCTTATACTCGAGAACAATAATGTATAGTCAGATTTCGAATATGGTTTTGCATTTTGACTACCGTTGCAATCATTTGAATTCGCCTTTGATACTAGTCAAGAAGTTTGTGGTGAGCATTTCTTTGCCTTTCGTAATTGTGAAACCTACCATATTTCCTATTAGTCTAGTCACTGAGTAATTTTAAGTGCTACGGTAAAATATTTGTGGTTGTTTAACACCACATGTATTTGAATGTTGGAAGAATTCATTTCTTGCATTAGCGTTAACACATTTTTAGTCCGTAATCACTTTTTCAAGTCGTCTTCACATACATATTTGCAAGCTCGTGGTGGAGGATCCGTAACTTCTGTTATCAATTTCATTAAATGGCAGCTCCAGCTGCAAAACTTCTTAAAATCTAGGAACGAACTGAAGCATCCTTGATACACCGAGATGACACGATTAGAGTAATTACACGTGCTCAGAGGCATTTAAGTAAACATTCTTTTCGCACTCCGTATGTAAACGGAACTACACGCCGGCCGCGGTGGTCTCGCGGTTCTAGGCGCGCAGTCCGGAACCGCGCGACTGCTACGGTCGCAGGTTCGAATCCTGCCTCGGGCATGGATGTGTGTGATGTCCTTAGGTTAGTTAGGTTTAACTATTTCTAAGTTCTAGGGGACTGATGACCTCAGCAGTTAAGTCCCATAGTGCTCAGAGCCATTTTTTTAAACGGAACTACAAGAAACCGTAATATGTAAGTTTGAAAACAAGTAAATTGTGTTTCGTTCCATTAATATTAATTAAGAACAGATTTTCGGCTAATTAGACCGTCATGATCACCACGTCACACGTGACGATGCGCTCTTAAGCCAAAAGCCCTTTCACAAGAAAGAAACGTTAACTGACCGAAATGCAGTTTTTCTGCTTTTCGACCATAAATATGAAATTGTTCTACGAAGATGTAACAAGAAGAAATCATCAATCAGGTAACCTTAACCAGTTGTGCAATGTGAGGTAGCCTCTGCCAAGCCATTGACAATGGACGTTGAAGTAGTTAGTCCGAATATTCCCGGGATTTAATGCTGAATTTGTAAGCTCCTCTCCATATATCTTCTCACTGGATATAATTCTGATCCTTCTCCTAATCTAACGGCTGCACAGAAAACGAGCTGACAAACTTTAATAGCTGGTAGCAGGATTCTGTGTGAGGCCGCAAGTTAACAAAGAAGTCGTCAAGTACGGATCAAGGACAGCGTTTGTTTTAACAGTTTTGTATCATTTTCACAAAACATCCAGTTATTATTCTTAAAAGACTATGTGCAACTAAGTTACTGACAGCCCAATGTTTAATGCGAATCATATTCGACAGTAAACGTGCTAGATCAGTGTAGGCTGCTGCCAAAATTCGTCACGTGTCCAAACAGCAACTCTTTTTCACCCATATTCCGGTGCGCGTTAGTGTGTGCCAAACCAGGCCTATTGCTACCAGAAACAGATAGTAACGTACCCTTAAAGTTACATTACAATATACACTGTCCACTCACATTAATGTGAGCACCTGTCAAAAGTCTGAATAACCACCTTTTGCAGGGCGGACCGCTGCGAGGCGTGGAGGAAGAGTTAATGGCGTTCTGGAGTACCGACAGGGATTTGGAGCCATGGTAGCTCCAGAGCCATGGCCAACAGCGTTAGGTTTCTCGGTTGATGAGCCATGGCGCGAACAGTCCGAACAAGATGGTCCCACAGATTTTCGATTGGCTTAAAATCCGGGGAGTTTGGTGGCCAGGGAAGTACGTAAACGCATCCTGATGCTCTTCGAACCACGCACGTACACTGCGAGCTGTGTGACAGGCTGCATTGTCCTGCTGGTAGATGCCATCATCTCGAGATGTGCTCACTGTGATGGCTAACTACTGACAGGTGCCTTGTACTTAGTCGGCACGTTCTCCAGGCGCCTTCCAACTTTTCCATTGGTGCGCTTTTGCCTCCTTAGCACAGAGGGATTTCCTTCCAGCTTTTCCTACCCTGTCGTTTCAGTTCTACTGACCCTATGCGTGGACCATTAATCCATTCAACAGTTTCACAGATTTCTTTACATGTGCAGAAAAGGTTCATATTTGGTGCAAGCCGGCCGCTGTGGCCGAGCGGTTCTAGGCGCTTCAGTCCGGAATCGGGCTGCTGCTATGGTCACAGGTTCGAATCCTGCTTCGGGCATGGATGTGTGTGATGTCCTTAGGTTAGTTAGGTTTAAGTAGTACTACGTCTAGGGGACTGATGACCTCAGATGTTAAGTCCCATAGTGCTTAGAGCCATTTGAACCATTTGGTGCAAAAACATAAAATAAACAGAAATAGCAAAATAATATCGTAAAATACATGATCTACAAACGACAGAAAGCTATGAATGATATAAACTGTCGATGTTACAACATCCTTATCATAAACAAAGTGAGCAAGCAATGGGCCTAAATGATTTAAAACCTAGAATTCACTTAACTGATAATTACCTCGAATAAAACGGTCTATTGACACACCGTCAACATGGGTTTAGAAAACATCGTTCCTGTGAAACACAACTAGCTCTTTATTCACACAAAGTGTTGAGTGCTATTAACAAGGGATTTCATATCGATTCCGTATTTATGGATTTCCGGAAGGCTTTTGACACTGTACCACACAAGTGGCTCTTAGTGAAATTGCATGCTTATGGAATATCGGCTCAGTTATGTGACTGGATTTGTGATCTCCTGTCAGAGAGGTCACAGTTCGTAGTAATTTACGGAAAGTCAACGAGTAAAACAGAAGTGAATTCTGGTGTTCCCCAAGGTAGTGTTATAGGCCCTTTTCTGTTCCTTATCTATATAAACGATTTGGGAGGCAATCTGAGAAGCCGTCTTCGGTTGTTTGCAGACGACGCTGTCGTTTATCGACTAATAAAGTCATCCGAAGATCAAACCAAACTGTAAAACGATTTAGAAAAAATATCTGAATGGTGCGAAAAGTGGCAGTTGACCCTAAATAACGAAAAGTGTGAGGTCATTCACATGAGTGCTGAAAGGAACTAGTTAAACTTCGATTACAGGATAAATCAATCTAATCCGAAAGCCGTTAATTCAACTAAATACCTAGGCATTACAATTACGAACAACTTAAACTGGAAGGAACACATAAAAAATGTTGTGGGGAAGGCTAACCAAAGACTGCGTTTTATTGGCAGGACACTTAGAAAATGTGACAGACCTACTAAGGAAACTGCCTACATTACACTTGTCCGTCCTCTTTTAGAATACTGCTGCACGGTGTGAGATCCTTACCAGATAGGACTGACGGAGCACATCGATAAAGTTCAAAGAAAGGTAGCACGTTTTGTATTATGTCGGAATATGGGAGAGAGTGTCACAGAAATGATACAGGATTTGGGCTGGAAATCATTAAATGAAAGGCGTTTTTCGTTGCGACGGAATCTTCTCACGAAATTCCACTCACCAGCTTTCTCCTCTGAATGCGAATATATATATATATATATATATATATATATATATATATATATATATATATACACCGACCTACATAGGGAGGAACGATCACCATGATAAAATAAGGGAAATCAGAGATCGTACGGAAAGATATAGGTGTTCATTCTTTCCGCGCGCTTTACGAGATTGGAATAATAGATAACTGTAAACGTGGTTCGATGAACCCTCCATCAGGCACTTAAATGTGATTTGCAGAGTATCCATGTAGATGTAGATGTATGTCGTAATTGCGATTGGCGAACATGACTATGAACACTTAAATTGTTACCGGGAGAGATAAGTTCATTATTTCGATAACTTTAAATATCAGTTTTCGAACATTGGTTGGTTGTCTAAAAGTACTCAATGCAGAATACTCTACTATGTACAATTCTGAGCCTCAAGACCAGTTAATCTACAGCGTTAAATGTGATCGACTTTTAGCTCTGTTGTTAATATGACATGTTATATTAATATTGCTACTTGCATTAGGGGGCACAATAATATACTCTTTATCACTTTCATTAACGCAACGGCACTACTCTTTCTCTGGCAGCGATATAGCCTTAGATTCTGCAATGTAACTAATTCTCGGCATGTTAGAGCGTGAAAGACATTAGCAGTAGTCAACACGTTGTGGCCACAGTCAGTCTGATCAGTCTTTTTAAGAAAGAGGAACATAAAGAAGTCAGATGGAATAGTAGCTTCCCACCATATGTCATGGGAGCTAAGACAATTGCGTCGTTAAAAGTCGCCACTTGAGAAATGATTCGCATGTTCACAGGCAGACTTTAAAAGCCCGTAGCGCAGCAAGATACAAACCGAACTGTAAAACAGGCAATTTTATGGCCAGTCTAACCAGGCGACAACAGCTGCAAGATATAACTGTATGTCGGACTTGTTCTTTCCATTGTTCACTTTCATTTAAATAGTGAAATATTACATATGCTTGTATCTCCAATAGGGTATTCGAATTTACTTTGCGAGCTCTGCAAAAATACAGACAATAAAATACGTTCAGTAAATGTCAGTTCACATCCCGTCTTCACATGACGTCGTTGCAGTCGTCTTAGCGGTAGGTTATTTCATCCTACATCACGGTGATAATACGTACTATAAGCAGATTTTCTTGTTTAACAACCGTTACTGTACACGGAAAAATTACCACGATATCTAGATTTGTCACTGAAAACCGTGACAAGCGGAAAAATACTGTGCTGGTAGTAAGTAGTGTATGCCTTGTTATCGAATATGTTCAAGCGGTGCGGTTGTTCCCCCCATATCACGAACGGTCCTGCCAACAATGCTGATTCGACAGTAGAATCACTATGTGGCGTGTGGTCCCAGGCTACAACCGTGCTATCTAAATATGGCCGCGGCGACTTTAGGTTTTAAATTACTGCAGGAACAGATGAATATGAATAGTTTTTCAGCTATCAGTTACGGTTCTTTACAGGAAAGTGTTTACGAGCAAGAAGCAAGACATGTTTAAACTAGTGTTTCGTGATTCTAAATCGTGAAATAAATAAATGAAGCCTCCTAAACGTATAGCTGCTATTGGAAACGTTATAGTAAGAAGTCAAAAATAGCGCGGTCCATAACTTCGTTTTTTGAAAGTCGGTCTCCCAGCTGATGAATTCAAGGATATAGCTGTCATACATCCTCTTTTATTGGCGTTGGTGTGTATAAATAGAGATAAGCAAAAGTTTTATTCGATACTATGAAAGAACTGCCATAAAACGAACACTGAAGGAAGATGTATGAAGCTGCTACTGTAGCTGCTACTTTCGTGTGAGGTGGAAGATCTATGTCAGGAAGCCATAAATATATTCTACATAGATTCTAAAGACTTCTAAACCTTTTTGTAAATTTCAACACCGGTATTTCTATGCTAAGTGGCAGCAGCTTATAAACTGTCCTTTTTTGATTACGGTCTTTGTATACAATGCTTTCGACATCCTGTAACTGTGATCGAAGACATATCGAAATCAAAAAAATCATAGTGCTTTCAGTGTATTAGTGAACCACAGTAAAATATTAACATTAACTTTGGATTCTTTTTTAAAATAATTGTAATGAATTTACTGAGTCCTTCCGCCAAAGCGTTGCAAATGCCTGGTACCAAGAAGCATATAGATGAGCAATGAACCATTAAAGAATTATGAATCACAAAAAGCTAGTAAACCGAAGGGTGATGAATAATCTCGTTGTGAATGGTATAGTGTATTAAGGGGAGTTGGGACGCCCTATCCCGATAATGTTAAATTTAGTGACTTGGCTTCCCTGTATTTCAGGAACCACTGTAGCCATTGACATGAAACTTCTATAAAACATTAAACTATGTTCTGAGTCTACTGAACTACAGTAATTGCATTTCAGCCACTACCTTTGAAAACACAATTTTTTAATTACATGCTTAAAATTTTGTGTACTTTTTTGTACGTTATCCTAAATAATTTTAATTATACATAACATTACGTTCTTCTTTTAGTTCAGTCGACTCAGAATATGTATGTTGTTACTCCCTGAAAATTTGAATACTCTACTCAAAGTGGTTTCTGAGATTTAGGGAAAAATGCAACAGAAAATGTAAATTTTCAGGAAAGGCTTCCTAAGTTTCAAAAGACTGTAACTCACTTAATATACGCTTAATTTTTTACTGTTAGTCACTCAGAAGCACCCTGAACCATACTGTATATCATCCTCTAGATCTTTGTCCAAGTTTTATCTTCTTTTCTTCTTTCTGGACTCGCTTCGTGGCTAACTGGGCTGTGCTTTATCAATTCGAACCTTGTCCATCCATTCAAGTTCTCTGATGCAGTTTGCTCTAGGATTAATTCCCATATGCTGCAGCACTTTCACCCTACCAACGTTGCCATCGTTAAAAGCGATAACAGCGTCACTGACCCCCCCCTCCCCCCACCCCCCCACCCCTCCCCCACCCCTCCCCCACCCCCCACTGTAGCGTCTTCATTCCAACAAAAACATGTTTTGGTAAGCGAGTCCATATAAGATTATTTAACGACTCATTGGTATTTTGAGTCTGACCATGCAGACACTTCTTCAGTAATTCAGGATTTGCCAGGTCTCTGTAAATAGGTTTTAGGATATTCATGACTGCTGCTGCTGCTGAGATGGAATGTTTATGGCTGTATGAACTGTTTGAGTACTGAACAGCCGGCCGCGGTGGTCTAGTGGTTCTAGGCGCGCAGTCCGGAACCGCGGGGCTGCTACGGTCGCAGGTTCGAATCCTGCCTCGGGCATGGATGTGTGTGATGTCCTTAGGTTAGTTAGGTTTAATTAGTTCTAAGTTCTAGGGGCCTTATGACCACAGCAGTTGAGTCCCATAGTGCTCAGAGCCAGCCAGTACTGAACATTGCGGTAATTGCACCGTGAATCAGGTCCAGGAGGACAAAGGTGGTGTACTGGTTTTTCATCAGTTGACAGTCTGTGGAAGAAGGTAGCCCATACTGCCTGCTTCGTTTTCAACAAATCCTCAGTATTATTTCTAACGGCCATCACATAATTAATACCACTGTAGTTCATCAATCATTTTTTTGTCAGTCTGCCTCTTATGGTTTTAGCATCAGAAAGTTTCCTGTCTTTCAAATTTGTTTGAACTTCCTCAACCTAGTGCCCATACTCTTCTAGACATGAGCTATACATTCCAGTTTCGTGATAATCTTCTCACCATAAAGCTGACCGGCTACTACACTGTTGTATGCTTTTGAGTCTCCATCACGTAAGAACTTCGTGTAACACACTCCCCTTTCGTTCACAGATCGACTAAAAGTTTCAGTAGCTGCAGAGGCCTCCATACACCACTTGTTCCTTCATAATTTCTGTCACAGATATGCCGTTCTTCATTCCCTGATTTACACTTATAACAATGTTTGGTTAAAATCTGGAAAAATATTACCTTTCCAGTATCCACACTGGTCACCGTAGCAACAGAATTCATAGAACTAGTGCTGCGCTACATCGTGTTGGGGCTTATGGGGACTCAACGTCGAGGTCATCAGCGCCCTGACACGCGTTGATGGGAACGAATGTGGACAGACCTAATAAAACTGAAACACACACGCAAAGAAAGCAGGAAAAGAAGGAAAATGCGACATAAGAAAGTAGAACGTAAGGAAAGGGAAAACGTAGCAACAAGAATGCCACAGTAAATTGTCATTGGCTGGCCACTTCCATAAAATATGGGCGAACTTGTCACACAGTGAGCAAATTAAGATCCTCTCCCTAAAATCTTTGTAAAAACATTTGACATGGCACAGAACTTTAAAACTTTAACCACACTCGTCCGAGTGTTGCCTAAAAGACATGGCAGGTCCGCTGGCAAGTCAGCCGCGGCCCGCTGGTCAGTAAATAAAACTCAATCCAATAAAACGTGGCGCACAGTGACCTGGACGCCACAAGCACCACACATTGGAGGGTCCTCCCGCCGGAGCAGGAAGCCATGCGTCATAGGGCTGTGGCCTATCCGAAGCCGAGTGAGGAGAACCTCGTCCCGTCGACGGGGCTGAAAGGAAGTACACCACACACGTGTTGTGGGCTTGACTATACGGAGCTTATTGTCAGTCAGTTCCAGCCACACATCCTC
Source organism: Schistocerca serialis cubense (assembly GCF_023864345.2). Classification (NCBI taxonomy): domain Eukaryota; kingdom Metazoa; phylum Arthropoda; class Insecta; order Orthoptera; family Acrididae; genus Schistocerca; species Schistocerca serialis. The sequence goes on from NC_064639.1 coordinate 763,055,944, forward strand.
CCACCGACGCATGACTCGTGAGCTCAACAGCGAGGTGAGTGCGTGCAGTGGAATAGCACACTGAGATACTTGTGGATCGAGACACGCCTCCTTGGCTACGAGATCTGCCCTTTCATTCCCAGCAATGCCGACGTGCCCCGGAACCCAGCAGAAAGCCACCACCTTCCCCAGTCGCTGTAGTTGGAGGAGGGCATCCTGGATGGTCCGGACCATTTTATGTGCTGGATACAAACGTTGCATTGAGTGAAGGGCACTTAGTGAATCGGAACAGACAAGAAATTTAGCACAGGAATAATGTCTCATCTGCTCCAGTGCCCGCAAGATCGCAGACAATTCTGCATCGAACACAGTAAAAGTCTGAAGCAGTCGGACCTTGAGGACACGATCCGGAAAAACAACAGAGCAACCAACGGAATCCCCTTGTTTCGACCCATCCGTAAAAACAGCTACATAGTCGTGGTGCTCAGATAAAATGGCAGAAAATTCTGCATTAAAAACGGTGGCAGGAGTGCAATCTCTCTTGTACTTCGTTTGCAGCACGCTTAATTGATTCACATGCAACAGATTCCACAGCAGTTCCAATAAATCCTGCATACTTGTCGATTTTACAAGGTGGACGTGGGATATTTATCACGACACACTTTGTTTCTGCTGCAGTGTGTCTTTTGTCAATAGCTCCCAATCCATAAAAACCACCTAACATTTACTTCAAAATAATTTTCTTTACACTTATCAGAATTGAATCAGTATATTTACAACCGGCACAATAACGATAAGTCTCCTGGCTAGTCCTTTTGATACCTCACTGTCTTCATGTAAACAAACCGGCCCTCCACATGTTTTACAACACACACATTCACCTAACGCACTTTTTAGGATGTGTAAATCTATCGGAATATAACCTAACCTACCATTTACATCACATTCGTTCTGAGAAAACTGTGTATCACAACGTTTTATTTTAACCTTCGAAACACTAATGGGTATTTCTCTAGATATTGACGAGTTTGCCTGTATTTCATTGTCTGTAACTTTGTAAGTAGGCTGTTTAGGTTCTTTTATTGGTAATGCCACGTAGCGCTCTGTATGAAAATCACTGGCTGTGCTGTGTGCAGTCTGTGGCTGGTTTGCATTGTTGTTTGCTATTGTAGTGTTGGGCAGCTGGATATTAACAGCGCGTAGCGTTGCGCAGTTGGATGTGAGCCGCCAGCAGTGGTGGATGTGGGGAGTGAGATGGCGGAGTTTTGAGAGCGGATGATCAGGACAGAGACAGTAAGACAGTAAACTTGTAAGACTGGATGTCATGAATATATATATATATATATATATATATATATATATATATATATATATATATATATAATGACTTCTAAACACTATTAAGGTAAATACATTGTTTTTTCTCTATCAAAATCTTTCATTTGCTAACTATGCCTTCAGTAGTTAGAATCTTTTATTTAGCTGGCAGTATTGGCGCTCGCTGTATTGCAGTAGTTCGAGTAACGAAGATTTTTGTGAGGTAAGAATTCATGAAAGGTATAGGTTATTGTTAGTCAGGGCCATACTTTTGTAGGGATTACTGAAAGTCAGATTGCGTTGCGCTAAAAATACTGTGTGTCACTTTAGTGAATGTCTGAGTACGTTCAGTTTTGCTCAGTTGTTTGAAAATCAAATAACATCAGATGTTTATCAGCACAGTAATTCATTAATTTTTCTAAGGGGACGTTTCATAACTTCACACATCACATGTTGTACACAATGTTTCCCTTTATTCGCAAATCTAGTACCATGAAACCTACGTTTCTTAAAAACACTTCCTTTTGGCGTCATACTTTACTTTTTGAGAGATTTACGAGTCTATTCGTCACTTTTCCTCGGATAAACGTTAGCACTTAGACATACGACGCTTGTTTATACTATGAAACAATACGATACTGTTTTTGACAGTGCTACCAATACAAAAACTAATTTAACCTTTATGATACAGCAATCGACCGCATTCTATATAAAAAATTAGTGATTTTATTAGATCTTGAAGTAATGCCCGTAAAAAATTTTAACATTTTCAACTGATGTATATCACATTTAAAAAAATAAAATAAAATACTTCCCATGTGAGATTATAAGTTATATATATATATATATATATATATATATATATATATATATATATATATACTGGAAATTTTATAATGAGATGAAAATCCGAAAATTTGAAAAACAATTTTTTTTCCGTTCTAACTCCCCGTAACATGTAGGTACTGCTCTTGCCTATTACCGGAAAAAATACTTTTACGACGTATTCAAAATTCTGATGAAATTCTGGAAAAGTTATGTATTTAGCATCAGTTTACAAGCTAAAGTTTCGGTATGGACCGTGTATTTCGTCCACTGCATGCGGCGCGTCGCGACCCGCTCTTATCTCCACGGAAGAAACGTTTAAAACAGCCGCCACTAACCGCTGCTAGAGCGCTCGCCCTACATGGCCATACACCACCAAAGGACGCCGAGTTCACATCACCTCTCTGCCTGCTATTGTGATTGGCTCGTGCGTCTTCCTAAGCCACCGCACTCAAGACCTTTGCCTCACTTTACCATCAGATTATCATCAGACTACAGAATACTAAGTTATGCATACTCAGTACTGTATATATCTATCTACGATGGTTGGACCTTAAATAGTGGCAACTATTTATTCACAACCAATACAAAAAGTTACATTTTTGCACCTGTTACTGTCCTTCAAAGTAGTCGCCAGAGTTGTGTAGAACCCGTTGCCAGCGATGTGGAAGGCATAGTATACCGTTAGCAGAGCCCGTTCTGCTGATGGTGAGAATGGAGCAGTGTACTGTCTGTCGAATCTCTGGAACAGTTCTGAAGCGAATGCCACGAAGAGGTTCCTTCATCTTCGGAATCAAATCAAAGTCTCAAGGACTTAAGTCCGGGGAATATAGTGGATGGTTCAGCACTTCCCAGTCCCATCGACCGAACAGAGCAACCATAGCTGGCGGAGCGGTTCTACGCGCTACAGTCCGGAACCGCGCTGCTGCAACGGTCGCAGGTTCGAATCCTGCCTCGGGCATGGATGTGTGCGATGTCCTTCGGTTAGTTACGTTTAAGTAGTTCTACGTCTAGGGGACCGATGACCTCAGATGTTAAGTCCCATAGTGCTTAGAGCCATTTGAACCATTAGAGCAGCCACAGCTTGCGCTGTATGCGCCAGCGCATTGTCGAGCAAAATGATGGGTGCGTTGTACAGAAAGTGTCGCCACTTCTTTGGCAAAGCTGGCCGCAGGTGATGCTCCAAAAACGGCCAGCTTTGCGAAGGCGAAGCGGCGACACTTTCCGCGCAGCCCACCCATCATTTTGCACGACAATGCGCTGGCGCATACAACGCAAGCTGTGGCTGCTCTGTTAAGTCGATGGGACTGGGAAGTACCATCCACCATACTCCCCGGGCTTAGCTCCTCGTGACTTTGATTTGAATCCGAAGATGAAGGAACGCCGGCCGCGGTGGGCGTGCGGTTCTAGGCGCTGCAGTCCGGAACCGCGGGACTGCTACGGTCGCAGGTTCGAATCCTGCCTCGGGCATGGATGTGTGTGATGTCCTTACGTTAGTTAGGTTTCAGTAGTTCTAAGTTCTAGGACACTGATGACCTCAGATGTTGAGTCCCATAGTGCTCAGAGCCATTTGAACCAAAGTAGAATAAATACGATAGAACTGGAATAAACACATATACGGGCGATGCCGAGTACTCACGTAGCTTTAAATCAATACATTTATATTTTAATCATTCTCTAGTGTTTGATGTGTTCTAGAGTATTCATTCAGCTTGTTGCACCGACGAGCACAACAAAAATTTCGAAAATAGCTTGCTTACTTTGAAAGAACGTATCCACAAAACCCGATTTCTCATGTTCTTGTAAACTTTTTTTCTTTGTGGAAAGCAAAATCACTCACTTTGACTACTTTGCCTTCGTCCATTTCGCGGCAACTCTGTGGCCGGTGTAAACACTTGCGTCCCCGAAATGTGTCGCCGCAAACAGTGGCCGACGCTGTTGGCGACTTCGTTGCTGCAATTCGTGTGATCGGCAACCTTGCCGTGTCATTTGTCGGCAATCTGAAATGTCTAGTGCCACTGTAAACATGTCTTTAAACACTTTACAGGGAGTTGGATGTGCGTTGTTGCGGTGGCATGCTGGTGCGTCCAGGTGGAGATAGCCGAGCGTCCGGTGGCCCGGTTGCATATTTATTAGGGCGCGCGGGTCTCACTTTCGCGGCTGCGCGAGGAATCTGAATAAGGTGACACACAACACGCCCTGCAGCCACAGCCGTAGCCACAGCCGAGGCTGTCTGCTACCGAGATGCGTGCATCAGCCTCACACGACGCCCTGCCTCTCCGCGATCTGCTTATACGTGCCAGCTAACCGTCTCCCTCCCACCTGTACTCTGCAGAGAAATGCGTCACCTCACATAGTAATGAACCTGCTCCAAATATTTAGACGGTTGATATTGACATCTTTCTGACAGATTGAAAGTGGAGCACATAAATTAAAACCAGGTTAGCAATGCGAAAGAGGTATTTTGAAAGAAAAGGAGAATTTTGTGTAACAATAGGGATAAAAAAATTAAGGAAAATAATTAAATGTTATCTGTGACGTGACGTCTTCTATCGTGCTGAATCGTGGACACCGAGGAAGAACAATCGTTTGAGATGTGGACATGTTGGAGGATGGAAAGAAGAAGCTGAATGGATAGAGTGAAAAATTGAGAGGTACTGAGAAGAGTGGGAGAGCAAAGACATTAGTGAACATGATAAAAAGACCGCAAGGAAACTGGACAGGACATGTATTAAAAAAAGGAGGGCTTATGAAAACAGTCTGAGAAAAGTATGAGGAAGGTAAGAGAAGACAAAAGAGGAAGAGATTTCGGCTCCTGGATGTTGTGATGGACGGCAGCACATACAGCAAAACTAAGAAAGTGTTCTTAACGCCAGCACGGACGGGCCTTCTCTACGTCAGGGATTCCTACTATCAGCAAGGAATGTAGATCTTATGATTTCTGTAGTAGATCAAAACGGTCATCAACAAATAAAAAGTGACAACTTATACGTGACCGTGACTGCTTTTACTATATAATTATAAGAAAGACTCAATGGATCACAGGGAATGGAGACGTAACGGACATGCTAATATATCTATCTACATCTACGTCCATACTCCGCAAGCCACCTGACGGTGTGTGTGGCGGAGAGTACTTTGAGTACCTCTATCGATTCTCCCTTCTATTCCAGTCTCGTATTGTTCGTGGAAAGAAAGATTGTCGGTTCGACTCTGTGTGGGCTCTAATCTCTCTGATTTTATCCTCATGGTCTCTTCGCGAGATATACGTAGGTGGGAGCAATATACTGCTTGACTCCTCGGTGAAAGTATGTTCTCGAAACTTCAACAAAAGCTCGTACCGAGCTGCTGAGCGTCTCTCCTGCAGAGTCTTCCACTGGAGTTTATCCATCATCTCCGTAACGCTTTCGCGATTACTAAATGATCCTGTTACGAAGCGAGCTGCTCTCCGTTGGATCTTCTCTATCTCTTCTATCAACCCTATCTAGTACGGTGAGCAATATTCAAGCAGTGGGCGCACAAATGTACTGTGACCTACTTCCTTTGTTTTCGGATTGTATTTCCTTAGGATTCTTCCAATGAGTCCCAGTTTGGCATTTGCTTTACCGACGATCAACTTTATATGATCATTCCATTTTAAATCACTCCTAATGCCTACTCTCAGATAATTTATGGAATTAATTGCTTCCAGTTGCTGACCTGCTATATTGTAGCTAAATGATAATGGACCTTTCTTTCTATGTTTTCGCAGCACATTACACTTGTCTACATTGAGATTCAATTGCCATTCCCTGCACCATGCGTCAATTCGTTTCAGGTCCTCCTGCATCTCAGTACAATTTTCCATTGTTACAATCTCTCGATATACCACAGCATCATCCGCAAAAAGCCTCAGTGAACTTCCGATGTTATCCACAAGGTCATTTATGTATATTGTGAATAGCAACGGTCCTACGACACTCCCCTGCGGCACACCTGAAATCACTCTTACTTCAGAAAACTTCTCTCCATTGAGAATGACATGCTGCGTTCTGTTATCTAGGAACTCTTCAATACAGTCACACAATTGGTCTGATAGTCCATACGCTCTTACTTTGTTCATGAAACGAGTGTGGAGAACCGTATCGAACGCCTTGCGGAAGTCAAGAAACACGGCACCTACCTGGGAACCCGTGTCTATGGCCCTCTGAGTCTCGTGGACGAATAGCGCGAGCTGGGTTTGACACGATGGTCTTTCTCGAAACCCATACTGATCCCTACAGAGTAGATTTCTAGTCTCCAGAAAATTCATTATAAAAATGGCTCTGAGCACTATGGGACTTAACATCTATGGTCATCAGTCCCCTAAAACTTAGAACTACTTAAACCTAACTAACCTAAGGACATCACACACATCCATGGCCAAGGCAGGATTCGAACCTGCGACCGTAGTGGTCACGCGGTTCCAGTCTGAAGCGCCTAGAACCGCACGGCCACACCGGCCGGCAAAAAGTCATTATGCTCGAACATAATACATGTTCCAAAATTCTACAACTGATCGACGCCAGAAAACTGATATCATTCTTAAGTACCTCTGGCGTTACAGAAAACGACTTTCCAAAAATTACAATAATACAGAGGAATGGCACTTATCATTGGAGAGAGCATCTTCCCAAGTTTCGATTGGCAAATGTCCGACGTGATGTAGTTGCAGAGTTAACCATTAGGTGGCAAGAGTGTCGGAATATGGCGGATACTGGAGCGATGCGTGCATCATAACCTGTGTATTTTTCAAGAGTCCTGGGGGGGGACAGAACATCCACATGAGTTTGTATAACACATAGGTAACTCTCCCAAGGCAGCGTCTTTGGTGCTGCGCCCTCTTCAAAAGTTTATTGAGCATTTTTCTTTGCAGATATGACTGGATATGTGTATCTGGGCATGCTACAGAAATGGTTTGTGCCACAATTACATTAAGACAGTGGAGACTTCATTCTGTAACAGACGGTGCTCCATCACACTTTATTTCAAACGTCCATGATTGCCTCAATGTCGAACTGCCTCACGGTTGGGTTGGATATGCTTCTCAATATGACTTTACTCGTCTTCAGTGGCCCCCTCAGTCACCTGGCTTAACTCCCATTTGATTTCTTCTTACGGGATTATTTCAAGATCATGTGTTTTTGTCAACACTGCCACTTAATATGGAAGATTTGCAAGGAAAGATAATTAATGCTGCCGCTGACAAAAAAAATGGTTCAAATTGCTCTGAGCACTATGGGACTTAACTTCTGAGGCCATCAGTCCCCTAGAACTTAGAACTACTTAAACCTAAATAACCTAAGGACATCACACACATCCATGCTCGAGGCAGGATTCGAACCTGAGACCGTAGCGGTCGCGCGGTTCCAGCCTGTAGCGCCTAGAACCGCACGGCCACACCGGCTGGCCTGCCGCTGATATCAACCAACTTGTTGGGATGTGTCTCGTAAGACTTTGTCTATTGTATTGACGCATACTATTTCACATACTTTCCCCGTATTGAACACCTGTAATGTCAGTTTAAAACTTGGAGGGATTCTCTATCCACTGATATGTGTCCCCTTGCTGTATGTCCCGTGGTTTTCGTAGAGTCGTCTTCCGAAACCCTAGATGTACTTATGAATAACTATATGAGTATATCACATGTCTTGTTTTATATCAGTTTATTGTATGATGTATTGTGTATTTAAAATTTCGACCTATATTCTAAATCACGCACAGTCCAGTCACATTAATGTGGCCACCATCTACGTTCGAATCAATGTGCAACAACCACTATAGATAGCAGCTGACAGCACTAGCAGTGAAGGGTATATAAATTGCGTCGTGGAGACGTTGAAAACTGTGCAATCGTTGTCTTAATGCGGAACCGGAGCGATTTATCTAACGTCCAATGGTGAAAGCATTTCCGAAATGGCTAAGTTTGTAACCTGCACGCGTGCTACCGTGGTTAAAGTATAATATGGCGCTATTCGAAACCGGAGCAAAGGCAATTGTGGTGCACATATTTACTATTAAAAACAGTCTTGATCACGATTTATTTATCAAGGTGACCGGTTTCGACCACTACTGTGGTCATCTTCAGACCATTGAGTAGGAACCTCTTTCTGTTGGAGAGTAGTGATTCTCCAACAGAAAGAGGTTCCTACTCAATGGTCTGATGATGGCCACAGTAGTGGTCGAAACCGGTCACGTTGATGAATAAATCGTGATCAAGACTGTTTTTAATAGTAAATATTTGTAAGACATTGATCACTGCCTTTCCCGTAATGTATTCAAAAGTAATTGTGGTGCACCATGGGACATAGTTGACAGGGGTGAAGACGGCTGCGGAGATGTGTAGGGGCTAATAAACGTGCGACTGTTGAGCAACTGACCGCCCAGATGAACAAAGGGACCGTCAACAGTTTCTCCTCAACGACCGTTCAACGAATTTTGCTGCGTACGCGGCAGACGCCTGGTTCATGCACCTACGCTGAGTGTTGTTCATCGGTGACGAAAGCTGGAATTCGCACACCAGTACTGCAACTGGCCGTCTAATAACTGGCGACAGGTGGCCCTTTTCAGTTCTCACATTTTATGCTCAATCGGACAGATAGCCGTTGGCGGGTACGGCGTGAAACATCTGAACATAAACCCGTGCAACAATCTCCAGAAGGTTCCAGGCTGGAAGGCAGTCCCTTGGTGATCTCGTCATTCTGGATGGCACAATGGATCACTACAAGTATTCATCTGTCGCGTCCATGGAACGAATATGAGGCTAAAATCTATACAACTCAATGGAGGTAATGCCTCGAATGATCCTTGGTCAGACAGAAAAGTATGCATTGTTAAACGGTGCGCCATGGCAGTTGTTAATTATACTAAGAGCCATGTGTGAGCCTTGTGAATGCTGAGGCTGAAAGTACACAGTCTGCAACGACGCCGACGTAGTACTTCGCATCTTCACCACCACGTAAAGTGCTCTTTCCTTTAGCATTGTACATCACAAGGGCCAGTATTGTCGTGTGTTCTTTTATCAATATAGTATAATTTACGTGTGCATACAGACCGCTATTGGCTCTAGTCGTATTGCCTGTGGTAGGTTGCTGGTCCAGATCCGAAAAGTTACCGTAGCGTCAAAATTTTAAAGGGAAGACTGTCATCCCTTCTTAACAAAGATTATCAGGAATTTGTATTACCTTGAAAAAGTTTTTACCGGTTGAGTCTATTTAAATGGTGCAGGCAGTTACTTGCGCAATTTGATTTTCGAGAAAGGTCAGTTATTAATTTAAAAGTGACTTTATTCTGACAGTATTATTGAACAAGCATTCAAGATAAATAATTAATTTTACTTAGCATTTTGTCGTTTACAAAGTGTGAAAAGCAGAGACCTGTGTTAATTATAGGAGAGCGCACTGAAAATAATTCCTTCGAATTATTTATGTGGAAACTCTTAAGGTTTTTTAAATGAAAGAAATGTAATTAATATTCTACATCGTTATTCTTCATGTCTACATATTTATTTTTCAACGTAGTCACCCTGCCAATGAACACTTCTCCCAACGAGAAATCAGTTTGTTGATAGCCGTCGTTGTAGATTGTTTGACTCAGTTGACGGAGCCACACCACTTCTTCGTCACTATCAAAGTGAAGTCGTCGAAGGTGCTCGTTAGGTTCTGGGAACAGATGAAAATCTGATGGGACCAAGTCGGGACTGTATGGGCGGTGATCGATGACAGGGAACACAAGGCGTCGGACTGTTCCAGATGTCGCAGCGCTCGTGTATGGCTGGCATTGTCATACTGAAGAAGAGGGTGCTCCAAGTGCGGACGAGCTCTTCGAAGTCGAAACTCGAATACAGCACGCTGTTCCTGACGCACTGACGTAGTTACGTTACACACTGTCATGTTACATGACGCAGATCGCAGTCCTCTAGCGGTAAAGGTCTGCAAGTATGTAGACATGACACTAAGGAGGTAGATTGTCAATAATGTTTGTGTAATTTAAAAAGCTTTTAGATATTTCACATAAAAAAATTTGGAGGCATTATTTATCAGTACGTCCTCGTACTTGTGTTTATGGTACATCTATGTACACTACTGGCCATTAAAATTGCTACACCAAGAAGAAATGCAGATGATAAACGGGTATTCATTGGACAAATATACTATACTAGAACTGACATGTGATTACATTTTCACGTAATTTGGGTGCATAGATCCTGAGAAATCAGTACCCAGAACAACCACCTCTGGCCGTAATAACGGCCTTGATACGCCTGGGCATTGAGTCAAATACAGCTTGGATGGCGTGTACAGGTACAGCTGCCCATGCAGCTTCAACACGATACCACAGTTTATCAAGAGTAGTGACTGGCGTACTGTGACGGGTCAGTTGCTTGGCCACCATTGACCAGACGTTTTCAATTGGTGAGAGATCTGGAGAATGTGCTGGCCAGGGCAGCAGTCGAACGTTTTCTGTATCCAGAAAGGCTCGTATAGGACCTCCAACACGCGGTCGTGCATTATCCTGCAGAAATGTACGGTTTCGCAGGGATCAAATGAAGGTTAGAGCACAGGTCGTAACACATCTGAAATGTAACGTCCACTGTTCAAAGTGCCATCAGTGCGAACAAGAGATGACCGAGGCGCGTAACTAATGGCACCCCATACCATCACGTCGAGTGATAACGCCAGTATGGCGATGACGAATACACGCTTCCAATGTGCGTTCACCTCTATGTCGCCAAACACGGATGCGACCATCATGATGCTGTAAACAGAACCTGGATTCATCCGAAAAAAATTACGTTTTGCATCGTGCACCCAGGTTCGCCGTTGAGTACACCATCGCAGGCGCTCCTGTCTGTGCTGCAGCGTCAGGAGGTGATAGTCCATGCTGCTATAAACGTCGTCGAACTGTTCGTGCAGATTGTTGTTGTCTTGCAAACGTTCCCATCTGTAGACTCCGAGACGTGGCTGCGCGATGCGTTACAGCGATGCGGATAAGATGCCTGTCATCTCGACTGCTAGTGATACGAAGCCGTTGGGATCCAGCACGGCGTTCCGTATTACCCTCCTGAAACCACCGATTCCATATTATGCAAACAGTCAGCGGCTCTCGACCAATGCGAGCAGCAATGTCGCGACACGATAAACCGCAATCGCGATAGACTACAATCCGACCTTTATCAAAGTCTGAAACGTGATGGTACTCATCTCTCCTCCTTACACGAGGCATCACAACAACGTTTCACCAGGCAACACCGCTCACCTGCTGTTTGTGTATGAGACATCGGTTGGAAACTTTCCTCATGTCAGCACATTGTAGGTGTCGCCAGCGGCGCCAACCTTGTGTGAATGCTCTGAAAAGCTAATCATTTGCATATCACAGCATCTTCTTCCTGTCGATCAAATTTCGCGTCTGTAGCACGTCATGTTCGTAGTGTAGCAATTTTAATGGCGAGTAGTGTATGTAGACATGAGACTAAGGAGGTAGAATGTCAATAATGTTTGTCTAATTTAAAAAGGTTTAAGAGATTTCACATACCAAAATCGGAGGCATTACGTATCAGCACGTCCTCGTACTCGTGTTTATGGTACATCTATGTGAGAAAGCAGGACTCCGATTAATTTCCTTGGTTCCTTTGTTGATGTTGCTATGCAGAGAACCATACAGAATATTTTCGTAACCGTTAATATGAGAGCTGAATTGCTGGTTAATGTCTCACCCATGAAACTACATAATCAATATTACATTTAAAAAAAACGTGTTTTATAGTTTCCTCGTGGGACAAGGAATGTAGAAAGGTTACTAGTAATTGAAATTTTGAATCATTAAAAAGAATATCGGAACGGGACCGGCGACGGTAATTTTACCTCTCTACAAAACGTAATTACAGATTTGTGTAGCTTAACAGAAGCGATCCGCAATCCACAATGTTTTGTACACCAATTACGGCATGTTTTGGAGAGGAAAAATTAATTTTGAGTCTGACTGCCTAAATTAACCATTAACGACACGATTTGGTCAATCGTTTATTAAAATAACACCTCAGACAGTTTTTATAGTGGTTTGTGTAAAGGAGATTACTGCAATGTAACTGCGTCTCCAAAAATATTCTCTATACTTTTTCGAATCGTGCATGTTAAGAGCAAGGTGTTGGGTATCTTACCTCGTTTGTAGAGGTGTTCTTTTCTTTTAATCTTGGGAGGCCACAGCCACTAGTACACGGAGTGCGCCGCTGGGCGACATTCAGAGTCGGCGTGGCTGGGGTTTGAGTGTGGTCGCGTGGCGCCAACACGCGCAGCTTGCGTAAGCCGGGCCGCCGCCGGCGCCTGGGGGGTCGGCGCGGCGCGGCGCGGAGTGTCGTTGCGTCAGAGCGGGCTAGTCGCGGCCGCGGCCTTCGTGCGGTCCACGTTGTGACACAGCGCAGCCGGCAGCGCACTGTCTGCTCTTCAGTTTCCCCTTTCCTTGGAATGTTGCGCTTCCGTAGGGACTTCCCCACTGCGTCTATTGCTCTATAACAGCACTGAACACTGGGAATATCGTCTGTAGGCAGGTTATCAGTCGTAGGTACACTACTGGCCATTAAAATTACTACACCACAAAGATGACGTGCTACAGACCCGAAATTTAACCGACAGGAAGAAGATGCTGTCATATGCAAATCATTAGCTTTTCAGAGCATTCACACAAGGTTGGCGCCAGTGGCGACACCGAACATCGTGCTGACAAGAGGAAAGATTCCAACCGACTTCTCATACACAAACAGCAGTTGACCGGCGTTGCCTGGTGAAACGTTGTTGTGATGCCTCGTGTAAGGAGGAGAGATGAGTACCATCACGTTTCAGACTTTGATAAAGGTCGGATTGTAGTCTATCGCGATTGCGGTTTATCGTGTCGCGACATTGCTGCTCGCATTGGTCGAGATCCGCTGACTGTTTGCATAATATGGAATCGGTGGGCTCAGGAGGGTAATACGGAACGCCGTGCTGGATCCCAACGGCCTCTTATCACTAGCAGTCGAGACAACAGGCATCTTATCGTGCAGCCACGTCTCGATCCCTGAATCAACAGATGGGAACGTTTGCAAGACAACAACCATCTGCACGAACAGTTCGACGACGTTTGCAGCAGCATTGACCATCAGCTCGGAGACCATGGCTGCAGTTTCCCTAGACGCAGCATCACAGACAGGAACGCCTGCGATGGTGTACTCAACGACGAACCTGGGTGCACGAATGGCAAAACGTCATTTTTTCGGATGAATCCAGGCTCTGTTGACAGCAGCTTGATGGTCGCATCCGTGTTTGGCGACATCGCGGTAAACGCACATTGGAAGCGTGTATTCGTCATCGCCATATTGGCGTATCACCCGGCGTGATGGTATGGTATGCCATTGGTTACATGTTTCGGTCACCTCTTGTTAGCATTGACGGCACTTTGTACAGTGGACGTTACATTTCAGATGTGTTACGACCCGTGGCTCTACCCTTCATTCGATCCCTGCGAAACCCTACATTTCAGCAAGATAATGCACGACCGCATGTTGCAGGTCCTCTACGGGCCTTTTCTGGATACAGAAAATGTTCGACTGTTGCCCTGGCCAGCACATTCTCCAGATCTCTCACCAATTGAAAACGCCTGGTCAATGGTGGCCGAGCAACTGGCTCGCACAATACTCCAGTCACTACTCTTGATGAACTGTGGTATCGTGTTGAAGCTGCATGGGCAGCTGTACCTGTACACGCCATCCAAGCTCTGTTTGACTCAATGGCCAGGCGTATCAAGGCCGTTATTACGGCCAGAGGTGGTTGTTCTGGGTACTGATTTATCAGGATCCATGCACCCAAATTGCGTGAAAATGTAATCACATGTCAGTTCTAGTATAATATATTTGTCCAATGAATTCCCGTTTATCATCAGCATTTCTTCCTGGTGTATCAATTTTAATGGCCAGTAGTGTATTTATCTATTTGTTCATTCACCCTGTTCCACTTTCTGGATAACAACTACGCACCGTATGATATCAGATTACATTTGTGCGAATCATTACAATAATTCTTTCGTTTTCCTCTCTCTATGTTGGTTAATGAAGTAAGTTTGCAATATTTATCATGTCGCTTTTCCTTATTTTCTTGTATTCCTGTTGCTATCACTTTGACGTTTGGATGACTGCCAATATGCTACTCTACACGCAGTTCCTTTTTCTACTACAAAAAAAGACCCATAGGATTCCGTATTATCCGCAACGTAACACACACGCAACGGGTTGGTTGAAAAGAACGAAGTTCTGCTGTAGCTCGCCCTGCTCTCACTAGTTGAAAAAAAAGAAAGAAAAAAGAAAACCTAAGACTGAAAAGAGCATAACACCTTTCATCAGGCCACTCCCTCCCTTCAGGAGAGAAAATTAAATGTTTAAAAAACCTGTTTTAACTAATTTTACTACGTCTTCATCATTTGCTGCTGTTAGTGACATTACAACTCCTGAGTATTGTATATTACAAGTTCTGAGTAGTTCAAAATGGCTCAAATGGCTCTGAGCACTATGGGACTTTACATCTGAGGTCATCAGTCCCCTAGAACTTAGAACTACTTAAACCTAACTAACCTAAGGACATAACACACATCCATGCCCGTGGTGGGATTCGAACCTGCGACCGTAGCAGTCGCGCGGTTTCGGAGTGAAGCGCCTAGAATCGCTCGGCCACCGCGGCCGGCTTCTGAGTAGTGTCATTCTCGCTGTTAGCTGATATACTTCAAATTGTATTACAGCTGAAACAGTACGTATGATACCCGCTAATGGTTAGTGCGCAAAACGCCGAGTTGCACCGTGTTTCGGAGTCCGCGTTAAACTGTAGGTCCACCCATAACTGGCAGGGTGAATCAGTTCAGTGATTGGAGGAAGACCATTGCATAACATCTCCAACTCGACTGTGCCTAGTAAAAGCTCTTCGGTGTTCAAAGCAACCTCCATAATGATGTCAGCTACACCTAATGGGGTGGTATGTGAGGAGTGCAGATGTATCCTACTCGTTACACTTCGTGAATCATTCCACCTTGTGCAAATTTGCACTATTAAATCCCAAACCTCTGTGCATAATCTCAGAGAGTGAAGACATGTGATACTATTGATGCTGGTCCGGGAGTCGAATGAGCCTTTAAGGGGAGGGGGAGGGGGAGGGGAACCATGAGCATATACACAGGCACATACAAGTTAATATAAGTTCTACTCTTTGACAGATAATTTAACCAAATTTTGCATATATTCTGATTACGTTATCGGTTATAATCTGGATACTTTTTTGTCAAATAATTTTATCAGGCCTTTGCTGGATACTTTAAGAACACCTATTACAACACGAGGAACATTTTCTCAAATATTACTTATCGCGTTCAAAATATTGTAGGTTATTCTTAGTAATTAGATAAACAAACGTGTGTACCAGTTCCTAAACATCAGTTTTATAACTCTCGCAACAATTTTTTATATTTATGTATATGATGTAAAGCACTTTTTATAAAACAAAAATTTAAATAAATTTGGCAGTAACACACTTTGAGAAATTTTGTGCCTCAGGAAGTTGTGTTATTCTATGTATAAAGTCTGTAGCAAATTTCACCTTTTTATCTGCAATAGTTCAGCGGAAAATATTCCTTATACTGTAAAATTAAAGTTGTCGGAAATTCAGAAATTAAATTTTGTTAGTATTTATGCCAGAAACAAGTACCTTTATGTTGACCATAACCATACATTTGATGTTTTTGGTCTTCATGTAGCTGTTTTATTATAATCTGATGCTTCTGACGTGTCCTTTTGGTAATATGCTTCATTGCCATTTCAGAATATCATCAGTCTTCTTCAGTGTGTTTTCAGTGAAGCAACCAGCATCGAATCCTAGTCTCATAAGGGGCCCATCCTTCTAGTGTTACCATCATTGAACATCAACAAGCATCATATGAGGAAATTTTAACAATAATAGAGGAGCAAAATGTTGCCTTTGAGCAGCTCTTCTAAATCAAGTTATTAAAGCTTTCGTTCTGATTTTGTGTTTCACCATGTGTGGATTTCTTTAATAAATCGTAATTAATCGCACCCTAAATGGGCTCAATAGCCTTCTATACCCTACAGAACTTTTCTCTAATGGCAGGAAATTATAAAATATCGCAAGCAAGGGCAGAGTCGTGCAGAAAAGAGGGCGTAGTACTTCACATTGGTTGAAACTAGATGGCTTTTACACCATTTGTAACACGAATTTAACTCTGAAAATTGTACACAAAATTTCTAAGGTGCTACGGAACTATCTGGTGGCAAATTTTTTAAATATTTCTGACCAATTTTACTTACATTCCCCCATAAGATCGGTGGCCTGCTTGGTGGTATTGGATATTTGTTGGGGCGCTCAGTATTAAGGCTATCAGCACCTTCATGAAACAAACAGATAAGACTGTAAAATACCAATTTATTTAGAAGTAAGAAAACATAATTAAAGCGTCACTGTACTAAACTGTTATTTTACCATATTGTTTCTCTAAACTTACCACACCTTAAGAGTACCTACATGTTTAAAGAAAATCGTTAAAATAATTAGTTACTAATAAACATGCTATGTCAATTACATCCATTATGGGCCATGTAATGAGGATTGCAGCTGTTAATTAGAACGAAACAAATACACATTTATGCCTCAGTTTCGAAGTTTCATTTCATCCACTACGCGTTTCTAGGTTACCATTACCAACAGATGGAAGACACCTTTTACACCTTATTAGTGGGAACTACTGGCGACCTTGTACAGCAGGATATGAGGCGGTCGGGGGGTTAGGTTGTGACTTGCGCTGTTAATGATAGAGAGTATTAGTCATACAACTTATCACTATCATAGGGCAGATGGTGTAAAGGTATTAAAGTTAGTTACTGTTCAACAAGAGCAGTACGTGTCCTGCATTCTGCCATGGAAATTCGCTTGTGTTTCTCGCTATATTGTGTGACTGCACAAAATGTTGTTGTTATGAAGCAAAGAACTTAGAACTTTTTTGTCAAGAGTTTACATAACAGGATCATATATAACCAAATATAGACTAAAACATGTATCTACATTTCATGTGCCAGTGCGTCACAGGGACAAGTAGAGTTTTTACATACATTTCGCTTGTAATTACGTGACTTTCAGAAGTAGGTTAATCAAGTCTTAGTGTTGTTGAGAATGCAGCGGCAACTCTCGAGATCATTTGCAATACACCTGTCCCGTCAAACTGGGCTGCGCTGTAGACTTAATTGGTAGTTTTGTTATTGTGAGGAATGCTACATGGATCGTACAATTCAAACAGCCACAGAATGAGCATCCGGTGTTAGTGCACGATGCCTAATTGGTTGCAAGGCCGGTCATTTATTTCACTATTCTTGCCTGTGGTCAGAAGTCTGCTCAAGCGGCTAAACTGCCACATACTCTGCAAAACCGGCCATGGGACCCTTAGTAGGTATTCTTGAAAACGGAAGATCATAGTGTAAAGATAGTTCGCATTATGAGTGCTGTTGTATTCAAAGAAAGGCGGCAATGCTGCTCCGAAAGCGCTACACATATAACTCTACCCAACGGTGAATCGTAGGTAGATGGCAGGGTTAGATTTCTCGAAAAAATTCTGTCAGACTTGTTACAGACATGTGAAAACTGACATTATCAGGAAAGGAGACAGTGGTCTTTTATTATTAAAAATTAACAAAATGTAGAATAACTTTTACTGCCTAGACCACAGTTTACATTAAATAATTAAAATACGATGACGTATTTCGGTTATGTATAAAACCATCTTCAGAATTGTAAACAAACAGAAAAAGAAATTGCCCCAGAAAACTTCTTAATGAAGTAATAGAGACCCGAAACAATATATATATAGAGAACCTACTCCTTTAATAAAAAGAACATAATCACAATCAGCTTTACAGCGTTGTATGAATAATAGTCTACCGCTACTGCTGTTGCTGGCTACACTACGTAACTGCTCGTAGCCTGCATGCGACCTTGTATGTACCTATCGATGAAGTTCAATTGTTACTGCAGAGGACGCGATTATATCGATCTCTGTCGGTATCAACACCTCGCATTTCACAGGTGGTTAGGACTTAGATATTGAACAGACATTGCTGACACCTTGATAATATACCAAAATTGTTAATTTTGTAGCAACTGCAAGCATTCTCGTCAGTGAATTGGTACTAACGTATTTAATATTTCATTAGCTATTACTTGTGGGCGACCTCCCAATCTTGCATCATGAATTTGCCTCGCATTTACTGCTTATAAAAACCGTATAAGTGACGCCGCACTTGTGTCATACTTGTCTTCTCCGATAATTTCGCGATAGAAAAAAATTTTCTCTGTTTGTAATGTGGCGACCAGTTAGCTTTTGTAATGGTCTATAGAGAGGTTGGTTTTCAAGACTGTATCGCCTATGCGAATCTGTTTGCTCTTATTTTATATCGTGTAGAGAATCAGAGGTCATTCGTTGCCAATTGAAAGAGGAATATAACTCAAAATGAGATTTTTCACATACGCGATGCATTTTGAGAAGGCTCACTTCAATCTTCGGTATACCGGGGAAAAGGTTGTTTGAACGCTAGAGATTTGTATTATGGTCCGAAAAATTATGGAATAAACTCCTTTAACAAATCAATCATCGTAATCCAGTGTTATAACTGAGTGAATATGAGATAAGAAACTCCCAGCATAGGTAAGCGAACGTTGCAGACTGACTGAAATTCAATGATGCGACGGAATGTCTCACTCGCAGTTCTTTTTAAAACTTATTCAGAATGGTTTTTTTCTCAAAACGTCGTCTTCTGCGATATAAAAATACATAAATCAGCCAGGTACGAAATACAAATCGAAAATCAAGCAAGAAATGGCAAGGAACAATACGTGTAAATATTTTGAGAATATTATCATTTATAAGCTGTTCGACAGTTACATCCTTTGTTGTTGTATTTCTAAGTACTGCAATGTAAGTTGTGATCTGCTGCTTTTTTTCTATTAGTATAACGTGCATGACTGATTTATGTATTTTTATCCACAGATCTGAAGACTATGGTTTTGAATATCGAATACTAAGAATTGCAAATCGGGACATTTCAGTGCACTCTGCTGGTCATTAAATTTGTGACCTCATGATGACGGCGTGCAACAATCGTCATCTGACACGAAGTGAATTGCATGCTTCGACATGCAAATAATTAGCATTTCAACACAACCGCACAAAGTAGATAAGAATAATGCTATCTTCATTCTGTATATAAGGTAAGATTAAGCAGCGTATTTCTCGTTCAGAAATCGCATTTTAACGTCGTTTGTTTGTGTGACGATCGTGTTACGCTTCATGTATGAAAGAAAATGTCTGTCTGTACGTGTCTGAATTCGGCAACGGCAGGATCGTGGCATATGGAGACTGCGCTATATCATTCCACTATGTTGTGGCACGCGTTGGTAGGGATCCCACGAGTGTCACTTGAATACGGATTTGGTGGGTTCAAGAGTGCCCTATTCAACGCCGAGCAGGATATCACCGGTCCCATGCGACTAGTGCCTGATAGAACAGACATTATTCGCCCGACCGAGCAGGATCATACAGCCACATAACTGAACGTGAGTGAGGAAGTGGGCGTGTCTGTAGCGAGACAGGTGTCAACATGAACAGCGTGAGGATGTCCGGAGCACCACGGAGTGTCCGCATGGTCACCATTGTTGCAACTTCCCTTGACGCTGCAGCAAAAATATAAGCGGTGACACTGGTGCGAGTAATGACAACACCAGACCCGGGGGAGGGGAGGGGGGGGGCTGGAATTCCGATTCTGCGTGCATCACGATGGATGTGCCCGTGTGTAGAGGCTCCAGGGAGAACGAATGTTGCCAGATTGCATCCACCATCTTCATTCAGGCCCATCACCTAGCATGCCATTGTGTGCCATTGACAACAGTCACCCATGGTTCGCGTAGCCAGTAATGTGGATTGCAGTTGCAACAGTGGTCAGATGTTAAGGACGCCGGCTGTCAGCTGTCTTCATGATATCTGTGACGTTATCTTTCAACAAGATAGCGCTAGACCACGTGTTGTCCATTTTATCCTGGCCTACCTCGAAACAGATGATGTTCGGTTTCTTCTCTGGCCAGCACGTTGTCCAGATCTCTCATCCTCTGGAAGAAATGTGGTCATGGATTGCCAAGAGACGGCCACGCCATCACTCGCCAGCCAGTACGACTGATGACCTCTGGCGAAGAGCTGAAGAAGTGTGAAATGGACCGCTCATGCCTGCCATCCCAGGTCAGTTCATCTTGATGTCCTGTCGGATTAGAGCCAATGGTACTGCCAGAGATGACATTCATGGGACTATATTTCGGACCTTCTACATTCCCAAGTGTGCTACATATCTAATCCAATTATACTGTATTGTCTTTATTTGCTATCCGTCCTGGTGTTCCAATTTCAACGGCCAGCAAGTGTAACTGAGTGTAACTGAAAGAAATTTCGTTTCTGGAGATGTACTGAGGTTGAGTACGACCCTGCGTGTAGACTGGCTCGCGGTGTTTGCTCAGCCCCCAGCAGACTGCAGGTGCAGGGACGGATGCTAAGTGACCACGGGCTACGCCGCCTTCTACGCTAACGCGTGCCTCCAGCAACCGGGCGTTCCGCGCCGGAGAGCCAAAGCGACGCGGAGCCCCATTAGCCGGTGGCTTTCCCCAGCTGCAGTTATTTACGGCTGCCAGATGAAAGGTTAAGGACTCTAACAAGAAAAATCTACGCCTGTGCCAGGTCGCGCGGCAGCGTCCTTCAGCCGGCTTGCAACACCTGCGTAACTGCCGCGCATCTGGTGGCGCGAGCCGACTACAAGCAGCAGTTTCTAAACAGCCGCCTTTGACGTGTTCCGCGGCTCACTGCGTTACCACACATGCTGCACTTCTGAACCTTCTATGTTCACAATGACACGGGCGCATATACACAACATATCGCGTGGGTCCAAAAATTTTCGGCGCTGGATTAATTAAAAAAAAAATACAGAAAGTTCATAATGCGATTTCAATGCTTCAGGTGTTCTACACTGCCCGCCTCCCCCCCCCCCCCCCCCCCCTTCTGTGAGTACAACGCACAGAACGTTCAAGTAAGCAAGTGAAGCTGTCAGAAAAGTTCTTTGGGGTGATGTTCAATTCGTGCCTCACACTGGCTTAACGTTAACCCTTTACCTGAATTTCTGCACTTTGTCGTTTAGTGGTAGGTTCGTACTAATAACACCCAAGTTCTATGTTCCTCAAACCTTTCTGCAGAATGTCTTGAACACTTGACTGAGAGATGTTGCTACATTGCAGTTTGTGACACAACGACGCTGACACACTACAATCGCCCGCCAACTGCTTAAATCTGCCTTCTCGCATCTCGCTTGTCTAACGCACTTCCGTTGTTTACAGCTGTTAGTTCAGACTGTCACCGTAGATACTGCGCTGAAGTCTCTTGTATGTCACGAACCAAATCAGTCTCGGAACTTCTTGGACGGACGGTGATCATGCACAATACTCAGAAATTTATTTAAAATTAATTTTTCGTATCGTATAGTGGAGAACTTTATACCAAAAGTAAATAAAAATAGTTCCAATTCCCCAGTTACGACTAAGACTTTTGCGAGGTTTTCCATGGTTGTCTGGTCAATACCGCAGCTAGTAAGACCGCCCGCCCCCCTCCCATTTATCCCTATGGGCAACTACTACGGCCAACTGCCAGCTAGACAAGTATTGGGTGAAAAGAACCGCGAATCTTTAATGGGCCGGATGTCAGATAGCCCGCTCTGCACCTTCGAGTAGATAATCTACATCTACATCCATACTCCGTAAGCCACCTCACGGTGTGTGGCGGAGGGTACTTTGAGTAGCTCTATCGGCTCTCCTTTCTATTCCAGTCTCGTATTATTTGTGGAAAGAAAGATTGTCGGTATGCCTCTGTGTGGGCTCTAATCTCTCTGATTTTATCCTCATGGTCTCTTCGCGAGATATACGTAGCAGGGAGCAATATACAGCTTGACTCCTCGGTGAAGGTATGTTCTTGAAACTTCAACAAAAGCTCGTACCGAGCTACTGAGCGTCTCTCTTGCAGAGTCTTCCACTGGAGTTTATCTATCATCTCCGTAATGCTTTAGCGATTACTAAATGATCCTGTAACGAAGCGCGCTGCTCTCCGTTGGATCTTCTCTATCTCTTCTATCAACCCTACCTGGTACGGATCCCACACTGGTGAGCTATATTCAAGCAGTGGGCGAACAAGTGTACTTACTGTAACCTACGTTCTTTGTTTTCGGATTGCATTTCCTTAGGATTCTTCCAATGAATCTCAGTCTGGCATCTGCTTTACCGACGATCAACTTTATATGATCATTCCATTTTAAACCACTTCTAATGCCTACTCCCAGATAATTTATTGAATTAACTGCTTCCAGTTGCTGACCTGCTATGTTGTAGCTAAATTATAATAATAATAACAATAATAATAATAATAAAGTTATAAGAGACTGGAAAATAGAGGAAGAAAAATAAAAAGCTGAGTGGATCGAAAGAAGCAATAAGTTGTTGGCCATTTCAAACGAAATATATGTCCAATGGAAGCAACTCAACAAAAATTTTAAAGCCAAGTATGGTAACATAAAGAAGACATACAACTTTAAATGTATGGTTGAAAACATGAACATGAAAGTGAAAAAGAAGCAAAAAAATGAAAACACCGTATATCAATGTGAAAAATCAGTACAATAAAAAAAATTTTTCTAAGGATGTTAAATTAAAGCATTGCGCTACAGCTGTAAAACCAGGAGTCCCTTAAGTGCGAGACCAATATTTTTATATGGATACAAAACAACACTAGAAGATGAACGAAGATGGCAAATAAATTTTCAGACCAATTAAGGATATACACTTATTCTGTCGTAAAATAACAGTTAAGATCAGGAAAAGACGTGTTATAATCTATGGACATCTAGAGAGAATGGAGAAAGACAAGTTAACATATAAGATCCACATATTTTTCCAAAACAGGAAAGTAGAAAAAGAAAATGAATGGCAAGGCAAGACAAAAAAGGACTTAGAAGAAATTCAGATTGAACAGGATACTTTAGTTAGCAGGGGCAGATTCATACGAGAGGTTTCCAGGAAGATAAACAAACAGTAAAACAGTGGGAGTTATATGGTCAGACAATACGAAAAGAGATCATTATGAGAAAATGAAAGAGATGGACGGAGTAAAAGAGAAAAGAGTTACCTTTATGTGATTCTTAGTTGGCCTGAAACGAAATAAAATATTTTTAAAAAACTGTAATAAGATTACTTCGCACTCGAGTGGATTACACTGCCTTCGATCAGCAGTGTGCATTACACATGTGGCGAATGTGGCGAACGTCACCAGTTGTACCATGAATACATTTAAGGAAATGTTCCTACACTTACCCTAGCCTTTTTATTTTTTGACTGGGACATATTGTCTCAGAATTGCTTTTTAAATAGTTCCCATTCCCCGGTTCCGATCACTGTAGCGAGATACAAACCTCCTTCTCTGCTTCTGCCTACATGTCGCAACATCTTAACGAAGGATTCCGTAGAATGTAAGAAAGGAATAGTTAACGAGTTCTTTTCAAGGTACACATGAATACGTGACTTAGTGTTACAAAGAGAATTAGAGACAAGAGAATCTAGGGTAAAACAGAGATTACGTTGGACAGAACAAGTTTTCAAGGGTTCTGAATGTGGGGGTCGTGAGGGGTAGAAACTTAGAGCGTGATTAGATAATAAGAGCTCCGAAACTAAAAGCAAAAGAAAATTGAAGAATTGCAGCAGGTAAGAACATACACATTTCGTTAATGATAGATAAATAACTACAAGAACCCAAAAGAATAGATGTACCAACTTCGACATTCAGCATAATGACAGAATTAAATTTAGTTCAAATCTTAGTCAACATGTGGTTAATTGTTACGTATCGGCTGTTCCGCCTAATACTGTACTTAGCATGAATTTCCCTTGACGATGAACTGTCTGAAAACATAGAATTTTATGACGGCACTACATTACAGTTTACTCAGCTCCTTTAAAAATACACGCAAACAAAAATATTCCGACGATCCTTGTGTTATTACACAAAAAGTACCTTCATAATAAAAACAAAACAAAGCCACCACTACGCTACGCAGAGAGTCTTCAATCTTGCCGTCGCCGGTAAGCCAACTAATACTTCTAGTATGTCTTTGAAACAGAGGTGATAAAGACATCAAACCGTGCACTTTTTTCTAACCATTTTACTGAAGCGTCTGGTACCGCCCTCAAGTTGTCTAATTGTCGCTGTGGGACCGGTTGGAAGAGGAAAAGCTGATCGACTGGTTGGTGTCCTCGAGGCCTCGCCAGAGGTGAGGACACGCGCGCCCGTACACGTGATCCTGATAGTACATCTACGGTGTGCGGTCGGCTCTTGCGTAGCGCGGCAACTGGGGGCATGTTATCGACGCCCGACCTGCGTAACACACGTGTCAATATGTTACAGTATCGACGGGCCTCAAGCGAAATTTGCGAGGCTGCCGGTGTGAGACAATATTCATTTTGTTGTAGCTTTTCGTGGTGGTCACAACCGATTCTTCAGCACTTTCTCTTTTTCTTGCTTTAACATTAAGCCTCACCTGGATGAACAGTATCTTTATGGACTATAACATGTAATTACACCTGTTGGTAACTTTAGCAGTGGTAAAAATAATTACAGAATCATACTAGACAGCAGGGTGTATTCTGTCTGGTTTGATGTGGCCCGCCACGAATTCCTCTCCTGTGCGAACCTCTTCATCTCAGGTAGCACCTACGTCCAACATCCTCGGTTATTTGTCGGATACAATCCGCTAAAAATATTGCCCTCAGTGGCTGCCGCTAGTATCATAGAAGTTATTACCTAATGTATTATTACATGTCTTGCGTCCTGTCCCTTTTTCTAATTAGAGTTTTCCGCATATTCGTTGTCTCGCCAATTCTGTAGAGCACGTCTTCATTTCCTATTTAATCAGTCGACTTATTTTTCAGAGTCCCTCTGTAACATCGCATGTCAAATGCTTCGATTCTCTTCTTTTCCGACTTTTCCACAGTCCGTGACTCACCTACACACAATGCTGTGCTCCGGACGTACATTCACAAAATTTGTTCCTCTAAGCGAGAATTATGTTTCAAACAAATAGCGTGCTTTTAGCGAAGAATGACCCTATGCCTGTGCTAGTCTGCTTTTTGATGTCCTCCTTGCTTCGTGCATCGAGCGTTGTCTTGTTTCCAAAGTAAGAAAATGGTTTTACTTCGATCACGTCGTGGTCACAAATTTTGGCATTAGTTTGCCGCTAATCTCGTTTCTTCTAATCGTTATTACTTTCGCCTTTCTCCGAGTTACTCTCAATCCATATTCTGTACACATTAGAGAGTTCATTGCATTCAACAGATTCTGTAACTCTTCTTCACTTTCACAGAGGATAGCATTGTCTTCAGGGAGACATCAATGATAACAGAATGAAATTTTCACTCTGCACCGGAGTGTGCGCTGATATGAAACTTCCTGGAAGATTAAATCTGTGGGCCGGACCGAGACTCGAACTCGAGACCTTTGCCTTTCGCGGGCAATTGCTCTACCAACTTTTTTTTTCATTTTGTTCATTATTGATCGTTGTGTTTGGTCGTTGCGGACGTCGCAAGACAGCCTGTTCAAGTTCGGTGGTTGATCGCTCCACTCAGTTTTTTATTACAGAGGCCAACCGGCTCTCTGACCGAACACGCTGAGCTACCGTGCCGGCTGTTCAACTGAAGTACCCAAGCACGACTCACGCCCCGTCCCCACAGCTTTAATTCTGCCAGTACGTCGTCTCCTACCTTCCAAACTTCGCAGAAGCTCTCCTGCATACCTTGCAGAACTATCACTCCTGGAAGAAAGGATATTGTGGAGACATGGCTTAGCCACAGCCTAGAGGATGTTTCCAGAATGAAATGTGGGACTGACGCAGGGTTCTGTAAGCAGCAGAGGGCTCAATATTCATGTCGGAACCAAGCCGAGGTGGTGTTTGTGTATGACCAAGCAGATGGAAACAGTCCAGTGATAGAATCCTGTCCTCCAAATCTGGTGTACGCACAGTGTGCAGCCTCCCTGCACGTTCTTTTGTCTGATAGGACTCAAGATCACACAAACGCCCAAATAGAGCTTGAAATGTTGTGTGGTGTGATTGGTGTCTGTGAGGGTCCTTGTTTTGGTATAGCCGTCTGCCTGTCGACCGTTTCCATCTGCTTGGCCGTATACAAACAGCCGGCCGCGGTGATCTCGTGGTTCTAGGCGCGCAGTCCCGAACCGCGGGACTGCTACGGTCGCAGGTTCGAATCCTGCCTCGGGCATGGATGTGTGTGATGTCCTTAGGTTAGTTAGGTTTAAGTAGTTCTAAGTTCTAGGGGACTGATGACCACAGAAGTTGAGTCCCATAGTGCTCAGAGCCATTTTGAACCGTATACAAACATCATCGCACTTTTTCCTTGACATGAATATCGGACCATTCCGTTGCTTCCAATACGTTGTGTCAACCACACAGCCTACGATACACGAGGAACACACTGCAAGTGGTCAAAGGAACTTTCATTCGTCAATGATATCTACTGTGGCAACGATACATTTCCAGAGACATGTCCGCAGGATTTATCCTCCATTTCCAGCCAGGGATACGTCCTTGCAGTTTGTCGGTTTCATTCACGTTCACCCTGCATGTTACAGCATTGCGTATTGCATGCAGTAGAAGAACCGTTCGGAGACAATGATAGGTTGTCGGGAAGCAGCATCTGAAAAGCATTGGTTTGTGGACAGTAACATTCCTGAAATGGACTGACCTTCCCAGAGTCCCGACCTGAACCCAATGGGGCGTCAGACCCAGCGGCCAACAACACTACCTGCTCTAGTTTCGGCTCTTGAGGAAGAATGGGCCGCCATGCCTCCATACACATTCAGAAACGCCATTGGAAGTGTACCCAGCAGAGTTCAAGCCGTCATAAAGGCGGAAGGTGGACACACACTATATTAATTTCCACTAATAGCTGTGCGGAAAAGTTAGGGTATTTTTTGTCTTCAAGAAACGTGTTTTTGCATGTACGTGTGCCTGATAATAATGAGTCATCAGAACTTGTATATTTTATATGCCAACGGCCTTGCCGCAGTGGTAACACCAGTTCCCGTCCAATCACCGAAGTTAAAGACTTTTGGCTTGGCTAGCATTAGGATGGGTGACCGTCCCGTCTGCCGCGCACTATTGGCAAACGGGCTTCACTTAGCTCCTCTGAGGCAAATTGAGTGGCTACTTGACTCAGAAGTAGCGGCTCCGGTCACAAAAACTGACAACGGTCGCGAGAGAGTTTGCTTAACTCACGCCCCTCCATATCCGCATCCAGTGATGCCTGTGGTCTGAGAATGACACGGCGGCCGGTCGGTGCCGTTCGGACGGAGTTTAGTTTAGTTTCAGTATATTTTATTTAAGAGTGAGCCGGCTGTATGGTGTAAGCTCAAAGCCAATAAAAATAAGGAAAATATTGCGCCCCTTGCCATTTTAGTTCTCTTCAGTCCTTTTCCTTCTTTTTCCTTTTCCTTCTTTTGCTTATCTGTCTCCCACTACGCGCTCGCTCTTCCGCTTTTCTTTAGTCCTTCCTCATTTTTTCGGTTGTCGCTAAACCGCATCCCCACAGAAAGGGGGCCCAGGCAAATTAGTTACCACACTGCCCCTCACCCCTCCGAATTCCTAACGCAAATACCGGCACACATTAGCGCGTGTTACACCCGTATTATTCGTCATAGGTGCTCGTGAATGGTTGCGGAACTGTTAATCGTCTGTACAACAGCATTCAGTTTAATGGTGGCGGCGAGCACATTGCTTGAAGAGAAAGAGAAATAGCAACAATTGTGGGTAAAACTGTGAACAGTGAGGAGAGAAGCTCAGAGTGTTCACCAGAATTGTCTCCATGAGCCACAGCACGAGAACTATGAAATTCATTTGAGATTGGGCGACTAAACATTTCATTTTGTTCTTAGGAAAGTAACCCCCCCCCCCCCACCAAGCCCATATTTGCAAACAAGATACTCATTAAAGAAACATCATTTCTTAATTTCATTAATCGTAATCGTAATCGATGATTTTGGAAGGCCTGCAAATATATCATTCAAGACGTAAATAAATTTCGAGAATTTATTCTCATTATCAAGAGCAAATATTTAGACAGGAATTTTATGTTTTGCTTATACGTGCATTGTTCAGCCTCTCATGACCTGCAAATTGCCTTTTCGTGGTTCATTACAATGGTGCAGATTTATTTTGTCTGATTTTTGGAAACATCACATAAAATGCTTATGTAAATGTTTGAAATTGATTATGAGGGTAAATTCTTGTAACAAGTCGCGCTAAACATGAAAAAATACGTAACTGGGACCGTGTTTCCCTTTTTAAACCATGAATGCCATTTGTGCTGAAGATCGTCTCTTAGGTAGGTTAAGATTTTTAGCAACGGGCGAAAGCTGTTTCAGCTTATAATATAGAACTCGCTTCTCACAGTGTAACATTTTACGTATTAATCCAGAAACACGTGAACCAAAATGTAAAACACTTAGGAATTTATGAGCATTAGGCTATTTAAAGTACAAATACATACTTGTCTTTATTGACAACACTTGACGTTCCATGTCTCTACAGACTCCTTTGTCCATTTAATTTCTTTCTTACATCATCCACAGTGCAGGCAGTTCGAATACAGCTCACAGCTACAGGTATTTCTTTACGGAATTCTAACCGTCTATTGCGGTTTTTGTAATCAGCATGCTATGAAGACTTTAGTGTTTTTCATACTTTGCAATGATCACTGTGGTGCTAGCCACGCACCAGATATACGAGGGTCTTTCAATAAGTAATGCCGCAAATTTTTTTCTCAGAACATATTTATCTTTAAGAGTCAGAATTCGGTGTCAATATACATCAACATGTCTTGTCCATGTCTTATTTTTCTACGTAGTCTCCCTCACGTTCTATGGCCGTACGCCAACGTTGTGGAAGAGCATGTATTCCCAGCTGGTAAAAGCTCTTGTCCTGTAGGCTCAGATGGTTCAAATGGCTCTGAGTACTATGCGACTTAACTTCTGGGGTCATTAGTCGCCTAGAACTTAGAACTAATTAAACCTAACTAACCTAAGGATATCACACACATCCACGCCCGAGGCAGGATTCGAACCTGCGACCGTAACGGTCTCGCGGTTCCAAACTGTAGTACCTAGAACCGCACGGCCACTCCGGCCGGCTGTCCTGTAGGCATAGTCATGTTTTCACTGCATGACTGACACTCTCGTCATCTTCAAAGTGTGTTCCCCGTAGAGAATCGTTATGCGGGCCAAAGAGAGGGAAGTCCGAGGGTGCCATGTCTGAATTTAGACTGTGAGCATTCGTGGAACCCATCGTGAACACCTCTTTAAATATCTGAGAGTATCGATGATTGCAGACGCACTTCGAAGCTGACCGACGACTGTAGAGGCAACGGATGAGTTGTGATGCGCCGGTCGCCACGAATAATGACATCCGCACGATTCAGCATGTCTGGAGCAGTGGCTGACAGAACGTCCCGAGGGTGGCTGATCATGGAGCTTTGTTTCTGCGTTTCCTGAGGCTGTAGCTTTCTTCACCCATGGCCCAACTACTATCAACTGCAACATCGCCATACACTGCACACAAACGTTTACGGCTGTTCATCACGGTTTCTTTTTCTGCACACAAGAGTGCAATAACAGCACGCTGCTTGTAACGTGAGTCGTATGTAGACGCCATTTTGACGCTGTAATACGGCTCTGCCATTTACGAGAACGGTTCGAAACTTCACCGGCGCACACAACAAACATCAAATGTGAAGCACTGTAAGTAGGCTGTTAAGGTTTTCTTATTGGTAACGCCACGTAGCGCTCTGTAAGAAAATCACTGGCTGTGCTGTGTGCAGTCTGTGGCTAGTTTGCATTGTTGTCTGCCATTGTAGTGTTGGGCAGCTGGATGTGAACAGCGCGTAGCGTTGCGCAGTTGGAGGTGAGCCGCCAGCAGTGGTGGATGTGGGGAGAGAGATGGCGGAGTTTTGAAATTTGAAAGACTGGATGTCATGAACTGCTATATATATTATGACTATTAAGGTAAATACATCATTTGTTCTCTATCAAAATCTTTCATTTGCTAACTATGCCTATCAGTAGTTAGTGCCTTCCATAGTTTGAATCTTTTATTTAGCTGGCAGTAGTGGTGCTCGCTGTATTGCAGTAGTTCGAGTAACCAAGATTTTTGTGAGGTAAGTGATTTGTGAAATGTATAGGTTAATGTTAGTCAGGGCCATTCTTTTGTAGGGATTTTTGAAAGTCAGATTGCGTTGCGCTAAAAATATTGTGTGACAGTTTAAGCACAGTCATGTATAATTGTTCAAAAGGGGACGTTTCAGCACCAACAAGGATGTTTGTCTATGTATATTAAGGGGGGTAGGACGTCAAACGGGCCGACTTGGAGCAGGAGAGGCACCACAGGACATTTTAATTTCCACTGTCTATACTTTTACAAGTAAATTCATAAAACTTTGTCAGCATGACCAGGAAGGATTCAGGATTCACACTCGTAGCAGCGGAAATTCAAAAACATAACAAAATAATTTTTTTTTTTACATGTGTAATTTCATCATTTTTTCACTTACTATTGGCTGCATTTGTTGCTATAGGTACACTTCTCTTCATACGTAAGAGAGACTGTTCGATGAATTTTGCACAGCATACAAACCATATTTACAGGTGTCTGAAACTCTAGAATCTATTTAATTTATAAAAAAATGAATGAGCTGTTACGTTTTAAACTTTATGTTTAGAAAAAAATCAAATTTTGTAGTTAATTATCTCAATTTTTACCACACTTTTTAATAGATTTGGAAAATTCTAGAGTTTCATACACCTGTAAGTATAGTTTGTATGCTGTGCAAAATTCATCAAAGAATCTCTCTTACTTGTGAAGAAAAATGTACCTATAGCAACAAATGCAGCCAACAGTAAGTGAAAAAATGATGAAATTTCATATCTGAAAAAAATTTATTTCGTTATGTTTTTGCACTTCCACTGCTATGAGTGTGAATCCTGAATCCTTCCTGGTCATGCGGACAAAGTTTTATGAATTTATTTGTAAAAGTATAGACAGTAGAAAATAAAATGTCCTGTGGTGGCTCTCCTGCTTCAAGTCGGTCCGTTTGACGTCCTACCCCCCTTAACGGCGTTTTTTTTTTTTTTTTTTTTTTAAATGTGGCGCGTTACTTATTGAACAATCCTCGTACTTCAGGGCCATTTTATGGGTTAAAGGCACTAAAGCAAGCAAGAGACAAGTATACATACGCATTAAAGTTAGGCACACGCTTTAACTTTTATCAAAGATCTTTGATAGAAAATGTGATTTGCTTCAGTAGTACACCGTCAAAGATTTGACCAAAGGGCTTTAACAAAAGATCTCTGACAAGGATCTCTTACAGTGTAATACGGGAACAGCGGGGGCTTTGGGAAGCTATGCAGGCGCCGCTGCCACATCCGGCCGCGGTTTTAAGCAACAGCTTCTTGCTCGCTCCGGCTGGGCCCGCGACCGGGACGTGGTGGCTTTCCTAATTGTCGTGCTCCGCCCGGCCTGCCAGCCAGCCTGCCACGGGGCCAGCAGTGAGACGGCGCCCACAGCTCAGCAGCAGCCGCGGAGTGCTGCTGCCTGCGCTCCGTCACTGGAATTACCGCCTCTCCCCTGCTCCGTGTCATCGTGACTTAAACTAGTACGACAAACTGCTCTTGTGTAACGAAGAGCATTAAGTGCTTCCTCATGAAGCACCGGATGACTCAGAGCTGAAGGCCTGCTCATGTCGTCGATAGCTTAGTTGCACCTAACTGCGTGACTGCCTCAAGGAGAGCCGCCATTGCCGATGAACCAGACAACATTTCATCAGACGCAGACTGCAGTGATGACACGCTTGAGGCGTCGTAACTGCATTCCGGTTCTCGTGATTCACATTTTACGTATTTCCCGTATCCGAGCGAGTTGAGATCAGCTCCCTGCAGAAGACAGCAACCAGTCTTGTGTAGCAGGCAGCGCTTTGGGTCTGTTGGCTGGGCTACAGGCAACGGACAACTACACTACTGGCCATTAAAACTGCTACACCAAGATGAAATGCAGATGATAAACTGGTATTCATTGGATAAATATATTATACTAGAACTGACACGTGATTATATTTTCACGCAATTTGGGTGCATAGATCCTGAGAAATCAGTACCCAGAACAACCACCTCTGGCCGTAATAACGGCCTTGATACGCCTGGGCATTGAGTCAAACAGAGCTTGGATGGCGTGTACAGGTACAGCTGCCCATGCAGCTTCAACACGATACCACAGTTCATCAAGAGTAGTGACTGCCGTATTGTGACGAGCCAGTTGCTCGGCCGCCATTGACAAGAGTTGGTGAGAGATGTGCAGAATGTGATGGCCAAGGCAGCGGTCGAACATTTTCTGTATCCAGAAAGGCCCATACGGGACCTGAAACAAGCGTTCGTGCATTATCCTGCTAAAATGTAGGATTTCGCAGGGATCGAATGAAGGGTAGAGCCACTGGTCGTAACATATCTGAAATGTAACGTCCACTGTTTAAAGTGCCGTCACTGCGAACAAGAGGTGACAGAGACGTGTAACCAATGGCACCCTATACCATCACGCCGGGTGATACGCCAGTATGGCGATGGCGAATACACGCTTCCAGTGTGCGTTCACCGCGATGTCGCCAAACACGGATGCGACCATCACGATGCTGTAAACAGAACCTGGATTCATCCGAAAAATGACGTTTTGCATTCGTGCACTCAGGTTCCTCGTTGAGCACACCAACGCACGCGCTCCTGTCTGTGATGCAGCGTCAAGGGTAACCGCAGTCATTGTCTCCGAGCTGTTAGTCCATGCTGCAAACGTCGTCGAACTGTTCGTGCAGATGGTTGTTGTCTTGCAAACGTCCCCATCTGTTGGCTCAGGGATCGAGACGTGACTGCACGATCCGTTACAGCTATGCAGATAAGATGCCTGTCATCTCGACTACTAGTGATACGAGGCCGTTGGGATCCAGCACGGCGTTCCGTATTACCCCCCCCCCCCCCAACCCACCGATTCCATATTCTGCTAACAGTCATTGGATCTCGACCAACGCGAGCAGCAATGTCGCGACACGATAAACCGCAATCGCGATAGGCTACAATGCGACCTTTACCAAAGTCTGAAACGTGATGGTACGCATTTCTCCTCCTCACACGAGGCATCACAACAACATTTCACCAGGCAACGCCGCTCAACTGCTGTTTGTGTATGAGAAATCGGTTGGAAACTTTCCTCGTGTCAGCACGTTGTAGATGTCGCCACGGGCGCCAATCTTGTATGAATGCTCTGAAAAGCTAATCATCTGTATATCACATCATCTTCTTCCTGTCGGTTAAATTTCGCGTCTGTAGCACGTCATCTTCGTGGTGTAGCAATTTCAGTGGCCAGTAGTGTATTTGTTTCCCCTGGGGTTGCTTCCCTGATGACTCCTACAGCATCGAACAATTTTATCTATACTCCGCAAGTCATCTTGCACCGCTATATTTTCCGCCCTTCCCTAAGAATGTGTCAGCTGTTCTCTCCCATTCCAAATGTCACCTGTACTCTGACGGCCTTCAGTTATATCTAAGTGCAAGTCCAACAAAGTTGTGCACACCCATGCAGCATGTAAATGGTGATTAACTTGTCTGATCTATGTGGGCGCGTTACATAGGTTTGAAACTTAACCCATCTAAAACGCAAGCAAGCTTAGTCGCTCACAAAAGATTGATTAGCACGCAGTTCAGATGCCCTCTTCCAGCCTTAATTCTGAACGGCACAGAAATAACATTTTCCTCTTCTGAAAATAATTCTGGACAATCACTTAGACTGCACTAAGTGCAACCTATGTCTTCATTCACCACTTTTGACCTTAAAAAGAAGCTCGTAGAATCACTAATACTCCCCATACTTGTCTACGGCAATTTATTCTCCAAAGACTTTTCTACCAAAGCTCACCCAATCTATAACTGGCGATGAAAGCTTGTGTGCGATGCATTTGTGACGTACGCTATTTCGATGATATCACTCCCGTCCATGAACAATTATCATTGCTACGCGACGATAAGCGTAGAGATTATCACACTCTGTGTTTGCTCTATCGTCGTCTCAATCGCTGCACTCCCTCTTATTTATCTTCAACTCTTAAACTACTAACTGAACACCTCCACAAAAATACTCCTTCTCATCAAAGTAAAATCCTCTCTGTGCCATCACTTAACACAGCCATGTTCTTCAAATCATTCTCTGTGTCAGTACCCCCACTTTTTCAGTATCTTCCCCAAAAAGAGAAGTTAAATTCCTTCTAAACTTCAAAAGCAGTTAATGATCCATCGTCTATCACAATAACTATCTCTCCCATATGTTAGTCTGCATCTCACTATCGTCAATCCCCCGTCCCCCCAACTTTTCCCTCCCTCGTGTTGGCAGAGTTCTTCATTTAAATTCTGTTCTTTTTCAACAGCAACTGTCACTCTCATTTCATTTTCCTCTTTCTTTATCCCTTCCGCTTCTATAATACAAAACATTTACTTAAATGGGCTTAATTAATATATATCATTATTATTAGCGTCTATTATTATTATTATTGTTTTATTATTATTCCTGTGAATAATTTATAATATCTTTTGTTTGTGTTGTTCCTGGTCACATGTAAGAGATAGCCTTAAGACCGTAATCTAATTAGGTTAAATAAGCAATAAATATATAATAAACTAATATTCCAATCACGAATTGTGCTTGGGAATAAAGACGGTCAGTAAATCTCCGTATGGCCTCTAGAGAAAACGTAGCGCTCTTCGTTGGATCTTCTGTATTCCCTCTGTTAGTCCAACCTATCAAGGGCCCTAGATGAATAAGAAACGCTCAAGAATCAGTCGAACGTGTCTTTTGTAACTTCCTTAAAGTTTCTCGAATGAATCCGTCTCGCATCTCCTTCTTTAGTTAGTTTTAACTTGTCATTCCACCTTAGATCACTTCATGTAATGTTCATGAAAAATATAAATTTGGATTCCGTTATTACAGCAGGTGATACCATTTCCGTTAGCGTGTTCTATTCAAGTTCTGTCTACACCTGTAAGCACTCTATAAATCAGTGTGTGGTAGAGAGTATTTTTTATCATACCATATATTTAGTTTCCCTCCATAACCACTTAAGAATGAAGGGGACGAAAATGTCTCCTCGTACGCCTCTTGGCGAGCTATTGCTGACTTACTTCGTATTAAGTCTTTGTGGGAGCAATATGTAGATCTTCGTAGATGCCTCCTATTGCTCACAAGACATCGGAAGTATACGTCCAGAAAAATAGGCAAGAAAGAGTCCGGTTTTTCTACACGATAACACTCATGCATATCGGCCATTGAAAAAAAAGTCTCACCAGGAGTAGTGCTACTGTACTGAAATATTCATCGTAGTTTCCCGACCTCATGTGAAATTATAGCAATATTGTTTGGCTAACTTTGAGAAATTGATGAAAAGTACGTGACGCAAATGCATGACTGTAGGATCGGAGTACTTTGCAGAAAATGTACAAAATTAAATTTACAATTTTTATTGTATCTTATGTGTAAGCATGCGAAGCTTACTAACATTGGCCAACAATAAAAAGTAGAATACGGAGTGAAACCGAAAAGAAAATAAATTAGTGACGGTGCTCCAGCTTGATGCCTCTCTCACAAACAGTTTTTAAACAGTTGACTAGCCGTCATCCAAATGGAACAGGCATTTAGGCCAGAGTGCTTGTTTCCGAAAACGCTCTTTCACGTATTCGGCGATTTTGCAGTTGCAGACATGACAGGACAACATGTTAACATCATCACCATTTTACCCAAAGTATTTACAGCTGACAAGAGCTTGTATTATCAGCTTGACCCAGAAACGAAGAAACTACAGATGCAGTGGCATGTCCGAATAAAGTAAACTGGTTCCAGAGAAAATGTAAAGAATATTATGTTTACCGAAATTAAGGGGGCAGTGCAACATGGATTTGTTATAACAGTTAACCAACTATTACCTTCAAGTGCTAGAACGATTACATCAACTACCGTGGTAAAAAAAAAACGGCTTCATTGTGTTTAACAAAGGACTGGTTGCCCCGTTACCCTCTTAGCTATGTGCGTCGCATGAGATTAATTATACGACGTACAGTTTCGTAGATTTATTCGGAAACATTTATTGGCGGATCTAAATTAATTATTTTCACTGGTACTCTTGTAAAATAAGCATAAGGATCGCCAGCTTCGCTTTAACCTGCGAAACATGGTTAGACTTCTCATTGCTCCAAATTAAAGCCGCACAGTTTTCAGCTTTTCTAATAACGTGGCCAATGAGGCGTAGGTTTTCCCGCGATTCCAAATTTAAATCATAGACTGGGTTGTAATCTATAACTAATCCAAATTAAAGAGAAATTCACAATTTACATAAAACAAAAATAGCAGGGTTTTACTTCACAAAATGGGGTAAAGCTCCGCGTTGATGGTGTTCGCAAAATTTGAGATAAAGGTGGATAAAAATGGATGACTGCATAATAAAAACACTAGATATAACCCTTTATAACATTGCTATATTGTAGGCATGCTACCCAACACAATATTAAAGTGAAATGCCTGGTGTACAGCTAAACATGTAGATCATGAGTGTTTTTTCTTTTACTTCTGCCGTGATAGCCAGTATTCGATAGATACTGAATCAGTCACATACATATATACCCATGATCCACGTACGATACAGGATGAGTCAAAAAGGACTTTACAAATCAGGAATGAAAGAGAAATTTATTGCGATAGCTTAAAGGATCGGTAGATGTGTAGTTTTGTGACAAACAACCTCAGGTTTCATTTACGTAGTGCATCAGCATCCCATTCCGCCACCGGAAGCGCCAGTGTATTGTACAGTTAAAATGGCCGTTTTCAGTGGTGCGCAGCATGCGCGCTGTGTATTTTGGTTTCATGAAAAGAAACATGCAACAACAATTCGGCCTAAATTTCGTACCAAATACGCTAAAGAACCTCAGAGCATCCCTACAGTTTACTCTTTGCACAAGAACTTCGTTGAGATGGGTTGTTCATTGCGACATCATAAATCACCAAATCGCCCTCCTGTTGATGATTAGGTAGAACAGGATAGGGAGAGCTTTGTCGGCAGCCCACGAAACTTTTTAGTTCCACAGACCGATGAAGATGACCGAGATGGGACGGTTTACTGCCAGCGAGACGGTGCACCACCTCATTTCCTCGCGGAAGTTCGGGTTTTCCTCAATAGTACCTTCCCTGGTCTGTGGATTGGCCATGAAGGGCCAGCGGTATGGCCACCTCGCTTCCCAGACTTGACACTACTGGCTTTCTGTGTATGGGATGTTATTAAAGACCCTGTTCATGTTCCTCCCATACCAAACAATTTAGTCGATGTGAGAAATCGAACCTACAGTGCCGTTGAAAAAGTTACGCTCGATTTGCTGCAAACCAGTGTAGGAAGAAACTGATTACCAGTGGAATGTTTGCCGCATCACAAAGGTAGTCACATCGAACCAAAATGACACTTGACACTTTTATATAAAAATTGAGGTTGTTTGCTACAAAATGACACATCTACCGATTATAAATTTCTGTAGGCTTATGATTCCAAAGTTGTAAAGTGCTTTTAAGTCACCCTGCATTTACATTGGTTGTAAACATATTATTAACGTCACGATGTACTCCCATCATTGCCATGAGTGGTCACTCCAAACCCAAATTCAATATGGAACACATAACATTCATACCTCCGAACTACTTCCCTGGGGTGTGCTGCCTACGTCGCGTACGTTATATGAATGTGATGATATTCACTTACTTAACGTTGTTCTCTGAATTTTATCCGTGGCCTCCAAACAAAATACGCTCCGCCAGACAAGTTCTCTCGCAGTAGATACTTACCGACTCCTGCGAAGCCGGGCCGGGTCGCTAATAAACACTAAACTGTTAACTGCCGAAAGTCCATTTCCAACAGCTGCTGCGAAACACCCGCCATCCTGGTAAAAATCACTCGATCTTGTGTCACAACTCACTTAGAGGGATTAGAGGAAGACAGTCTGATCATCTCCAGGCTGGAGAAAAACTTCCTTCCCCAGGATACTGGAAAGTGGCTCAGGCATACACAGCAGCCACATATACAGTCGGGAAACGATATGTTACACAGTGCCTGGTGATGCACAATTCATCGGGAACTACGGCTGATACGTAGGTATGGTTCATTTCTTGTTTTATTTATGTACAGTTTTACAAATATAATCACAAAATGTATGAGTGTTTAAGAATATCAAATTTTTATCTTCAGACGGCGCCGTTTGACACGCGCTATATTGCTTTGTATGTGTGTGTGCGTGTGTGTGCGCGCGCGCGCCTGTGTGTGTGTGTGTGTGAGTGTAAGCTTTTTTATACATTACAATAACTTCGCAACACATCCGCCTGCATGCTACGAAGCTTATTTGCTGCAATACTAGTTATAATGATTTTAATCTATTGCACCTACATTGTTTTCGTACATTTTTAGTTTTGCTTAGCTTTACTTTTTTTGATTATATACAGGGTGATTCAGAATTATGTTACCTCTCAAATGGGTTGAGTACCTATACTAACCATACACCAAACATGTACGATATCCAACTTAAGCAAATTAGTTAAACAAGCTTTAGCATAATAGAGTGTTCAACTATGAGTGACACGAGTTTTACTGTACTCTTTATTTATCCGTGCTGTCCCGTAATAGCCGACAGATTTACATTGGAGGAAAGAAAAGCTGTAGAAAACTTGTTGGAAGTGCAAGGCTCACAAACTATGGTCTCTACAATGCTTCAGGATCGATTTGCACGTGACCCACCAAGTCGTTTAACAATTCGCCGCCGCGCGGGATTAGCCGAGCGGTCTGAGGCGCTGCAGGCATGGACTGTGCGGCTGGTTCTGGCTGAGGTTCGAGTCCTCCCTCGGGCATGTGTGTGTGTGTGTGTGTGTGTGTGTGTGTGTGTGTGTGTGTTTGTCCTTATGATAATTTAGGTTAAGTAGTGTGTAGGGACTGATGACCTTAGCAGTTAAGTCCCATAAGAATTCGCACACAGTTTTTTGAACAATTCGCCGAGCGACCGCTACGATCGCAGGTTCGAATCCTGCCTCGGGCATGGATGTGTGTGATGTCCTTAGGTTAGTTAGGTTTAAGTAGTTCTAAGTTCTAGGGGACTGATGACCTCAGAAGTCCCATAGTGCTCAGAGCCATTTTGAACAATTCGCCGCATTTAGCAACAGCTTGTGGAAACTGCACCGCTATCAGATATCTTACAAGGGAATGTAGGACGTTCAAGATCAGGAAGATGCGAAATGAATATTGCTGTTGTGCGGGAAGGCGTAGTGCAGAATCATTCGAAGCCAACCAGTTGGTGCAGCTTCGAAACAGGAGTTCTCCCAGCAACGGTGTGGTGTATCTTGAAACACGACCTTGCGATGCGACCATACCACCTCGAAATCGACCAGTCTCTACCAGTTAGGCAAAAACGTGTTACAGCTGAATGCTGTCAGATTTCAGCTACTCTGACGAACATTCAGACCGACATATTAAAGGTATCGCCATTCAGCGTTGAGGCTACCTTTCTCACAAGTGAACTTGTTAACCAACTTAAACACAATTTTTTATGGTACTGAAAATTCTCATGAAAATCGGGTACGTAACTCCCATGAGGTGAATGTTTCATATGAGGTGGCCGCCACTTGAGTAATAGGATCCATCCTACTTATTTGGCACTCCTACAGTGAACTCAGACGTGTACTTAACGATGGTGTAAGAGTATTTAATTGGTGAAATTCCGTTACAAATCCGATACGTGGGTTTCTTCCAACAACACTTCCCGGTATATGAATCGGTCGTGGTGGACCATTGAGCTGAGTTCCAGAATCACAGAGCTCGACACCACGTGGTTTTTGGTTGTGGATAGTGATGTAGCAGTCTGTGGGCAACAGGAAAATTAACACGAATGATATGACGGATTGAAAACGAATACTGATATTACCAGTTCTCCGTGAAACGTGTATACAAGCTTTACGTACAACCATCGGTCGTTGGTTTTTCTGTCTTACACATGATAGCGAACAACGTATCTTATATTACTTTTTATTTTATTTATTGGCCTTTGATTATATACCACACAGCCAACCACATCAGTAGATCAAGATTACATACGGTTGGTATAGGTAACGAAACCAAATTGGCGGAACAAACCCAAATGATGATGGCATGAAAGCGAGGCACAAACTTGAAAAAGCACACTAACAATGCACAAGTTTATTTAGTTAACGTTAGTTCACATCTCCCTTTTCGCCTCGGTAGAACTTTACACAGGGTGTCATAGAACGGGTGGTCAATATTCAGGGTTATGACAGGAATGAAGCAAAAAAGGTTAATAAAAACAGGCATTAAAATGCATACCGT
This sequence comes from Schistocerca serialis cubense, assembly GCF_023864345.2. NCBI lineage: Eukaryota > Metazoa > Arthropoda > Insecta > Orthoptera > Acrididae > Schistocerca > Schistocerca serialis. The sequence goes on from NC_064639.1 coordinate 763,096,731, forward strand.
AAGGGCTGTGAGCACTCATTCATTGGTAGAGTAGCGAAGATGAACGAGTGCACATAGATCTTAAGGTTTGCATTTTAGAGCCCACGTTAAGAAGCCTCTTTTTCCTTGCTTTGGTCCTTATTACCGCTTCTCAGAATATGGCAAGCATAGAGCTGGCAGCAGAAGAGATCTGTTTCACGGTCCGAAGTTGAAGAAATGCTCATAACATCTAAGGTATGCATTTTAGAGTCCGCTTTTACTAGACGTTTTTGCTTCGAGTGTTCGTTCCTGTCATATATCTGTATATTGACGATTCGTCCTGGGACCCCATGTGTATTGCAAAGCTTGTGGTTGCTAATAACGTTGGCACAGACGTTGTTAACCGGTAAGTTTTACAAAATTCCTTAGCAACTTTGACGTTAGGTCCCATCGGTTGATACATTCAAAAAGTGTGTATGTAAATTGTGGCTTCTACTTCACCGCAGTGACGAAGTGGAGATGGTGCAATGCTCATGCGGTGTAGGTGCTGTGCAAAGCAGCAGTGGTTGAATTTCAAGCGTCCTATAGTAACTGCAAATTTCTTTGTACACGCGAACCCACGGTATGGTTGGTAGCACTGGTGTGATTTGCGGGTCGTATTTTTCTTTAGTTATCGGATCAGCTTGCTGTTCTTTGTCCCAACATTCGGTTTTCTCGTCCTGCAAATAGGTAATAGAGCATGCGCGTGAACGTGTGTACATTCTGAGTAGGTTTTTCAGAGAACACTGCCAGTCACAGAATCTGTTGACTATTTTAGTTATTTAATGAAGCGACATGTTTCGAGGTATAGACCTCACCTTCAGGCTATAGTGACAATACAAAAACATAAAAAAAAAGTACACAGAGATATGAATAGTTGTTCTTTACAGTCTTGGCAGAACAACTGTAATATCTTTGTGTACTTCTGTTAAATGCTTTTTATATTGTCATTGTGGCCTGAGAAAGAGGTTTAAACCTCGAAACATGGGTTTTTTTCATTAAATGACTTAAGTTATTAACAATTTCTGTGAATGGTAGCGATCTTTGAACAACCATTTCATATTTTTTGGAATCATCATGGTCTATTAACAGTCAGTGTGGCTTTAAATTATGTGTATAAAGGAGAAAATACAAAAATGCAGTAATTGAAGCAGGCAAAAAGGAATACAAATGTCTCAAAAATGATATAGAAGTGCAAAATGGCTAAGCAGGGATGGCTGGAGGACAAATGTAATGATGTAGAGGCGTATATCACTAGGGATAAGATAGATACCGCCTACAGGAAAATTAAAGAGACCTTTGGAGAAAAGAGAACCAGTTGCGTGAATATCAGGAGCTCAGATGGAAACCCAGTTCTAAGCAAAGAAGGGAAAGCATAAAGGTGGAAGGAGTATATAGAGGGTCTATACAAAGGCGATGTTCTTGAGGACAATATTATTGAAATGGAAGAGGATGTAGATGAAGATGAAATGGGAGATATGATACTGAGTGAAGAGTTTGACAGAGCACTGAAAGGCCTAAGTCGAAACAAGGCCCCGGGAGTAGACAACATTTCATTAGAACTACTGACAGCCTTGAGAGAGCCAGCCTTGACAAAACTCTACCATCTGGTAAGCAAGATGTATGAGACAGGCAAAATTCCCTTCGACTTCAATAAGAATATAATAATTCCAATCCCAAAGAAAGCATGTGTTGGCAGATGTGAAACTATCAGTTTAATAAGCCACAGCTGCAAAATACGAACACGAATTCTTTACAGACGAATGGAAAAACTGGTAGACGCCGACTTCGGGAAAGATCAGTTTGGATTCCGTAGAAATGTTCGAACACGTGAGGCAATACTGACGCTACGACTTATCTTAGAAAATAGATTAAGGAAAGGCAAATCTACGTTTCTAGCATTTGTAGACTCAGAGAATGCTTTTGGCAATGTTGACTGGAATACTCTCTTTCAAATTCTGAAGGTGGCATGGGTAAAATACAGGGAGCGAAAGGCTATTTACAATTTGTACAGAAACCAGATGGCAGTTATAAGAGTTGAGGGTTATGGAAGGGAAGCAGTGGTTGGGAAAGGAGGGAGACAGGGTTGTAGCCCATCCCCGATGTTATTCAATCTGTATATTGAGGAAGTAGTAAAGGAAACAAAAGAAAAATTCGGAGTAGGAATTAATATCCATGGAGAAGAAATAAAAACTCTGAGGTATGCCGATGACATTGTAATTCTGTCAGAGACAGCAAAGGACTTGGAAGAGCATTTGAACGGAATGGACAGTGTCTTGAAAGGAGGATATAAGATGAACATCAACAAAAGCAAAACGAGGATAATGGAAAGTAGTCGAATTAAATCGGGTGGAGTTTTGCTATTTGAGGAGCAAAATAACTTATGATGGTGAAAGTACAGAGGATATAAAATGTAGGCTGGCATTGGCAAGGAAAGCGTTTATGAAGAAGAGAAGTATGTTAACATCGAGTATAGATTAAAGTGTCAGGAAGTCGTTTCTGAAAGTATTTGAATGGAGTGTAGCCATTTATGAAAGTGAAATGTGTACGATACATAGTTTAGCCCCCCCCATGAACCATGGACCTTGCCGTTGGTGGGGAGGCTTGCGTGCCTCAGCGATACAGATAGCCGTACCGTAGGTGCAACCACAACGGAGGGGTATCTGTTGAGAGGCCAGACAAACGTGTGGTTCCTGAAGAGGGGCAGCAGCCTTTTCAGTAGTTGCAAGGGCAACAGTCTGGATGATTGACTGAGCTGGCCTTGTAACAATAACCAAAACGGCATTGCCGTGCCGGTACTGCGAACGGCTGAAAGCAAGGGGAAACTACAGCCGTAATTTTTCCCGAGGGCATGCAGTTTTACTGTATGATTACATGATGATGGCGTCCTCTTGGGTAAAATATTCCGGAGGTAAAATAGTCCCCCATTCGGATCTCCGGGCGGGGACTACTCAAGAGGATGTCGTTATCAGGAGAAAGAAAACTGGCGTTCTACGGATCGGAGCGTGGAATGTCAGATCCCTTAATCGGGCAGGTAGGTTAGAAAATTTAAAAAGGGAAATGGATAGGTTGAAGTTAGATATAGTGGGAATTAGTGAAGTTCGGTGGCAGGAGGAACAAGACTTCTGGTCAGGTGACTACAGGGTTATAAACACAAAATCAAATAGGGGTAATGCAGGAGTAGGTTTAATAATGAATAGGAAAATAGGAATGCGGGTAAGCTACTACAAACAGCATAGTGAACGCATTATTGTGGCCAAGATAGATACGAAGCCCACACCTACTACAGTAGTACAAGTTTATATGCCAACTAGCTCTGCAGATGACGAAGAAATTGAAGAAATGTACGATGAAATAAAAGAAATTATTCAGATTGTGAAGGGAGACGAAAATTTAATAGTAATGGGTGACTGGAATTCGAGTGTAGGAAAAGGGAGAGAAGGAAACATAGTAGGTGAATATGGATTGGGGGACAGAAATGAAAGAGGAAGCCGCCTGGTAGAATTTTGCACAGAGCACAACATAATCATAACTAACACTTGGTTTAAGAATCATGAAAGAAGGTTGTATACATGGAAGAACCCTGGAGATACTAAAAGGTATCAGATAGATTATATAATGGTAAGACAGAGATTTAGGAACCAGGTTTTAAATTGTAAGACATTTCCAGGGGCAGATGTGGACTCTGACCACAATCTATTGGTTATGACCTGTAGATTAAAACTGAAGAAACTGCAAAAAGGCGGGAATTTAAGGAGATGGGACCTGGATAAACTAAAAGAACCAGAGGTTGTACAGAGATTCAGGGAGAGCATAAGGGAGCAATTGACAGGAATGGGGGAAATAAATACAGTAGAAGAAGAATGGGTAGCTTTGAGGGATGAAGTAGTGAAGGCAGCAGAGGATCAAGTAGGTAAAAAGACGAGGGCTAGTAGAAATCCTTGGGTAACAGAAGAAATATTGAATTTAATTGATGAAAGGAGAAAATATAAAAATGCAGTAAGTGAAACAGGCAAAAAGGAATACAAACGTCTCAAAAATGAGATCGACAGGAAGTGCAAAATGGCTAAGCAGGGATGGCTAGAGGACAAATGTAAGGATGTAGAGGCCTATCTCACTAGGGGTAAGATAGATACCGCCTACAGGAAAATTAAAGAGACCTTTGGAGATAAGAGAACGACTTGTATGAATATCAAGAGCTCAGATGGAAACCCAGTTCTAAGCAAAGAAGGGAAAGCAGAAAGGTGGAAGGAGTATATAGAGGGTCTATACAAGGGCAATGTACTTGAGGACAATATTATGGAAATGGAAGAGGATGTAGATGAAGATGAAATGGGAGATATGATACTGCGTGAAGAGTTTGACAGAGCACTGAAAGACCTGAGTCGAAACAAAGCCCCCGGAGTAGACAATATTCCATTGGAACTACTGACGGCCGTGGGAGAGCCAGTCCTGACAAAACTCTACCACCTGGTGAGCAAGATGTATGAAACAGGTGAAATACCCTCAGACTTCAAGAAGAATATAATAATTCCAATCCCAAAGAAAGCAGGTGTTGACAGATGTGAAAATTACCGAACTATCAGTTTAATAAGTCACAGCTGCAAAATACTAACACGAATTCTTTGCAGACGAATGGAAAAACTAGTAGAAGCCAACCTCGGGGAAGATCAGTTTGGATTCCGTAGAAACACTGGAACACGTGAGGCAATACTGACCTTACGACTTATCTTAGAAGAAAGATTAAGGAAAGGCAAACCTACGTTTCTAGCATTTGTAGACTTAGAGAAAGCTTTTGACAATGTTGACTGGAATACTCTCTTTCAAATTCTAAAGGTGGCAGGGGTAAAATACAGGGAGCGAAAGGCTATTTACAATTTGTACAGAAACCAGATGGCATTTATAAGAGTCGAGGGGCATGAAAGGGAAGCAGTGGTTGGGAAGGGAGTAAGACAGGGTTGTAGCCTCTCCCCGATGTTGTTCAATCTGTATATTGAGCAAGCAGTAAAGGAAACAAAAGAAAAATTCGGAGTAGGTATTAAAATTCATGGAGAACAAATAAAAACTTTGAGGTTCGCCGATGACATTGTAATTCTGTCAGAGACAGCAAAGGACTTGGAAGAGCAGTTGAATGGAATGGACAATGTCTTGAAAGGAGGATATAAGTTGAACATCAACAAAAGCAAAACAAGGATAATGGAATGTAGTCTAATTAAGTCGGGTGATGCTGAGGGAATTAGATTAGGAAATGAGGCACTTAAAGTAGTAAAGGAGTTTTGCTATTTGGGGAGCAAAATAACTGATGATGGTCGAAGTAGAGAGGATATAAAATGTAGGCTGGCAATGGCAAGGAAAGCGTTTCTGAAGAAGAGAAATTTGTTAACATCCAGTATTGATTTAAGTGTCAGGAAGTCATTTCTGAAAGTATTTGTATGGAGTGTAGCCATGTATGGAAGTGAAACATGGACGATAAATAGTTTGGACAAGAAGAGAATAGAAGCTTTCGAAATGTGGTGCTACAGAAGAATGCTGAAGATTAGATGGGTAGATCACATAACTAATGAGGAAGTATTGGATAGGATTGGGGAGAAGAGAAGTTTGTGGCGCAACTTGACCAGAAGAAGGGATCGGTTGGTAGGACATGTTCTGAGGCATCAAGGGATCACCAATTTAGTATTGGAGGGCAGCGTGGAGGGTAAAAATCGTAGAGGGAGACCAAGAGATGAATACACTAAGCAGATTCAGAAGGATGTAGGTTGCAGTAGGTACTGGGAGATGAAAAAGCTTGCACAAGATAGAGTAGCATGGAGAGCTGCATCAAACCAGTCTCAGGACTGAAGACCACAACAACAACAACATAGTTTAGACAAGAAGAGAATAGAAGCTTTTGAAATATGGTGCTACAGAAGAATGCTGAAGATTAGATGGGTAGATCACGTAACTAATGAGGAGGTACTGAATGGAACTGGAGGGAAGTGAAATTTGTGGCGCATCTTGACTAGAAGAAGGGATCGGTTGGTAGGGCATATTCTGAGGCATCAAGGGATCACCAATTTAGTATTGGAGGGCAGAGTAGAGGGTAAAAATCGTAGAGGGGGACCAAGAGATGAACACACTAAACAGATTCAGAAGGATGTAGGTTGCATTAGGTACTGGGAGATGAAGAAGCTTGAACACGATAGAGCAGAATGGAGAGCTGCATCAAACCAGTCTCTGGACTGAAGACCACAACAACAACAGTCTTCTATACCTGAGGCCACCGCTTTCTTAAGCAAGAGAGTCAGCTATCTCGTTTCCCAGTACGTTGTTGTGTGCTTTAGTCCAATACGTGGAGACATTGCAGCCATGGAGACAGTCCAGTACATGGAGACACTGCTGCCATTCAGGCGAAAAAGCTGAGATCGGTACGTAAATTGCAAATTATAATAACTTTCATTTCATAATGTATTTACAATTTGACAGTGTAAACAAAGCCTGAGATTCTATTCCGGTAAAATGAACAAAGAATGGAATTACGGGAGGGTGCTCAAACGTAATGTCTCCGAATTTTGTATGTGAAAAGTCTTGAAGTTTTTTAAATAAAACAGACGTTATCTACATTGTACACGTTTATTCTTCATGCCTACAAATTCGTTTTTCGAAATAGTCACTCTGGCGACGAACGCATTTCTCCCAAGACTCTAGTCTGTTGATATCGTCACTGTTGAATGTCTGACTTTGTTGACGGAGTCACAACCTCACCTCTGCATGCGCAGCTGCCTCACTCTCAAAGTGAAGTCCTGGAAGGTGTTCTTTATGATTTTTAAACAGATGAAAATCGGATGTGGCCAAGTCGAGACTGTATGGTGGATGACCGGCTACAGTGATCCCAAGGCTTCGGATTGTTGCAGATGTCTCAGCATTCGTGTGTGGTCTGGTATTGTCAGGCTGAAGGAGAGCGTGCTCCATGAAACTTCCTGGCAGATTAAAACTGTATGCCGGACCGAGACTCGAACTCGGGACCTTTGCCTTTCGCGGGCAACTGCTCTACCAACTGAGCTACCCAAGCACGACTCACGCCCCCTCCTCACAGCTTTACTTCTGCCAGTACCTCGTCCCCTACCTTCCAAACTTTACAGAAGCTCTCCTGCGAACCTTGCAGAACTAGCACTCCTGTAAGAAAGGATATTGCGGAGACATGGCTTAGCCACAGCCTGGGGGATGTTTCCAGAGTATGATTTTCACTCTGCACCGGAGTGTGCGCTGACATGAAACTTCCTGGCAGATTAAAACTGTGTGCCGGACCGAGACTTAAGAACTCGGGAACTTTGCCTTTCGCGGGAGTGAAAATCTCAATCAGGGTGCTCCCTGTTTGAACGAATTCTTCGAATCAGAAACTCGATTACAGCGCGCTGTTTCGCGCGCACCTACAGAGTTATTTAAAACCGCCATTTTACACGCTACAGTTTAGAGCCCTCTTGCTGCATGACGAAGACTAAAGATGTAGAATTTAAATAACGTTTGCTTTACTTAAAGAGATCCAAGAATTTTAACATAAAAAATGCGGATGCAACACTTTTCAGCACGCCCTGGTATCACGACAGCTAAGGCACTCGCCAATGAGACAGTTATGTCTTGCACCAAAGCAGTTGGTATCTCGTGACGTAAACAGTTTGGAGTTCGCCATCTGCGACAGGTAGTGGCGAAGGGCGCCGTCTTGTATTGTGGTGGGCTGTGTAGAGGCCAGCGGCTTGGAAAGTGCCGCGCCTCACCCGGGCAATACGGGGCAGAGTACGGAGCACGGCACGGCGCTGCTTTCACCGCGAGGCACGACCGCAGGGCACGGCGACAGCAAACAGGCGCGCGACAGCAGCCGGAGGCGCCTTGCCAAACCCGGCGCTGGCCTTCGCCGCGCGCTCCCACTACGGAGGCGACAGGCGTGCGCTTCTCTGAGGCGCACCAGTAATGCTCCTCATTCCACAGCGACACGTTGCTTTACAGCGACTACGTTACCTGAACAGATATAACAGAAATTGACGTTTCTGCTGTAACTCACACATGATAAAACGCGATACTACTTACGACGGTCACTCCAAAAGAAATGCACACCATTTTTTTAAAAAATCCATCTTTTATTCTACATGTTTAAAGTTTTACAGTGTGTAGATACATCCTTTAGGGACAATATTTTCATTTCTCCACATAATTTCCATCCCTCTCAACTGCCTTAAGCCAACTTGGAACCAGCGCCTGTATGCCCGCACGGTAAAATTCTGGACCAACCTGTTGGAGCCACTGTTTGGCAGCGTGCACAAGAGAGTCATCATCTTCCAACCTTGTTCCACGAAGAGAGTCTTTTAGTTTCCCGAAGAGATGATAGTCACATGGAGCCAGGTCAGGACTGTAAGGCGGATGTTTCAGTGTTGTCCATCCGAGTTTTGTGATCGCTTCCATGGTTTTTTGACTGACATGTGGCCGTGCATTGTTGTGCAACAGCAAAACATCCTGCTTTTGCCGATGTGGTCGAACACGACTCAGTCGAGCTTGAAGTTTCTTCAGTGTCGTCACATATGCATCAGAATTTATGGTGGTTCCACTTGGCATGATCTCCACAAGCAAGAGTCCTTCGGAATCGAAAAACACCATAGCCATAACTTTTCCAGCAGAAGGTGTGGTTTTGAATTCTTTTTCTTGGGTGAATTTGCATGATGCCACTCCATTGGTTGCCTCTTCGTCTCTGGTGAAAAATGATGGAGCCATGTTTCATCATCTGTCACAATTCTTCCAAGAAATTCATCTCCGCCATTCTCGTACTTTTCCAAAAGTTCGCTGCATACCGTTTTTCTTGCTTCTTTGTGAGCCACTGTCAACATCCTGGGAACCCACCTGGCACAAACCCTTTTTAATGCCAACACTTTCAGATTCTGCAAACACTTCCTTCCTCTATCCTAACGTAGCGTGACAATTCGTTCACTGTGATGCAGCTGTCAGCAGTCACCAATTTGTTAACTCTCTGGAGTGTGTGCAGTACGAGGCCTACCGCTGCGAGGACAATCCTCAATATTTCCGTGCCCGCTTTCATCACGTAACCTGCTTGCCCACTGCGATCGGCAGCAGCATCTCCATACACCTTTTTCAACCTGTTGTGGATGTTTTCCACTGTCTTGTTTTCACAGCACAGGAATGCTATGACAGCACGTTGCTTCTGACGAACGTGAAGTGTAGCAGCCATCTTGAAGACATGCTGTGACGTCGCCACTCACGGGATCAGGTTGAACTAAATTTCAAAACAAGCGGAAAGGATGTATCTACACACTGTAAAACTTTCACACACGCGGAATGTATTTTTACAAAAATAGTGTGCCTTTCTTTTGGAGTGACCCTCGTATTTTATTGCTAATTATAAAGCAAGCTCAAAAAGAACCCCAATGAACAATCTGAGTTCTCGAGAACTTTCTCTGTATTGGAAATTTCTGCTGTGCTTAAAACTCTGAAACCAGGAAAGGCACTGGGAAATGATGGAATACACCCAGAATTTCTTCGGCGTGGTGGGAGCTATGCGAAATGATGAGTGGCGGATTTCTTCTCTGACATTACGATATATGATTCAGTCCCACAAGAAATCAAGCAATCAAAACTCATACCACTTTTAAGTTCCTTGCAAGAATTCGTGAAATCGGATTAGTCCAACCATCTTTCAGAACGTTCCTAACGAGCAGGCTGGATTCTGACCGGTAATGAGCAGCGCTGATCAAGTCTCATCTTTAACATGATTTATTGAGGCAGGATACCAAATTAAACAGAAAACATCAGTTGCCTCCGTTGATCTAATTGCAGCATATGACATGGTTAGAAGGAATGGACTGCTTTGTAAATTATTACAACTTGCCCCATGCAGACGGTTAACAAAACCATTTGAAAACATGTTATCTGGAAGGCAATTTACAGTAACTATAGGAAAAGACACTAATTGCCGAAAAGTATTGAAATATGGTTTACCACAGGGATCCGTTCTTGCTCCACTCTTCTTTAAAAAAAAATGGTTCAAATGGCTCTAAGCACTATGGGACTTTACATCTGAGGTCATCAGAACCCTAGAGTTAGATCTACTTAAACCTAACTAACCTAAGGACATCACACACATCCATGCCCGAGGCAGGATTCGAACCTGCGACCGTAGCAACAGCACGTTCCGGACTGAAGCGCCTAGAACAGCTCGGTCACAGCGGCCGACCACTCTTCTTTAATTTATATTTATATCTGATATTCCTCCAACACAGTCCAGAAAGTTTGATCATACAGACGACTGGGCAATAGCCACCGAACAGGAAACGTTGGAAACAACTGAAGAAATTCTAATTTCTGATATAGACATCTTAAGCCAATATTTACAAGCTGCGCGGGTTAGCCGCGCACTCTGAAGCGCCTTGCCATGATTCGCGCGGCTCCCCCCGTTGGAGGTTCGAGTCCTCCCTCGGGCATGGGCGTGTGTGTGTTGTCCTTAGCGTAATCTAGTTCAAGCTAGATTAAGTAGTATTTAAGCCTAGGAACCGATGACCTCAGCAGTTTGGTCCGATAGGAACTTTCCACAAATTTCCAGATTTTTCCAGCATTTCCGTAAATGGAATTTGCAATCAGACTCAAATAAAACAGTAGTTGCATATTTTCATCTGTCCAATAGATTGGCACACAGAGCCTTTCATGTCTGTTTTGGGGGAAATAAACTTCATCATAACATGCATCCAGACTATCTTGGGACAACGTTAGGTAGTACAGTTTCTTTTAAGAAGCGCTTGACACGAATATCTGCTAAGCTGAAAAGCGGAAACAACATTCTCCATAAACTCTGTGGCACTTCTTGGGATTCATCAGTAGACACTCTTCGAATATATCAGCACTCGGATTGGTAAACTCAATAACAGAAGGCTGTGCGCCTGTCTGGATTAATACTCTACATGTAAAATAGATGCACGTACAACTTAACGAATCCATGCGCATTATTAGTGGATCAATACGCTCTGCTTCCACATAATGCTCACCTATCATGAGCCACACTCCACCTTCTGATATCAGATGGAAGTGCACGCTACTGCGTGAATACCGGAAGGCTGCTGACAACACCGACCTTCCAATATTGAACGACATATTCTGTGTGGAGCGAAAAAGACTAAGATCAAGGCATCCCATTCTCATCACAATCAGAACTCTCACGGATATTGAATTCAATACCATCAACGAATGGAAACGCTACTGGCAACAAAATTGTCCTGCACAACGTCTGAAAGAGCCTTGCATCCAGAAGAAACCACTGGATTCGATCAGCCTCGGGCAATCTGGATTACCCTGAAAGGCATCGGAAAGGGCCGTAGAAGATGTGCAGACATTAACCACAAGTCGGCCAAATCTTCATCACTATCGTGTGACTGTGGTGCGGAACAACAGGCAGTTGCTCATACTGAATCAACAAGACCCTCACGCGCCTACAAGGATCCTTTCGAAGATTTCCTGACAGCGACGAGCGGTGTGATAAAATACGTAAAAGACCTTGAAAAAAATGGCTCAAATGGCTCTGAGCACTATGGGACTTAACTTCTGAGGTCATCAGTCCCCTAGAACTGAGAACTACTTAAACCTAACTAACCTAAGGACATCACAGACATCCATGCCCGAGGCAGGATTCGAACCTGCGACTGTAGCGGTCGCGCGCTTCCAGACTGTAGCGCCTAGAACCGCTCGGCCACCCCGGCCGGCAGACCTTCATATCCTTGTATAGCTGTTGTCATTTGTGTTATTTGGTATTGGAGAGCTGTGTTTAAATGTTGACACGTAGTAGTTTTGTAATCTTCGTTATGTATTGCCATACGATAAATATATGAAGCAGTGCCCGTATTTTTTTTTTCAAGATTTTATACATTATATGCTTGAATGAGTTAACGATTTTTATTAGAACCCCATAAAGTAACCCACATGGGCGCCGATGTATCTATTGCAAATCCAAATCTTGCAAAGTGAAAGTCCACGGCAAGTCATCAAAATACAGCGAACAATAAACAAAACACGGTAGGAAATGTCCAGCTTATTTCCGGGAGGAGGTAATCCCGCAGCATGACCGTGCATCACTCAATACACGATAGATATATGACTCCGCATTCGCTTTTGCCAGAAATAAAGTCCGCCGGGGCCTAGCGTGCTTCATTACGTTTTAGGAAAATGACTGAACGCTTTGGGACGTGCTCTGTTCGATGAGGGAATAAATTTTTTACTTGCAGTCGAAAGCTGCAGCGCCGTGAAATCGCCCCATCAGGTAACTGTCAGTATGTGACAAATAGGCGACGCCGGTCGATACGCGTGGGCGCAATCTTCGGCCTGGAGAAAGGAGCAACTCCGACCCCTCCCCTCCTCCACAGTCACACCGCGAGCACGACCACCAGGCCGAGCACCACTCAATCTCCCAGCCGAGGACACCAGCTGACGTATCATTTAGTGCTACAATTGCGGAAGCTTCTCGGGTATTCAGCTACATTTGAAAAGTACGGTAAAAAGTTCGGTGAATCTTATCGTCACAAAAACAGAACGTACAGTAAAAGAACTGTTGTTCATCTTCACATTATTTTCCTTGTCCAATGTACAGTTTTGGTAACGTCTATAAAGCTGCAGAAATCAAATAGAAAATCGATCTCACACAGCAGAGTCCGTCGCCTACAGGTCGATCTGGTAGTAGCAGGCCTCGTAGCTGCGATGGTGCTTTCTAGAAAATATAGATCTCGGTCACACTTCACAATGACGACGATCTCGTGTGGCTTACAGCCTGGCGCAAGCCTCTTCTCTAATTGACCCCACTTGGGCTCCTTACTTGCCAAGTGCCTTAACTGTCGCTGTCTCGTGTAAACGACTTTAACAAGTGTGTGTAAGGTTTAATGTTGCTGTTGTTGTTATTGGTGGTGGTGGCGGTGGTGGAAGTGGTTGTGGTGGTGAGAAAAGGGAAAGGGAGAAACAGGAGATGGAAGCTACAGTTTAAGCATGAGTTGGCAAGCTCACCTATTTTCTTTTTTCATTCAGATGAGACTGTTTTCTCCTTTTCTAGCCCACATCGCTGTCGCAACACTCGTCCTCGGCAGCATTATCACATAGCTAAACAAATTGTCTTCTCAAAATAAAGAATTACAAATATCATAAAAATTTAAATTCTGCTTCGATACCAAGCACGTTTATCAAAAAAGACCAAAAAAATCTTCAGAGAAAACAAGAAACTTCATTAAAATCAAATATTCGTGAAAACCAAGAATATTCTTCGCAGCTAAAATTCTTAAAATCAAATAAAATTAGTCTTGGAAACTAAAATCTTCTGAGAAATAAAATCTTTCTGGAAACTATAAATCTTCATGTAAACTGTAAATCCTTTGGAAAGGTAATATCTTCCTTAGAACTATAGTCGTTTTGTAATCTAAACTCTTCTTAAAAAGCAAAATTTCCTTTTAAATTAAAAATTCCCAGCACCTGCGAAATAAAATAAATTATCTCGATTGTAATATTTTTCACAGTTTAATAATTCTAGTGGAAAAACTCAACGAAGCCGAAACACATTTTAATCCAAAATTTGTCTTCTGTCACCCAAGGGAAACAGGCCGTGAAGAGGGTCGGAGGATATGGAGGGGGGGGGGAGGGGGGGAAGAGGTTAAGAGCAAGAAAATGGAAACAAACAGCGACGGGCACTAACGTCTAGACATTACTAAAAGTTGTCCGCCCCGATAGCTGAGTGGTCAGCGTGACGGATTGCCGTCCTACGGGCCCGGGTTCGATTCCCGGCTGGGTTGGGGATTTTCTCCGCCCAGGGACTGGTTGTTGTGCTGTCGTCATCATCATTTCGTCCCCATCCGGCGCGCAGGTCGCCCAATGTGGCGTCGAATGTAATAAGACCTGCACCAAGGCGGCCGGACCTGCCGCGCAAGGGGCCTCCCGGCCAATGACGCCAAACGCTCATTTCATTTCATTACTAAGAGTTGACTTCAAAAGGTAAGTTATAAATGTCGTCCCACGCTAAGACCATTGTGCGCATTGTCAGAAGAGACATGTTCCGAGTTTTCTGCAGGCCAGTTCTGTTGCAGTGTGGTTACAGGTACATCATAGTGTGCGAGTGAAATTGAGCGACAGCTGGAATCGTATTAAAAGTTCAATTATGAGGGACAGTACATATATTGTGGTCGAAACGTCTAAAGAGCATTCAGATTCACACTGAAAGTCTGGCGGAGTATGGATCAAATGCAATGTCTCGGCCAGCCGTACTGAAGCGATCCCAACAAATTGACCAGAGCAGCACAGACGCGAGCAATACCGACTGGGAAACAAGGCCTTCGACACGGCCCACCGACGACAATGTCCAGGCACTCGAGGAACTGATTCTCGGCAACTGCAAACTTACCAACGGTGAGGACGTTCAAACGATGGTTCTTGAATGGCTTCGTGACCAAGTAGCGGATTTCTATCGTCGAGGAATTAACGACTGGTAGAGCGTTCCGACCATTGTTTACACAGACTTTAAAAAACAGTGGGCTATCATACACTGAAGCGCCAAAGATACCGGTATAGGCACGCGTTTTCAAATACAGAGATATACAAACAGGCAGAATATGGCGCTCCGGTTGGCAACGCCTATATAAAACAACGTCTGCCGCAGTTGTTACATCGGCTACTGATGCTACAATGGCAGGTTATCAAGTTGTGAGTTTGGACGTGGTGTAATAGTTGGCGGACAAGCCATGGGACACAACATCTCCGAGGTATCGATGAAGTGGAGATTTTCCCGTACGACCATTTCACGTGGGTAATATCAGGAATCCGGTAAAACATCAAATCTCTGACATCGCTCTGGCAGGATATAGATCCTGCCAGAATGGAACCAACGACGACTTAAGAGAATCGTTCAATGTGATGGAAGTGGAATCATTCCGCAAACTGCTACAGTTTCAATTCTGGGCTATCAACAAGTGTCAGCGTGCGAACCATTAACGAAACATCATCGTTGTGAGCTTTCGAAGCCGAAAGTCCACTCGTGTGTCCTTGATGAATGCGCGAAACAAAGTGTTATGCCTCGCGTGGGCCCGTCAACACCTGCATTGGACTGTGACAGTGTCGTTTGATGTTGTATGAAGAGAATTGGCTTGTACGGATATGGAGACCACCTCATGAATCCATGGACCCAGCATGTCAGCAGGTGACTATTCAAGCTGTGGACGCTCTGTAATGGCGTGGGGCGTGTGCGGTTGGAGTGATACGGGATCCCTGATATGTCTAGATACGACTTTGCAGGTGACACTTACGTAAACATCCTGTCTGATCACCTGCATCATTCCTGTCTATTGTGCATTCCGACAGACTTGGGCAATTCCAGCAGGACAATGCGACACACTACACGTCCGTAATTGCTACAGAATGACTCCAGGAACACTCATCTGAGTTTAAATACTTCCACTGCCACCAAACTCCCCAGTCATGAACATTATTGCGCTGTTCAAAAGAGATCTCCACCCCGTCGTACTCTTAGGGATTTATGGACAACCCTGCGGCATTCATGGTGACCATTCCATCCAGCACTACTTCAGACATTAGTCGAGGCCATGCCACGTCGTGTTGTTGCACTTCTGCGTGCTCGCGGGGGCCCAACACGATATTACGCAGGTATACCAGTTTCTTTGGCTCTGCAGTGTATATCGGTACATGAAAAGTATTCGCAATGGCGAATGTAGACAACCATCACTGTATGGTGAAATGAAGACAATGAAAATTTGTGCCGGACCGGGACTTAAATTCGCATTTCGCGCTTGTCGCGAGCTGTCACCTTACCAATAGCCTATCCGTCATGCCTCACGACCAGACCCAAACTTGCATATGATGTCAACCATGTGACTACAACCTGCATCGTAGATCCATTATGTATATTTTATTTGAATGTCGCTTGCCCGGTGTCGGCGGATAAATACGTACATCTGAACAGTACAGGTACTTAAATATCGAATTATATATCTGTACTGTTTTGAAGTGTACTGAGGATTCAGTGAAAGTTACTTTGTTGTAACTTCCAAAAATGTTCAAGTTGAACATAAAAATAAAATATTGTGAAACCGGATAGAGTATTACTAGTCAGATTATCGCTAATAGACCAGTAACATCTATCTGCAATTCGCAACCAACAGCCGTGTAAATCCCCTAAAATAAAAAACTAGTATCGCAGGTATATTTCTTAGCTGGGTACAAGCAGTCTCAAATAACTGTGAGTGGACGGCTTATAACTAGTGCGCTGGCGGTTCAGGAGAAGGTAAAGCTGGGTCATAAGACACACGATAAAGCCACGTGGAGAAGAGTGTTACGTGAAGAGAACAATACACAAATTTTTACACCCAATCTGGCTGTAAAAGGCGGGACATCGACATTGGTCAGGGGTGCCATCGTGGAGATCAAAATAAGTCTCCTAATGATTCACTTCCAAATCTTGGTGCGAAACAGACAATGGAAACGCTTGCTTAATGTTATTCGCCGTTATCCTTAATTGGTGGTCAACCTGAATGTGTTGCATCGTTGGCCGGCCGTGGTGGCCGAGTGCTTCTAGGCGCTACAGTCTGGAACCGCGCGACCACTACGGTCGCAGGTTCGAATCCTGTCTCGGGCACAGATGTGTGTGCTCTCCTTTGGTTAGTTAAGTTTAAATAGTTCTCAGTTCTAGGGGACTGATGACCTCAGAAGTTAAGTCCCATAGTGCTCAGAGCCTTTATTTATTTATTTATTTATTTATTTTGCATCGTCTACATTTTCTTTTCTGTCGCTTCTGTTTTTTACACTGCCACCAATACTATATGTATCCTCATTACCGCTTTTCGCAATCTGAACAAAACTTTATGGTTTTTGTGTTGTTCTATTGCACTATGAAACTTCGCAACCTTTACACGGTCGACTGACTACAGCACTCAAATCAGTTTCAACATAGTGTGATCGACGTTACGTGGCGCCTCTCGATATCCTCTCTGTACACATTCGCAAGCATGCATATTCAATGCACGTTGTCGTTTAGGTATAAACTTTCTACATCCAGACAAATAATGTGCTTCCGTGACTGGTGGCTAGCATCGATAGCTACTGTCGCGGCCATTTGCTAGAAACTGAATAACCACCTCGTACAACAGTTCATACAATTCATTATTCTATTTGGTGCAATGTTTGAAATGACACACTGGACGAACCTGCTGCCTCCACAATGTTGTCACGTGTTCAGTAACAAAGACTGACGTCACTGTATTATTTCAGTTCGGTCCGTTTAAATGTGATGGGTCAAAATGAATCATGTTTTTCGATTTCCGCTTATGTACTGGTATGCTCGTGCGTAGACGTCAGTCAAGCTGTATTACACGATCAAGAAACAAGTAAACTATCAATAAGAGCACGGCTCCTTCTTCGACCATTCCGTTCGTTGACTTTGATTTCGGGCCAAAGATTTAAATTATTAATTTTAATCACAGAGTTGAACTAAATATACTACAATAACACCAATCAAAATCGTCATCACCACCTGCATTACGAAGAAGCATTGCAGTTTTTAAACATCATTTACGGTTAGCGTCCTACGAACATGCGGCAAATAGTTAATTCCTCAGGCAATCGGAAAGTAAAAGTCAAATAAGTCACAGTCGTCTGCATGCTGCGTTTTCGACATGGGTGGGTGAGACTTCACTATGGCGGGTAATCTGTTCGCACTGTATACGCAGTCCCCTCGCTTTACCTTTCAAGGGAATTTTCGCAAACCAGAGTGATGTAAAAATCGGTGTCTTCTATGAAAGTAAAACAGCTCGTGACGGTCCACTGAGTGGCAACAACACACTTTGACTATACAGGTGCCAGCAAATATGATTTCACATCTATCCGCAACATATCTCTTTGTACAGAAGATAATTATTACTGCTCCTTGGGATTCAGTAGATTTTCCTCCTCGCATACACATTTTCAATTCATTTGTAAACGATTCTATTGATTAACTGCAAGAGGATTTGTTTAACTGACTACGTGTCGACGAGTACATTAATATTTAAGTTCATTTCTACATGTGAAAGCAAACGACAACACGCGCATATTTTGTGTCAGAACACACCGATGTAGCCAGTTAGAAAAATGGTGTTAGAAGAAACTAAAAATAATTTAAGTAGTTGAATAACATTAAGAAGCAGATACAATGTCTAAAAACTCGAATGTAGTCGAAAATAGAGTTTTAACTCCCAAAAATGTTCAACTTGAACAGTAAAATAAAATCTTGTGTAACCGGATAGAGTATTATAGTCAGATTATCACTAATAGACCAGTAACATCTATCTGAAACTCGCAACCAACAGCTGTGGAAATCTCCTAAAATAAAAAAAGTATATTTATTAGCTGGATACAAGCAGTCTCCAAAAATTATATTCCTCAAATACATAAAATAAGATGAATAAATTACAAGGTTACTCAACGACATAGAAAAACTTCTGTTTTGGTCGGTGGGGATCTCGTAATTAGTTCTGGAGGATCAGCAGCATGAATAAAGGAAGAAAAGAAGGAACGTTAGGGTTCAACGAACTGTCACATCGAAGTCATTGGAGACGGAGCACAAGCTCGGAATGTTGCAAGGATGGTGAAGGAAATCGACCGTTTCATTTCGAAGGTAGCATCCTGGCATTTACTTGAAGCGATATACAGAAATCACGGAAAACCTAAATCTGGATGGCCGGACGCGGATTTAAACCGTCGTTCTTCCGAACACGAGTCCAGTGTGCTTAACCACTGCGCCACCTCGCACGCTGTCAGCACCGCGAAATGGAAATGTACTGGTAATCAATATTCCGTTGAATCGGGCATCCAGGTATCCACGTCCTTTGTGAGCGAAACCATGCTTTGTTACTGCGATATATACAGCGACATCTAGATTGAAAACCGCTGTGAAGTGCGTGGCAGAGGATACTTCCCACTTTACCACATCTCATTCGCATATGGAGCGCGGTAAGAATTATTGCTAAAACGCTTCCGAACGCGCTGTACGTGATCTAATGTTTCTTCGCCATCCCTACTAGTGTGTACATAGGAGGTTGTAGTACTGGGTGGTTATAATTAAAGTGCAGCTACTCACAGAGGCTCTGAGCCCCATGGGACTTAACATCTGAGGTCATCAGTCCCCTAGAACTTAGAACTACTTAAACCTAACTAACCTAAGGACATCACACACATCCATGCCCGGGGCAGGATTCGAACCTGCGACCGTAGCGGTCACGCGGTTCCAGAATGAAGCGCCTAGAACCGCTCGGCCACACCGGCCGGCTACTCACAGAGGTTCAGTGTGGACTGTAATTATTTTATAGCAGCGAAACTTAGTAAGCATTCCAACGTGTTAGTGCGGAACCAGTTTACGGTGGAAAAAATTAGATCTAATTTTAGACACCAGGTATAGATTTGGTGCTGTGAATGCAAGAAAGACGAATAGAAATGTTTCCATATGTAGTGGATCTTTCCATATGTAGTAGGTTAGGAACGAGACGTGGGCAGAAAAGGTCAAACAAGTGAGAAAGGCATGATGTGTATGTTGTTACCGACGCTTACACAGTTTATTCAATATGAGCACTGGAGACAGCCCCAGATTTGCACCAAGTGGTTAAAACTAGAACTAATATTTCCCAGCGTTAATCGGTTTCGCATTAACACCTTAGAATACCTACCAACTTTCGCTTCCATACGATAATTACAGCCTAAATTGGACCTCTGTTCGTACTTGCACCTTAGTTATAACCACCAAGCACTTGTGCATTCCTAAATTTCGTACTTAAAACTACAACATGAAACTGTGTAAGTAGAATGTCGTTTGATAGTTTTCGTCTATCTTCAAGTGTGTCCCAGTTCAGGCTTTTCAGCATCTCCATGGCGCTCTGTCTTGGATCAAACGAACTTGTAAACATTCGCTCTCCCCTCCTTCGTTCACGTCCAATATCAGCAGTTAATCCTATTTGATATGCATCCCGTACACTTGAACAATATTCTAGGATGGGTCCCACGATTATTTTGCAAGCCATCTCGTTTGTAGACTGACTGCATGATCCCAGTGTCCTAGGAAAGAATCGATGTCTTCCGCCGTCTTTACTTACTACTGAGCCTGTGATCTCATTCCATTTCATATTCATAAAAATTTTTAGATTCAGGTGTTTTAGAATCGATTGGTACCATCTGTGTCTCATTGATATTGTAGTCCTAGATTTTAAAGCGGGTTGACAGTATTTGCTGCACCTTGAAATCTTATCTAGATCTGTGTATTCATGCATCTTTTCTCAGGCAGTACTTCACTGCTGAAAACTGTATCATCTGTGAACAGTGTGAAGTTACTATTAAAATCGTCTGCAAGCTCATTAATATATGTGACACAATGGTATCAACTATAGTTGCACTCTACAAAAAGTAGGGTTCGATACTTTTGGTACAGTACATAAATGACGTAGTTAACGGTAGGATTACGGGTAGTGTTGGTAGCATTGGTAGAGAAAGAGACATATATCAATGTATGAGAGGGAAACTGGGGACCGACAATTTATCATTTTGTTTTTTACTTGTTTGCTTTTTTGTTTTACATATAATTAGAGCCGCACGCTGTTCAGTGTTACTCCATTGTGTGTTTTTTATCTTTACAAAATATAATTTGCATTTTGGAAGCAATAAAAATTAGTTGATCATGGCATTTTTGCGTTTTTATAAATCAAACCAATTACTTCTGGTGCAAGTACAGTTTACATACTTAAACATAAAAAATGTATATAGTTATTGTAGTTATTTTGTACTCAAGGAAACGTTCTTCATTATGATCAAAGTCAAGAGTTTCCTTTTACTGTTGATAAGCGTGAAAGTTGTATGTGAATAACAGAAACGTGTTTTAAGTAAAATCAACAATGTAGTGAAGTGATGTTTGATATGTTTTTGTTCTGTGGTTTTTTTAATTCTACTTTTTTTGAGGAAACTGCTTTTTCTAGCACTACATGATAAAATTGTATAGCTTTTTTAATTATTGACACTACATCCCTCTGTTTCACATTACAATTCGACCATTTTCGAATAAAACCTGAATTAAACATTGACAGTTTCAGTTTAGCTACAAATACAGTTTATTTTTCAGTAACAGACAGGAGGATAACTAAGTAGAACAAAAATGTTCAGCAGGTTATGCTTCCCTTTATATATCCTCATCCAATTTCTAGACGGTTCACCTCTTCCGGTTTCTTGGGGAATCTAATTAGATACTAATCACATACGTAAACAAGCGACAAAAATGAGGTTAACGCCCGATAGGTATGCAACACACCTAACGTACAGGTAACGTGGTTACGATCTTGAATGACACCAAGGAAAGCTACCGTAGTTTACGATTTCTTTTCATTGCGTACATTACCAATGGGAGATTTACAACTATAGTCCCAACACTTCTATGTCTTTCGATTCTCCCCATCCAAGGTAACGTGATGCGTCCTCCCTACCAATAATTCCTCAATACAGTCTCAAAATTCCTTTCACGACCTATATGATCGTGATTTTGTTAACAGGCATTGATGTGGTACTGAGTCAAATGCTTTCCGGAAGTCAGTAAATACTGCTTTGATCCGTGGCTTTCAGTGCGTCATGTGAGAAATGTGCAAGTTGTGTTTCGCATGACCGTTGTGTATCGGTGCGGTACGGGCTAGTAACGCCAGATGACGCGGTACAAAGCGCGTGCGGTAGCGCTTATGCAATGCACGGACTGCAGGTTCCCACGAGAGCGTGCCGCGGCGATGTCACAGTCAGTTATAGCCCCGAGCCGCCACAGAGTGCGACGCCTTAGCGGGCAGCGCCGACCTGGGCCGCGTGGCGGGTTGCGAGGCGGCAGGCGCAGCCGGAACTGGCCGCGCCGCCGCAACCGCGGCGCCGCCACTGGGTCACGGGAGAAAGTCGCCCCAGCCTGTTTACGTGCCGCTCAGCTGAGCTCTCGTTCGGCATTCGGGAACCACTCGCACACTGCGGCAGGTGCCGCGCTGCATACCACGGTCACCCGTAAGCGGGAGAGTTTTGTTCATACACGACTTAGTAATAACGAGGGGCGTTTGAAAAGTCAGTGCAAAAATAAAAACTACTTACGTTTTTGGGGTAAACGTTCCTTATTTTTCGACATAGTCTCCTTTTAGACTTGTACACTTCGTCCAACACTATTCTAATTTGTTGATCCCTTCCGAATAATAGGAATTGTCCAAGTCTGCAAAATAGCTATTAGTTGCTGCAACCACCTCCTCGTTTGAATAAAATCTTTGTCCCCCCCCCCCCCAGCTATTTCTTCAAATTGGGGAGCAAATTGTAGCCCGAGGCTCATAGAAGTCCGAGGGAGCCAAGTCTGGAGAATAGGTGGGATGTGAAACGAGCTTGAATTCTATTTCCATTAATTTTGCGACCACAACTGCTGAGGTGTGTGCTGGTGAAGTGTCGTGATGGAAAGGGACACTTTTGCGGTTCAATCGCCGGCGTTTTTCTTGTAGCTCGGGTTTCAAACGGTCCAATAACCATGAATAATATGCACCTGTAATAGTTTTACCCTTTTCCAGATAATCGATGAGGATTGTACCTTGCGAATCCCAAAAGACAGTCGCCATAACCTTTCCGGCTGAAGGAATGGTCTTCGCCTTTTTTGGTGCAGATTCTCCCTTGGTAACTCATTTTTTAGACTATTGTTTTGTCCATGTTTCATCCGCAGTGAGGAAACGACGCTTAAAGTCCTGCGGATTCTTCCTGAACAGCAGCAAACCATCCTTCCAACTTAGTTAGGTTTAAGTAGTTCTAAGTTCTAGGGGACTGATGACCACAGATGTTAAGTCCCATAGTGCTCAGAGCCATTTTGAGCCATCCTTCCAACACTTCACACGAATCCGTTTTTGATCAAGCGTGAGCAATCGCGCAACCCATCTCGTCGATAGCTTTCTCATATCCGAATGTTTGTGCAAAATATTATGTACCCGTTCATTCGAGATGCCCACAGCACTAGCAATCTCACACACCTTAACTCTTCTGTCATCCATCACCATATCATGGATCTTATCAATAATTTCTGTAGTCGTGACCTCCACAGGGCGTCCAGAAAGTTTAGCATCACTTTTGCCCATATGGCCACTCAGAAAATTTTGAAACCACTGTTCTAATCGAAGGTGCACAGTCACCGTAATATTTATCAAGCTTCTCATTAGTCTCCTGAGGCGTTTTGCCTTTCATAAAGTAATGTTTAGTCACCACACAAAATTCTTTTTCGTCCGTTTTTTGACAATCACTCGACTTCCTTGATTCACACGAATGCCAAACACAAAGAAATAGACCAATATGGCTGTATCTTGGTGTACGTTCTTTCCAAAGATGCTACTAACTAAACATGACCTCGATGCGCGCCAGTGGTGGCATCTGTCGGACTTTGCACGGACTTTTCAAACGCCCCTCCTACGAGGGGCCAACCACACTCTAAAATCGAACTGTATGTTGGCAACGCCGCTCGGGAGAGATCCTGGAAAGTTGTGATGGCGGGACATCTGTGTTCTGTAGCCACTGATGTAACGTTGCTTTCATTTCGATCACGAGATGAATATTAAGTACACTGGTGTCCAGAATTAAAGAAACAAACCGAAATTCTGCAAGTTTACTTTTATTTTACTACAAAACAGTATAATAGGTGCACATTTGTCAGGAGAAGCAAAACACAATATATCTCTGAGTAGGTATTCTCAAGCTAGAGAATTATGCTTCGCATCTAATTACTGCAAAAATAATGACACAAATTAGAAAATAAATAATTTATTAAAAGCGTTCTAAGTGCAATACCAGTTACGTTACCGGTTGTAAGTGCCAACAAGAAAGTTTGTTACCCATGTCCCACTAATACAGAGGCACTACGTTTTATTTGAGATAATACACGTAAAGAAATGCAGTGGTAATATTTTAACTAGTAGAACTGTATTCAACAAAAAAACATTTCTCGTATATTTTAAACGTATTGGAAATGAACAAAAAATATAACTCCAGAAAAAAAAATCTTTCAGTATTGACTTCCGTTTCGTAGACAATACCATTGTTGTTATTAGATGTTGTAAAGTTCACTGTAAAATGTCGTCTACTGTTGAGGAACAAATAGCAGCCTCGTCAACAGGGCTTTCTGTTTTGCAACTGATTAACATGGCTGGTCTTTCAGATTAAGTACACGGTGGCATAAAACTGTCATGGTCTTTCCTTTGTCACATACATTGATATCTCTCCAGGCTTCTCTTTCAATGAGAATTTTTCATAGATATTTGAATTGATGAGTTTGAGACACTTTCATCATGCTGCATTTGGTGATTTTACAAACGTGCATTGACAGCAGTATTGCGGCAGAATCTTTAAAAGCAAAGAAGTTGTATGCATTGGAATTACGTGGAACGGTCTCATAGCTTTAGCTGACTCAACAGTCTTGTGTAAATCTTGCGGAACAGCGGTCTCTTCGTTCCTCTACAATTGTGAAATTCCTGTCGCACCTCAAAAAGCTGTGCCCACTCGTAAAATTCTTGTGTGTTGTCTCTTTAAGCAGCCCCAGGCTCATTGGAGGAGATCTTTACCTATGGCACTTGGCAATACTTTGATTTGATACCTAGATCAAGTCTAGGGACACGCGACAAACTATAGGATATGCAATACCACTGAAAACGTGTTTTGTGAAAAATAAAGTTGCATTCAAAATAAGCGAGACGGAGGATGTAAAATGAAAATCGTTGAAACATCGTAATGTCATTGCCTAGGGAAGCAGCTGTGGTCCCTATAAGAGCGCCGAGGGACGCTAAAGGGACGTGGACGCAAACCAACGTGGCGACGGAGCGAGCATATGCATGCCTCTACCACGAACTGCACTCAGTGGTGCTGAAAACAGGTGTGGGAGCCTCAAAAGAAGAGCAAAGGGATGCAGTCTTCTTACAGCGGAAAGAGTGCGTGGGACGGAAATTGACCAAAGGATGGCACAAGTGTACGTAGCATGTCCGCAGCAAGGATCGAGGCGTGGCACAAGTGATTTGAGGAAGGACGGATGTTGTTGGCTGTAACTTCCCCTTTTTATATTAATTGTTTGTTAATGAATGAAGCTCAGGCACCGGCTAGCTCGCGGTAGAATGTTTGCGAGGAAAGTCACAAAAAAAGAATTGTCTTGCTGCACTGTATTTATGCCGAGTGCGTGTTAGTTTTACTCAGATGAATATTTGCACCCCGACGTGTACGAGCATACAAACTGAGATTATTGCCCTAATCATGATTACAGTCTATATACATCTAGAGTTTATCTATGAAAGTTTACAATTCGCGTGAGCTAAAATGTCTGAATCAGTACGATGATTTTCTAGAGCGCCAAAGAATGTCTATGAATGCTGCGCTGTGTTGATAATCTATGTTGTCGCACAGATAAATATTTCATGAGCACGTAATATTAAATAGATTGAAAGAAATGTCAGACACTGTAAATCCACTTTATGTCGATTTATTCTAGTCTATGCACATCCCATAATTGTCTTAAAGAAGTAACCTTTCTTTCAGACGGGTGGAGTTAGTTACGTAAATTCAGCCAGAGTTTACAGCAAGATCCAGATTACACTATTTACTTTAACGCAGTTTAGGTATATTCCTCACAGTTTACACTATTCATCACTTAACTATCAGGTGAACTATTAATTGTCTATCGCATTGGGTCTAAGTTCAGTCTTTCGTTGATAATGATCAAATTAAGACAATATATTCGATTATTTTCCGAGTTTGAATTACTTGAAAGATATTTCCAAAGTTGCTGTTTTATCTCTTTCAGTTTTTAATCATTTCTAGCAGATCGCAAACCTTTAAAATGTAACAGACCATCTTGTATCGCCTACCAATATTACGTACGAGAGCACAAGTTCAGTTACGACACGACAAGGCAGGCGCCAGAAGCACATTAACAATGTACGACTTTAGCTTCTGTATTTCGCAGTGTCCTCAAAGAGTACTCACAAGGAGAATTCTTTGAGACAAGGAGTATTCTTTGAGGTCACTTGTTATACTCCGTGACCTACAAGTCTACTACCTTGCGATCTACTATTATTTTATCTTTGAACTAATGGATTCCATTTCTTTTTTATTCTTTTCCAAAACAATAAGCTACTTTGCTACCAAGATTCCTTTCTATTTCTTTTTATATTGCTTTCTTTTCAGTCTGCTTGCTACTAGTCTTGTAATGTTAGTGCAGAGGGACTTTGTTTTTCTTTTTATGAAATTTAGATGTTGGGCTTGGGGCTTGTATTGGGGTGTGAGGACTAAATTTATATTTTTCATTTTTGCGTCCAAAGGGTAGCGGCGTTACATGCCCGATACACGATCTCGAACGCCACGCCGCATTAATGGTACCATTGTCCAGTGGATGCCCTCATTATCGAAGACCGGCGAGTAACGGTGGCAGCCATCTTCCCAGAGGTCGGATTTACAGTCACTATTGAATTTCGACTTCTATGTAAGGTTCTTCAATTAGTTCGCAATGTCTTAAATCGCACTGTACCGAAATTCCAAGTGGTTAACATCGGAAGCTGCGGGAGGCTGTTTGTACATGATACTGTTGTATATAGAAAAGTCACAATGCTAGAAAATCGTAACGTAGTGTATACCTGCTGAGGAGCGGTGCTCGGTACAGTGATTGGCACGTAACCAAGTACAATGTTTTGTGCATGATTTGCGGCAAAACCACGTTGTTATTTAAATATACGATTGCTGAACAATTAGTGGGAACAATCACAGGCACGTAATACACTGGTACGAAAAACTGAAGGACGAAATGAACTTTCGGATGATGTGTCACTACCAATAACATATCTCGATGGATTCTGAACCGTACACAGAAAGAAATGCTAAGTATAGTACAGAAGGTAACTCAAAGAAATATGCAACGAAACGAACAGAAATGACACGTTTATTCAAAGACAATAATTACGCTGGAGTTACCGCGATTTGTGGTGGTACTCTGGGCGTAACAAACGGCGGGACGTGGTTCTTAATAGTGCATCTGATCACCACGGACGGCACTGCATGCTCTGGAACATGCTCCCACGCTGGCCACAAGTTTAGTAATGAGTTTTTGTGGTGGGGGTTCCAGTCCTTCATCAACAAGTTTGACAAATGCTGGATGGCCGTATGTGAATGTGGACGTGCTGGAATACGCCTCCCGAACGCATCCCACACGTGCTGCACTATTCGACGAGTTCGCGCATTGTCATCCATAAAAATGAAGTCTGGGCCAGATTCACCCCTGAAAAGACGCACATGAGGTGGGAGTACGGTGTCCCAGTAACGCCGACCACTGAGTGTACCGTATTCAAAGTTCTGAAGGTAAGGACTCCCATCCTACATTATGTCTCCCCACACCATAACACTTGGACCATCAACACAATCATATTCGACAATGTTCCTTGGGTGCATTACGTGTTCACACCCTCGCCATATGAAGATACGTCCAGAATCACAACTCAGACTGAATCTGCTCTCATATGGGAAGAGCCTGCGACACCATCCTTCGTTTTTATTAAAAATGAAACTCCTCCAGCTGTACTTGAGATTTCAAATTTATTTGGCTACTAGTTCCGACGTTGCGTCAACGCCATCTTCAGGCCCGTACACTTTGATGATATCAATTATGTGTGGCTGAGTACTAGAAGTCCGCGGTGAGACCAATACGTGCTCCACATGAATGGCATGCAGTAACTTCCTTCGTTGTTCCAATCCCTATACTCCTGGCACAATCTTAAATGGTGTCGCCGATTGCGGGTGTCAACGGAACACAACGTGCGGTTTGTCGGGCAAAGAGACCAACCCGAAGCACTCGCCGTGCTACTGTGGTGTGTGACATTGCCTGCCTTGAAGAACTGTAAAATGTGGTTGCAAAAGCACCCTCTGTTTGGCGTGGGACCCTTCTTGCCTGTTGCACAATGTAGCGGACATCTGCTACTGTAGCTGACAACAGTCCACCAACTCCTCTACTTAGAGCAGCAGTGCCTGCGGTTCAGAACGCTCCCCATGCACGTGAAACAACGCTGTGACCAATACCAAACCCCTGGGCTACATTTCTTACACTTCGTTCTCCCTTCGGTTATCTAATTTTTCTCCCCCGTGTGAAGTCGTCCGGATGTTGTGGCTCCAAGCACTATGGGACTTAACATCTGAGGTCATCAGTCCCCTAGACTTAGAACTACTTAAAGCTAATTAACCTAAGGACATCACACACATTCATGCCCGAGGCAGGATTCGAATCTGCTACCGTAGCAACAGCGCAGTTCCGGACTGAAGCGCCTAGAACACAGCAGCCGGCTCCGGATGTTGTGTCTTGGTCATATTGTAATGAAGAACATCACCATAATGCACCGTATCTAGCCATTGATTGACACGCACACACTGTCTTTTCTCGTTCCTTCAACTTCATCGCGTTCCGAGGCCAGCCCCATTCGGCGCTATAGCCACGCTGACCTTAAAACGTTCAACTTTCTGCTCACATCTAGGAGACTTCTGGCAACAAGCTTCGGCATATTCATTCACTTTCACTGAGTAGAAAATACGTTATATTAAGTTATCTATCTCGTCCTTAAGTTTTGCAGAGTAGTGTATAAGAATGCTTATGTACGCAATTACATCATGAAAAATTTCCAATACGCTTATTCCTAATAGAACTGATGCATTTTCCGTCATGCGGTGAAAGTCTTTTAGATTGCAATTCATGAAATGTACCGTGGGATATGTTTTAAGAATAATACGTCGTATATCTTCATGGGAATGGCTAAATTTCAATGAAATAAACGCAAAGGATGAACTACCGCTGTTTTATTTGACCATTAGAATTTATGAATTACTCATATTACGGACGTGTGCATGTGTATCTGGTGTGAAATATGGGTGAAATAGATATTAGTGTCACTGGCGTCGAGAAACACCTGAAATCGTTAAGAATGATAGCTCCAAGGCTCGATGGAATCAGAGTCTATATCTAGTTCTCAGCTGAGTTAGCCCTTCCGTTAAATCCCTCGAACAAAAAACAATGTTCAGTAGTTGGTAGGAAGCACAGATCACACCTGTCAACAAGAAGTGTAGCCGAAGTGATCCACAAAACTACCGCCCAATACCCTTAACACCCATTTGTTGTAGAATCTTAGAACATATTCTGAGATCAAATATAATGAGGTATCTCGAACAGAACGACCTTCAGCACGCCAACTAACATGGATTTCGAAAACGCAGATTGTGTGAAACCCTTTCGCACTTTCCTAGCATGACATCTTGAAAGCCATGGATAAAGGAAATCAGGTAGATGCAGTATTTCTCGATTTCCGAAAATCATTTGACTCAGTATCACGCCTACGCTTATTATTGAAAGTGCGGTCACATGGGGTATCAGACGAAATATGTGACTGTATTGAGGCTTTATTGGTAGGGAGGACGCGGCATGTTATCTTGGGTGGAGAGTCATCAACAGATGTAGAGGTAAGCTCGGGTGTACCTCAGGGAAGCGTGTTGGCTCCCTTGCTGTTCATGTTGTATATTAATGACCTTGCAGACAGTATTAACAGTAACCTCAGACTTTCTGCAGATGATGCAGAAATATAGTCTCATCGAAGCTGTACAGATATTCAGTCAGGCCTTGATAAGACTTCAAAGTGGTGTAAAGACTGGAACTTGCCTTAAATATCCAAATACGTAAAATTATGCTTTTCTCAAAACAAAAAGCATAGTATCCTATGAACATAATATTAGTAAGTCACACTTAGAATCTATGAACTCTTTCAAATGTTTAGGTGCAACACTCAGAAGGGACAGGAAATGGAAGGATCACATAGGCTCAGTCGTGCGTATAGCGGGTAGATGACCTTTCTTTATTAGTAGAATACTAGGGAAAAGCAAACAGTCTACAAAGGAGATTGCTTACGAATCACTCGTGCAACCAAACCTAGAATATTGCTGAAGTGGGTCGTGCGCGTGCCAAACAGGACTGGCGGGGGATATTGTACGTACACAGAGAAGGACAGTACGAATGATTACAGGTTTGTTTGACTGGCGGGAGAGTGTCACTGAGACTTTGAAAAAACTGAACTGGCGAACTCTTGAGGATAGACGGAAACTATCCTGAGAAAGTCTACTAATAAACGTTCTAGACTTTAAAAGATGACTCTAGGAACATACTACAACCGCGTGCACATCGCTTCCATAGGATTCGTGAGAATAAGATTACATTAATTACAGCACACACAGGAATATTTAAACAATCATTTCCCCACCCTCTATACGTGAATGGAACGGGAAAAACCCCTAATAAACGGCACAGTGAGACGTACCCTCTGCCACGTTCTTCAAGTGGTTGGCAGAGTATAGATGCAGATGTTGTTGTTGTGGTCTTCAGTCCTGAGACTGGTTTGATACAGCTCTCCATGCTACCCTATCCTGGGCAAGCTTCTTCATCTCCCAGTAGTTACTGCAACCCACATCCTTCTGAATCTGCTTAGTGTATTCATCTCTTGGTCTCCCTCTACGATTTTTACCCTCCACGCTGCCCGCCAATACTAAACTGGTGATCCCTTGATGCCTCAGAACATGTCCTACTAACCGGTCCCTTCTTTCTGTCAAGTTGTGCCACATACTCCTCTTCTCCCCAATTCTATTCAATACTTCATCATTAGTTATGTGATCTACCCATCTAATCTTCAGCATTCTTCTGTAGCACCACATTTCGATAGCTTCTATTCTCTTCTTGTCCCAACTATTTATCGTCCATGTTTCACTTCCATACATGGCTACACTCCATACAAATACTTTCAGAAACGACTTCCTGACACTTAAATCTATACTCGATGTTAACAAATTTCTCTTCTTCAGAAACGCTTTCCTTGCCATTGCCAGTCTACATTTTATATCCTCTCTACTTCGACCATCATCAGTTATTTTGCTCCCCAAATAGCAAAACTCCTTTACTACTTTAAGTGCCTCTTTTCCTAATCTAATTCCCTCAGCATCACCCGACTTAATTCGACTACATTCCATTATCTTCGTTTTTTTTTTTGTTGATGTTCATCTTATACCCTCCTTTCAAGACACTGTCCATTCCGTTCAACTGCTCTTCCAAGTCCTTTCCTGTCTCTGATAGAATTACAATGTCATCGGCGAACCTCAAAGTTTTTATTTTTCTCCATGGATTTTAATACCTACTCCGAACTTTTCTTTTGTTTCCTTTACTGCTTGCTCAATATACAGATTGAATAACATTGGGGAGAGGCTACAACCCTGTCTCACTCCATTCCCAACCACTGCTTCCCTTTCGTGCCCCTCGACTCTTATAACTGCCATCTGGTTTCTGTACAAATTGTAAATAGCCTTTCGCTCCCTGTATTTTACCCCTGCCACCTTTAGAATTTGAAAGAGAGTATTCCAGTCAACATTGCCAAAAGCTTTCTCTAAGTCTACAAATGCTAGAAACGTAGGTAAGACAAGTCGTAAAGTCAGTATTGCCTCACGTGTTCCAATATTTCTACGGAATCCAAACCGATCTTCCCCGAGGACGGCTTCTACTAGTTTTTCCATTCGTCTGTAAAGAATTCGCGTTAGTATTTTGCAGCTGTGACTTATTAAACTGATAGTTCGGTAATTTTCACATCTGTCAACACCTGTTTTCTTTGGGATTGGAATTATTATATTCTTCTTGAAGTCTGATGGTATTTCACCTTTGTCATACATCTTGCTCACCAGATGGTAGAGTTTTGTCAGGACTGGCTCTCCCAAGGCCATCAGTAGTTCTAATGGAATGTTGTCTACTCCCGGGGCCTTGTTTCGACTCAGGTCTTTCAGTGCTCTGTCAAACTCTTCACGCAGTACCTTATCTCCCATTTCATCTTCATCTACATCCTCTTCCATTTCCATAATATTGTCCTCAAGTACATCGCCCTTGTATAGATCCTCTATATACTCCTTCCACCTTTCTGCTTTCCCTTCTGTTCTTAGAACTGGGTTTCCATCTGACCTCTTAATATTCATACAAGCGGTTCTCTTATCTCCAAAGGTCTCTTTAATTTTCCTGTAGGCAGTATCTATCTTACCCCTAGTGAGATAAGCCTCTACATCCTTACATTTGTCCTCTAGCCACCCCTGCTTAGCCGTTTTGCACTTTTCTGTCGATCTCATTTTTGAGACGTCTGTATTCCTTTTTGCTTGTTTCATTTACTGCATTTTTATATTTTCTCCTTTCGTCAATTAAGTTCAATATTTCTTCTGTTACCCAAGGAGTTCTACTAGCCCTCATCTTTTTACCTACTTGATCCAGATGCAGATGTAGACGTAGATAAAACACGATATCCCTAAAAACATTGGTTTAAAATACTTATTCAACAAGAGCTATTGTGAATAAATTATACAAATACCTCACACTATTTTCATTGACATACTGAATTGTCTCCTTATCCGTATATAGTAACATAACTTGTGTGTTGTGGGAATGTTGCAGCCCACATGTGAAGATACATGGCCTCAGTACCATGATATGATGACCGTTGAAATCTATAACGATTTTAAGTGCAGCACACATAGTTTTTTTTAATTTTCTGAGCGAATCGAAGATAAATACTATTGTTTGCTAGTTCAGGTTCCCATGGACTTTCTATCTAATGTACTGACAGGAACAGTATAAGTATTTTGGAAGTATGTGTAAGAGCTGAGATACTTATCTTCAAGCGTTAATACTCTATCTGCATTCAGTTGCAGTCCAGGGTCGAGTATAGAAAGTAAAATTGTACAGTACAGAAACTAAATAATAATATTTGTTTCACGAATAGATGTAAACCATTCTTGGGTTGAATTGTTTTCAAGAGCTAGATAACCTCTAAAAACAAAATGTTTATTCGTGGGGATGAGCCCACGACTGGTGCATGTTGTACAGTTCGTGTTAAGGGACGCAGTGACGGCAGTATTTTCATTTACGACAGAAGCTTTCAAAAAGCTGCAAAAATTTTTATTTTTCGTTTGCTATCTTTGTAGGAACAACAGAAGCAAACGATTTACATTGTTGGAGGCTCCCCGCAAACTCTCTCTACCGGTAAACCCTTGTGACTAATGCTGGGTACTGTTTGCTAATGATTGTTTATGAGAACAATAAAACTTGCCGCGCGGGATCATTCCGTTTGCAATGGCGTGTACACCAGCTCCATGAAAGTTACTTTCTTTGTCAGTCGATACTCGTTACTCGCGTGCGGTGGGCAAATTTATTCCCTTGTCAGACTTCCGAAGTCGCCGCAGCAAGCACGAATGACATTTGCGTCAAGTTTTATTCTCATGCTAATGGCATCTGAAGGTCGAGAGAGCGACGAGAAGCTAAACACGTCAGCTCTAAGCAAACAAACACATTCACATGACTGTCAGAGCTTCAGCTGCTCATGTTGGCGCCTGTGCGTTAGGCAAACCAAATAACGGTGCAACTGCGCGGGTGGCAGATACAGTGGTTTACAGGCGTTTTCTTCTAGGTGGGAGTGTTATGCGCCACGTACTATGCCACAAAAATTTCACTGCTGATTACGGCGTTATACAAAAATAGCGTAAAACAGAAGTTCAACATTTCTAACCGGATCGGAGAACTAACCGAGATGCTACACTTCGCAAGCAAATGTTGTAACCTTGTATAAAAATAAAACCAAGTTCTAAAATTCATTTGTGAAAAACAGAGGCACTTTAGGAAAACTGGCACACGTTAAGTAACCGTATTTATCGTGCTACATGATACAGCGTATAGTTATCTTAGGAGTAAGATACACATAACCAGATGTTTGTCCACAACATAGATTTCTTCCCCTCCCCCTCCTCCCCCCATCCCCCCAGTCATGTGATAGTTGCCTGCAAAAATGGGAGAAATACATGCACTATGAGAATTTTGATCTTACAAAGCAAGCTGTGAAAAGATAGCAATATACTTCAGTCATGCAACGATTACGGTTCGATGTTGACAACAAGCGCAGTTAACTATGCTCACTGCAGATATTCCTATTTTATGGCACCATGACTCTTATGTTCGCTCAAAACAATCGGTTAGCTGGCATCCTGACTGTATAACTTTGCCTTCTTAAAAGAAAAAAAAGTCCTAATCTCTTTAACTAACCAGGCATGTTTTGGCATCTGCATGCAATCTTCTGTGGGTTTCACATTATTTCTTAGAGCTTGTCCTTTACCTTCTGAGATCGACGGATCGTATTCTTAGATGGACTTGTGAACAGAGCATGTATATTTTATTGCTTTATTACCCTTACATTTATCTGTGTAAGGTTTCTTTGTGAAACACTGTTATTATTTCATAAACACTGCAGTATCACTCCAAACGACAAACATCAGACATGCTAGAAGCTATCAAAATACAGCTAGGCAGCAAATAAATGCTCTGAACATATGCATCAACTGCAGAAATTACACCGCCAATGTAAATTTTGTCAACATACTCACTTTGAATTTCTTTCTTGAAAGCTCTCACAAGGCATTGGAAGATCTGTGGTACGACGTGACAGTAGCACTTTGCCATATGTTATGTCTCTCTTACTGCTCGTAAAACTTATTATGTCTGGTTTATTTGTCAGAACCTGTGATTATCCCCAATGCACACCATACAAAACATGGAACAAGGAGGCTTATCACAGTTCATGTGCAACACTACTTAAGAAGCCGGCCGCTGTGGCCGAGCGGTTCTAGGCGCTTCAGTCCAGAACCGCGCTGCTGCTACGGTCGTAGATTCGAATCCTGCCTCGGGCATGGATGTGTGTGATGTCTTTAGGTTAGTTAGGTTTGAGTCGTTCTAAGTCTAGGGAACTGATGACCTAAGATGTTAAGTCCCATAGCGCTTGGAGCCATTTTTTGAACTACTTAACACAACACGGTTTGATCCTCCTGCATGTCCCTGTATTGTTGCACAGCTTCAAAATGCCTAACAGTTCTGACCTACAGAAATGAGCTTCATAGCTGAAAAAAGTTACTTGAAACACCAAGATAGTAGTCCAACTGCCCCTGAACAGACATGACAGTTAATCATTGTTTACACTCACTCAGTTAAAACTATCACCAGATTACAAATCGC
Source organism: Schistocerca serialis cubense (assembly GCF_023864345.2). NCBI lineage: Eukaryota > Metazoa > Arthropoda > Insecta > Orthoptera > Acrididae > Schistocerca > Schistocerca serialis. The sequence goes on from NC_064639.1 coordinate 763,131,868, forward strand.
CACAGACAAAATATTAGTAATAGATTAATGAAATTTTATGATCGCTCTAAAACTAATCTGACTCATTAAATTTCTGCAGCTTCAGTGTCACAGTTTAACTTTTACTCGCAATTATCTGATTTTAGCTCATTTATGTTCCGTGGTAACTATAAGGAGCTATCATAAAATTTCCGTTTCCGGGTGTAGCTACAGGATAGACGCAACCCAGAGCGACTAAGATGCGGGAATATAAACACCTACATGTAGGCAAGGGGTTAGTGTTGCCTTCGAACGGAAATATATTGATCGCCCCTTATAATTATTCTCTGTATAAATGGTCTATAGCGAATAGTTTAAAAAGTGGTATCCACCAGCAAATCCTACTGAGTTTTGAAGGCAACAGAATGCCGCTTAGCGGCCTTCTGAGACCGCCGATTGCGTCCTTCAGGCCACTACGCACACTATGCGCGCGCATTCATTGTCATCTAACGCATCGACAAAATTCCGGATTTCACGCAATTTTTATTCAACGATCTCATCTTTACTAATTTTGCTGCCTGCTGGTCCTCAGTTAACAAGAATTTTCTAAATGATTTCATGGTCCCACAGCTGGTTCAATTTGAGACCTTTATTTGCGATACTGCAGGTGTTAGGCTGTTTTCAAACATGTCGTAACAGCTGAAACGGTAGCAACGCACATATAGGTTAAAAATTCACTCAGTAATGGAACCATATTGCTATTCAGAAAAAATCACAATATTTGGCAAAAGAAAGTAATGTTTTAAAAGAATGAAATTGTGGGAAGAAGGATACTCTGTCCTCGACACATTTTTTGATGCTGCTGTTTGTTATCGGCAAGCTTTTGAGTGCAATACGTGAGAGAATCTGTAGCATCGGTAGAAGCTCCTCAAGTAAACACACGGTGCAGCCACCTGGCGTCACACTCGTCCAGAGTTAGTCTGTGCGTCCTCTACCACTGCCGAAGCCATCGCGATGAAGCTGTTAATTTATTACGCACTGCATCGCTCCTGCCACTCCCTATATTGTACTTTAAGTTTCCACTAGCCATTTGTCAAATTGTTTCGTGTGCTTACTATATTCTTTTTCTCGGTAGGGAGTGTAAACCAACCACTGAGGCAAAACCTGATTGTATCAGTATCCTATGTTATCCATTGTTTTAATTTTTCTTGTACGCCTAGAGTATGTTTAGTTGTGTTGAACCACTGGTAGCTTGAATAAAACACTGTAGTACAATCCGAAAATGTACATGTTACTTTCACGTGCTTAGAAACAGGTATCTAAGAGGGCTATTCGGAAAGTAAGGAACGATAGGTCGCGAAATGGAAACCACAGTGAAAATCTAAACCGATTTATTTGCAGCGGTTAGCTACACCTTCCAGCTACTTCTCTACACAATCGCCGCCTAGACTTAGACATCTGTCGTAGCGTTGTACCAACTTTTCAATTCCCTCGTTATACAACACAGCCGCCAGTGCTTTACGACAATTTTCTACTCTGGACTGCAGCTCGTTGTCTGTGTCAAAATATTGTCTTCATAGCCAGCGGTTCATTTGAGCAGAGATGAACCTCAGCGTTAGCCAGTTACGGGCTGTATTGTGGGTGATCAAACACTTCCCATCAAAAACCCTGCAGGAGCAGCTTCATTGCCCATGCAGAGTGCGGCCGAGAATTTTCGTGTAGAACGAACCACATGACATTTATGTTATGTGGATTGCATAGCTTCAGGCGAAATCTTTCTCCAGGCCCTCATACTTGACGCGAGACGCTAATTTCTAGCCATCTTTACGTTCTCACTGTGAGCTCAGAACTGAAAAGAGTGACGTGATGCGATCGACGGGCCTACTAGACAGTGCCCAACGCATCTGTGCAAAGCTTCATCAGATTTTCACTGTATTTTCCATTTCGCGACCGATCGTTCCTTACTTTCCGAATAGCTCTCGTACAAGAGAATTGAAGGATTACTTTTTTTAAACCGCGTAATTGCCTGCCTTTACGACTTAGAGGTTTTAAATTTGGCCCAAAGGTGCGTACAAACTTCCTCTATAATGGTGCAAAAGCGCGGTGCCCTGCGACGTCGTACTAGAGCTCGGCGACGTTTAGAACAGTAAGGTGTCGACACAGGCGAAGAAAACGCCAGTGCTCAGAAATTCATCTGGCGTGTAAGGCGTATTAATGATGTCAAATTGGCACAAAATTTTACTAAAATTCTGCCCAACGTCACTGTGGATGTGTCATACGATGGGAAGGTCGTAAGAGCTCCTCTTATGCACATTTTACCCTTTCTTTTGATGCCTCTGCGATGGAGGTCAGAACCGCGACGCCCAGCGTTGAGATTACGTGACTTTCTTATGAGAGCTCGACGACAACTTTTCAGATCACCTCTTTTCTTGGCATATTGATTCCCACACATCTCGTGCTCAAATAAGACAGTATGTGGTGTGATGAGCAACATGATGACCTTCCTGACAACCACTGACACTGCTGATACTCTCGAAAGTTTCAGCCCTTCTCTAAGGACGTTAAGGGCCTGTATCCCCATTGGACCTGATCACACCCAATCGGAGTGCAGCGCGACCACAATTTTTGCTCTCGTTCACAGGTTGGAACCACTGGGACCGTTAAAACCCATTTGACGACATCTGAACGCGATCCGAAGCAGAGAAAGGTGCTCCCTCCGGTTTCACATCCTCGGCGGTATGATCACTGGAGGGTGGGACACTGAAATATGTGTGAATAAAACGACAAGAACAATGGGAGGGATGTCAAAGGGTCGCCTGCACAGGCACCTACTACTTCTTTACCTGTTGTTTCTGTTTTTAAAATCCTCAGTAAAGGTGGGCGGGTGCAAACGAGGGTTTTGCCGAACTTGGAGATCTCAGATTGACCCTTTGACACTACATTCACGCTTATGCCAGTGTCACCGATACTACGTGATTACGCCAGGGGTGGTCTGGAAAGGCATAAGCACTATTTCCTGCTTCGGATCACGTTCAAAGATCGCCGAATAGTTTTGAATGGTCCGTAGGGGTTCCAACCTGAACAAGAGAGCAAAAACTGCAGCAGAATTATACTCTAAAGAGGTGTTGTCCCGTTCATTGGGAATGCAGCATCTTAATTTCCTCAGAGGAGGATTGAAACGTCAGAGAGTGTCAGCAGTGTTAAATGTTGTCAAGAACGTCGATCTGACTCTCGTCGCACTGCAAACTGTCGTTCTTGACCGCGAGATGTTTGGGGATCAACGCCCCAAGGAATGGGGTGTTTCCAGTGGCACTATTTATGCCACACCCTGAGGTCCTTTCATGTCTATTTTAGCGGCAATGAGTCCGAAATCTTTTCCCCACGTGAGAAAACCGCGTGATTTCAATGGTTGGCGTCGCGGTTCTGACTTCCATCCCAGAAACGTCGAAAGAAGGGGTGAAATGTTTTTGGTAAGAGGGGCTAGACGACCTTCCCACCGTCTGACATGTCACGGGGCCGTTGAGCAGAATTTTAGTGAATTTTGCTGCCACTGGACAACTTTAATCCACTTTACACCTCCCATGAACGTTTGAGATCTGTCCTTTTTTTTGGTACGTGTCCCACCTTGCTGTTTGACGCGTCTCCGAAGCTGAGGGTGACGTCGCAGGCGCCACCCTCTTGCACCTTTATATAGGAAAGGTTGTAGGCACTTTTGAGTCTTATTTCAATCTTCTGCGTCACGATAGAAGACATTGTGGGGTCTCAAACACGTGGTCCTTTAAATCTGTAGCGCAAAGTACAGATGTCTTCCTATACTATTCAAACGGCATTCCGCGTCCATTCGAATAAATTTCGATCTACTAGGCCTCCACGTTAAGCACTTTCTACACGGAAATGGGAAAATCGAAACGCTTACGTTAGAGAGGCAGATTGTACTCCAATTCTCCTCCGTACCAATACTGAAAAGGAGCAACATCCGTCTACGTTTACTCGTGTTGCTTACTGTATCCGTGTATAACGGAATGAGAGAATACTATCCAGATATATTGCCGACAAGATGAACTACTAAAGAAATGGCGTAAATACGAAGAATAGCGAAATTACACATTACAAAGACCTATGTGCGTCAAACTGTTTACAACCTGTTTACAGCCTTCCTTTTAGTATGTTGATTAGCGGATTTCTTAGTACCGTGATGAACTCACACTAGTATCAAGCAGTAATACACACTATATTCGTTTGGTATATTATCTTGCACGACAGTGGAACAATTTAAGCCCTTAAGTTGCTCGTTTGTGCAGACATTTTTAAAGAAAGAGCATCTCAGTGCTGTGTTTTCCAAGCTGGTGGGTCTTGGATCGTTTTAGAAATACTGTGCTTACAGCTTCATAAATTACATTACATCACCATGAACGCAGCCGCTAGCTGCACTTGGTATAAAATGTGATGTGCTTGTAAATGTCAAACATCTGCAGATTAGCCTGTCGTGGCTCGAAAACTAACTAATGGGAGTGTTGACGTTTTGAAATGCATTATAAAGCGTCTGGTTCCGGTATTAATTCAAAGCACCCGCTATATAAAGTTTGGTGCAATTCATGTGACAGTGAAGTGCAAGCTGAAGGCTTAATACGCAGCATCGTTACACGAAAACACTGCATTCAAAAATAAGTAGCGGGTAAATGTCATTGTTGCTAAGTTTACTTGTTGCAGAAATGCAACAATATATTATTTTACAGCCGTATTCCGCAATTTTTCGCCAACTCACTACGCCTGGTTTCACGATGTTAGAGTTATTTTGCACGCTGCCTATACGAGAGTTTTTCAGGAACCTGATCAAGATTCTGTGATATCATCTGGCCTCCAAGAACAGCAGATTTGTACGCTTCCTTTCCTTCGTAGCGCTTAATGTTTGGGTCGGCGTGGTTCCCGCAGATACGATGGACGAATAAAAACTAAGAGCTAGCAATGAGAACTCAGGCGACAAACTGGACTTGCGCACAAGAAGAACGATGTCATCTACACCACAACGCTGATAATTTTGGATACAGTGTATCAAGAAGCTGTTCTGTAATAGCAAAATATATGTTAGTTTGGCGATAGATCCTAGTTCTCATCCCATTTTAATCTAGATTTTCGTGAGCTTTCCCTTGGCCGGGAGGCAAATGCCGGAACTATAAATCTTCTCTGTACATTATAAATTCTTATATCTTCTCTATTTATTATAAATTTGTACTAGTTCTGCCCCACTTACAACTCTCCTGGAATTTCGTTGGAAATATCCTAACAGAAAAGGGAGCATTTAACGTACCGCCGCTATCGATGCCATTAGAGATGGAGCACAAGCTCGAATTGTTTCAAGCATAGTGAAGGAAATCAGCTGTGCCGTTTCAAAGGTATCACTGCGGTATTTGCCTGGAGCGATTTAGGAAAATCACGGTGTAAGTGGATCTGGACGGTCGGACGCGGTTTTCAACGGTCGTCCTCTCGAACGCAGTGTGGTAACCAATACGCTACCTCGAATGCTAAATAAATGTCCTGATTCTACAGTGGGCTCGAACTCGATCTACCTCTTGGGATGGATAGTGAAAAAAATGAAATTAAATGATTGTACGGCATTGATGGTGGGAAGTCCCCACCTCGGGAAGTTCGGCCGCCGAGTTGCCAGACTTTTCAGTTGACGCCACACTGGGCGGCTGGCGTCTCGATGATGATGAAATGATAGTGAAGAGAACACCACACCAGGTCGTCGAGCGGAGAAAATCTTCGATCCGGCCAGGAATCGAAGCCAGGCTCGCTGTATGGCCGTGAGAGGCGCTGCCCCTTCAGCTACGAAGCGGGGTCCAGCGCTACATGTTTTTCTTTTACTATCATTCACATTTTGCCAGTATATCTTGTGCCTATCAGCCAGTACTTTCTTTCGCTCCTCCGACAGAACCTCTTTCTTTGTGTCCTCAGCTCTAGTTAGACTTTTAAAATGTTCACAGCTTTGATCACATTAGTTTGCATGTTCCTGTTACTGATACTGTTTTCCAGGATATAAATTTGCCTGAAATCCTTCTCACATTTCTTGAACTATATCAATTTTTTCTGTGCGACTTATCAAATTCCAAATACTATCACTCTTCAGATCACCAATCAGTTCAAATTGTATGACAGGTATCTCTACCTTATCATGTTTTTTATTCTACCTCCCTGTACCTGTCCTTCATAGCCCGTCATGGTGTTCGTCCGTCAACTCGATTGTTACCTACAATCATGGTCAAAATCCTGCAGTCTCGTTTTACCAGTTAACAGGTTAATGCTCATGTAGCTATCGTCAAGTTCTCTGTTACTTATACTGCTGAACACTGAAACTGGAACACCAGGAATGCGAGCAAATAACGAAATTTCAGCTGTTATGTGTATACTGTATAGTATATCAGGATGAATACATGATTAAATTTTCAGGCGATCTGGATACATAGAAGCCACTAAATTCAGTAGTCTGAGTTGCACGACAGCAAAACGTCATCAACTAAAGCCAATCTGAGCGTGGAAGGCAGATCACTCCATACTGCTTGAGCTCTGTGCCTGACGTCGAAGATGGCACGCAATCACCAGCTATGACAAGTGAGAAATGTAACGCCTGCTGCTGAATAATTCCAACAGCAGGCATTATAATTCTGACATGTTACGACCAGTGATTGTGTGCTATCTCCGACTGTGACCCAGAGATGATTACGCCAGATGTCCCCTGTGAGGAGGACGACTGTAATTTAGTAACTCTGATTCCTCGGAGCTTCCACTCACAGCAGCACCAGGATTTGTCCTGAAACATGCCGTGATGCCACTCTCGTGTCCAGTATTGTCTGTCAGTATACCTTGGATAAATATGTTCCAAGCAATATCTTAAGGGATGGGAAAATACCCACTGTGGTTTAATGGCTGTGTTAGAAAACTGCTATGCAAACAAAGACAGCTTCATCAGAGGTTCAGCACCCAAACAAAAGTTGAACCAAGTGGAAAAGAGCCTAAGGAGAACAATGAGACAAGTGTTCAATGACTTTGAAAGCAAAATTTTGTCAATCGACCTGTGTAAAAACCGTAAGAGGTTTTGGACTTACGCGAAATCAGTAAGCAATTCGAAATCCTCTGTTCATTCACTCGGTGCCCATACTGCCACCAAAACGGAAGATAATAGACAGAAGGCGAAATTCTGAATTGGGTCTTCCACAATTTTTTCACCGCGGAAGATCGTAACACGGTCCCTCTTTCAATCATCGTACAAATGCTGAAATGGCAGATACCGGAGCAATCGATCGCGGATTAGAAAAGCAACTATAATCGCCTGGTAGTGGAAAGACGTCAGCGCCACATGAGATACCTATAACATACAGAAAGACTGTGTCAAAGAACTTGCTCCTCTTCTAGCAGCAGCTTATCGTAGATCACTGGAGCAACGAAAATTACGCAACGAGTGGAAAAAGCGCAGCTCATTCCTTTTTCAAGAAGGGCCGTAGGACAGATTTACATACTTATAGCCCTCTATCGCTGACGTTAATCTGTTGGAGAATTATGAAACGTGTTACATCCCAAGTTTTTGGAGAACGAAAATCTCAATGAAAATCAACATAGATGTCGCAAAGAGACACCTTGCGAACTCAGGTCGCTGTGTTCCAACAAGGGATTCATAGGTCTGTAGCGGCGAACTGGCTGACGCCGTGTTCCTTGGCTTCGGGGAGGCATTTGACACCATCTCGCAATGCCGTTTAGCAAGATACAGAGGTAATTTCCGTAATATTCCAAGGAAGTGTGATAGGACCGTTACTGTTCGTAGTGTACACTGAGGCGCCAAAGAAACTGGTATGTGGATGCTTATTTAATTACAGGGATACGTAAACAGGCAGCATACGGCGCTGCTGTCGGCGCTGAAATTCTAATGATTTGCAGAGTCCAGCATGTAGTAGGGGAGATGGGAACACCTTAACGCGGATTTCTTTTCGGAATGTTTTAAATTCGTTTGTTAGATTTATCGCGTTTAAAACTGTTTAGTCTTATAACACGATTTTTAAAGTATAACTTTGTACACGCACACACACACACACACACACACACACACACACACACTGATGAGCCAAAACATTGTGAACATCTGCTTAATAGCTTGTTTGTCCGCGTTTATAACGAAGTACACCACTCATTTTGCGTATCAGGGATCCGACAGTTTGTTCGTTGGTTTGTGAAGGTATGTGGCATTAGATGTCTTTGCATGGGTCATGTAATTCGAATAAATAATGACCCGCTGATTTCCATACACGGTTTTGGCGCCCAATAGCGACCCATATGGGTTTCATAGGGTATACACATCAGGCGAATCTGGTAGCCGAGACATCAAACTTGAGTTCACTACATCGCTCCTCACCATTGTAGCACGTTTTTGGCTCCGAAACACGGACAGTTATACTGCTGAAAGATGACATCGACGTCGGGGAAGCCATCAAGCGTGAAGGGATGCAGATGGTTTGCAGCTGTCAGCGTGTCTTCGATTACTACCACAGGTCCCTTCCAAGCGCAGGATTATGTCTCCCACAGCATGATACTGCTTCCACCAGCCTGCATCCGTCAAGCTCTGCACGTTTCGAGCCGTCGTTCACACCGATGAAGGCGTTTATGAAGACGACCATCCAACTAGCGCAGCAAAAATGTGATTCAGCAAAAGAGCCGACACGTTTCCATTGACCGAAGGTCGAATCTCGATGGTCCCGTGCCCACTGCAGTCGTACGTTACGATGTCGTTGGGTCAACATGTGAACATGTAGGGGTTGTCTGCTGCGGAGCTCCAAGTTCAACAATGCACGATGTACGGTGTGCTTCGATACACTCGCAGCGTGCGCTAACATTGTGCTCTTTCGGCAGAGATAGCACAGATCACCATCTGTCCTACTTTACAGAGCAGACAAGCCTCCGAACCCCACCTTCTATGAAGAGTCGTGGATGTCCAACCACTTAGCGCCTAATGATGATTTCGCTGTCCTTCTACCTCTTTCCGCAGATGCTCACGACAGTAGCATGTGAACACTCGACCAGCTTCGCAGTTTTTGAGATACTCGTTCACAGGCCCTGCATAATAATAATGTTCTTTCTTCAGTGACGCATATCTCAATGGATTTCACCGTTTGCAGCTCATATCTTCACTAGGGTGATGTCCCGTCCGTGTCGGCTCCGCTTATATACACTACTGGCCATTAAAATTGCTACACCTAGAAGAAATGCAGATGATAAACGGGTATTCATTGGACAAATATATTATGCTAGAACTGACATGTGATTACATTTTCACGCAGTTTGGATGCATAGATCCTGAGAAATCAGTACCCAGAACAAACACATCTGGCCGTAATAACGGCCTTGATACGCCTGGGCATTGGGTCAAACAGAGCTTGGATGGCGTGTACAGGTACAGCTGCCCATTCAGCTTTTACACGATACCACAGTTCATCAAGAGTAGTGACCGGCGTATTGTGACGAGCCAGTTGCTCGGCCACCATTGACCAGACGTTTTCATCGGTGAGAGATCTGGAGAATGTGCTGGCCAGGGCAAAAGTGGAACATTTTCTGTATCCAGAAAGGCCCATACAGAACCTGCAACATGCGGGCGTGCATTATCCTGCTAAAATGTAGGATTTCGCAGGGATCGAATGAAGGGTAGGTCACGGGTCGTAACATATCTGAAATGAAACGTCCACTGTTCAAAGTGCCGTCAATGCGAACAAGAAGTGACCGACACGTGTAACCAATGGTACCCCATACCATCACGCAGGGTGATACGCCAGTATGGCGAGGACGAATACACACTTTCAATGTGCGTTCACCGCGATGTCGCCAAACACGGATGCGACCATCATGTCGCTGTAAACAGAACCTGGACTCATCCGAAAAAAATGACGTTTTGCCATTCGTGCACCCAGGTTCGTCGTTGAGTACACCATCGCAGGCGCTCCTGTCCGTTATGCAGCGCCAAGGGTAACCGCAGCCATAGTCTCCGAGCTGATAGTCCATGCTGCTGCAAACGCCGACAAACTATTCGTACAGATGGTTGTTGTCTTGCAAATGTCCCCACCTGTTGACTCAGGGATCGAGACGTGGCTGCACGATCCGTTACAGCCATGCGGATAAGATGCCTGTCATCTCGACTGCTAGTGAAACGAGGCCTTTGGGATCCAGCACGGCGTTCTGTATTACCCCCCTGAACCCATCGATTCCATATTCTGCTAACAGTCATTGGACCTCGACCAACGCGAGCAGCAATGTCGCGATATGATAAATCGCAATCGCGATAGGCTACAATGCGACCTTTATCAAAGTCGGATACGTGATGGTACGCATTTGTCCTCCTTACACGAGACATCACAACGGCCAGTCAACTGCTGTTTGTGTATGAGAAATCGGTTGGAAACTTTCCTCATGTCAGCACGTTGTAGGTGTCGCCACCGGCGCCAACCTTGTGTGAATGCTCTGAAAAGCTAATCGTTTGCATATCACAGCATCTTCTTCCTGTCGGTTAAATTTCGCGTCTGTAGCACGTCATCTTCGTGGTGTAGCAATTTTAATGGCCAATAGTGTTCTTTTGTTGTTACCTCGTCACGTGCCCGCAACACCACCAGGCGTTATCCAATGTCGCGGTGGGCAGTGGTCACAATGTCTTGGCTTATCAGTGTACTTCGAACTCAACATTACATTTAATAGCGCAAAAGAATTTTGTATAAGCTCTAGTCGAGCGCATAAACGTGCCCCTGATACGGGAAAGGTTTATACACTCATGGGGACACGTTCACGCATGTCGTGGAACATAATAACGAGTAAACAAAACACAATACTAAACTTTTCGAAATATGTGTTGTTGACAGTAAATAAAATTAGTCTTAATTACATCGATTAACATGGTGAAACTCAATAATTTTAGTGGCAGCAAACACATTGTTTGACGAACTCACACCTGTTAGCATAATAGGTCGGACATAGAAGTTTTAATTTCAATTAAAGGTCTGCTCATCGTCATTCTTCGAATTGCAATGTATACACACAAAAAATGTATTTCCTGTGGCACAATCGTTGTGAGTCCACATTTAACATCTAACTGCGCTCATTCTCGATTTCTTTCAGATTGGCTGTATCGTTTCAAGCAATAAGTACTATGGCAGTTTTCATCCTCCTCATCAGACTGATACAGGTTATAAGAACTGAAAGGAAGAAGAACTGGATAGAACATTCGTGAGAAAAAATAAAAACACCTACAGCCGTCCTTATGATTTTATTTTATTTTGTCGCTACCAGTTTCGACGCTTCATTGCGTCATCATCAGGCTGTTTTGATGCGGTACAGTTTGTTATGATCCCCATGCAAAACCCATCAGTTGCCATCATTAGTAAACGACCGTCGTCCCAGAGACGTCCTGCTAAAAAGATGGACATACAAAAGGACAGGACATACGTTATGAAAAGTGCTTACTACGAGACGCATTGGAAGCACTCGTTTGTGAGAGGAGATTGAGAGGAAGGAGGAGACAGGAGGGGATAGATGACATAAAGAGATGCGGAAAATGTGTGGTAGTAGAGCATGGAGAGTCACCATGTTAAAACCTGCCTTTTGGCAGAATACTAAAGATGATATCAGAAGTACTCCTGTTCACATTTTTCCTTTCAGTTTCGTTTAACAATTTCTTGCCCTTGCCAGTCCTCGCTCTCAATGAATCAGCTCTTTCTGCTTGAGATTCATTAGATTCAAATAGCTCTTTAGCAATTCCTGCCTTTTATTCTCCTGTACCTTCTTGTTTTTAGATTGTGTTTCTAACTGCTGTTGTCTTAAAGTTTTTTTGACCGGGGTAAAAGTTACGTTCTTAAATGTGCCCCAACAGAACTATGTAAACCTGTCCCATTGCCATGTTTGAAATATTTTCGAAACTACAATAGTAACTTTCAGGCTATTAAATGATACAAATGTACTTTGTAAGGTACTAGGATAATCTCCTGTAAACGAACGTATAAGTATCTATTCTAAAAGGTATGCTCCCTAGTAGCTTCGATGTTTGAGTAACGTAATTTACTCACCTTGCACAAATCCAGAAATACGAGGGCTATTAGGAAAGTAAGGAACTATAGGTCGCGAAATGGAAACCACAGTGAAAACCAAAACTGCCTGCTTTCCGCCAATGTCTGCTTTCCGCCAATTCTCTACGCTGGCCCACAGCTCGTTGTCTGTGCCAAAATGTAGTCTTCATATCCAGCGATTCATGTGATCAGAGATGAAACTCAGAGGGAGACAATTACGGGCTGTTTGTGGGTAGTCAAACATTTCCAATTGAAAACGATGCAGGAGCATCTTCATTGCCCCTGCAGAATGCGGCTGAGAATTGTCTTGAAGACGAAACCACGCGACAGTTATATAATGTTGGCTGCATAGCTTCAGGCGGAATTTCCCACCAGGTCCTCGTACTTGGCAGAAGACTCTATTGTTCTAGGTATCTTTATGTGCTCCCTGTGTGCTCAGAACTAAAAAGAACGACGTAACGCGATCTACAGGCGTACTAGAGACACTGCCCAACACACCTGTGCAAAACTTCATCGGATTTTCACTGTGGTTTCCATTTCGCGACCGATCGTTCCTTACTTTCCGAATAACCCTCGAACGTTCTTCGCACTAAAACGTTCAGTCAACTGGTGCCTTGAAGCTTGTGAGAAACCTCAGTAGATGGCAGTACTAAAATTCCACTGTCGATAACACTCTTGTAAGAATGGATCCCGAGAAAAGTGCTCCGGTAAACGGTCCTGATCCACACGCTTAAGTCGCAAGCCGCCAAGCGTAAACGTCCCCCGGTCGCCCCACACTTCATGCCAGTTTGACGTTTGTTGTACGCCACCTTCACGGGTTTCCGGTTTGCTGCCGGGCTCTCTTGTTGTCCCAAGTATTCTGGAAGAGGAGAAGGAATCGCTGTTGGAGGAGAGATGCCCCCAGCAGCACGCCCACCCTTCCCTGCCGTCTGAATAGTAAGTCAGGGAAAGCTGGCGCGGATGCAGTGGATCATGCAGAAGCAGCTGCAACCGGAAGCGTTCGCCGACGGATGACCCGGCTGAAGACTTGCCGGGGCCACCACCGCCACCGCCCCCGCTGCCTGAAAGAAGGAGGGCAGGCGGTCAGATGCTATCGCCCGAGACGCTCCCAATACGCGCACGCCGCGCCGCACGGGCGCCGAACCGCGGGTCGTGAGCCTGGAACGATCTGCGGAACCGATGGAAAGGCACGATCCTGTCATCCAACTGGGGATAAACCATTCCTCAACGGAGATCTCAAGCGAGAATATCGACCTTCTGACTTAGCTGTTTTTCGTTCGTCTTCGCAGTTCCTTGCCCTCTAGTGTTAACCTTCTCATCTCCATGCAACTTCTTAATTTAAAAATCTCAGCGCTGTCTTTGTCTTTCAATCTGTACCTTTTGTTGCTCTCTTCACAGGCTACTATGTCAGATTTCTCCTCTTTCCGTTTCATTTCCACTTTCTTTCTTTTCATTCTGTGTGACATATCCATCCACGAAACCTATGATGCAGTTCTGAAATATATTAACAATTGTCAAAAAATAACATGGTGGCTAAACGTTAAGCATTTTACTTTCGACACGCGTCGGATGCTTTTCTCCATCAGGCTCAGTTACTAGGAAACCGACGACGTCGAAATATCTGCAATTCTGACCATTTTAGATGTCCACTTTCCTCTAGAGCAGGCGTAGGCAACCTTTGGTCATCCGCGGTCCTGATTCACACGCTTAAGTCGCGAGCCGCCTCGTCATATGACGCGACAGCAGGGCTCATAGCGCATTTTGTGGAAACTAGAGCGTCCGCGACTCAAGTTTATGGAGCAACGCACCAATGTGAATGGCACACCTTGCCCGACACGCCACGCCAACAAACTGTGCCTCGAAACACGCGTTTTTGGGAGTACATTTATTGTGTGCTGACCCCATTTTCAGATGTTTACATTTATTTGCTCGCCGTGAACAGTGCATCTTTACTTACGACATTTTACAATAGCTGTCCTAAAAACTTCCACTGTAAAAATCTGCAACGCCATTAGTAAAGAAACAATGTTCACGACACATAAACAAATGTAAAAATCTGAAGATAGGCTGACAGGGATCGTGAAATATAACCGAGAAAGAATAAACCCACCTATAAAAAACTGGTTGCAGCTAATTCATTATAAAAATGGTTCAAGTGGCTCTGAGCACTATGGGACTTAACATCTGAGGTAGTCAGTGCCCTACAACTTAGAACTACTTAAACCTAACTAACCTAAGGACATCACACACATCCATGCCCGAGGCAGGATTCGAACCTGCGACTGTAGCGGTCACCCGGTTCCAGATTGAAGCGCTTAGAACCGCTCGGCCACACCGGCCGGCAATTCATTATAAATTATCATCAGTTTCAATAATTGCACTTTCCTAATACATCAACAACGGACAAGAATTACTAAATTTAATCGAGAAAGAATAGAAAAATTAAATACGGCGTTCAGTTAGGTAATCCCTGTTGACAAACAATTAGGAGTATCTTTGCGAAATTAAGCCGCGGGTCGCATTGAAACCAATCGCGGGCTGGATCCGGCCAGTGGGTCGCTGGTTGCCCGTCCGTGCTCTAGAGGTATTGCTGTTATCTTATGTCTCGGGATTTTTCTGTTGTTTCACCAGTACAAGTGGCTGTCATAGATTACCCTACATTTCTAGTGGCGCACTGGAATAGAGCTCACAGCCAGACATTAAATTTACCTGCTGCGCCAAAAGCTAAAGGCTTTTCTCTGGTCATTACCGCTCTGTTCCTTCCCTTCTCACCAGCAACCGTCGTCTAGGCAGTACTTCTATCTTTGGTGTCACGTATCGATTTAGCACTTCTCACTTATCGCTGGCTCCTTTTCTCTGAGGGAGTATTATCTTGGTGTATAATGACAACAGTGACCCAGCGTTAGTGGTCACGTACCTCTTGGCCTGGGGAGAACTGCTGTTGAGCTTCTGTGCGGATCGGTTGCCCGCTGCCGCGCCGCTGATAAGTAACGTGCAGAATTTGATAGAAAGTGAAATAAATAGTCGAAAGTGTTACGCCGGTTTTTAGAAGAAAAGTATTTCAGTTATTTCGCGGAATTCATTAAGAGATTTATGGTTGACGCAGTGTCGTGTTTGAGAATCCGTCATTGTCGTGGAGAAACATATTGATAGTAGAATATAAATGATAGGGCTTCAGTGATCGATGATTACCTCTTTAATTAATGTGGAAACCCAACGTAGCAATGGTTCCTTCATTGTGAATGTGAAACGAACATAACTAGTAAACGAGATTGGATGAGCGTAGGCATTGTTAGTGAAGTGTGTTACGTGTAAAAGCAACAATAATTCAATCTGGCTTGTAATGCTACTACTTCAAAGCGACATTTTTGATTTTTTACTCGAGTAACTTTTACATTCGAAACGTGTAAGAGACACGCATTCGTATCAGGCACACGGTCAGATCTATTTCGTAACGATGTGTGTTATGTATGTAAAGATCTCATACTTGAGTCTGATAGCCCGATAGCCGCAAAAAATAAACTAGAAAAGACACTAAGCCAGGAGCTTTACATCTGTCGCCGTAGCAGGGACAGTAACTTTACAGACGTTCGCTGCAGCACGGTAGTTCAGGGTCGTTTACCTTCAGGCTTTCTTCTTTCTTGTTAAAATTATTGTCATTTTCGTGAATTTCTGTGGTTTTACTGAACAAACGGCCGTAGTAGTTCTTGTCCACAGCGGCAATCTGCGTGTCAGCGAATTTCATTGCATAGCGGTCTCATTCAGGGCGTGGTCCACCACCGCCGAATTCACCTGTCACAACCTGCAATACCGTTCATGTTTGATGATACTGGTTACTGATGACTCGTCCAATCATTCCAACACAGACTTGTCCACTTGCACGCCGTATGCGGGCTTTCTCTCAACACTGCGACTGTCGTTTATCGTTCACCGATCGGTTTGTAAGTAGTCTTTCGGCCGTGTTTGTGCAATAAACTGCCGGATTTGTCCCTCACCCTAGAGATGTGTGGCTGAAAGGCCGTACCCTACATTCCTTCTTTCGACGTATCACTTCTTTGGGTGCGAGGTTTCGTGTTATTTCTTATGCAACCGGTGGAGTTTCCATTGTTCCTTCCAGGTGTTGCATCTCCCGCGTGAGGTGCTGCGGCTGACTTATTCGCCTTGCGCGCTTTACGAGGCTGTTAATCGTTAAGCAAACGTCGGCTGAAGATGCCGAGTCAAAGTCCTACAGGCAATATGTCAACAAGTCGCCACAGAACACGCAACAATAATTTCCTCGACATGAATTACAACGCGGCCGTCGGGATTTTCTATGACAGATGTTAATCTATTGAAACTATGGCAGTGAAGACGTTGGATTACTCGACATCGAGTTATAACCAAATTTCAGTACGCTCGGTAATACTATTCCACTTTTATGTTCTCGTAGTGACAACTGGTAATTAGAATGAAGTAAAACCGCTGTGACAAATTGAAGGTTGACCTGGATAACTAACTATGCGTAACACTACATAAATGGGTCACATAATAATCTAACAACGTAACGACTACAATAATCATTCACACTGCCATGCATGCACATTAAAGTACTATTCAAGGACTCATTAAAGTAACAACTCGTAGAGATAAAATAGTGCAGTTACTGAACTGAATGGTTTACTACAATGGCTGTAAGAGCACACTCGTAATTAAACTATATACCTGAGAGCCAAAATAATTTGCAATGGAAGATTGCGGAAATACACTGATGGAAAAGAAATCGCAACGCCAGGAAGGAAGTTGGTAGGCGTGTTTCTACATCTTAAAGATGATGTCTATTCAAATTTCGAACTAGTCGCCTAAGAGTGGTGGTAGTAATGCCACTGTGAGGATGCAAATCAGATTTGCTTTAAATACACAGTGTAACAGTCGGGGGCGTTAGTCACCTTTGGGATTGGACGTGGTGGGTTGATGTTAGTCAACAATTGCTTTAAGGCGACAAAGACATCATTATCAACACGTCACTGAGTTTGAACGAGGTCGTACAATATGGCTACGGGAAGTTGGATGTTCCTTCTGCGATATTGCAAAAAGACTTAGCAGGAATGTAGCCAATGGACTTGATTGCTGTCAGCGTGGGTGAGGAGAATGTACGGTCGCAAGAAGACTGGGCTCCGGACGGTCACGTAGCACTACCGAGAGGGAAGACCATGGTCCTCGGCGCATAGCTCTGCTGCATTGTATTACATCTGCTGCAGCAGTCTGACTAGCACTTGACACCACAGTGACACAGCGAACTGTTACAAATCGGTCAATTTAAGGACAGTCCGAGCCAGACGCCCAGTTGCGTGCATTCCACTGACCCCAAACCACCGCCATTTGCGAGTTCAGTGGTGTCAAGCGAGAGCTCATGGGAGGGCAAAGTGGAGGTCTTTTGTGTTTTCTGATGAAAGCTGGTTCACCGAAGAGTCAAGCAGTATATTGCTCCCTCCTACGTATATCTGGCAAAGAGACCATGAGGATAAAATCAGAGAGATTAGAGCCCACACGGAGGCATACCGACAGTCTTTCTTTCCACGAACAATACGAGACTGGAATAGACGGGAGAACCGATAGAGGTATTCAAGGTACCCTCCGCCACACGCCGTCAGGTGGCTTACGGAGTATGGATGTAGATGTAGATGTAGATGCCTCGGTGCCAATGATGGCCGTGTGTTGGTTAGGGGTCCTACAACCAACCTGTCTGTGTGCTAGACACGCTGGAGTTATGATCAGGGTGATATTTCATGACAGCAGTAGCACTCCCGCGGTTATCCCACACACCCTGATAAATCTGTACGTAAATCTGGTGATTCGACCTGTTGTGGTGGCATTCATGAACAGCATTTCAGGGCGTATTTGTAACAGGATAATGCTCTCTTTAATCAATTTTTTTTGTTGCTCTTTCGTAACTGTATCGAGACAATGCTATGAATTACAGTAATGAATAATAAATAGATATGAATTAAGTTAACGAATTGGTAAAATATGTTTCATACAGACTCTCGGCGCTTGAGCATGGCTTTTGTTGTTAAAGTTCCGTTCATATAATTTTAACCGTGTTGCCTCTCTCTGTGTTTTCGTTAAAATCGGACTTCGTAATAAGACAGCACCCGAAGACGACGGTGGATCGAGTTGGACGACTTTTTGCTTAAAAGTACGGAACCTTTTACCATGCCAAGCCACCCAACAATCTTACAGTGACTAAAGATACAAAATAAAACATATATAGGTTAGTAATAACAACATATTCTGAAATAAAAACACAATTAAAAGTACTACACTTACGTTATACAATTACGAGTGCCGTTTGGTTGCAACTCGTGAATAAAATAATGAAATAATTTTAGTATGGCGGTGTGTCACATACGTCCGACCTGGACAAGACCTAAGAAACAAAAGGTGACTCTTCCTCTTTCGCCAGTAATATGACGATCAAAAATCCTCAGATGTTTCCAGCGGCTGCATACAATATTAATACAGCCGTGGACTATACCTATGGCTCTAATTATTTCTTTTTGCGTTACTTATAATTACGTTTTTTTCTTCAATCGAGCATGTATAGGATATCATCGGACAACTCCAGCGTCATTCACAAACACTATTAACCGTCCTTGTATTGACCTACAAGAGCAACAGGTATCGAACTCCGTCCCACAAACTGACATCTTGCACCTGTACAGCACAAACCATGCACGTTTGTGTGATTGCAATTAACATAGTGGCTGTTACACCATTTTCAATGCCTTTCTCGCAATTACATTAACCTGTGAACTTGGAATGTTAATCACTTAAATATGTTACCTATACAAATGTATTCCCGAAATTCCATTACTCTGCATTAATTAGTTTTTGGTGCTGCGATTTTCCCTTCAGTGTTGACAAAATAAATCAGTTATTTACACGTGTTTAATTCAATAGTCTCAGAAAGTGAACGCAAACTGTTCTGAGAAACTGCACTTTAAAAATAACCATCTATAAGCTGAATTGTTGCTGTGACATCGCTGTTCTGTGGCAGGTAACTAATTTCCATGTCGTTCCTCGTTTATTTTACAGCCATGTTATGTTAATTATTACATGGTGACCCATCTCTTATTGTGTTATCTCCATATGAAGCCACCTTATAAATATTTCTCAACTCTCTTTGAAAGTATATAGCAGATTTTATAAAGGAGACTCTGAGACAGGCTGTATATTATACAATACATTCCGTAGCTCATTAATCATACTTTATTGACATTATCTTCCTTAAAAATGAATTAACTAACCATTTGATGGGCTGCCTTTATGATTTTTCAGACAGCAGGTGTTATCTTAAACAGAGCAGCTATTGAAATGCGAAACAGTTACCAACACAAAGTTTTCGGCTGCAATGAACCAATGTGGAAATGATAGCCTTTCTTCTCTGGTTATATTGCCCATCAGTAATTAGTATCCTGCTTTTAAAATTCCTCCTCAGCTGTAGTGAGAAATTATGTGAATGTGTGGTGTCCGAAAGAACAGACATCGCACATTGACATAGCTTGATAGGCCTAGCTGGGCAATGAAACCACCTTCTTCAGTGAGGATGGACAAATACGTCCTTCCTCCTGTAGGAATCTCGGAAGAGCAAACACGGAGGATGTGGACGGAGTCTGCGGTTAGGTGCCGCTCGGTGGGAATGTCGATCGGCTGTGAGGTAGCAGAGATAGTCCGTGCAGTTGCGATAACGCTGTGTCCCGGATGGCACAGTGGTTACCTCACCTGCCTAGTAAACGCCGGCACCATAGCTCAGCGTGTTCAGTCAGAGAGCTGGCTGGCCTATGTAATAAAAATCTGAGTGAAGGGATCGACTACGAACTTCAACGCATGTCGTGTGACGTCCACTATAATCAAATAAACGAACAAAAATCAACAAAACGCAAAAAAAAAGTAAGCGGGAGATTCCGGTTTCGAATCCCGGTCCGGTACATACTTTCACTCGCCGCTGTCGTTTCTGCGTAATATCTCAATGATCCCAATGATCCCTCCCCTTCCCTTTCCTTTCTTCGCCTCTCCACCTTCAATTTACATGAAATACAATGAGAAACCTGTGAAGAGCGTCAACAGAGATACGGGCAAGGTTTTGAAATAATGTTAAGGAAGGCTGGAGCTGCGTTTCAATGTTAACAGCACAACCACCACGCGTTTTATGCTTACGTAAAAATGTAGACACCTAAGTTTTTTCCCCTACGTCGTTTTTCTTGCTTCGTTAAATACAGTGCGCTCACCATGCAAAATAAACATGAATGAATACCACAGTTTTGCACTGCGGCTTACCTAGCATCGTATTGTGTGACACCTGTGTGATAGTTATTAGCACCCAAAAACAATAACGCAGCGTTCGTAGAGTTAGCATGCTGTGCCCTCTCTCTCAAGTCTCATCTTCTCCGACGTACAAGCTCGTTAACTGGTGCAAACGAATTCTTTTTTAACACTGGCCAACTGTCTGAGAATGCTCGTTCGCCTGTGTTCGCTACATTCACTCCGTCTAAACGAGGCTTACCTAGGCACAAGATGAAACGTGGAAGAAAGTCCTAAAAAGCTGATGTTATCAACGATGTTAAATACTGGCACGAAAGCTTTCGTTATATAATCAACACTGACAATGTTCTCTTCTGCATATAGTAGAATAAGCGAACTACCGTATCTGTTCGGACACTTCACCGTATGTACTCATACCTGCCAGACTCAGGGATAACGAGATACTTGGCACGCATTTAACTCAGACAGCAAGTGACAAATAACGCTGCTATCAACTGTGAGCAATTTTCTGGCTAATTTTATCTATTCTTTCTCAAACAAACGGGTAGTAGCAGTGGTGTATTTATAAATGGTGCATTCAGTCACAAATAACTTAATTTTTATTGTGTATGCTTCAGAAATGATGCCGTTCAAAATACGTATCAGTGTAATAATAATGTGGATGTAACGTCAAAATTTAATAACAGTTAATGACAAACACGGTCAGTCAGTCGATATTCAGTTGAAGGTTTATGAGAGTACAGTGTACACCAACGAAGAGGAGCCAGAAATGCTACTTAGCAATGGGGGATGTAATAAGAACAGAAAAGGTAACGTGCTAGAACGCGATGTAGATTTGTTTTAGGAATGCAGATCTCCTACTGATGACGTCGTGTGGTCACGTGTGGATTCATAGCAACGGAAGCGAGAATAGTAACTTCGGTGGCTTCGTCTGGGCCAGTTCTACGACGACTACGTTGCCTTAGACTGAAATTACCAGTTTTCTGAAGCTTCAGAATAAAAGGCGAAAACATCCGTCGGGAAGTTGGGTTATCGCTCTCAGCAGGGTTCCTCCGCCAGAGTAGCGTCACTTCTATCTTCAACAACAATAAAAGAAAAGTAGTGATGTAGTTTTTAATCAAGGATTGCCTTTCCTGCAAACAACATATCATTTGAAAATATTGCAGTAGTATACTGCTTGTAACCGTATTGTAAATAAGAAAACATTATTGCAGTTAGTCTCTGTATGTCCATCTTCTCACAGATAGTTGCGGGACCTCGACTGTTCAGTACAGAACGCCAAATCAAACACCTTTCAGCTGTCTGAATTTTCAAATTGTTACTTTATTGAGCTACCAGTATCGGCGATATATTACACCATCTTCAGGCCCCTTGACGGACGTTTAGGAAGATTCCCGCCTGGTTGGAAGCGATCGCTGTCCCAAAAATCTACGGATATCAGTCATTGAATGCTGGTCCCTATTTTGACTGGACCGAAGGTGGGAATCTTCCTACAAGTCAGTCAGGGAGGCTGAAGAGGGCGTAATACAGGGTGAAAAGTATTTAAACCGACAAACTCTGGGAGGTTGTAGGGGACATCAAAACAAATACTTTTCCCTAATGTAATTTTCTCCTATGAGGAGTATTTAAACCGCTAGAGGAAGATTTCTCTGGCGGCAAATTAATTAAACCAACACACTTTTCCATTTTTTATGACCAAGACACAACATATTAACACAACCTAATTTCAATTACAGTAGATTCCAAAAATACCTCCATTGACACGTAAACAAAGGTTACACCGTCGGATCATGTTCTGTCTGACACGGGTAAAAACCCGAGGAGTACCCTGAATTGTTCCTGCTGCTGTTACTATAGGGGCAACCAGATCCTCTACATGAGTTACGTAAACAATGTTCCGCATCTCTCCCCACACAAAAAAGTCCAGAGGGGACATATCTGGGGATCGAGCAGGCCATAGTACAGGACCACCTCTGCCAATCCACTTTTCTGGGAACCGTCGGTCCAGGAATCGACGTACACGACGACTGAAATGTGGCGGCGCCCCGTCATGTTGGAACCACATGCGTTGTCTTGTAGGGAGCGTGACGTCTTCCAGCAATTCTGGCAACGCTCTGGCGAGAAAATTGTAATAGTGCCTGCCATTTAATGGCCTAGGTAGCAGATACGGCCCAATTAAACAGTCCCCAACAACACCGGCCCACACATTAACGAAGAACCGCACTTGAAGAGCGCTAGTAACTGTGGCATGTGGGTTATCCTCACTCCAAACATGCGAATTGTGCATGTTGAAGACTCCACCACGCCCGAACGTTGCTTCATCGGTAAACAACACAGAGGATGGAAATGTAGGATGCAATGCACACTGCTCCAGGTACTGTGCTCTGGGTGGATAATCAACTGGTTCCAGGTTGTGGACACTCTGTAAGTGAAATGGACGTAACAATTGCTCTCGAAGGACTGTTCTTACATTCGTCTGATTCGTCCCCATGTTACGTGCAATTGCACGAGTGCTGATTGAAGGATCCCGCTTTACATGCTGCGAGACAGCTTCCTCAAATTGCAGCGTGCTTACCGTGCGACGGAATCCCTGTCCAGGTAATCTGCTAAATGACCCGGCCACACGCAGACGTGGGTACACAGCAGCAAAGGTCGTATGATGCGGGATACGGCGATTAGGATATTGTTGTTGATAAACCGGCTGTGCAGCTCGTCCGTTGTGGTGCGCTACGTAGTACGCACCAACCATATCAGTGTACTCACTCCAGGTGTGTCGCTCCATTAGTAGACAGAGACAATACACTACTACACTGGTGGACAGTAGTTGCATTCAACTGAAGAGCGTAATACGTCTTCTAACAACTGAAGATCGTAATACGGCCTCTAACAGCTGAAGAGCGTAATACGGCCTTCACCGGTTTAAATAATCCTCATAGGAAGAAATGACATTAGGAAAAAATATTCCTTTTGATGTCCCCTACAACCTCCCAGAGTTTGTCGGTTTAAATACTTTTCACCCTGTATATCGCTGAAACTGGTAGCCCAATAAAAATCAAGACGTCAACTGAAGATAGTTGACTGAATGGCCAGTGAATATTTTCCTTATGCTTCGATTTGTTTACTGCCAACTCTAGCAAGTGCACGAGTTACGTTACCTGGGTACCTGCGGTGGGTGCTAGGTAGTCAATTTTGTGTTACGTTTTTAACAACGTCATGTTTACGTGAATGATCCAATGTGATACGTTTCTTAACAGGTCTTGATGAGAGCAAAGGGATCACCGAATAAAAAATATGGGATACCACTTAAAAAAGACGTGCTGCTGTTTACCTGTTTAAAAGAAAGGCACTCATGCTAATTTATGCCCCTCTGGTAGCTTAACAACAGTTGCTTGATGCAATTTCTTATTTTTCATCTGGACGAAAGTTATTTGCGGTGGACAAGATAAATGGGACACAGTGTGTAGTAATGATCTCGTAATACTCTCTTGGGGTACACCCTTGGCTATTTTTACGTCTGAAGACTTCTCTGTGTTAAGAATGACGTGATTTGTTCTATTTGCTAGGATCCCCTCAATCCAGTGGTATAATGTAATTCAATGGCATTGAATTAAGGCAAGGGTGTGCCGCCTAACCGCAAACATTAAGTAAAATTAAGATACTGACTGACACAATACAACGTTTCTGTTCACTTTCTTCCTGTGTTTAAAGCTGAGAGCGCCATGCCTCTAATACTCGTATCACGGGCACATCATCTTAGTGCCACAGCCGTAATATTGTGGGAAGCTTTCCTCATTAAAGTGTTAGCTTTCGTGAGTAATTTTCGTCGTCCAGGTGATGAGAAGAGGAAGATAAAATACGCCTAGTACACATCTCTGGCAGTTTGGTTCGCAGAAAAAAATGCAATCATAATCAGTTGAGTGTGTAAGCGAAGGAACATGTCTGGCAACAGCCCATTCAGTGACGCAGAGATGGTTCGAATTCTCTAAGAATCTGAAGATAATCATGTCGGTCGTACGATACTGATGACATCCATGAAGACCCTGCCTACGATTTATGTGATGGTGAGAAAACGGTCTCCCTGGTCGACATTCGAAAATTTATAGCAGTCATCATGTCATTACGGAAATGAGTGTTAGCTAGCGATCATCCACAGGGCAGATCACTGGAACACATATGCAAAGACATTATTTCGGTGTGGTGTATGCAAAGTAGGGTTTTGTGTTGAACCATGTTGCCAACAGAAGAAAGAACTCCTTGAAATAGTCAATCATTCTCTACATACACTACTGGCCATTAAAACTGCTACACTACAAAGATGACGTACTACAGACGTGAAATTTAACAGACAGGAAAAAGATGCTGTGATATGCAATTGATTAGCTTTTCAGAGCATTCACAAAAGGTTGGCGCCGGTGGCGACACCTACAACGTGCTGACATGAGGAAAGTTTCCCACCGATTTCTCATACACAAACAGCAGTTGACCGGCGTGGCCTGGTGAAATGCTGTTGTGATGCCTCGTGTAAGGAGGAGAAATGCGAACCATCTCGTTTCCGACTTTGATAAAGGTCGGATTGTAGCCTATCGCGATTGTGGTTTATCGTATCGCGACATTGCTGCTCGCTTTGGACGAGATCCAATGACTGCTACCTTTGACGCCGCATCACAGATGGGAGCACCTGCGATGGTGTACTAAACGACGAACCTGGGTGCACGAATGGCAAAACGTCATTTTTTAGGATGAATCCAGTTTCTGTTTACAGCATCGTGATGGGCCCATCCGTGTTTGACGACATCGTGGTGAACGCACATTGGAACCATGTACTCGTCATCGCAATACTGGCGTATCACCCGGCGTGATGGTATGGGGTGCCATTGGTTACACGTCTTGGTCACCTCTTGTTCGCATTGACGGCACTTTGAACAGTGGACGTTACATTTCAGATGTGTTACGACCCGTGGCTCTACCCTTCATTCGATCCCTGCGAAACCCTACATTTCAGCAGGATAATGCACGACCGCATGTTGCAGGTCCTGTGCGGGCCTTTCTGGATGTTCGACTGCTGCCCTGGCCAGCACATTCTCGAGATCTCTCACCAATTGAAAACGACTGGTCAACGGTGGCTCGTCACAATACGCCAGTCACTACTCTTCATGAACTGTGGTATCGGGTTGAAGTTGCACGGGCAGCTGTACCTGTACACGCCATCCAAGCTCTGTTTGACTCAATGCCCAGGCGTATCAAGGCCGTTATTACGGCCAGAGGTGGTTGTTCTGGGTACTGATTTCTCAGGATCTATGCACCCAAATTGCGTGAAAACGTAATCACATGTCAGTTCTAGTATAATATATTTGTCCAATGAATACCCGTTTATCATCTGTATTTCTTCTTGGTGTAGCAATTTTAATGGCCAGTAGTGTATATTCTTCCTTTTCTTTGATTCGTACTTTTTACTCGTAAATTTGTAAACGAAACACTAAAATAATTTTTTTTTTCACCTGACAAACGCGATCTGTCTCAAATCCTGTGACGATGAGAGATTGAACACCTATTTAAAAAGCAGTTCAAAATAGGAAAATGAGTTTCCCATTGTTTCTCTAGTGTTTACCAGAGAGTCAAATTATAGGGAAAATGTTCGACATTTGATGGGGACGGAGATAACAAGATCGTACTGGGTTGAGTAGATTTATATGAGTGACTGACACTCAAAATGTTAATACGCGAGCGTATACCATCGCAAGCCGAAGAGGTCCGCACCCGCACTCCTCCGAAATAATGTGGATCTACTTTCGTGACTGTCGAGTCTTCCGTGATGATGAGGTGCCAGTTACAGAGCTGAGGGGTGGAACGGTGTTGGTGTAATGTATAGCTTTCGAGGCTGATCGGCCACAGCCGCGGGTGGAGGTCACGGGGTCCCTGCTCTGCTCGCAGCCCGGCTGGCACGAAACGGCAATCAGTGGCGAGCCGAAGTGAGCGGAGCTGACCCACAAGAGCGCTCTCTGGTGGGTGTGACGTCACGGCGGGCTGAGAGCCGGTCCTCTTAAGCAGCGCGCTTTGCCGAGGTCAGGGGCAGTCGGCGGCGGGCGAACATCATGGCGAGCAGGTGAGCGGCTTCCTAGACTACCTACACACACTTGTTGATGTCGTGTTTTGGCAGGTGGGTCTTCTCATTTTTCAGATCCGTCTTTGCAACAGTCTGTTTCTTTCTTTCCGTGTTAAAACTCTTTTAACTATATTAGCTCACTCCTCCATGTCTTCCTTTACTCCAGCATTAACTTACGTCGAATACCCTTTTCAGTATTTATTACAGCCAGACGCTCGTATCAGCCATGCTGTTCTCCTCCCCCCCCCCCCCCCCGCCCTCTCCCCTTGCCATCCCCCCACCCCACCCCCCCACACACACACTCACACAAACACAAAGGCTTCCGGAAGTCCTAGCACGAAGCGCCACTTGCAGAGTAGTGGCGTTAGTGAGAACAGCAAATGCTTGCTTTCGACTCCTGACGCTGATAGACGGAAACGCCTGAGTGTTAACACAATTGCGTAAAGCTGTTCGGAAGTCGGCCACATCGATCTGCATCCGTATCTTATACCTACTCCGACAGCCACCATACGGTGCATGGCGGAGGATAGCTTCTACCACTACTAGTTATTCGCTTTCCTGCTCCACTCGCAAATGGAGCGAGGGAGAAACGACTGATTATGTACGGCCGTACGAGCCTTAATTTCTCTTATCTTGTCCTTCTGATACTTACACTAAATGGTATTGGAGGCAGTAGAATCGTTCTGTAGCCAGCTGCAAATGTTGCTTCTCTAAATTTTCTCGAAAGTGTTTTACAAAAAAAAAAATCTTTTTCCCTCTGTGGATTGCCATGTGTGCTCACAGAGCATTTCCGTAATACTCCCGTGTTGATCGAACCTGCTAGTAAACTGAACTATCTGAACGCTTCTAACTGCTTTGACGGCCTCCTTCAATCCGACCTGATGGGAATCCCAAACACTCGATCAGTACTCAAGAATGGGTGGTACTAACGTTCTACATGCTTTATGGATAATCCACACTTTCCTAAAACTCTCCCAATGAACCAAGCCGACCATTCGCTTTCCCTACTACCATCCTCGCGTGCTCGTTGCATCCCATACCACTTTGCAACGTTACGCATAGATATTCACTCGACTTGACTGTGTCAATAAGTACACCATTAATAATGTATTCCAATATCAAGGGATAGTTATCCTTATCCATAGGCATTAACTCAAATTTCTCCACATTCAGAGCAAGCTGCCATTCACCACACGAAATAGAAAGTTTATCCAAGTCATCTTCTAATCTTCATCAGTCACTCAATGACGACACTTCACTACAGAGTCAGCAACAAACAGTTGCGGATTGCTGCTCACCCTACCTGTTACACAATGTACTGGATTCTGTTACTTAAGAAATCTTCGATCGATTCACGTATCTCAGAACACTTTCCGTATGCTGGAACCTTCGTTACAGTCTGCAGTTGACTACCGTTTTAAACGCTTTCCAGAAATGTATGAATATGGAATCTACCTGTTGCCATTCATCAGTGGATCGCAGGACGTCGTGCCACAAGGGGGCGAGCTGAGTTTCACACGAACTAAGCTTTCTAAATCCGTGCTGATTTCTGGACAGGAGCTTTTCTGTCTCAAAGAACTATATTACATTTGGGCTTAGAATATGCTCAAGAATTCTGCACTAAAGGTATGTTACGGATATGCTGGTATGTAAGCTAGCCGCTCCGTTCTTTTACCGTTCTTATATACATGAGTCACAAACAGCTTTTTTCCGGTCACTTGGGAGTTTGCATTGTGCGAGTGATTCGTAATAAATGCAAGTAAAATAAAGGACCAGTTTGGAAGAATACTCTCTGTAAAACAGAACTGGAATTCAATGTGGAGTTGGCAACTTACTTATCTTCAATTCCCTTAGTTGTTTCTCACATTCAGAGAAGCCTATTTCTATGTTCTCCATAAGGGAGTCTGCGACATCGAACGAATGTATGTCTGTACAATCCTCATGCGTGAATGATTTTTTAAACATGAAATGTAAAGCTCTAGATTTCGTTTCGCTGTCTTCTGTTGCCACACCAGACTGCTCGACGAGTGAATGAGTCTTCGACACCCTTAGGCCGAAAATGTTCTCAGATTCTCGCCAAGATCTTTAGCTTACGAATGACGGTTTAAGTTGTTGTATGATTCGCGCATACAACAACTTAAACCGTCATCTTTTCATAGACGTATGACTTTATGCCGACTATTGCCTGTCGACATTTTGGCGTTATTTTTTGAACCGAGAGTGCAGTTTGAATCTGACTTGTATAGTGAACGTCTGTATATTGTGACATTTATCTGATGACACTGTTTGATGCATGTATTGCCAATTTTAGACGGTTGTATTAAGATCAGGCACTTTCAGATCAGACTCAGTAGCTCAAGCGTGAAAAAGGACCACTCGGCTCGAAACTAGACGCGAAAATGTATGTACTGCAATTGTGACAGATTTGTAAGAAAACTCATCGTGAAATAAACGAGTTGCTGGTCTTACATTAACAAAATGTTGAAATTGCATAACAACATAGGTTTTCTTGGAAATTTGAAGTTGAATGTTTTTGCTCATCTTTGCTGGACTGACTGAACAGATCGTTTTGTTGTTGGAGAGAGTTGGTTATCGGCGGAAGTTGTTGGGAACCAGATGGAGGCGGCGTGTGGACTGTCAGCGGTACACTTTTCGCAGTGCACTGGTCTGATCTCGGAATCTTCCTGAAATGTGTTCGGCTGGTACAGCTACAGGTATTGGGTTGTGTTGATCATGCAGTAGAAAGAAGTTTAATCCTGTCTCGCGGGTCAAGACTAGGCTTATTTAGACTGGTTTTAATATTGTACCAGTGCAGAGTAGTAATCCAGGCCCACCAGTAAACGTTTCCGTCTAAATCTGCAATCACGACCTCGTGTAGCTTGTCTCACGCACCGTCCAGCGCGAAGAGTACATGGATTCTGACTCAGACTTTAGGGGACTTCGCGAAATGGAAGGAAAGTTTCATTACACTGGAACAAAGACCACAGATTCCTGGTCTACTCAAGAAACGATGTCAAAAAAGTTCTGTCTCTCGTAAAGTGATACCATTTCCTGTTTTCCCGATTTTATTGTAAGTACAAAGTAGACTTTTCCCCACAGCTTCGCCTGTACTTGCCTTCGACACAATATTGCCCACACCGTCTCCCCCCTCTCTGTTTCACCTCTTCTTCCATGACTGTCAAGCTCATCCACCCACTTCTGTCTACCTCTTCCTCGTCCTCTCACTCTGTACATCCCTTCCTCTCCAAATCTATGTGCATCCCATTGTCACCTCTCTGTCCATTTCCTCTGTTACCTTTCCACTGTGTCCATCTTTCCATTCTCCACACTCTGTCTCCTCCTACCCAATTCTCTGTCCTTCTCCTCCCCTGTCTCTTCCCTCCTTTCCCCTGCTCTCGATCCATCCCCTCCTGCTTCCCTCTCCCCCCATCCATCTGCCTATCCAGGCTCATACTACTCAGTCACAACACACCTGTCATGCAGGGCAGCCAATATGCCAGGGGCTGGAAAACTGTATCTGGCCCCTAATCTATAGGATTCAAAAAAATGGTTCAAATGGCTCTGAGCACTATGGGACTTAACATCTGTGGTCATCAGTCCCCTAGAACTTAGAACTACTTAAACCTAACTAACCTAAGGACATCACACACAGCCATGCCCGAGGCAGGATTCGAACCTGCGACCGTAGTGGTCACACGGTTCCAGACTGAAGCGCCTAGAACCGCACGGCCTCGTCATCTGGAAAACTGTTTCTTGCCCCTGGCATGTAGGCTGCCCTGAAAAGCAGGTCGATCAGATAGGTAATACTCTTTCAACAGCATATGTATGTCACGCAGGCAGCCTATGCGCCAGGGACTGGGAAAAACGCGTTTTTGCTGATATCTCCGCTTCTATTGGAGCTAGGAGGTTATAAACCTCACACTGCTGATACTCGTGTGGCTTGCTGTTTCTCTGCCAATCTGGGATTTGGGAAGAGATCTTGTACATACACATATTTATGCATTCTGCTTCATGTTTATAACAGATAACAGCCAGAGTCTTATAGCGAAAACTGTATTCTCAGTCCCTACAAAGTAGATGCTTTAAGTAAAAACCTTTCCAGTAAGGTTGAGTCTTGTGATTTCACTGATTTCTCTTATATATAATTCTTTGCGTTCATACAATACCTGATCAAAAGTATGGGGACGCCCTAGATAATGCAAAGTTGACTAATAAATGTCAGGAGAGACGAACCTACCAGCGCAAAAGGAGACAAGGAGTGATGTGTTGTCAGTAGAAAAGTAGTAACAGCAGAATGGGTCGGTCAACAGAGCTCAGTGACTTTGAATGCTGACTAGTCATTGGATGTAACCTAAGTAACACATTCATAAGGGACAGTTCAACCTCCCTAAAGCTGTTGTAGTCGACAGTTGATGATGTGCTGGTGCAGTGAAAATTCTAAGGAACAAATACAGCTAAAACAAGTCAAGGCAGATCTCATCAACTGATAGACAGGGACTGTTGAGCATTGTGGAAGATGATTGCAAAGAAGTCGCATGAAATCAGTGCAAGTAATAACTCATGACTTTCAAAGTGCTGTGGGCAATCCATCTATTACAATGGCTGTGTGTATGGAATTAAAAAGGATGGGGTACGATGGTCAAGCAACTGCTCACAAGCCACTCATTTCTGTAGTCAATGCTAAGTAACGCTTGAGGTGGTGTAAAGAGAGACATCACTGGACAGTGGATGACTGGAAACGATTTGTAGTGATGGATCACCCTTCATCCTATGGCAACTCCGTGGTATGATGTGGGGTTGACGAATGCCTGCAGAATGTTATCTGTCATCGTGTTTAGTGCTAACAGTGAAATACTGAGGAGGTGATGATACTGTAAGAGGTGCTTTTCGTGGTAAGGTTGTGGCACCCCTCGCTTACTGTGCTTAAGAAAAATTTTAATGCAGAGGAATACAAACACAGACTACCAAATCGTGTACTGCGTTCAGTAGAGGAACAGTTCAGAGATGAAGATTGTTCACATCCGCATGACAATGCAACCTGTCTCAAAGCAGCGTCTATGAGGCAATAGTTTGTGAACAAAAAAAAATACCTGAATTGAACTGGCGTGCCTGGAGTCCCAACTTGAACCCAATGGAAAACCTTTGGGATTAGTTATAACGTCAACTTCGCTTCAGACCGCAGCGTCCAACATCGCTATCATCGGTTCGTGAGCAAGACGTGGCTGGAATTCCTCCACATACAGTCAGACACTACACTGAAAGTGTCTCCAGCAGAGTTCAAGCCGTCACAAAGACGATAGGTGGACACACCCCATATAAAGTCCAGATACTTTTGAGCAGATAGTGTATCTTGTCTCTTATTCTTCTTTTGGCCATAACCCATGTGGTGGGAAATGATGTGCACTTGCATCTTTGTGATATTTACAGTTAAGCTCCATTGCACTGTTCGTTTCTTTAAATATATTTATATAATAAAAGTAGGGAAAATACAGGAATATTACATTCAGTTGATTTTAAGTTACTTGCTAAAAAAGTGTTATATTGAAGATGTTTTCCTTAAGTGCACACTGTTTCCCCATTTGTGCTCCAAGTCATATATTCTTAATACATCTGGAGTTGGGCTCATATATTCGTTGGTGAAATACTGCATCCCTGTAGGGATTAATAGCTCACATACGAATAAAACAGATGTGGTACTCAATGACATCACCGGCAGTATCAGTGGCACAATAAAGTCCACCCCTATGACATGGCTGCCCTCCTTGAGCCACATACCAATGCTGGAGAAAAAAATGCTCTCCTTATAAAGCATCGGTACCACAAGATTAACAATTAACAATGATGACCTAGCTGACCTGGATCACAGAAGACTCCCGTATCAGGGAGACCATCACTATTCAGTGCTAGAGAACTGATAAACTCAAACTTTGCATTGACAATCTCTGGCAACAACAGCGGTAAGAGCACTACCCACCACAATGTCAAAGCTTGATGATCACAAAGAAGCTTCCTGATTTCAACTAATTACGTGAAGTGTAGATGGCGTTAAGCTGAATAAGCACAGGTCATGTACAGAAGTGACGAAGGAAGCAAACAACCTGACACATAGTGGAAGAATGTCCAAATCAAGCCTACAAGGGATCCTTCAGCGATTTCCTTGCAACAACAGATGACATGATTGAATATAAGCTTGGATGTTAATTTGTAACTATGTTTGCTATATAGTATATACATGTGCATATGAACCACATTTATTGTTTTATGTATGCATCATGATGTGTGTCATATTATAAATAAATAAATGCCCCCCCTTTCCTTTATTCTTAAAACGTTTACAAGGTTAAAAGAGAGAACGACATATTCTGCTGTGATAGTATGCTACTTGTTGAGCACAGCACGCGGTGTGTTGCAGGTTGCTGGTGCTGCTGCTGGTGGCAGCAGCGGTGGCGGAGGAGGTGGCGTTCCCGCGGGAGGCGGTGCAGCGCGCCGCCGACGTGGGGCTCAGCCGCATGCGCTACCTCGTTCAGCAACGAGAGCCCAGCCTCTACCGCATGGGTCAGTACCATTCACTTTGGGTCGTTCCAAAGATCCAGCCAGTAAAAGTAAAGGGGGCAGCTTCAGCCATCTAGTCGAAAGGGTTTTCTTCCGTAGTGCACAAAGGCACTTTCTGTGTGGACGTGGAGAAGTTGTCTCTCATGTGTACTTTTTTGAGTGTGGGTGAGTGTGATGGATGTGTGTGCATTGTCTACTGTTGTGTTTGTGTCGCACACTACTGTCTGCAAAAGTTGCAGCGGCCAAAAGGAAGTTCTCAGTCACTCCAAAATCGGGTGATGTATAGCACATTGAACCATAAGTGATTAAAATTGCAGGAACATGGCTTATGACCAGACAGATAGTTTCACACCACGCTCAGTCGTTGCAGAGCCATGAAACTAAGTGGAAACATGCAAATAAATGTCTATATGCCTAATAGACGTCAAAGGACACAATATCAGCATGTGCGTGAGTTCTAATGGCGCAGAATTATTGGTCTCCAGGAAAGAAGTTTGTCATAGTATGACATTGCAGTTCATACAGGACACGCTGCAATGACAGTGGTGTATGTGTCCCGGCGGAGGTTCGAGTCCTCCCTCGGGCATGCGTGTGTGTGTTTGTCCTTAGGATAATTTAGATTAAGTAGTGTGTAACTGAGGGACTGATGACCTTAGCAGTCCCATAAGATTTCACACACATTTGAACATTTTTGGTGTATGTTTGGAACCTATAGACAGAAGAGGATCGTACATAGACTGAGTGGGGGGCTGGACCACACAACATGACCGCAGTGCAGGTTGACCACCATCTTATCCACATGGTTCATTACTTACAGAACAGCTTTGTCCACATGTTGCATCGATGTTGGAGCATGTGCAGGTGCAGACATGTCTGCATCAACAGTTTGAGGCTGTCTGCTAAGAGCTGGATTATTGGCATGCATGCCATTGCTTTGGCTTCCATTAACCAGAAACCACCAACGCTTCACGCTGCCCTGGGTGCTTTAATGACGTCACTGGCGTGCTGATGAGTGTCAAAATGAAGAGACAATTCTGTAACCATTAGATACTACTGTGGTGAAGACAATCCGGCAGACAGAATTGTCGAGGGGTATAATGGACAAACGTTAATTGTGATGATTGGTTATAACATACAATCTCATCTCCTACATGCTGAGCGCAATCTAAAGAGCAGTGATTACATCAAGGAGGTTTTAGAACCCTATGGACTACCCCTCCTGCAGGCAACTACACATGCCACATTTCAGCAGGACAATAACCAGCCACACGTACTGATGAATGTGTGAGCCTCCTTCAAAGAACCATGGGCACCACTACTTCATTGTCCAGCATGTTCATATGTTCGCATTTCACACATGAAATGTATCTGGATGTGGTCAGTTGGCAATTTTTTGTACTGGTCCTCCTGCGACCACTGTCGATGCTTCGGGGCCACATCTACAAACTGCTTGACAGAGTTTCCCCAGCAGCATATCCAAGCCCTCTTTGAGTCCATGGCATGACATCCAGCGACTCTGATTCCAGCAAATGGCGTCACCGTGCCAAAATGAGCTCTCGTGGCCAAAGTGTGTGTAAAAATCAGTAATTCTTATCATTTTATATTGTCATGTCCCTAATCTGTGGAATAAATTTCATTTAAATCGTGTCTCCTCCATGGTGTTGCAATTTTCACAAACAGTGGTGTATGATGATGAGAGGAGGGAAAGGGTGAAACCCAGAGCCTGCACATAGCCCACTCCTGTCACAAAGCATCAACAGAAGCACCAGGCTTAGTGTCCTCATCCAACTGACAGAGCACGATCAATAGTGTCACATGCCCTCACTTCATGAATCGGTGTTACCACTGCTGCAAGGCCAGCGCGATATCAATTTTTGCTTAGTTTATAGGATGTTACCAGTGGGGAGCGTTCAAAATACGACGAAATTTGAACGTGATCCGAACTACTGTTTCACGCCCTCCTGTGACGTGTTCTTGGGAGGATGCGACATTGACACATACGTGAATAAAACAACGAAGAGTCCTTCTGAGTACCCCCCCCCCCCCGTTCAGTAACATCTGGAAACGTTTTTTGAGCACTTTAAAAATGGACCTGTACAGAGACACTGATTCCTAGACGTCAGCGTGACAGCCATCCCTTTACATATCGCATGTACTATAGGGCGCTGAGCTCAGGAGTGTCTAAATGATTGCCTGTAAAGTCGGTTTGGCGCCTAGTAATCAGCGACTGTGATACGCGGGTGGCACAAAGGTGTTTCCGAACTGGAGGGTCTTAGAGAGACCGTATTCCGTTTTATTCACGCATGTATCTATGGCACAAACGCCCTCGCCCCTACCCCGTGATCAATCCACAGAAGGGCGCGAAACATGAGAGCTGAAAAAGCGTAAACACCCTTTGCACCTTCGGACCACGTCCAGATTTCGTTGAGTGGTTTTGAACGGCCCCTAGTCGATCCACTCTGTACAACAGACCAGAAATTACGGTCGCGCTATGCTCCAAAGAACTGCAGGGCCATGATATGCTTAGAGAAGAGAAGAATCATCCAGAGGGTGTCAGCAGTATCAAAGATTATCAAGAACGTGCCACCCTACTCCAGGCTGCTCAGCGGAACGCGTCAGAGCTTTTAGCAGCTCACTGCAACATCCAGTCTTTACCTGCAAATTACGAAGAACTTGGCCTCCTCTTCAACCAACTAAACTACCACATAATCCTCTTATCCGAAACGTGGTTGAAACCACACATATCCTCTGCATCTATTCATCTCCCAGGGTACACATTTCTTAGGGCAGACAGATCAATAAAGCGAGGTGGCGGGGTCGGCGCGTGTATACGAACAGATCTCAAAGTGAAAGTCTTATGTACGTCAAATCCTTCTGATGAAAAAGAGGCTGAATTCATGTTCATTGAAATAAATATACAAAATCGGAAATTCTTGACTGGCGTCGTGTACAAGCCGCCAAAAATAAGCTCAATGAGTTCCTTCCAGTCGCAATTACATTCACTTCAGTGTCAATACGAACATGTCATCGTAATGGGTGACTTGAACATAGACCTGCTAAGAGACACTCCCTCCGCAATAAACCTAAGAAGACTGTTTAGTTGCAATAGCATGAACATTCTTCCATTACAACCTACACACCATACGGCGCACAGTCATACTCTTATAGACGTAATCGCAGCGAAACAGACTGACAAAGTAAGAGATGTTGGTCAAACATCGGCCCCTGGCCTCTCAGCACATGATGTAATATTCCTGGCCCACTCTGTGCAGCCCCCAAGGATCAAATCGTGTTACATAACTTGTAGGAACATGAAACGTATTGACCCTGACGCTCTAACAGCCGATTGCTCAGAAATCTCATGGCATCAAATAATCAGAGAACCTACAATCGACGGCAAAATTAATGAACTTGGTGATAAACTCACTGCCCTCTATGACAAACATGCACCTGTATGCACAATCCGTGTAAGAAAATCTCCTGCTCCATGGCTGACAGCTGAATTACGTCAAATGATGACTAATAGGGATGCTGCCCACAGGCGTTTCAAGGCAGATCCGAAACCCGAGCGTTTCGAAGAATATAGAAAGCTACGGAACAGAGTGAAACAATACATTAGCAATGCTAAAATCAGGCACGCTCGCTCCCTTGTATGCCGCTATCTGACGCCCACGACTCTGTGGAAGAATCTCCGTAGCTTGGGGTCGGAAAGGCAAAATCGGAAACTACTTTTCATGTGTCAGCTAACGAATTAAATGAATTCTTCTCTGCACCTCTGAATACCCGCACGGCTGATAATTACCGTCCACAAGAATCCCCAAACAGGATAACTAACAACGATACCTTCCATCTAAAACATGTAACAACAAATACGGCAAGAAAATCAATAATGAGAATCTCTTCTGATGCAATAGGCAACAACAGAATCGGTATAACCACGATTAAGAATGTTGCCGATATCTTAGTACCTGTCTTAACTGACATATTTAATTTTTCCCTCGTGAACGGAATATACCCAACTGCATGGAAAAGAAGCATAATTCGACCCATCCCTAAGATCGAAAACCCGCAACTGCCTAGTGATTACCGACCAGTTAGCATACTGCCTGCTGTTTCCAAAGCACTTGAATATATTGTTCATGACCAAATCACTGAACACTAGCATGAATTCAGCCTATATGACAAATTTCAATCCGGTTTCCGTAAACATCACAGCACAAACACTGCTCTAATTAAAGTAACTGATGACCTGAAATATGCCATCGACAATCGAAAGGCAACAATGTTGACGCTACTGGACTTCAGCAAAGGTTTTGACACTGTTAACTTTGACATACTGCTCAGAAAAATGCAACAGCTTAATTTCTCTGATAGTGCAATGAGATGGTTTGAAAGCTACTTAAAAGACAGACAGCAATTTGTTGTCTGCGTAAATGAAAAATCTTCCTGGAAACATGTTTCCTCGGGAGTGCCACAAGGATCAGTCTTAGGACCACTTTTGTTTTCTTTATATGTCAACGATACTTCGTCGGTTCTGTCCTCCTGTAAATATCATTTCTATGCCGACGACCTCCAGCTCTACCTAAGCGTCAGACCTGAAGACGTAAACACTGCAATCGCTCAGATGAATGATGATCTGTCTTCAGTAGTGACATGGGCGAAAAACCTGGGGCTTAAACTAAATGCAAAAAAGACGCAAGTAATCTTAATAGCCCATCAGAAATTAATAAGTTCAGATTTCCGCGAACGGCTACCTCCTATTCCGATCGACGGTACTCCAATACCATATCAGAAAACAGTGAAGAACTTGGGTGTAACTTTGGATGAGCATCTCATCTGGGCGGAGAATACAGTCGCAGTGTGCCGAAAGACATCTGCTTGTCTCTATGTTGTCAATAAGTTTCGGATCATACACTCCTGGAAATGGAAAAAAGAACACATTGACACCGCTGTGTCAGACCCACCATACTTGCTCCGGACACTGCGAGAGGGCTGTACAAGCAATGATCACACGCACGGCACAGCGGACACACCAGGAACCGCGGTGTTGGCCGTCGAATGGCGCTAGCTGCGCAGCATTTGTGCACCGCCGCCGTCAGTGTCAGCCAGTTTGCCGTGGCATACGGAGCTCCATCGCAGTCTTTAACACTGGTAGCATGCCGCGACAGCGTGGACGTGAACCGTATGTGCAGTTGACGGACTTTGAGCGAGGGCGTATAGTGGGCATGCGGGAGGCCGGGTGGACGTACCGCCGAATTGCTCAACACGAGGGGCGTGAGGTCTCCACAGTACATCGATGTTGTCGCCAGTGGTCGGCGGAAGGTGCACGTGCCCGTCGACCTGGGACCGGACCGCAGCGACGCACGGATGCACGCCAAGACCGTAGGATCCTACGCAGTGCCGTAGGGGACCGCACCGCCACTTCCCAGCAAATTAGGGACACTGTTGCTCCTGGGGTATCGGCGAGGACCATTCGCAACCGTCTCCATGAACCTGGGCTACGGTCCCGCACACCGTTAGGCCGTCTTCCGCTCACGCCCCAACATCGTGCAGCCCGCCTCCAGTGGTATCGCGACAGGCGTGAATGGAGGGACGAATGGAGACGTGTCGTCTTCAGCGATGAGAGTCGCTTCTGCCTTGGTGCCAATGATGATCGTATGCGTGTTTGGCACCGTGCAGGTGAGCGCCACAATCAGGACTGCATACGACCGAGGCACACAGGGCCAACACCCGGCATCATGGTGTGGGGAGCGATCTCCTACACTGGCCGTACACCATTGGTGATCGTCGAGGGGACACTGAATAGTGCACGGTACATCCAAACCATCATCGAACCCATCGTTCTACCATTCCTAGACCGGCAAGGGAACTTGCTGTTCCAACAGGACAAAGCACGTCCGCATGTATCCCGTGCCACCCAACGTGCTCTAGAAGGTGTAAGTCAACTACCCTGGCCAGCAAGATCTCCGGATCTGTCCCCCATTGAGCATGTTTGGGACTGGATGAAGCGTCGTCTCACGCGGTCTGCACGTCCAGCACGAACGCTGGTCCAACTGAGGCTCCAGGTGGAAATGGCATGGCAAGCCGTTCCACAGGACTACATCCAGCATCTCTACGATCGTCTCCATGGGAGAATAGCAGCCTGCATTGCTGCGAAAGGTGGATATACACTGTACTAGTGCCGACATTGTGCATGCTCTGTTGCCTGTGTCTATGTGCCTGTGGTTCTGTCAGTGTGATCATGTGATGTATCTGACCCCAGGAATGTGTCAATAAAGTTTCCCCTTCCTGGGACAATGAATTCACGGTGTTCTTATTTCAATTTCCAGGAGTGTATTTCCACAGGACTTGAAACGCCAGCTCGTGCAAGCACTCGTTCTACTGAACCTCCACTATTGTGATGTGATTCAACAAGGCATGAGTAGTGAAAACAAAAGACGGCTAGAACTAACCATGAATGCCTGAGTGCGTTACACCTGCAACATTCGCCGATATGATCATGTTAGTGCTTCATACTCCGAGCTAGGGTGGCTGCGGCCGGACAAATTGCGTGACTACCACACTCTATGTCTATTTCACCGACTCATCGTCGCGCAAGCACCCCAGTACCTTGCTTCAGAGATTAAAAACCTGTCATGCCATCATAATCAAAACACGAGGTCACTCTTATTTGGTATCCTAACCGTGCCCACTCACAAAACAAAAACTTTTGCAAACTCCTTCTCAGTTGCCGCTGTCCGCCTCTGGAACTAACTGCCCCTTACCTTGCGCAAAATTCAATCTCCTGCTGCCTTTAAGAAGAAGTTGAAGCATTTCCTACTATCATCCTCATAAAGTTCTCCACAAAATTAATGTACAAGGCCAATCCTCTCATCTGTCAAATAGCAAAGCTAGCGTCTCCTATCTTGCTCCTGAGATGCCTTCCTCTTAATTTATCTCTATTAGCCACGCAATCTTCTTTTCCTTTATATTTCCTTAATTATGTTTCATCATGTCTCTCTATTCTTCTCCTCCCTTCACCATGAGTCTCCCTCATACTCCCTGCTGCCAGCACTCGTATCTAAAATCTGTCTCTTCAATAATGTCTAATTATAACAGTACTTATGATCTACGAATATAAACTCTATATGTATGTATTTTTCCAGGTGTAGCTTTCTAATTTGAGACCTGAGTTTCTCCTGGCGTATACAACTTTCAAATAACTTCCGGGAATTCAGCCAGGTAACACTTTCAGCGACCACCGATATTTCGGC
Source organism: Schistocerca serialis cubense (assembly GCF_023864345.2). Lineage (NCBI taxonomy): Eukaryota > Metazoa > Arthropoda > Insecta > Orthoptera > Acrididae > Schistocerca > Schistocerca serialis. The sequence continues at coordinate 763,172,121 of NC_064639.1, forward strand.
GGGAGAACACCCCGCCATGCCGGCCGCGGTGGTCTAGCGGTTCTGGCGCTGCAGTCCGGAACCGCGGGATTGCTACGGTCGCAGGTTCGAATCCTGCCTCGGGCATGGGTGTGTGTGATGTCCTTAGGTTAGTTAGGTTTAAGTAGTTCTAAGTTCTAGGGGACTTATGACCTAAGATGTTGAGTCCCATAGTGCTCAGAGCCAACACCCCGCCATTTTCAAGGCAAACTGCAACGGGCAGGCGGCGTACATGCAAATTTAATACCTCGGTTCTCCGACAGAAGCAGGAAAGATAACACACACACACACACACACACTGAACACTAGTGCCACCAAAGATGACCAAAGTCAGAGCTATCGATAGTGAGACTATGAATTCGGAGGTGAGGCAGCATTGACTCTGTTCCTCTGTTTTTTGACAAGGGAGAGAGCCGGATTCCAAACAGAGTTTAAACAGAAACCTCCACTCCTGTTAACGAGGTTGCTCGCTAATTTAATCTCAACTGCCTCCCTAATGACACTGTCCCAATACCTGGACGTGCATGCCAATATCTCGGTGTTATTATATAACATGGGGTGACCAGTATCCAAACAATGTTCGGCAATAGCAGATCTATTTGGCTGCTGTAATCGTGTGTGCCGTTTATGCTCAGTACATCTATCCTCCACGGTCCTGATAGTTTGACCAATATATGCCATGCCGCAGCTACAAGGAATACGATATACACCCGCCTTACGCAGTCCAACATCATCCTTAACGGAACTCAAAAGTGCTCTAATTTTAGATGGAGGTCGGAAAACACATTTCACATCGTATTTCCGTAAAATACGACCGATCTTATTGGACGTGTTTCCTACGTAAGGCAAAAAGGCAGTAGACTTGGGTGTTGACTCAGAATTATCATCAACCACCCGATGTACAGTTGGTCGATAGCGCAACGCACGTTCAATCTGTTTATCACTATAACCATTTTGACGAAATGTAACTTCAAGATGGGACAGCTCAGCTGGCAAAGTCTCAGCGTCAGAAACGACATGTGCCCTGTGAGCCGAATGGTGACAACTATTAGCTTGTAAGTACAAGTCGGTGTGAGTACGTTTCCTGTAGACTGCATGTCCCAATGATCCGTCATCCTTTCTCCTAACCAACACGTCGAGAAAGGGAAGGCAACCATCCTCTTCCACCTCCATCGTAAAACGAATGTTCGGGTGGATCGAGTTCAGATGTTCTAGAAAGACATTCAAATTCTCCCTACCGTGACGTGTTGGTTAGGAGGAAGGATGACGGATCATTGGGACATGCAGTCTACGGGAAACGTTCTCACACCGACTTGTACTTACAAGCTAATAGTTGTCACCATTCGGCTCAGCGTGAAGGGGTACTTCGTACCTTGGTACACAGGGCACATGTCGTTTCTGACGCTGAGACTTTGCCAGCTGAGCTGTCCCATCTTGAAGTTACATTTCGTCAAAATGGTTATAGTGATAAACAGATTGAACGTGCGTTGCGCTATCGACCAACTGTACATCGGGTGGTTGATGATAATTCTGAGTCAACACCTAAGTCTACTGCCTTTTTGCCTTACGTAGGAAACACTTCCAATAAGATCGGTCGTATTTTACGGAAATACGATGTGAAATGTGTTTTCCGACCTCCATCTAAAATTAGAGCACTTTTGAGTTCCGTTAAGGATGATGTTGGACTGCGTAAGGCGGGTGTATATCGTATTCCTTGTAGCTGCGGCATGGCATATATTGGTCAAACTATCAGGACCGTGGAGGATAGATGTACTGAGCATAAACGGCACACACGATTACAGCAGCCAAATAGATCTGCTATTGCCGAACATTGCTTGGATACTGGTCACCCCATGTTATATAATAACACCGAGATATTGGCATGCACGTCCAGCTATTGGGACAGTGTCATTAGGGAGGCAGTTGAGATTAAATTAGCGAGCAACCTCGTTAACAGGAGTGGAGGTTTCTGTTTAAACTCTGTTTGGAATCCGGCTCTCTCCCTTGTCAAAAAACAGAGGAACAGAGTCAATGCTGCCTCACCTCCGAATTCATAGTCTCACTATCGATAGCTCTGACTTTGGTCATCTTTGGTGGCACTAGTGTTCAGTGTGTGTGTGTGTGTGTGTGTGTGTGTGTGTTATCTTTCCTGCTTCTGTCGGAGAACCGAGGTATTAAATTTGCATGTACGCCGCCTGTCCGTTGCAGTTTGCCTTGAAAATGGCGGGGTGTTCTCCCGCCGAAATATCGGTGGTCGCTGAAAGTGTTACCTGGCTGAATTCCCGGAAGTTATTTGAAAACTTTCTAATTGTTTATTTCACTTTTTGTACCAGATGTAGTTTAACATGCCTACTAAAACATATGAATGTAAAATAAGTAGAATGCCTGGTTACATGTAAGAGAGGGCTTGATGGCCCTAATCTTGCCAGGTTAAATAAATTAATAAATAAATAAATAAATAAATATTATTCATAGCACTGCGAACTGTCGTTTTAAAACACAAAGCGTGTGGGAACCAATGCCCCAAGCGGAAGGGTGGTTTCGTTCGTGGCATTTATGCCACATCTAGAGGCCTTTACATGTTGATACTTAGCTCCGATGTGTCTGAAACGTTTTTCTCGCCCACCGCATCTCTGGGCGTCGCAGTTCCGATCTCCGTTCCAGAGCCGTGAAAAGAAGCGATGAAATGCTGACGAGAGGGGATACGACCGTCCCATCGTGTGATACGTCCAGGGCGGCATTGTGCAGGATTGTCGAGCAGTTTGGTGCCAATGCGATATTATTAACCCACCCTACACCTCAGGTGAACTTCTGATTTTTTTCGCATGTGTCGACTCCGTGCTGCCTGAAGCGTCGTCAAGCCCGGGGGTGGTGGTGCAGGGCCCCACCCCCTCGTAGCACTACGGAGGAAGCTAGTAGGCACTTTTGAGCCATATTTCACGCTTCTGCGTCGCAATGGGAGACAAAAATGGTGTTTGGAAAAAGTGACCATTTAATTGTGTTGCGCAGTGCATGTGACACCATTGATGACCTGCAGCCGTCTAGAGTGTGTAGTTAAAAAAAGTAGTAATCACTGGGATTCGAACGCTGGACGTTCGGCACAACGATCTGTCACGCTACCAACTCACCTATGCGATATTGTCGAATCAGTTGCTCACAGATACGATTTTGCCTTGCACCGAGAGTCTAATGTTACTTTTGATTACCATTTAAGCGTCTTCTAGTGGACGGCAGCACACAGCACGAATCGTTGTTTTGGTCGGTACTCTGTCGACGTACAACGTTTGGTGCAGACCTGAGTGCCTGACATCTGCAGTTTGTGGCACCGCGGCTAGACAAGTGTGTTGTGTCGTATTACGTTGTGTGGTGTGTCGGTGTGTCGGCAGGTATGCGCGTGGCGCGCGGCTCTCCGGCGCACTACGTGTCGGCGTTCAGCGGGCCGGCCAGCGAGCGGGCCCAGCAGCTGGCGCGCTACGGCTACGCCGCCATGGAGGCCGCGGCCGAGCTGCTCGCCAACTGCAGTCTCCACACCCACAGGTGAGCCCCTCTCCTCTCCTCTCACAGCACGCCTTCTCACTTGACCCGACGATATGCAACAAAATACACCATCGATATGAAACTTCATGGCAGATTAAAACTGTGTGCCGGACCGAGACTCGAACTCGGGACCTTTGCCTTTCGCGGGCAAGTGCTCTACCAACTGAGCTACCCAAGCACGACTCACGCCGCGTCCTCACAGCTTCTGTAAAGTTTGGAAGGTAGGATACGAGGTACTGGCAGAAGTAAAGCTGTGAGGACGGCGCGTGAGTCGTGCTTGGGTAGCTCAGTTGGTAGAGCACTTTCCCGCGAAAGGCAAAGGTCCCGAGTTCGAGTCTCGGTCCGGCACACAGTTTTAATCTGCCAGGAAGTTTCATATCAGCGCACACTCCGCCGCAGAGTGAAAATCTCATTCTAAAATACACCATCGTTAACGAGGAGAGCGTACACCCAGAGAACCACACATTTCGCTCATCTTTCACACGAGGTTATTTCCTCTTTTTTTTTTTTTTTTTTTTTTTTTGAGAAATGGAGGTTCAGAGTTTAACAAGCCATTTGAGAGCGCCCGACGCGACCAGTGGTGGCGGTACCCAGTAAGGCGGCAGGATGGAAATCATAATGGGACGTACATGGGATGGTACAGTACCTGATAAAATATATGTGGACACCTATGAGTAGACATCAATATGGCGTGAATCCATTCTTCGCTGCTATTATGACAGACTGAGCTCTATTGAGGACGCTTCCAGTTCGATGTCTGAGTGTCTTTAGAAGAGTGGGACCTCATTCCTTCCTTAAGGGCCGAAACCAGAGAAGATGATGCTGAACGCTGGGGTCTGAGTGAAGTCGAGGTTCTGACTCATCCCCAAAGTGCTCCACTGCCAGGCCAGTCCATTTCAGGAACGTCATTCTCCACAAACCATTGGCTCACTCTTGCTGTCTTATGACAGAGTGCTGTCTCATGCTGAAATGAACGGTCATCGTCTCCGAAATGTTCCCCTCCTGAAGCAGTACACAATGTTGTAATCTGTCTTTATACTTATCTGCATTTAGGATTTTCTTAAGTGCAATAAGGGTGGGCACACACTAACCACGAATAACACCCTTAACCGTAACGCCACTTCCTCGGTAGCTCACTATTGGCATTAATCATGATGACAGGTAACGTTCTGCACGCACTCGTAAAACTCACACCATTCCATATAGCGTGATTCACCTCCACAAATCACTTCTTTCCGGTCATCCAGTGCCCACTGGTGTCACTCTATACACGGTGTCAAGCGTCGCTTAGCATTTATTACAGAAGTGTGTCGCTTATAAGGAGGTGCTCGACCGTTGTACCCCACTGTTTTTTAACTTCCTGCTTCCAGTCATTGTAATACACTGAAGAGCCAAAGAAACTGGTACACCTGCCTAATATAGTGGTTTATGTAGCCCCCCCCCCCCCCCCCGGAGCACGATACACGACGTGGCATGGACTCGACTAATGTCTGAAGTATTGCTGGAGTGAATTGACACTTTGAATCCTGCACGGCTGCCCGTAAATCCGTAAGAGTTCGACGGGGTGGACATCTCTTCTGAACAGCACGTTGCAAGGCATTCCAGATATGCTCAGAAATGTTCATGTCTGGGGAATCTGGTGGCCAGTGGAAGTGTTTAAAATCAGAAGAGTGTTCCTGGAGCCACTCTGTAGCAAATCTGGACGTGTGGGGTGTCGCATTGTCCTGCTGGAGTTGCTCACAACTGTCGGAATGCACAATGCTTGCAGGTGATCAAACAGAATGCTTACGTACGTGTCAGAGTCGTATCTAGGCGTATCAGGGGTCCCATATCACTCCAACTGCACACGCCCCAACCATTACAGAGCTTCCACCAGCTTGAACAGTCCCCTGCTGACATGCAGAGTCCTTCGATTCATGAGGTTGTCTCCACACCCGTACACGTCCATCCGCTCCATACAATTTGAAACGAGACTTGTCCGACCAGGCAGGATGTTTCCAGTCATCAACAGTCCAATGGTGCTGACGGGCCCCGGCAAGGTGTAAAGCTTTGTGTCGTGTAGTTGTTTCGTTGAATGGTTCGCACGCTGACACTTGTTGATGGTCCAGCATTGAAATCTGCAGCAATCTGCGGAAGGGTTGCACTTCTGTCACGTTGAACGATTCTCTTCAGTCCCATTATTGAAAGATCACAGGTTAGTGTAAGTGCGTGATAAGCCATTACAAATGTGAGGTTCTAGTACATTAATAAGCGGTTTAACTGCCAGACTGCTGAATGCAGGGAGGAGGAGGGAGGAGCTTAGTGTTTAACGTCCCGTCGACAACGAGGTCATTAGAGACGGACCGCAAGCTCGGGTGAGGGAAGGATGGGGAAGGAAATCGGCCGTGTCCATTCAAAGGAACCATCCCGGCATTTGCCTGAAGCGATTTAGGGGAATCACGGAAAACCTAAATCAGGATGGCCGGAGACGGGATTGAACCGTCGTCCTCCCGAATGCGAGTCCAGTGTGCTAACCACTGCGCCACCACGCTCGGTCTGCTGAATGCAAGCATGCAAACGTTGTACAGATGACGGGTGTCAGGTTAGTTATCGTCCGATGATGTCCCACATGTGCTCGATTGAGAGAGAGCTGGTAATAGAGCAGAGCAAGACAACATGTGCACACTCTGTAGAGCACGTTGGGTTACAATAGCGGTATATGGGCGAGCGCTATCCAGCTGGAAAACACCCCCTGGAAAGCTGTTCATGAATGCCACCACAATAGGTCGAATTAACAGATTCACCTACGGACTTGGAATCAGGGTGCGTCGGATAACCATGAGAGTGGTCTTGCCATCATATGGAAATCGAATCCCAGGTGTACAGCCAGTAATTCTAGTACGCAGATGGTTGGTTGCAGGCTCTCAACTGCCCTCCTCCTAACGAACACACGGCCATCACTGGCACCGAGGCAGAAACGGCTTTCATCAGAAAACACAGCAGACCTCCGCCCCGTCCACCAATGAGCTTTCGCTTGACGCCTCTGAAGTTCCAAACGACGATTGTTTGAGTTCAGTGGAATGCAAGCTACTGGGCGTCAGGCTCAGAGCTGTCCTTGAGGTAACCAATCTGTAACAGTTCGTTATGTGACTGTAGTTATTGCTGCTCAAATTGCTGCTACAGATGAAGTACGATGCGCCAAAGCCATTCGCCGAAGATGATGGTTTTCCCTCTCGGTAGTGCCACGTGGCCGTCCGGAGCCCGGTCTTCTTGCGACCGTACATTCCCGTGAGCACCGTTGCCACCAATGTTGTACGATGGCTACATTTCTTCCAGGTCTTTCTGTAACATCGCGGAAGGAACATCCAACTTCTCGTAACCCTGTTAAATGACCTTGTCCAAACATAGTGAAGTGTTGATAATGGCTTCTTTGTCACTTTGAAGGTGTTCTTGACTAACTTCAGCTCACCACGCCCAATCTCAAAGGTAACTAACGCTCACGACCGTTACAGCGTGTACTTAAAGCCAACCTGATTTGCATCGTAATAGTGGCGATACTAGCGCCACTCTTAGGTGACTCGCTCTAAATTTGAACAATCTTTTTGATGTAGAAACACGGCTACCAACTTTCGTGTATGTCGCATAACTGTTTATTGGTGCTGCGATTTTTTCCCGTCAGTATATTTGTGCGGAACAGCGTTCTCGTTTTATGTTTGCCCTATGTTGAGCGATCCAATTTTTTTTTAATTTCATTACACTCGATTCTTAACCAGTTGATGTATTTTTTATATTATACTCCCCTTCATCAGGCCTTGGTTTGCTATCTAATTATCTCGACGACCCATACTGTGTTCTCCCAGTTAGCGTTTCAGTTTAATTACGAAGAGTCCTGAGTTGGAATCCCTGTGAACACGTTGTAGTTTTCTGGGTGCTGTCAGCTGCATGAGACCAAATAAGCAACGAAACTGACACGTAATCAGTATAAGTGGTGTCGAGTCGTAAGACTTGCACCAGCCTTTTTGGCACGCGATATTCATTTAGTAAGTATCTCGACGTAAGCGGGAGATGGAATCCTACCGAAGACATTTTAAGACCTTTCTGAATTGATCGCAGTAATAAATCAAATGCACTTTTCGAAATCTAGGTCTTTGCGGTTGTGCTACGCTATATGGTTACACGTACGCGCAAGAAAGACCTTCCAGATTAAGTCTGTCGATTCATCAGTGTCCAGGCGGTCAAAGCGAGCGGAGGCGCACAGACGAGCAACAGCTGAAGAGCGCTCCGCTAGCCAGTGATTGGCAATGTCTGCGGAGTGTGCAGCAGTGCTTTGCTCGCAGCCTCTTTCTTGCCCCTGCTGGAGACTCGTGTGCCCGTTCCCCTCTTCTTCATTAATCCGGCGCTGGCGCTCCTCATTAGCCGGCCACAGCAGCAGACGTTAATTAGCGCACACGGCGTTGTTATTCCCAGCGTCGAGACGTCGCCTCATTTCTCAGAGATCCAAGAAACACTTCGCTCAGAAATGTTAATGAACCTATAAATAAATAGACCTACAAACAGATACTGGTCAGCCAGCTATGATGAAATGATAGTGACTTCAGCATCCAATACATCAGCCGTAAAAAACACTCTAAATTACGTAGCGTTGTCGTCCTTGGGCTTTTCAACTACCCAGTGCTAGAGCCCCTTCCTAAGGTAATAACACACTCAAGATTGTGCGCAAGATATGAGCAAAGTGGGGAGGCGGGCGGAGGCAACTCATACTAGTTTCGCGGTGATAACGAAATATTTTTGAGAGGTGACGACAAATGATTCTGGACACATTTGTTCCTAGTCAATAACCATTATATGCTCCGCCTTTCAAAGTGGTTCAAATGGCTCTAAGCACTATGGGACTTAACATCTGAGGGCATCAGTCCCCTAGAACTTAGAACTACTTAAACCTAACTAACCTGAGGACATCACACACATCCATGCCCGAGGCAGGATTCGAACCTGCGACCGTAGCAGCAGCGTGGTTCCGGACTGAAACGCCTAGAACCGTTCGGCCACAGCGACCGGCTGCTTCGCCTTTCTTCAGAATGATAATTGCCTAATATATTTGTCTTTGTATACTGGCAACAAGCAAGTTCGATTTGTAAAGATCATTTTCTTCTGCTGGGAGAGGGAGGTGGTGGAGGCAGCTGGTCTCTGCCTGCCCCCCTCCCCTATTCACGCAGGGTCCGCATATGAAGGCACTAAAATCGGAACCTAGTCTTCCAAATAGATATTTCACGAGGCTAATCCCACCAAGGACAAATCTTGATGGTTCACAATCGTTTGTCTGGAAGTAACACATAATGGCCATTAATACGAGTATATGCGGTCTGATATACTGGGTGATCAAAAACTCTGTATAAATTTGAAAACTGAATAAATCAAGGTATAATGTAGATAGAGAGGTACAAATTGACACACATGCTTGGAATGACATGGGGTTTTATTAGAACCAAAAAAATACGAAAGTTCAAAAAATGTCCGACAGATGGCGCTTCAGCTGATCAGAATAGCAATAATTAGCATAACAAAGTAAGACAAAGGAAAGATGGTGTTCTTTGCAGGAAATGCACAATATGTCCACCATCATTCCTCAACAATAGCTGTACTCGAGGAATAATGCTGTGAACAGCACTGTAAAGCATGTCCGGAGTTATGGTGAGGCATTGGTGTCGGATGTTGTCTTTCAGCATCCCTAGAGCTGTCGGTCGATCACGATACACTTGCGACTTCAGGTAACCCCAAAGCCAATAATCGCACGGACTGAGGTCTGGGGACCTGGGAGGCCAAGCATGACGAAAGTGGCGGCTGAGCACACGATCATCAGCAAACGATGCGCACAAGAGACCTTTCACGCGTCTAGCAATATGGAGTGGAGCGCCATCCTGCATAAACATCGTACGTTCCAGCAGGTGTTTATCAGCCAGGCTGGGGATGATTGGATTCTGTAACATATCGGCGTACCTCTCCCCCGTCACGGTAGCTGTCGGACATTTTGTGAACGTTGTTTTTCTTTGGTTCTAATAAAACCCCATGTCATTCCAAGCATGTGTGTCAATTTTTACCTCTCTATCTACATTATTCCGTGGTTTATTAAGTTTTCAAATTTATACCGACTTTTTGATCACCCGGTATATGCTCGTGGCTGCAGTCTGAAAGACTATACTGTGGAATGTTGACGACGCAATGCACCACCTGGTGTGCATACCGCTCGACTATTCGTGAATGCAAATACAGCGTGTAGTAAAAGTAACTTTTTAATGCTTCATAACTAAGAAATGTGATAAAAAATTAATTTGTCGATGGAGAAATCTCACGGGGATGCAGTTTGATATTTGACTTTCTGATGGGCTTTTCAGACTGCCTTTCAGAGATAATGTTGAAACTAATACCGTATACGCTGGCCAGTGATGTTAGATATGACTGACGCAGGCACGTACGTGACATCTGCATATTAATGGTTGCTTATAGGCTCAATACGGCCTGCAATTACAGAAATATCATTTCAGTATCTGCGAGAGGGGTGAGATGAAGCCAAGAGGTGCAGTGGCGATCTGTGATTGAAACAAAATAGATATCTTTCATATTCTGCCTTAGTCTCTGGTAACGGTTACTGTAGGAGGCAGCTTCACGAAATGATGGCCGACAGGCTGTGATATGTTGTTGTTGTGGTCTTCAGTCCTGAGACTGGTTTGATGCAGCTCTCCATGCTACTCTATCCTGTGCAAGCTTCTTCATCTCCCAGTACCTACTGCAACCTACATCCTTCTGAATCTGCTTAGTGTATTGATCTCTTGGTCTCCCTCTACGATTTTTACCCTCCACGCTGCCCTCCAATGCTAAATTTGTGATCCCTTGATGCCTCAAAACATGTCCTACCAACCGATCCCTTCTTCTAGTCAAGTTGTGCCACAAACTTCTCTTCTCCCCAATCCTATTCAATACCTCCTCATTAGTTACGTGATCTACCCACCTTATCTTCAGAATTCTTCTGTAGCACCACATTTCGAAAGCTTCTCTTCTCTTCTTGTCCAAACTGGTTATCGTCCATGTTTCACTTCCATACATGGCTACACTCCATACAAATACTTTCAGAAACGACTTCCTGACACTTAAATCTATACTCGATGTTAACAAATTTCTCTTCTTCAGAAACGATTTCCTTGCCATTTCCAGTCTACATTTTATATCCTCTCTACTTCGACCATCATCAGTTATTTTACTCCCTAAATAGCAAAACTCCTTTACTACTTTAAGTGTCTCATTTCCTAACCTAATCCCCTCAGCATCACCCGATTTAATTTGACTACATTCCATTATCCTCGTTTTGCTTTTGTTTATGTTCATCTTATGTCGTCCTTTCAAGACACTGTCCATTCCGTTCAACTGCTCTTCCAAGTCCTTTGCTGTCTCTGACAGAATTACAATGTCATCGGCGAACCTCAAAGTTTTTACTTCTTCTCCATGAATTTTAATACCTACTCCGAATTTTTCTTTTGTTTCCTTTACTGCTTGCTCAATATACAGATTGAATAACATCGGGGAGAGGCTACAACCCTGTCTCACTCCTTTCCCAACCACTGCTTCCCTTTCATGCCCCTCGACTCTTATAACTGCCATCTGGTTTCTGTACAAATTGTAAATAGCCTTTCGCTCCCTGTATTTTACCCCTGCCACCTTCAGAATTTGAAAGAGAGTGTTCCAGTTAACGTTGTCAAAAGCTTTCTCTAAGTCTACAAATGCTAGAAATGTAGGTTTGCCTTTTCTTAATCTTTCTTCTAAGATAAGTCGTAAGGTTAGTATTGCCTCACGTGTTCCAACATTTCTACGGAATCCGAACTGATCTTCCCCGAGGTCCGCTTCTACTAGTTTTTCCATTCGTCTGTAAAGAATTCGCGTTAGTATTTTGCATCTGTGACTTATTAAACTGATAGTTCGGTAATTTTCACATCTGTCAACACCTGCTTTCTTTGGGATCGGAATTATTATATTCTTCTTGAAGTCTGTGGGTATTTCGCCTGTCTCATACATCTTGCTCACCAGATGGTAGAGTTTTGTCATGACTGGCTCTCCCAAGGCCATCAGTAGTTCTAATGGAATGTTGTCTACTCCCGGGGCCTTGTTTCGACTCAGGTCTTTCAGCGCTCTGTCAAACTCTTCACGCAGTATCTTATCTCCCATTTCATCTTCATCTACATCCTCTTCCATTTCCATAATATTGTCCTCAAGTACATCGCCCTTGTATAAACCCTCTATATACTCCTTCCACCTTTCTGCCTTCCCTTCTTTGCTTAGAACTGGGTTGCCATCTGAGCTCTTGATATTCATACCAGTGGTTCTCTTCTCTCCAAAGGTCTCTTTAATTTTCCTGTAGGCAGTATCTATCTTACCCCTAGTGAGACAAGCCTCTACAACCTTACATTTGTCCTCTAGCCATCCCTGCTTAGCCATTTTGCACTTCCTGTCGATCTCATTTTTGAGACGTTTGTATTCCTTTTTGCCTGCTTCATTTACTGCATTTTTATATTTTCTCCTTTCATCAATTAAATTCAATATTTATTCTGTTACCCAAGGATTTCTATTAGCCCTCGTCTTTTTACCTACTTGATCCTCTGCTGCCTTCACTACTTCATCCCTCAGAGCTACCCATTCTTCTTCTACTGTATTTCTTTCCCCCATTCCTGTCAATTGTTCCCTTATGCTCTCCCTGAAACTATCTACAACCTCTGGTTCTTTCAGTTTATCCAGGTCCCATCTCCTTAAATTCCTGCCTTTTTGCAGTTTCTTCAGTTTCAATCTGCAGTTCATAACCAATAGATTGTGGTCAGAATCCACATCTGCCCCTGGAAATGTCTTACAATTTAGAACCTGGTTCCTAAATCTCTGACTTACCATCATGTAATCTATCTGATACCTTTTAGTATCTCCAGGATTCTTCCAGGTATACAACCTTCTTTCATGATTCTTGAACCAAGTGTTAGCTATGATTAAGTTATGCTCTGTGCAAAATTCTACAAGGCGGCTTCCTCTTTCATTTCTTCCCCCCAATCCATATTCACCTACTATGTTTCCTTCTCTCCTTTTTCCTACTGACGAATTCCAGTCACCCATGACTATTAAATTTTCGTCTCCCTTCACTACCTGAATAATTTCTTTTATCTCGTCATACATTTCATCAATTTCTTTATCATCTGCAGAGCTAGTTGGCATATAAACTTGTACTACTGTAGTAGGCATGGGCTTTGTGTCTATCTTGGCCACAATAATGCGTTCACTATGCTGTTTGTAGTAGCTAACCCGCACTCCTATTTTTTTATTCATTATTAAACCTACTCCTGCATTACCCCTATTTGATTTTGTATTTATAACCCTGTAATCACCTGACCAAAAGTCTTGTTCCTCCTGCCACCGAACTTCACTAATTCCCACTGTATCTAACTTTAACCTATCCATTTCCCTTTTTAAATTTTCTAACCTACCTGCCCGATTAAGGGATCTGACATTCCACGCTCCGATCCGTAGAATGCCAGTTTTCTTTCTCCTGATAACGACGTCCTCTTGAGTAGTCCCCGCCCGGAGATCCGAATGGGGGACTATTTTACCTCCGGAATATTTTACCCGAGAGGACGCCATCATCATTTAATCATACAGTAAAGCTGCATGTCCTCGGGAAAAATTACGGCTGTAGTTTCTCCTTGCTTTCAGCCGTTCGCAGTACCAGCACAGCAAGGCCGTTTTGGTTAATGTTACAAGGCCAGATCAGTCAATCATCCAGACTGTTGCCCCTGCAACTACCGAAAAGGCTGCTGCCCCTCTTCAGGAACCACATGTTTGTCTGGCCTCTCAACAGATACCCCTCCGTTGTGGTTGCACCTACGGTACGGCCATCTGTATCGCTGAGGCACGCAAGCCTCCCCACCAACGGCAAGGTCCGTGGTTCATGGGGGGAGGCTGTGATATACTCAGCGTTATTCTCATGAACATAACCCATACATAATAATAAATCGAATAAGCCCTTGCAGCACTCTGTGATAGATGAAGAACATTTAAAACGCGTTTCAATAAAAACTAGAGTAATTGAGATGCAGTTTGAGAGAACCGATCCCATTTTGATTATGCGCGTGCCGTGGGCGAAGTAATGTCAGTTAACTTCCTCTACTGTGCCCAACAACGTAAACTGAGCTCCATTATTGTAAAACTGTACACTGATTCCTATTTAAAATTACTGCTTGTTTACCTCTACGTCGGCTTACGTCACACATTCCCAATACTACGGAGATATCAGTGTCCATCAAGTACTACAGTAGAAATATTGACACACGTACTGGGTGGAGAATCCATTGTAATTGTCCAACTGTCCATTAAGCGATATTCGGCTGATTAGTGATACAAACTGGCGAACAACAGAAAGACAGCTGCTGTTATCAGCGCTTCTCGGGAATCAAATTTAAAAATCTTGCATGACAACATGTATACAGAAAAAAACAAATCCTACCCTACATGAACGGATATTCCTGTCGCACTGTATGTCTGCAATTTGTTTAGACGTACAAGTAAAGGCCTGTAATGACATAATTATGTTCAGTGCTACCTCTAAGTGAAACTATTGTACGATTACAAGAGTTTGTCACTTTCGAAAAAATGTGTGGTTAACTCGAGCTCTTTCTATAAGTAAGCGTCTTGCGTGCTTCAGAAAATTACAATCGAATATTCGTAATGAATCTGTTTTAGAACACAGTGCTTCTAAGTGGAATCACAGCGAATTGGGAATGGATTTAAGGATTCCCAGTAGGGAAAATTTGGAAGGGGATTGCCAGTTGTGTCCTTTGCTTCACAACCTAGGGAAACCGCAAAAAAATTGGGCAAAAGTTCAAAGCCATAGAGTTTGTTTGTGTATCAGTTAGATTCTGAAAGGGTGTAAAGTTGATGACTTGCTTGGTACGTATAGCGGTATACCTCTAGCTTTTTCCTGAAACTTACATGTTTGTCACCAACTGCGACATAGTCGGGTATACAAACAGTGATTCAATACTGTCAAATGTTTTTTATTCCAGTCTTTGATCACAATATGAATTCTTTAGACGATGACCGGTTTCAGCCCGTAATGACCATCCTCAGATCTTTTATACACCATGTGCTAAAGTGATGAGGCCATAATGGCATCGTCAAAACATATAAATATAATCAGCACAGCATCGTTACATAGATCTAAAATAAGGTAGCTACTGTACTTCAGTAGCCAGTTGCAATAATGACTGTGTGGACCATGTGGCCTATTCTACACCTTATTTTAGATCTATGTAACTATGCTGTGCTGATTATATTTATATGTTTTGACGATGCCATTATAGCCTTATCACTTTAGGACATCTGAAGATGGTCATTACGGACTGAAACCGGTCATCGTCTAAAGAACTGATATTGTGATCAAAGACTGGAATAAAAAACATTTACATGTTTGTCCCTTAATTGCACAAACACTACTACATTTTCCCCTCATTACATTTCCTTAAGCATAGAATGTCAGTTATCTTACATTTTCAAAGTTTCATCTCCGTGCTTTTGACCTCAAATATTCGCGGTACAGTTGAAACTCCATAATATTCCTACCTTTTGCCGTATACAATTGATACACTGTGTGGAGCAACTTCATGCGGAGCATCGCATTCCGCGTCATTACTCAGTTTTCAGTGTTGATGGCATTATTTAACATGATTTCCTTATAAAATCGTTAATTAACTATATGACGTATTAGGTGATATTAACACGCTTTCAAGGTTGAATTCTGCTAGTGAGAAATACCTGTGGCCATATCTGTTCAGCTACAACATGGAATTGCGGCTAAAATCAGACCACACAAGCATCAATGTTATCAATGCTACCGGCCTCAGTGATGTAACATCGAATGGGTTCTTTCTGAAGTGATCATTAAGATATGATCAAACAGGAAAACGCGACCAGGGAGAGGCAAGACTTTAATTCGCGATTTGAGACCAAACTATCTTCATCGCGTTCCCCGTAAGAAGAAACACAGATCTGGAAGGAGTCTACCAAGGATGTGCACTATCGCCAATCACTTTAATCCATACATACAGGAGGAACATAAAAAGTCAGAAAACAGTTTCAAATAGGTATACTCTACATGGCAAAAGAATATGTATGTAGAGATATGCTGATGATACAGTTGTTTTAGATGGACGGGAAAAAGGCCTTGAAGCTTTCCTAAATAAAATGGATAAAGTCGTGCGAAAAGAATATACCATGAAAATAAACGAGTCTAAAATAAACCTGATCGTTGTGACAAACGTGGACAAACCAAAGCCCGATTACACATACGTAAGAAGCTAACGAAACAAACTGACTTAGTTACTTATTTAAGAAACAAAAGCTCTGGGAGTGGTAAATCCAAAGGTGAGGTAAGAAGTGAAAGGCCATTCAATAAAAAGAAGGAGCTAACCTTGTAAAGTAACAGTCTGCGAAGCAAAGATTTGGTAAAACGTACGTTTGGTGCGTGCTATTGCTTGAGACTCAGGAAAGGAAAGTGAATCCTTTTGGGATGTGGTGTTACAAGCATATCTGGAAAATGAAATGGGTGAATAAGAGCACGAGTGACCGCACTAGTACAAGTTTGTATTCCTACTACTTCCACAGTTGATGAAGAATGTATGATGATAATAGAAATTATCCAGATCGTTGATGGAGACATTTAACTATGATGAGGGTCAACATAACACTATTTAATAGGGAACGGGAGAGAAGGAAAATAGAAGAACATGGACTGGAAGAAAGGAATGAAAGAGAAAGCCATCTTGTAGAATTTTCCACAGGGCACGATTTAATTATTGCTAACACTTATTATAAGAATTTGAAAGAAGTTTGTATATGTGGAAGAGACGTGGAGACGATGGATGGTTTCAGATAGAATGCTAAGACAGGGATTTTGAACCCAGAACATTTCCAGGGGCAGATGTATACTGTGACCATAATTTATTGGTTATTCCTGCTAATAACGGGAAATTGCAGAAAAAGATGAAAAAATTAGTAGATAGGACCTGGATGTATTGGAAAAAAAGAGAGGTTACTGAGAGCTCCAAAGGAAGCTTTAGGCAATGATTGACAGACACAGGGAAAAGGAATAGAATAGAAGAATGGATAGCTTGGAGAGATGAAATAGAGTAGACAGCAGAGGATGGAAGAGGTAAAAAGAGAAGTTCCGGTAGCAATCCTTGGATAACACACCAAATATTGAATTTATCTGAAGAGATAACAAAATACAGAAATTCAGCGAATGAAGCAGGCAAAAAGTAAGATGTTTTCTAAAACACTACTTTGACAGGAAGTGCAAAATGGTAAAACTGGAATGGCTAGGGGAGAAATGTAAAATTTTGGAATGTTGACAGTCATACACTCTCTGCAATTCAGAAGGTAGCAAGAACACAGAGAGTCAAAGATTATCTACAAGTCATACACATAGCAGACTACGGTTGTAAATCATGCAACTAGTTGAGAAGGTAGTGCGGCAAGTTTGTAGCTATTAATGGTAACAGTTGAATACAAAACCGATTTAGTCGGTTGTTGGAAAATAATCGACTCATTAAGTTGTAGTTTTACGGGTCGTTTGAATTATTCATTCATTCTTTGGAATGAAACCCTTCTATTGGTTCAGTCGGTCGTTGTTTGACGTGTAAATTGGATTCTCAGTCAATCATTTCCTTTGAGTGAAACAAGACCGTGAGAGAAATAGAATGAAAATAATCGATATAGTCCATTTGTTGCTTTGCACGATCACTGAATTATTCATTCTTGCTTTTGAAGTGAAACCGGTCGTTAGTCTTTCTGTCGGTTCCGCTGACCAGGATAAGAGTGGTTTTTAGGCGGTTTCTCGCACTCGTTCATGCGAATGAGCACTGGATAACATTCAAAGAAAATTAACGAATGAAGACGAATGTTTTACGCGAAATAAAACTTCTGACAAGCAGCAGTGTAGGCTTAAAGAGGAAGTGATTAAGTCAACAAACGGAATTTCAAAACAAGGTACCCTATATGCCTTCTGTTCACTCAGCTGAACATTAACAGAAACAGAATTGTCGGCGACTGGTACAAAGTGACGGGGAGATAGAAACAGAACTTCAAATAATTTAAAGTAATCGTTCATATATTTAAACATAAATTTACTGTGTAGCTCCATTCATTAAACTTTTAAAACCACCCAAAAAATTGATATTGAATGCCAGAAGTACGAAAATTTTGTATTTAAGTAAATAAATATATAAATTTTGAAAATACTTCAGTTTTATAAATATACATTAGTTACTTTTCTTTCAAGTAAGATACGTTGTTTGTCTCTACAAAAAAGGTCGGCAGTCCTAATCATGGCTCATCTATAACCGAAAAGCTTGATCTATGGTTCAAATGGCTCTGAGCACTATGCGACTTAACTTCTGAGGTCATCATCACCTAGAACTTAGAACTAATTAAACCTAACTAACCTAAGGACATCACACACATCCATGCCCGAGGCAGGATTCGAACCTGCGACCTTAGTGGTCGCTCGGGTCCAGACTGTAGCGCCTAGAACCGCACGGCCACTCCGGTCGGCCTTCAGCTTGAACTAGTATGGAAATGAAAACGCTTCAGAGATCGAGTAAAAACACTCATATAACTAAATAACGGTCTGCGACTCGTGTGAGTGGGTGAAAAAAAAAAACATTAATATAACTGAAATGCCTGCAGAGAATAATTTTTTTCGATTGTTTCATTCGACCGGAAAAAAATCAGACTGAACGATAAAACTACCGACTGGCCGATTGGTTCCTGAAGTCAATAGGTTGCCCCATCAGTAGCTATAGCCTGTCCCTGATGTAATTCCATCTGTACACTGAGCAAACAATAAATGACATGTCACTGGAAAAAGAAGTAGGGCAAGACGACGACTGTAGTACATAGAAATCATAAAAGATGGTTGTACCTCCTGCAGAGAAATGAAGTAGAAGGCTCAGAGATGTGCCAACTAGACTGCAACCAACCAGTTATGGGACTGAGCATTAAAGGAGATGTGCGTAGGAACAATGACGCCAACACAAACTAGGCGCCGGCCGAAGTGGCCGTGCGGTTAAAGGCGCTGCAGTCTGGAACCGCAAGACCGCTACGGTCGCAGGTTCGAATCCTGCCTCGGGCATGGATGTTTGTGATGTCCTTAGGTTAGTTAGGTTTAACTAGTTCTAAGTTCTAGGGGACTAATGACCTCAGCAGTTGAGTCCCATAGTGCTCAGAGCCATTTGAACCATTTGAACAAACTAGGCCACTTGATAATGGGAATCATGAAACTATGAAGTCTTTATTAAACAGTAAGAGAGAAGAAGAGTTCATGGAATACTGTTGTAAAAAAAAAAAAAATTCGGATTATTGGTCATCTATTCAGACGCGTGGAACCCCTAAATACAATAATGCAGGGTATGTTATTAGGAAAAGAACAAGACGAAGACTACGAATGAAATACATAGACACATTGCAAAAGGTGACCTCCAGAGAAATGAAAAACAGAGATCGACGTGAAGACCAGAGACCTACTACCTACCTGTCCATGGAATCAGAACTAAAGACGAAGCGCTGTATGAAGAGACCTTGCAGAAATAACTAGACTCTTCGAGGGCGCTTCCCGATCGTGATGTTGTGGCTTGTTAGGACATAGATCGAAGATATATATTTATCGGTGCATACATGTAGCATATGTCAGTCGTTAGTGTATTGTCTACACATTCCAGTGTAAGTGAAAAAAAATGGTGCAGAGTTGTGCAGCGTTTAATCGCACGACTAATTAGGGAAAGGAATCAGTATTACCTTACACAGATACATGGATATATTTAGATGTTTTATATTACATACTTCGACTCATAGCACTTACATTTTCAGAAGGGATACATCAGTGACTTTACGTTCTTCTTTCTTCTTTCTTTTTTTTAAGAGTACTTCCTTTGTTCGATAGTACTGGTGGACATGAGATTCAAAATGATTCATTATGTTGTGCTATGAAATAGTCCACATATTGGTGAGAACACTGCATAATCAAGTATTAAGATTCACCTGCATACTGCCTACCCCACGAAACGGTAATAATGTAGTCTACCAGATACCGGGATTATCATCTATCTTCATCTGGATCCCGCTCCAGTGACTGACGGGTCCGGGTTGTTGCTATGGAGTTTTGGCAGTGTTAGTTTCAGGGGGTGGTCGGATGCCCTTCCTGTCACTACCCCATACCTCCCGGCACAGAAATAGTGTACCCAAGCTGTCTGCGTCTGTAAATCACGAAATAGTGCGAACGTTTTGCAGATGTCTGCGAGTAGTGTAACTGAGGCGGGATGTGGGGACCAGCCCAGTATTCATTTAGTGCGATGTGGAAAACCGCCTAAAAACCACACACAGGCCGGCTGGCACACCGGCCCTTCGACGTTAATCCGCCAGGCGGATTCAGTCCAGGGCCGGCACGCCTAACCGAGCCCAGGAAGCAGCGCATTAGCGCTCCCGGCTAACCTGGCGAGTCGGGAATATCATATGATGCTAAATACATTTCACATAAAAAAAATGTTCAAATGTGTGTGAAATCTTATGGGACTTAACTACTAAGGTCATCAGTCCCTAACCTTACACACTACTTAGCCTAAATTATCCTAAGGACAAACACACACACCCATGCCTGAGGCAGGACACGAACCTCCGCCGGGACCAGCCGCACAGTCCATGACTGCAGCACCCGAGACCGCTCGGCTAATCCCGCGCGGCTTCACATTAAAAACTCTACAATTCACACTCATAACATTAAAACTTCATTTAGTTGTAAACGAGCAGTTATGGCAAATTTCTTCTAGTAAGTAAAAACATTCGATAAACAGTGAGTGATTGCCGTTTGTTCATAAATTAAATTGCTATCTTGTAGTTACTTACTTAAATAAGACATTCTGCCTGTGACATAACTCAAAGGAAGATGTCTTATAACCAAAGGCGCGTCAGTTTACCACCACAAAATGGCCGCCGAGACACCCTTCAAATCGTTCGTAGTTCCACCACTTAGGGAATTGTGGGACCTCGGGAGTACGTATGAACAATGACGGAAACGTAACTTGGGCCACAAGATGGGAGACTAGGTGCGAACGCATACTGTGTCCATGCCTCCGGAAGAAGACGGGTGTGTGGGAACTGTCCCATGGGCGGTGCGTCGAGGACAGCCCGGAAGCGGCGGCCGGGGAACATCCGGAAGGCGCATCCACCGCCCGCCGAGGCGCCGCGGCCGCGCTTTCGCCGTGGGACGGGCCGCTCCGCGCCATTCTGCACGCTCTCTATTCCCACCGCCTCACAGCTCACAGCGCGCGCCGTACCGAACCCTCCTGTCGCTGTTTCGTCACGCGTCCGCCGGTTTTGCCCTCCGATGCAAGCTGCAAATACGCCGTGCACAACGGTTTGTTGCCGGAAAAACTTTCTCTCCAGACGTTATCGTCGGCTACACTAATTTGTTGGGGCATCTGTTTCATTCAGTGCCTCACTGTGTGTCAACGTCATTTGTCAAGTCACAAATTTCTCTACCGTTCGATTGTCTTCTATCCTTACACATTAACCCGCAGCGCGCTAAACTACGAGCCAGGGGTGAGGCAGACCCGGACTGAATCGGCTGGTTAACGACCAAAGCGCGTTTTTAGCCAGTCGTCCACACACGATTATTCAAATGGAGGACTGGTCACCAATGTTCACCTCAAGCTCCAATCTGTTTAGTAACATTAACCAGTAAACCCCCGATTGTTTAACCTCTTGCCGTAGCATTTAGTTTGATGAAATCTGTGCCCAAACGATTGGGGACGACGCGCGCGAAACGGGCCAGTGTGATGCGCGAGACAATCGCAATACAAGCCGACATACGGACACCTGTTATGTAGCTACGATTTTTTTTGTTTCATGCGATACTACACTTTTAGACGTTAACAATAATTTAATTTTTGTTGCTTATATAAATCTCTACACATAAACAATTCTTTAATAGAAATTATAATCTTCGTGGGCGTCTTCAGGTGCGCCTTATTCAGAAGAAATATAACAACAGACGCCAAAACGTATACTTGCTCAACGTGCTCTATGAGCCAACAAAGATTTTTGTTAACTTCATTGCCCATTATCATAAAACACAAACGGCCACTGCCTGACACCTACACACAAACACACACACACTTACACACACACACGCACGCACGCACGCACGCACGCACACAAACAAACAAACAAACAGAAATAGAAAACTGTGAAGAAGATGTGGTGGTGGTAAGTTCCTATGGGACCAAACTGCTTAGGTCATCTGTTCCTAGACTTATACACTACTTAATCGAACTTACACTAACTTACGATAAGGACAACATACACACCCATGCCCGAGAGAGGACTCGAACCTCCGACAGGGGGAGCCGCGCGAACCGTGACAAGGCGCCATAAACTGCGCGGTTACCCAGCGCGGCAAAAGTGTGGAAGAGATTCCATGGGAGTTATTTGAAGGTTTCTCAAACTCGTGGAAGATATGAAGCTTCGAAAACAATGAAGAAGGTAGTCACAGAATGACAAAATTTTGTGAAACCAGATGTGTTACACGATTCCCATACAGAGGGCGCACACGGTTTCCCTCCTTTATGTGAACTGACGACGGCGAACGGAAGGAAACCTGGCCTCTTTTGGGCCAACCGCTTCATCTTAGAGTGACATGAAATAAATTTGCCAAATCGTAGATACAGTGGATCCATTGCCGCGGCAGAGATAGAGATGGGATTTCATGCTTTTCACGAGCAGTTGCCCAAATCTTTAGGCTGTCCGAGCAAGTCTCCATGCCCGATTCAAACTGGTATAATTTCATGTCATTGCATCTCCATTTGATTCCATCCGCATAGACTTCATTCACCTCATTTCAGCGAGTTTAATTCATTTCTCTACCATACCCTTTTCGATACCCTTTAGATTTCTCTTGCGGCCGGCAGGCGATAGCTTAATGTCGCAGCGCCACTCAGCTCAGAGGTGTCGGAATGGTACTGTGTCGCACTGATGCCTGGGAATCAGCGAATGGCTGTCTCAGTACAGGGACACTTTTAAAGTGCCCAACAAATATCCGCGGGAGCCTTCGAGGGTGTTGCCGAACTGGTGGGCTTCACAAGGGACCCTTTGTCTTTTTATTCACGCGAACTCACCCCAAACAGGAAGGCTGAAAAAGCGTAAACACTCTTTGTGCTTCAGATCACGTTCAGATCTTGTCGAATGGTTTCAAACGATCCCTAGCGATTCCACCTCGTACACTAGAGCAAAATTTGCGGTCGCACTAAACTCCAAAGGGGTCTGAGTTAGTGCTAAAATAACTTAATTTTACAGAGGACAAGGCGTAGTACGACTATCAAGGGCGGTGATGGTGTTGCTACTTCTGTTAATAATGGTGGCGGTGGTAATTTATTCTTAGAGAGGTTACAATCATGATTACGAGCACTGCGAAACTATCAGGAAAAGCAGTAAGTAGCCGATTACGAAGGAAAGCATGACTCAAAATGGCTCTGAGCGCTATGGGACTTAACATCTATGGTCATCAGTCCCATAGAACTTAGAGCTACTTAAACCTAACTAACCTAAGGACATCACACAACACCCAGTCATCACGAGGCAGAGAAAATCCCTGACCCCGCCGGGAATCGAACCCGGGAACCCGGGCGCGAGAAGCGAGAACGCTACCGCACGATCACGAGCTGCGGACAAGGAAAGCATGCGTTCGCTGTATTTTGTCCCCTTGATTTTAGTCGACTGAATGTTAAATACACCTGAAATTATTCTTCGTGCATTTCAGTCTGTTACACTGCTTGTGAAAGTAGCTGGCAAAGTCCTGCGGAAACAGCTCGGGAAGTAAAGAGAACCGCGAACATTTTGCTTTCACCCGATGCCTTGCAATATCGATCGCAGCTGTAAATGGAGAAATTTTGCTGCGCGCACTTCCTGCTGTCTCTTGGGCGGTTCTGGTGATTTCCGGTAACGAAAGAAGCGCTAATGGATTCCAGATAGACTTCCATGACTCCCGCCGTCGACTCAGTCCAGGAAGGAGCGGATTCATTACGTCACGTAAAAGCTGTGCTGTGTTCGTCGTGTACACTCGTCGCTGAGACGCACCAGGGTGAGTCGAAGTGCCGGTAGGAAGAGAAAAAAAAGTCATTTGCTGAATTTTGGCGCCAAGTAGAAAAAAGAAGCGACACCTCCACTTCTTTACTGCAACGAATGTAAACCCGTACACTGCATTTAGTCGAAACCATTTTGCATTGTCGATTGGTATGGTGGGTCTAAAGTCTGTTGATCTTTCTTCGTTTCCCTTACTTGCACTCCTTCGACCATTTACAGGAACGAATAAGATATTAGACTTAATATGAACTATTTGCGTCCCCTGTTATGTAACTTTAAGCTCACGCCCCTGAGAAATAGATTTTAACTAAGTTGTTTCGTGAAACTTGAGCTTATCCCAGCGCATCAGATGTTCAAATAACTTGTGGGAATGCAGACGGGTAACGTCCTCGACAACCGCCGATATTTCAACTTATGAACATAGTCCCGCTTGTCCAACACAACCATATCATTGCCCTTATCCGCAGATGAGATAACAATGTCAGGATTCCGTCTTGAGAGAACACAGAACACATATCTCTGCTGCTCTTGTCGAATGTGCCCCGTAAACATACGACAGTTATTTAGAACATCTCAGTTCAATCCACCCGAATATTCGCTTCATTATGGAGATGCAAAAGGATGACTGCCTTCCCTTCCTTGATGTCTTGGTCAGGAGGAAGGGTGACGGTACATTGGGACATGTCGTTTATGGGAAGCCAACACCTACTGAATTGTATCTTCTGGCTGATAGTCGTCACCATCCGGCTCAGCGTGAAGGGTACTTTGAACTTGGTTCATAGTATACATCTCAGTCCCAGCAAGTTTATCAGCTGAGTTAGCTCACTTTCAGGTTCTCTTCCGCCAGAATGTGTATAGTGAAAGCTACATGAGAACATAGCGGTTAGACCATGAGGATAGTGGAAAACTGGGGTATAGAGCACAAGCAACAGCGAGAAAATCCGATGAAATATGACAATACAGAGATTCTGACGTACATTTCTAGTTACTGGAATTGTTCTATTGAGGAAGCTGTTGAGGTGAAACTGGCAAAAGACCATATAAATGGAGATTTTTGCTTAAATTGTGCCTGGAATCCTGCTTTCTTTCTGGTCAAACTAAAGAAGAACAGTCAGTGCCACTTGTTCACCCGTTATTAATTAATGTTCATTATCTACAACGTTTGTCGTTGGGTATCTTTGGTTGTGCGGTGGCGCTAGTTGTTTAAGGTGAGTGTTGCCTTTCTACATGCGTCGTCTTTTGTTTTCTGGATGTCGGAGGCCCCAAACCGAAGGTTTACGTTACCAGACAAAGCGATCAGATGTTCTATGTGAACCGAGCGAGGTGGCACAGTTGTTAGCACTCTGCACTCGAATTCGCGAGGACGACGGTTCAAACCCGCGCCCGGCCATCCAAATTTAGGTTTTCCATGATTTCCCTAAATCACTCCAGGCGAATGCCGGGATGGTCCCTTTGAAAGGGCACGGTCGATTTCCTT
Source organism: Schistocerca serialis cubense (assembly GCF_023864345.2). NCBI lineage: Eukaryota > Metazoa > Arthropoda > Insecta > Orthoptera > Acrididae > Schistocerca > Schistocerca serialis. The sequence goes on from NC_064639.1 coordinate 763,197,343, forward strand.
CCTCATCTCTGACGCAATGCGAGCTTGTGCTCTGTCTAATGACCTCGATGTAGATGGGACGTTAATCCCAGTCTTCCTTCATTCTTCTCCCTTCGTTCCATTTGCGTCTTGGAAATGACGGGGTGTTCACCTGTCGAAATATCGGGGGCTATGGGGGACGTTACCTGGTCCTGCTTTCCCGCAAGTGATTTGAACATGCTATATTGACTGTCCTCCATCTTTGAAAATCGCTAATACTTAACAATGCTGATTTTGCGTCGTAGATTACTCATGTCTCTTCGGTTCATCATTCTTAAGTCAATAAGATTAATATCGGTAAATCGGAAAGTGGTGTTAGTGACATACTGTAAATATAAAAACAAACTTTCCACATAAATGCACAGAAAGAAATAACGCTTCTTTTTTCAACAGTGATAAATGTAATGCCAGAATAGCTATATTTTGTACAGTGAACGGACTATTATTTCCCTGAGGCTTATGCACATCGTTTCCCCCTCAAATTTACTGGCTCAGATAAATTACTACGTTTGTGTTTCGATGGTTCTGCTATCATCATCAGGTGCATTTCACTCCTTTCACATTCGCTTTTTTTTAGGATTCAAGTTGTTATCTACATTTCTATAGCTCTCTCCAGCGTTACTTAAACATGAGAGCAAGGCGGCACCTCTGGGGCTGCTGCGGATACATCACATATGCAAGCTGCAAATGAAATTCAAGATGAAAAGCGCTATACGTCTTCTTGATGGTGATGGCATGACTGTTGAAACGCAAGATGGTCACGTAATATTGTTTGTTGTTTGTCGTTACTCATCAATGGAAATGGTTAAAACTGGAAGAAAAGCATTACAAAAGGAACTTGTAAAACTATATGGATTGACAAAAGAAAATGAATCACCCAGAAGAAATGGTTGGATATCAGTGTAGCTTCGTATACGTACGCACCATCGGAGGGTATGTAAACGATTAGAGTTGCAATTCTCTGTGGCAGGTAGAACGGCTACCAGAGTGCATTAGTGTTGTTCGTGTTTTGTGTGAGCGTCAGGCGTGGTAACAAATACAAGGGGCACGAATAGCGGCAGATGTTGAGTGATCACTATGGACACAGAGTTGTCGCGTACGAGTGTGAGACAGCGTTATCAGCATAAGACAGAGTTTTAAGTTAGCCTCGCTGTGAATCTCCATTTGGCCAGCAGGTCGAATCGTGTAATATCCTGATTGTGTGGCATTCGGATGTGACAGTGACCCGATGTGGGACAGCCTGGGAACGTGAGCACAGGCGTAATCGTCGTCAAGGTTCTCGTCACTACAAGGGAGGATCGCCATATTGTGCCTGCCATCCGAGAACAAGTATTGGACTCCCTGCTCATTCTGTGTCATCCAACACCACAGGTCAGAGACTAGCAGTAGTCCGATTGGGCAGTTGCCGTCCCATTACATAGGCTGCCGTTGACACCCCGACACAAACAGTGCCGTGCCCGGGACGCATGGGCTGCTGATGAACCACATGACACTGTGTTCAGCGATGGTTCGCGGTACTGCACTAGCCTGGATGACCAACGTAGAGTATAGCAGCGACCTGGCGAGAGGTCCCATTCTTCCAATATTTTGGGGAGGCAAAGTGGTGTTAGTCCTGCCATCATGGCGTGGGTAACCATCGGGCTTCATGTCACGGCTGGTAGTGACTGACGGGATTCTGACGACGCTAGAGTACGTCGGAGGCCGACGAGAAAGACAGGTCGCAGCGCATACGTCACGAAGGTAGGCGTGAACTCGCTCGCTCGCTCAGAGCAGCAGACGAACTGCGTTTCTACAGCTGTTAATCGTAATTCGGTATTCGCGAACAAACGAAAGTTGCATCTGCTTTTGGAATCCGCTATTATGGAGTCTTACTAGAAGTAAAATGACCGGAACTTGATAGGCCTACTACGAATTTGTTACGGTTGTACTAGTTGCAACGAAACTAGAATCATGCACAAATGATTATCGGTTGCATGACGCACTGTACTTGTATGAGATTAGGACTGTTAAGCAGAAGAGACTGAATGCCATAAACAAGTCTCGTTATACCATTTATGTCGAGCGTTGATCTTAAATCACAGCATGCTCTAAAGTTTTTTGTTTCGTTGTAGCACTAGTAGGCAGTAAGACTCCATAACAACGGATTCCAGTAGAATATGCAATTCTCGTTAGTACGTAAACACCCGGTTGCGAGTTAGCAGGCCTAGATACGGAGTTGGTCTGCTGAGTTCGGAAAGCGAGCGAGCTGAAGCCTACCCTCGTGACGTACGAGTGACAGCCTGTCTTTCTCGTCAGACTCGAGTACGACACGGTCATCCTGAGTCATGTGTTACTCGCCATGCGACAAAATCGTGGCGAATTTTTCAACAGGACAATGCTCTACACATGGCACGTATCTCTATGAAATGTGTGCGTGATAATGAGGTATTCCGCAGCCAGCGAGATCTCCATATAGAACATGTGTGAGATTATCTCGGATGTGCACTCCGTCAGTGACAGCAAAAAGGACATTAACGATCAGTTGCAAAAGTTGTGGGCCAGCTTGCCTCAGGAGAGGGTACAACGGCTTTATGGCATCCTTCCTAACAGAGTCAGTTCGTGTATCCTGCCCAGACGCGGGGGCTCGTACTACCACGTTCTTTGTAAATTTTATTCGATTTTGTAATCACTGAAATAACATAACTTACCCTTCTCAAACCGTGAAGTTTCATTTCATTTTCTCCTTCCCTCCTGTGCACTTCTTTTGTCAGGCAGTGTATCTACAGAATATTTGTGGAGGTACACAGTTTCCCAAAATTGTAAAAACGTTTTAATTGTTATAACTGTGCCATTTCTCCCGTAGAGAGGTGAGGAGGACTTTTTTTAACTGCCCATTGTTTTCTCACGCGCTTCCGATCCTGGACGCTCAAATAATATCAAATTCCGCAATAGGAGCCTAATATTAAATCCCCAGTACACGGACAACGGTTTATTATATTGAAAGCTTGGTACTTGAGCCCTATGTGTTGATGTCCCTGCGTTGTGGCTAGAGTTCTTCCCCAAAGGTCTCAGAGTATTTATAGATTCCAGAGAATAAGTGTTGTACTCAATTCTCACAATTATCTTTTTCCACATTAAAATAAAATTGTTCAGCATATGAAATCTCTGTTCGGCGAGCACATTGCAAATCTTCCACTAAAACGTCTTCTAGCTACCAACGAGAATGAAAGAAACTGCTGTAACGCAATTCACGCATATGCTTCAAGTATATACTACACGCATTGCGCATCGTATTCGTTGTCTATCTTAAATATTTCAAATAATTGAAATTCAACATTAATTGCAATAAGAGTCTTGGCAACAGAAAAGGAGTACGTCAGTCAGTCAGTTATACAAACACAAAATTTACTATTCATAATTTAATCCTGCATTGTCTTCATAGTAGCAGTGGAGTCCTGACGCCCCAAGGCAGCCCGTGACCCGTCCCCCTGCTGTCGCTACGCACGCAGTCCACTCTGGGTACCTTCTGTCTTCCCTAGCTTTTCTAGATACTGCATACAAAATCTGTTTCAAGAACATTTTTATAACAGATTAGCTAAGTGCATGCCGTTGAAGAGATATGTATTTATTCCAATCAACTTTTAGTCCATCTCCCCCTTCACCCCCTCATGTTCCATTTCCTCCATCCAATTCTCTGTGCGTTTCCTCCACCCCGCCACCTTCTTTCAATCTCCTTCCATACCCTTCTACCCCCCCCCTCTCTCTCTCTCTAGGCGCTACAACCAGGAACCGCGCGACCGCTACGGTCGCAGGTTCGAATCCTGCCTCGGGCATGGATGTGTCTGAGGTCCTTAGGTTGGTTAGGTTTAAGTAGTTCTAAGTTCTAGGGGACTGATGACCTCAGATGTTGAGTGCCATAGTGCTCAGAGCCATTTGAACCATTTTTCTCTCTCTCTCTATCTGCTCCTCCAACCTCTCTCTGTCTATCTACTCCTCTACATCTCTCCATTTGTTCTTCCCCCACATTCCATCTGCTCTTCCTCCCTTTGTCCATCCCCTCCTCATCCCATTGACTCTTTACGTTATCACCCTCCCCCCCAGCATTTCGTTCCAGATCGTAATTAATGTGTAACAAATTTGGTTGAAATGGATGGGGTTTAGGATGAGCTTTTCACCCGTGGCTTTGCGCCCGTATGCATATTTCAGATATATTTCACAGATATTAAACATATTTCATGCATATTTGTACACATATTTTACCTGCGCCTCTAGCGAATTTCACCCTGCAGTTTCATTTTCACGCAGCACAATGCTTATGACGTCATATCTCCTGAATAAGTCTCGTACTCTGATATAATATTGCAGGTACATTCAGTGTTGTATGTGGATATTGTCTGCGAAACGTGTTGCGTATAGAGTTAGTACCAAAGATGTAATAAATTAAAACTTCATGCTTCATGTTGCCGTGTTACTGAATGAACAGCGAAAGTGTAGTAAGCGATAAACTCTTTTAGCTTTCATCTTTTGTGGGGATTGTAGCGAGAAAAAGTTTCGCAAAGGTCGGAAATTATGTGTAAAGTTTGTTGCAAGTCTCGTCCTCAAATACCGGATGACTACAGTAAGTGTATTCGCGCTTCGTGGGCTACGCTGCTTTTACACCCCCACATCCCTTCGATAGGCAGGTGATTATTACCGCCATAGCGACTCTTTCAAGACAGTAGAACGTGCACCAAGCTCCACTGAAATCGGTCCACTGGTTTAGTAGGAGCTGAGGAACACACATACATGCATGTACAAGTACACCCACTTTTGTAATGTGTTTGGATTAATACAATATAAATCCGAAACTTGTGATATAGTCCGACCACGCTCCAATATATTTCATACTTTCTCCTATCATTATCGTTTATAAGGGGACTAGAATGAAAGTGCCAACTGTCGTCATAGGCAAACCGTTACATACTTCAGAAAGAAAGACACCTATCAGTCTCCTCTGCGTAATGCACAAGATATTCACTAAAATTTTCACCAACCGTACAGAAAAAAAGACAATACAACAAACTGGCTTTAGAAGAAACACTGAGCACGATTTTTTTTAGAGCGGAACGACAGACTTGTTTTTTGAGAAGCAAGACTTTGATTCAGCCTTTGTTATTCAATTCGCAAACACTACTACATGCAGTCTGCATCACTACGATGTTGCGGAATTCGGTGTTGAAATACGGGTCAGGCAAGGATATTCCGAATCATCAAAATTGTTCTCAGCATCCCTAGTGGTGCAACAAGCAACAATGCCTGAAAAAACAATCCCGAGACACCGCCGTTGCAGTACTGAATGTGAGGTTGAGGGGGAAGAGTAGAGTGGCCATTACTGTTTTCAACATGAGTGGAAAAAATTTTGATTCTAAGTAAGACACACAGTACATACCAACGGTCATTTGCACTGTAGTGCAGATATTTTCAGTGCAATACGGAGATAAATGGGGAACGAAGAAGGGGGAAGGGGGGAAGGAGGGGGTGTAAGAAGTTAAACTATACAGTGTTTCCCTGAGGGCGTGCAAAAATTTAACAGGACATAGAGAATGGTCCACTGAACAATTTGAGGAAGGAAACCTGGGGTCGGAGAAACAAGCTTAAGGAGATTTGGAAGTAAACGTGTCTACCGCTTTGACTAGCATTACTGTTTTCCAGCGTATTTATAACATGCTGTTTATTTACATATATATTCTTTATTTCCTGGAAGCAAACAAGGACGAGTCTGATTACTAGGAAGTCATGCTGCAGGTTTTGTTTATTTTACATCTCTATAAGGTGGCTCTGTTGTATCGTATTTACATTGTCCCATGACACAATGTGCTATGAATCAACGACAGACCGATTCATTATTCAGTGCTATTCAGAGATGTTCAGTGCAGGACGCCGAAGCAGTACCGGTACAGTTTTGCAGAACTCACTCACTGATATGCACCTTGTGTATGAGGAAGTACGTTGCTACGCTGTCGCTGCTGAAAGGCTGTACAGGGAACGATTTCCTAACAGGCATCATCCGTCACGACGAGTGTTTCTTTCTCTCGATCGACGAATGCGGGAGACTGGTTCTTTGGAAAGAAGTAACGAGAGACCTGGCAGCATGAGAACCACTCGCACACCCGATTTTGAAGAGGAGGTGGTGGAACGTGTTGCCGCGGACCCCACTACAAGTGCTCGTCGTATTGCATGTGAAATGGGCTGTGCACGTACTAGCGTCCCACGACGAGTCCATGCAATACTTGAGACTGACGTTGCACCAAGAGTCGCATTGTGTCAGTGGTTGCTCCAACAATGAGCTGATCGACCAGGTTTCTTCCAAATCGTGCTGTTTACTGGCGAGGGCTAATTTAATCGAGATGGCATTTCGAACAGCAGGAGTAGCCATGGGTGGCAAGAGAAAAACCCTTAGTCTGCAGTAGAGTCACACCATCAGATGTTTTGCTGTGAATATCTGGGACGGCACTGTAGGCGACAGTCTCATTGGGCCATACCTTCTACGTGGCCAACTGAATGGCCACCTGTACTAGAGGCTCGTTCAAAGAGTTCTACCTGAGTTGTTAGAGAACGAGCCCTTGGCTGTTCGTGAGAGGATGTGGAGACATTATGACGGTGCACCGCCACACTTCAGTTTGGACGTCCATCTAAATGCTGTTATTTCCTAGTCGCTGGAATACGAGGTCCTATTCCATGGCCCTCGAGGTCACCTAACCTGAATGCCCTTGATTCTTTCCTATAGGGATATCTAAAGTCACTTGTGAAGAGACCCCAGAGGATACAGAGGTGGAATGAATTGCCAGAATTGTAGCTGCCTGTGATGTGATTCGAAACACACCACGGAAATTTGTCAGGGTGCATCAGAATTTTGTCCGCCGATGTCATGCTTTTTAAAAAAATGGCTCTGAGCGCTATGAGATTTAACTTCTGAGGTCATCAGTCCCCTAGACTTAGAACTACTTAAACCTAACTAACCTAAGGACATCACACACACCTATGCCCGAGGCAGGATTCGAACCTGCGACCGTAGCGGTCGCGCGGTTCCAGACTGTAGCGCCTAGAACCGCTTGGCCACACCGGCCGGCGATGTCACGCTTGCATTGAGTTTTATGGCCGTCAGTTTCAGAGGATACAGTGCAAATGGTAGGTTCACTGTGTCAATAATGGTATTTGCTACTAACTGTAACTACTGTAAACAAAAAGGTACGCATTATTGTGATTTTATTCCTATCATCTCCTTAAGCTGGCTTCGCCGATGGGACCTGGTTCCAAAATACTCAGAAAATATTCGTGAATAACCGCTGGAATTTTCTCATTGGAGTTCGGGTTCACCTTATACAGTGAATAATGAGACCAGAGAACTGAAATGACGGAGCTGTGTATTCAGCAACGTTTCCGACTGTAGTTTCCCATTCCACGCAAAACGCATATGTGGGCTTTTCGAGTGACACATGGAAAGACATTTGTCAGCGATATCAACTAACAACGGTTTTTGCGAACGAGATAAAACCCCTCCGCATACGTTTGCAATAGTGATGAGATAAGCGGTGCCCGACAAACGCGTGAGCATCGTTATCCTGTCCGGTTCGCCGCGTGCGATATGCACCTAGCTCTACAGAAGGTTCTCGGTGGCTATAATATCACAACTCTCCTGGTTCCGACGTAACCCAAAATGCGTTTCGCTCCGTGGACTCGTAATGTAGCATCTACTTCACTTTCCTCGTGTTCCTATTCCCGTCGGTGAGGAGCTCATTTGTGCAAAAATATATCTGCGCTGCCGAATCATTTTCACTTGTTTTAGAGCTTGCTCTTCCTTTGATGACAGTCGTCTCGAGCAGACGCAAGTCAGAAACTGCACTCGCAATAATATCTGGTTTATATTAAAATGTATCGTGAGCTCTTAAAATACCGGGTGTTTTTAAATGAATACCGGGGCATTAACGCTTTATAATATTTATTACATTAGACTTACAGTTATAAATGATATGCTAAATGAAAGAACAACTCAGTTTTGTTTGGCACGTTTCCGCCGCAATCCGCTAGACAGCGGTAGTAGCAAAGATGGCGACTAGTGAACAGAAAGCGTTTTGTGATTTGCAGTTTGCAAAGACTGAATCTGTAGTTACTGTGCAACGTGCGTTCCGGCTGAAGTTCGGCTGTGATCCTCCAAGTGATAATAACATTCGTAGATGGTATCACCAATTTGAAGATACTGGCTGCCTTTGTAAAGGGAAGAGCACAGGACAACCAAGAGTTAGTAAAGAGACTGTTGAGCGAGTGAGAGAGTCGTTCACTCGTAGCCCAAAGAAATCAGTCCGGAAGGCTAGTCATGAATTACAAGTTCCCATGTTGACTGTTTGGAAAGTTTTAAGAAAACGTGTACAACTATGTCCTTACCGTTCACAGTTATTGCAGGCTCTAAAGCCGGCAGACCGTGGATTATGTGCCAACCTCACAAACGAAATGTTTCATGACGATGAAGATTTTCTGAACCGTGTTGTCTTCGGTGATGAATCGACCTTTCACCTTAGTGGACATGTTAACACTCACAACGTGCGCATCTGGGGCTCATAAAATCTTCCCCAGGTGGTACAAATGCAACGAGATTCCCTTAGAGTGACTGGTTTTTGTGCCGTATCCTGGCGGAAAGTTTATGGGTCTTTCTTTTTTGGTGAACCTACTGTAACGGCCACTTCATACCTTGATACACTATATCAATGGCTCTTCCCTCAGTTGGAAGAAGATGAGCCAGAGAACTTCATTTTCCAGCAAGGTGGTGCGCCACCTCACTGGCATAGCGAGGTACGCGATTGGTTGAACTTCACTGTATCCAAGCGCTGGATAAGGCCCCTAGGGGCCCAATGACAGAGCTTGCTTTGCGTGGCCTCCACGTTCACCTGACCTAACGCCATGCGATTTGTTCCTTTGGGGTTACATCAAGGATCATGTGTACGTGCCTCCGCTACCAGCAGATGTCCCTGAATTAAGAAACCGGACTGAAGCAGCTGTTGCTACAATCACTGAAGACACACTTATCAACATTTGGGAAGAACTTGGCTATAGACGTGATGTGTGCTGTGTGACAAATGGTGCTCCATTGAACATTTGTAAGGTTCTTGGTAAAACTGTTTGAGTTGCTCTTTCATTTGAGATATCATTTATAACTGTAAGTTTAATACAGTAAATATTACAAAGCGTTAAAACCCCGATTTTCATTTATAAACACCCTTTACACTGCTCTGCAAAGCTTGAGGACGAGATAGGTAAACTAACATAAGATATTAACCACTCTGTAGAAATGAATAAAATTCCAGGAGCATGTTGCCAGAGGTCTCCCAGTCGTGTGCAGAAAGCTGGATGTCACATGGCGCGAAGTCAGCGTGAGTGTAGCGGCATATGGGGCTGGCCCCCCAACCCGAGGCAGTTGAAGGATTGGGAAAAGACAGTGTGCGCAATTCGGCGAGCAGTTACGGTGTACTGTGGTGGTGTCCTTCATTACAACATGGGCCTGAGACAACATCGGACGATTTCAGACGGGGAAGAATCGGCAGGAAACAGGAAGAAAGACGAAGTGTGACCAGTGTAGCCTGGGAGTTTCGTATTGCTGCAAGAGTGTCCCACTTCAAACTTTCTATGACATTTGTAACGCTCTCGCGATGACCAAATGTACCTGTCACGAATCTTGTCGCTCTTCTTTGAATCTTCTCAGTATCTTGAATCGGACCCAACTGGTAAGGGTCCCATACAGACGAACAATACTCTTAAGACTCGACGAACTAACGTATTGTAAGGTATTTCCTTTGCTGAAGGACTGCATCGCTTCAGGATTCTACCAATAAACCGCAATATAGAGTTCACCATACCTGTTGCTTGTGTAATCTGATCATTCCATTTGAGATCATTTCGAACAGTCACACCCAGATACCTGACGGATGTTACTGCTTCCTAAGACTGGGCATTTCGTTTGTACTCATACATTAATGGGGATTTTCGCCTTGTTATATGCAGTAGGTTACACTTACTAATATTGAGAGATAACTGCCAGTCATTACACCACACATTAATTTTCTGCAAATTCTCACTGATTTCTTCACAACTCTCATGTGATACCACTTTCCTGTAGACTACAGCATCATCGGCAAACAGTCTAATGCCGCTGTCAATACCATCAATCAGATCGTTTATGTAAATCGTAAGAAGCAACCGACCTATTACGCTGCCCTGGGGCACACCTGAAGTTACCTCCGTTTCTGTTGAAGTCACCCATATCGGGACGACATATTGCTCCTTGTCTGTTTGAAAACTTTCTATCCAACCGCATATGTCATCGGATAGACCGTAAGCGCGCACTTTTTGGAGCAAGCGACGGGGCGGAACTGAGTCGAACGCCTTTCGAAAGTCGAGAAATATGGCATCAACCTGGGAGCCGGTATCTAGAGCCCGTTGTATAACATGCCCAGAGAGGGCCAGCTGTGTCTCACATGACCGCTGTTTCCTAAAACCGTGTTGGTTTCTGCAGATGACCTTCTCAGAGTCTAGAAAGGTCATTATGTGTGAACACAAAATATGTTTCATGATTCTACAACAAATCGATGTCAGTGAAATTGGCCGCTAATTATAACAGGACTTCAAGGCACACAGTTTCACACTCCGCGGTAGCACAGCGACTGTATTGGGCCAGTCACTTTGCCTGACGACCAGTACGTTGTGTTCCGTTGGCATCAGCTCATCCGCAGCACCGTTTGCGATGGCTTCAAGAGCTTAGGGATCGTACCGACGAGAATTTGGGTCGCTTGGCTGTCCTCGAATGAGTACACAGTACATGGAGATATGTTACTAAATGATGAAAGTCATATTAACTTCTCTAAAAACTACTCCAGCGTTGAATGCTTCTTTCATTGGAAAAAATTGTCTTTAGCAACTATTCACCTAATATGTACGACGACATAAATACATCTAGATATACACTAAAGCGCCAAAGAAACTGGTATAGGCATCCGTATTCAAATTCAGAGATATGTAAACTGGCAGAATACGGCGCTGCGGTCGGCAACGCCTATATAAGACAACCAATATCTGGCGCAGTTGTTAGATCGGTTACTGCTGTTACAATGGCACATTATCAAGATTTAAGTGAGTTTGAACGTGGTGTTATAGTCGGCGCACCAGTGATGGGACACAGCATCCCTGAGGTAGCGATGAAGTGGGTATTTTCCCGTACGACGATTTCACGAGTGTACCGTGAATAAGAATCCGGTAAAACATCAAATCTCCGACATCGCTGCCGCCGGAGAGGGATCCTGCAAGAACGGGACCAACGACGACTGAAGAGAATCGTTCAGCTTGACATAAGTGCAACCCTTTCGCAAATTGCTACAGATTTAAATGCTGGGGCATCAACAGGTGTCAGCGTGCGAAACATTCAATGAAACATCATCGATATGGGCTTTCGGAGCCGAAGGCCCACCCGTATACCCACGATGACTGCACGGCACAATGTTTTACGCCTCGCCTGGGCCGTCAACATCGACATTGGACTGTTGATGACTGGAAACATGTTGCCTGGTCGGACGTGTCACGTTTCAGATTGTATCGAGTGTACGGACGTGAACGGGTGTGGAGACAACCTAAGCAACTGTAAATGCATATGAGATGGCAGCATGCTGCCGAAACGCGTCGTGCTAATAAAATACTAGCAACAAGTGAGTGCTGCAGTGTATATTATTTCAAACAAATTTCATAAAAAGTTCAGTGTAATTACAGTCTTTTAATAAAAATGTCTTTTCTCTTCATCCCATTCCGTATTTCTTTTAATGACCTTCTGTGGTCGTCGCTTGGAACTTTGTTTTGCAAGGTATATTGCTAGGATGCCTTGAAACAGGCCAAGAGTGGACTGCATTGTCACCAATACCGAATACGGCACGAATTTTTCTTTCGAGACTGTGGCAACGATTATGAGATTACCCATTCTACAGAAGGGGCGGTATGTGGCCTTACCTGCGCGGCGAAATCCACGAACGTATGGTCCAAGTTTCGTGGAGGTGAGGTATAATACATCGTAGCGACACATGCGAAAGTTACTTTCGTCCGTAAGTTTCGCACCCCAGTGTATTTGTATTGGATACATTATTTCGAGATTTTCCTTTAACCCTATCCCTGTTTAAAAACATTTATATAGCAGCTCAGCAATACGCGAAGCGACATAAGAAAAAGTTTTTTTTTATTTTTTTATTTATTTTTTTTTTAGTATTATATGAACATCACTTCATTTCTGCAGCCTTATTCCTATAACAACGTCCGAAAGCCCAGCATAATGAAGAAAAAGTTAAACTTGAAGGAGGAAAGGAGAACAGTCACTGTAAATGACGGTGAATTTTTCCCGATAAACTTTGCGGTATTAGCTTAAAAAAGGAGTGCTTCTTGCTTCGAACAGGAGATGGCGCTGTGGTCAGCACAGGGGACTCACATGTGGGTGAGCGGCGCGGCGGTTCAAGTCCGCGACGAGATTTAGGTTTTCCGTGGTTTCTGTTAATCGCTTAAGGCAAATGCTAGGGCAGTTCCTTCACGAAGAACAAGGCCCATGTCCTCCCGCCCCCCCCCCCCCCCCCCCACCCCATTCCGAGCTTGTGCTGCGCCTCTAATGACCTTGCCGTCGTCGGGATGCTAATTTATATACTTCCTTCCTTCGAATGGGTATGTGATTCTAAGTCCTATAGTGTTCTGTTTGCACTTGTGTCATGAACAAAGTCCAACATATTGGTGAAGTTAACATCTCACAATGCGTCACTTGGAACTTTGTTTTGCGAGGTAGATTGCTCGGATGCCTTGAAACCGATCAAGAGCGGACTGCATTGTCACCAGTACCGAATATAACAAGAATTTTTGTTCCGAGACTGTGGCAACGATTATGAGATTACCAATTCTACCCCAGGGACGGTATGTGGCCTCACCTACACGACGAAATCCACGAACGTATGTAAAAGAGTTGTGGACACAGGTTACAGCCGGCTCGGGACTTGCAGTTCCAGCCAAACTTAGTATTTGGTGTGTCTGGCAGGCTAGCTTCTAATTGGAACGTTAGCAACACTGAAGCTGAAGTGAAACCGAATAGAGAAATGTGCGCTCTGCAGATGAACCTGATTCTGGTACCAAATTCCCCTAGTGTGAAAGTTACGACCGATAAAAATCACAGGAACATCGGGCAAAGAGACCAGTTTTGTGTTGTTTGGGTCACGGCGAGGAAAGATGTCATGTATTGGACATATGTACAAAGGTTTACAGCTTCATTTGTGGACGAAGGTACAATGTTGCATCCAGAAGTACATAAATGTACGGGGAGATACTGCCACCACACGGGCGACTTTCTAGATGTGGCGTAGGTCCAGACTTTTTCTTTGTGTACGATAACGCCCGCCCGCGTCGAGGTGTTCCGGTGGATCAATTGCTCACCGCTGAAGAGAAGCGGCGCACGAACTGGCCAGTGAGATCTTCATTCCTGAGTCCTAAGAGCTTGTCTGATGCCCGTTGAGAAGGCTAACTTCTGCCCGTCAGGCGCCGCCGAGCACTGTTCCACACTCCTGCACGGTTTGTTATCAGGATGGAGGAGACTGTCAGTAGAGGTGTTGAATCTCGTCATACAGAACACGCTGCGTCGCTGTCAAGCTCTTGCAACAGCCTGTACCAATCATAACCCCTACTAATTGTTTTATTGTTGTGGAATGATTTTTATCAGTTTTTTTTTTTTTTTTTGAAAAGTGTTTCTGGTCTCATAACTATCAGATTACACTTTTTGGGCAATGTCGTATGCCAGTTGTATCTTTATTTGCCTTTACCTTATTCTTTAATCCTTGCGATGTCCTAGTCATGAAATACACTCTCACTTCTTAATTAGTGTAAACTCTGGACACCGGTATAGCTCATATGGTTCAAGCAGAAAGAAGGTAATGTCGAATATTTGTTGGCATTATCTATCATATTCCTTTTAGTTTCCAAGACTTTTTCATTTTTTTATGCAATTACATATGATTTTTTTATTTAGAAGGTGTCTATCTAAAACACTGTCAGTGTGTTATGTTTCAATACCCACAATAAGGACGACAAAAAAACAACTCTGTTGGAACAATCTATGGCGATGAATTTGGTGCAGGCACGCCGGTTGTCCATGCTTCGGAAGCTCCACACTTGTCGACGTTTACATATCCTACGTAAGAACACGTTCTGTTGATGCCTTCACCACCGTGTACCGGATCGAGGTGGTGCAGTGCTAAAGGCAGTGGACTCCCACTCACGAGGACGGAGATTTGAGTCTATGTCTGACCATCCAGACATGTTTCTCGTAGTTTTCGTAAATCGTTCGAAAGAAGTCATTTTCTTGCGTGAGACCTTTTTTATTCAATATAATCAGTTTATTTAACTTAATTTGCGATTAGCTAATTTCTTTCACCTTGGGCATTATCACGCGACACCACAAACAAATTAGATTGTAGACTTACAGCACTTCATGATCCACACAGAGCTGTGTGACGAAAACATATAATGGTGTCCTAATGAGAATGTAATAGAACTGTAGCAGTTGTGAGCGCAAGACTCACAGTGTGAAGCTCTACACGTAGAACGAAGAATATGTAGCCCACATGCCGCTCTTGCCAGCGCATCAGGTACACAGAACATTAAAACAGGTCAGCGTACCTCTTGAAATAAAAGACACTGGTAGTTTTAAAATAAGTCAGGATGAAAGTCTGCAAACTCAGAAACTGAACCGTATCGCCAAAGACTGCAACTATGGATCAAAGCATAAAGAAAAGACTATCCCCTAAATCTTTTGGAGCAATTTCTGGGATGGTTTCTTTGAAAACGGTACTGCCGGTTTCGCCACTCCGAGTCTTACACACCTCATTGACGGCGGGACCTTAGACCCTAATCACCCTTCCTTCCTTTCTTCCTTCCTGCCTTCCTTCCTTCCTTCATTCCTCCCCTCCTTTACCTTTTCTCTGTTCAATTAGTCCTTTTCTGTTTCTTTTTTGTGTGTTAGTAATTCTTCAAAGCTTATGTCTTCCTTCTCGTTTTCTACGTTGTATCTGTTATTTAGTAATTTTTTTGTATTGTGTTAGAAACAGCTGACTTATATGATAGTTACCCTTTTACAGTGTAGTTTTCCGCTGCGTATGTTTATTATACGTTTTCTACCACACTAGGGAATTTTTCCACCTGTAGATAAACAGAAAAGTGTAAAGTATTTCTTAGAATTACAGTGCCCCAATGCTGGCATCACACTTGGAACAAAGCTTCTCTCACAATCCCAAAAAGTATACAAAACACTGGGTGACATAAGTTGAAGTACATTTATTATAGGATGGGCCAATAATCCGTCATGCAACGTGATCGGCTCTCCAACCAGGCGTCCCACACACCATAATATCTTAACTACTACACAGGGTGTCCTAGAAGGGATGGTCAGTATTCAGCGATACGACAGGAACGATCATTCGAAGCAACCAACATCCTTTTGAAACTGCTTACTATATTCATCACTTGGCTTTCCTCTACAGTTTCCTCCCTCCTCCCCTCCCCTGAAACCCCCCCACCCCCCGCATTTCCATCTAGTACTAAATTAGTGATCCATTCATGCCTCAGAATGCGTCCTATTAACCGATACCTGCTTTGAGTCAAATTGCACCACAATCAGCACCTCTCAGTCGTTATATGATCTGCTCATCTAACCTTCAGCATTCTTCTGTGGGACCACGTTTCAAAACCCTTTACTTTCTTCTTTACTGAACTATTTATCGTCCACGTTTCACTTCCATACAAGGCTACAGTCCAGACAGATATCTCCAGAAAAGACATCCTTCCACTGGAATCTATATTCGATGTCAACAAATTTCTCTTCTTCAGAAACGCTTTTCTTGCCATTGCCAATCTACATTTCGTATCCTCCCTACTCCGGCCATCATCAGCTATCTTACTGTCCAAATAGCAAAACACGTCTACTACTTTTAGTGTCTCGTTTCCTAATCAAAACTACGTTCCGTTACCCTTGTTTTGCTCTTGTTCATGTTCGCCTTCTACCCTCCTCTTAGGAGACAGCCATTCCGTTCTACTTTGCAGCCTCTGGCAGAATTATGACGTCATTGGCTAACCTCAAAGTTTTTATTTCTTTTCACAGAACATTAATCCATCTTCGAATTTTTCTTTGGTTTCCTATACTGCTTGCTCAGTATACAAACTGAAGAACGTCAGGGACAGGCTACAACCTTGTCTCGCTCCTTCTCAACCACTGTTTCCTTTTTATGTCCCTCGGCTCTTGTAACTGCAGTCTGGTTTCTGTACACGTTGTACATAACGTTTCTCTCCATGTAGTAGAAGAGATTTGTTACACCGTATCGAAGATGAAGAAGTGCTCATAGCTATTAAAGCATGCATCTTGGAGCCCATGTTTACCAGATTTTTTTGACTTCGAATGATCGTTCCTGTCATATCCCCGAATATTGACCATTCCTCCTGGGACACCCCGTATATGGACGCCTGAAGAGGGTAGCGACTTTCCGAACACCTCGAGTAAGATTTGTTTCGGCAACAGAAGTGAGTGAAGCACAATACAAATGTAGCTCCGTAAATTCCTCTGTCGAATGACGTAACAGATGTTGATTAGAAGGCAACTTCTGCAACGTAATTGTCCAGCCGTGTGACCAATTTCCGGAGAGAAACTGTTGCCCGTCACGCGGTTACGAAAGAGGGAAGACTCTGCAGGGGCAACGACCGCGGGCACGGTTTCACGGCTGCGGCCGGGTGCCTGCCGCCTGCTCGCTCTGCCGTGCGACAATTATCTTGTCCAGAGGTCGTGCTTGGTGTAGTGTGGTCGTCGGTCGCACGGCACGTTGGCGGAGACACGTTTACGCTGGGTAACACTCGTCTCACATGTCTTTTCTGCAAACGTGACGTCATTTTGACATCAAACACGACATCGACAATCGATGCGACAGGCGCCACATCAATTTTGGGATACTTAGATGTTTTGTATTACACTGAAGCGCCAGAGAAACTGGTAGAGGCATGCGCATTGAAATACAAAAATATGTAAACAGGCAGAATACGGCGCTGCGATCGGCAACGCCTATATAAGACAACAAGTGTCTGGCGCAGTTGTTAGATCAGTTACTGCTGTTACAATGGCAGGTTATCAAGATTTAAGTGAGTTTCAACGTGGTGTTATAGTCGGTGTACTAGCGATGGGACACAGCATCTCCGAGGTAGCGATGAAGTGAGGACTTTCCCGTACGACCATTTCACGAGTATACCGTGAATATCAGGTATCGGGTAAAACATCAAATCTCCGACATCGCTGCGGCCGGAATAAAGATAATGCAAGAAGGGGACCAATGACGACTGAAGAAAATCGTTCAACGTGACAGAAATGCAACCCTTCCCCAAACTGCTGCAGATTTCAAAGCTGGGCCATCGACAAGCGAACTATTCAACGAAACATCATCGATGAATCCTTGATGACTGCACGACACAAAGATTTACGCCTTGCCTGGGCTCTTTAACACCGACATTGGACCGTTGATGACTGGAAACATCCTGCCTGGTCGGACGAGTCTCGTCTCAAATTGTATCTAGCGGATGGATGTGTGCAGGTATGGAAACAATCTTACGAATCCATGGACCCTGCATGTCAGCAGGGGCCTGTTAAAGCTGGTGGAGGCTCTGTAATGGTGTGGGGCTTGTGCTGTTGGAGTGATTGGGACCCCTGAAACGTCTAGATACGACTCTGACAGGTGACACGTACGTAAGCAACCTGTCTGATCACCTGCATCCTTTCATGTCCATTGTGCATTCCGACGGACTTGGCCAATTCCAGGACAGTGCCACACCCCACTCGTCCAGAATAGGTACAGAGTCGCTCCAGGATCACTCTTTTGAGTTGAAACTCTTCCGCTGGCCACCAAACTCCCCAGACATGTACATTATTGAGCATATCTACGATGCCTTGCAACGTGCTGTCCAGAAAAAATCCCCGCCCCCTCGTACTCTTAATGATTTACGAATAGCCTTGAATGATTCATAGTGTGAATTCCCTCCAGCTCTATTTCATACATTAGTTGAGTCCATGTCACGTCGTGTTGCGGCAGTTCTGTGTGTGTGTGGGGGGGGGGGGGGGGGGGCTACATGATATTAAGCATATGTACCAGTTTCTTTGGTTCTTCAGTTTATAGCTTGCAGAGTGCAGTTTCAAAGCAATGGTGCACTGAAAAAACAAGTCACCATTATCATTTAATGACAGTTAATAACGAATCAACTGTGCAATCCTTTAAGAGATACTAATAGTAACCAAGACAGGAGACTAACACCACATGTCCAAGCGATACTATAATGAATAAACTCGTAGTTTACGGAGTCGAATGATGTAGGATCGCATCCCTCTACATGTTAATTTTTTTGTCTTAAGGATTTTAAGACATATTGCGACTTTCTCATGACTGTAATACAAGTGTGTTCTGCAATATTCGATGTTATTAAATTTCTGTATGATTAGAGAAGTGGTACCCGTGGTCTAGGGGTAGCATCTTTGATTCATAATCAAAACGTCTTCGGTCCCGGGTTCGATCCCCGCCACTGCCTAAATTTTGATAAATAATCAGCATTGGCGGCCGAAGACTTCCGGCATAAGAAGTCAGCCTCATTCTGACAACGGCCTTGTCAAAGAGGGCGGAGGAGCGGATAGAGGTTCAGGGCACTCTCTTGTCCTAGGGGTGGGAAATTGCCCCTAAAGTCGGAAGAATCAGCAATGATCAACGACATGAGGATGCAGAAGGCAATGGAAACCACTGCATTAAAGACACGTAACGTGTATCCACAGGACATGTGAGAAAAAGATTGAATAATCAACGAAAGGATAACGTTCTTCGAGTCGGGGCGTGGAATGTCAGAAGCTTGAACGTGGTAGGGAAACTAGAAAATCTGAAAAGGGAAATGCAAAGGCTCAATCTAGATATAGTAGGGGTCAGTGAAGTGAAGTGGAAGGAAGACAAGGATTTCTGGTCAGATGAGTATCGGGTAATATCAACAGCAGCAGAAAATGGTATAACAGGTGTAGGATTCGTTATGAATAGGAAGGTAGGGCAGAGGGTGTGTTACTGTGAACAGTTCAGTGACCGGGTTGTTCTAATCAGAATCGACAGCAGACCAACACCGACAACGATAGTTCAGGTATACATGCCGACGTCGCAAGCTGAAGATGAATAAATAGAGAAATTGTATGAGGATATTGAAAGGGTAATGCAGTATGTAAAGGGGGACGAAAATCTAATGGTCATGGGCGACTGGAATGCAGTTGTAGGGGAAGGAGCAGAAGAAAAGGTTACAGGAGGAATGAAAGAAGAGAAAGACTAATTGAGTTCTGTAACAAGTTTCAGCTAGTAATACCGAATACCCTGTTCAAGAATCACAAGAGGAGGAGGTATACTTGGAAAAGGCCGGGAGATACGGGAAGATTTCAATTAGATTACATCATGGTCAGACAGAGATTCCGAAATCAGATACTGGATTGTAAGGCGTACCCAGGAGCAGATATAGACTCAGATCACAATATAGTAGTGATGAAGAGTAGGCTGAAGTTCAAGACATTAGTCAGGAAGAATCAATACGCAAAGAAGTGGGATACGGAAGTACTAAGGAATGACGAGATACGTTTGAAGTTCTCTAACAGCAATAAGGAATAGCGCAGTAGGCAGTACAGTTGAAGAGGAATGGACATCTCTAAAAAGGGCCATCACAGAAGTTGGGAAGAAAAACATAGGTACAAAGAAGGTAGCTGCGAAGAAACCGTGGGTAACAGAAGAAATACTTCAGTTGGTTGATGAAAGGAGGAAGTACAAACATGTTCCGGGAAAATCAGGAATACAGAAATACAAGTCGCTGAGGAATGAAATAAATAGGAAGTGCAGGGAAGCTAAGACGAAATGGCTGCAGGAAAAATGTGAAGACATCGAAAAAGATATGATTGTCGGAAGGACAGACTCAGCATACAGGAAAGTCAAAACAACCTTTGGTGACATTAAAAGCAACGGTGGTAACATTAAGAGTGCAACGGGAATTCCACTGTTAAATGCAGAGGAGAGAGCAGATAGGTGGAAAGAATACATTGAAAGCCTCTATGAGGGTGAAGATTTGTCTGATGTGATAGAAGAAGAAACAGGAGTCGATTTAGAAGAGATAGGGGATCCAGTATTAGAATCGGAATTTAAAAGAGCTTTGGAGGACTTACGGTCAAATAAGGCAGAAGGGATAGATAACATTCCATCAGAATTTCTAAAATCATTGGGGGAAGTGGCAACAAAACGACTATTCACGTTGGTGTGTAGAATATATGAGTCTGGCGATATACCATCTGATTTTCGGAAAAGCATCATCCACACAATTCCGAAGACGGCAAGAGCTGGCAAGTGCGAGAATTATCGCACAATCAGCTTAACAGGTCATGCATCGAAGCTGCTTACAAGAATAATATACAGAAGAATGGAAAAGAAAATTGAGAATGCGCTAGGTGGCGATCAGTTTGGCTTTAGGAAAAGTAAAGGGACGGGAGGGGCAATTCTGACGTTACGGCTAATAGTGGAAGCAAGGCTAAAGAAAAATCAAGACACTTTCATAGGATTTGTCGACCTGGAAAAAGTGTTCGACAATATAAAATGGTGCAAGCTGTTCGACATTCTGAAAAAAGTAGGGGTAAGCTGTAGGGAGAGACGGGTCATATACAATATGTACAACAACCAAGAGGGAATAATAAGAGTGGACGATCAAGAACGAAGTGCTCGTATTAAGAAGGGTATAAGACAAGGCTGTAGCCTTTCGCCCCTACTCTTCAATCTGTACATCGAGGAAGCAATGATGGAAATAAAAGAAAGGTGCAGGAGTGGAATTAAAATACAAGGTGAAAGGATATCAATGATACGATTCGCTGATGACATTGCTATCCTGAGTGAAAGTGAAGAAGAATTAAATGATCTGCTGAACGGAATGAACAGTCTAATGAGTACACAGTATGGTTTGAGAGTAAATCGGAGAAAGACGAAGGTAATGAGAAGTAGTAGAAATGAGAACAGCGAGAAACTTAACATCAGGATTCATGGTCACGAAGTCAATGAAGTTAAGGAATTCTGCTACCTAGGCAGTAAAATAACCAATGACGGACGGAGCAAGGAGGACATCAAAAGGAGACTCGCTATGGCAGAAAAGGCATTTCTGGCCAAGAGAAGTCTACCAATATCAAATACCGGCCTTAATTTGAGGAAGAAATTTCTGAGGATGTACGTCTGGAGTACAGTATTGTATGGTAGTGAAACATGGACTGTGGGAAAACCGGAACAGAAGAGAATCGAAGCTTTTGAGATGTGGTGCTACAGACGAATGTTGAAAATTAGGTGGACTGATAAGGTAAGGAATGAGGAGGTTCTACGCAGAATCGGAGAGGAAAGGAATATGTGGAAAACACTGATAAGGAGAAGGGACAGGATGATAGGACATCTGCTAAGACATGAGGGAATGACTTCCATGGTACTGGAGGGAGCTGTAGAGGGCAAAAACTGTAGAGGAAGACAGAGATTGGAATACGTCAAGCAAATAATTGAGGACGTAGGTTGCAAGTGCTACTCTGAGATGAAGAGGTTAGCACAGGAAAGGAATTCGCGGCGGGCCGCATCAAACCAGTCAGTAGACTGATGATCAAAAAAAAAATGATTAGAGAAAGAAGGATGAAATAATTATTTGGCGATTCCCGAGTGCGTGGTTAGCCAGGCACCTAAGAGGACACCTTAAATTGTTGTGAGTGAAACGGGGAGCAATAACATTCATATTCGTCCTTGTCACAAATACTTCGCTGTTTATTTCCGGACATGTGGCGATTTGTGTGGTTAGGCCGGTAAGCAAGAAAAATTTTTGCGAATGAAATGAGAAGCAATAATATTCATATTCTGCGTTTCACAAAATCGATAGCAATTCCTACTGTTATCGATATTGCGTGTGACGTCAAAATGACGTCACGTTTGCAGAAAGTCTTGTGATATGAGTGACCCGTTTACGTTCTGTTCGGTCTTCATCTGTGGAGTCGAGGCGGTTTTGATGTGACACATCCGTTAATCGAAAGAATAATTTCTTCTCTTGGCTAACAGACTGACAGTAAGAATGGCATTAGGTATAGATACACTGTAACTTCCTCTTAAGATGCAGACTATTTGGTCTAAACACCAGAGCACTGCAAGGATATACGTGGTGTTTAAACGCGAGATTATATGTTAGACTTTACTTGACTGTTATTGTTATCAGTTGAATCTACACATTTACTAACCATCTTGAGGGTGAAGCTCTTCTGTCAGTATTATAAAAATGTTTGTTTTTTGAAGGGCGGGGAGGGGGGGGGGGGAGATACGCCTTGAGCAAAACACAATTTTACCTTTTCTTTTATTTCCCAAACATGTTTCACTGTATTTTCAGTATCATCAGTGGACTTTTATTTTCTTTCTATGAAACAGGAAAAATGTTCTTTACTGCTTCTACATGTATAAATTTGAGTTTTTGAGACAGTTTTCACTAATTTGAAAAACAGATACACTACTGGCCATTAAAATTGCTACACCACGAAGATGATGCGAAATTTAACCGACAGGAAGGAGATGCTGTGATACAAATGATGAGCTTCTCAGAGCATTCACACAAGGTTGACGCCGGTGGTGACACCTACAACGTGCTGACACGAGGAAAGTTTCCAACCGATTTCTCATACACAAACAGCAGTTGACCGGCGTTGCCTGGTGACACGTTGTTGTGATGCCTCGTGTAAGGAGGAGAAATGCGTACCATCACGTTTCCGACATTGATACAGGTCGGATTGTAGCCCGTTGCCAGTCGCTAATATTTAAGGAAACAGCTTCGTATAAGAACAGGTTACATACAATATATATGTATATATCTACCAGCTTAACCCGCCTTGGCGGAAGGAAGATAAATACTAAACTTTGGAAGGCGGTATGTGAACAACTCCCGGTAGTGGCAAGGTTCTTAAACACTGCCAGGCCGAGACCTCGGATGACTTTTCACTCCCTGCCAAGGTGCTGGCACAATCAAAGGTTTTTGAGCGAATCAAATTTTGTTCCAAGAGAAGTCACAGAACTTGTACCTCCAAGCTGCCCAAGTGGCCAAAACGCCCTACCAATTTCACACCATAACATATAACGGTCATCACGCTCTTTCGGCAGCCGCTGACACTCGTCTCCCAGCAAATGTCACGAGATCTCGAGGGTTACCCGTCGAAGGCTAACAGATGGCTTGGTTTTAAATGGCTCTGAGCACTATGCGACTTAACTTCTGAGGTCATCAGTCGCCTAGAACTTAGAACTAATTAAACCTAACCAACCTAAGGACATCACACACATCCATGCCCGAGGCAGGATTCGAACCTGCGACCGTAGCGGTCGCGCGGTTCCAAACTGCAGTGTCTAGAAGCGGACGGCCACTCCGGCCGGCCGCGAAGGCTAACAACCCAATCCCTTCGCCCGTCAACCCGGCGGATAAGACACGCGAAAAGCAAAAAAAGCTTCACTCAACCACAATCGATCTCAACGATACATGAACAAAATAACACTGGCTCCAGTTTGCCACGGCTCACAGGATTTGCGTACACCATTGTTGAACCAAAGCATACTCTGTAGATGCACAACCCCCTTTCGATGGGCAATGTTGTGTTTTCGATGATGATGGGATATAGCGATCCTATTCTTTGAGATGTTTTGTATCACGTTTCTTCGGTGTGGATCTCACAGTTAATCCTCTATGAAGAATTAATCCTAACTATGTAGCCGATACGGTCCTTGCCAAAGAGCTTGACAGTGGCTGTGTTGGACTTGAGCCTGTTGGACAGCAATAGCGCCTGGCTTTTGGTGGCGTTGAAGTCAAAGTGCATCTTCTTTATCCACTGCTCCAGATCGGAGAAGGCTTTTTTAGCCTTTTCTGCAGTATTTTGCAGGCCATCGCCTTCTTGAGATGAGCGCTGTGTCATCTGTGTATATAGCACGACGTATTCGCGGTGAATATGCTGTGGAGGATAGGCTCAATCGCTGATCCCTGTCGCAGTCCTGCTTACACAGGTCTTTCAACCGAAAAGGTGTCGATCAGTTGAACCATTAAGATGCGTCCCGGTAAGTAGCTGGCCACGAATGTGACGAAGGCCCCTGCAGGGACATATGCATGTAACTGGTGAAGAGGCCCCTGACGCTATACGCTGTCAAAGGCTTTGGTGGCATAATGATAGATACGTTGCAGTATTCCCTTTGGTTGAATGTCATAATAACTTCTTCAGTGACTTGGAGTAGTTGGTGAGTACTGGAGTGGCTGTTTCTAAACCAGACTGCTCGGGAGGTAGCTCGTGCTCTTGGTTTCTGAAGGAATCGTGCGAGAAGTAACCGTTGAAATACTTTGCTCAATTGCGGTAGCAGCCTGATTGGTCTGTAGTTTTTAGAATCCGATCTGTCTTTCCCAGGTTTTCGCACTGGATCGCTTCCATTTTGATGGGTAAGTCTTCTGAGTTAATAGGACGTTGAATAGCTTGCTGAAGAGGGTGATGACTTGACATGGAAGATGTTTCAACATTCTAGCATCGATTGAATATTAGGTGGGTGATTGAAAAGACTATTCCGTCCTTTAGTTTGATTGATGGGCGTTATTACACATTCGCCTTCTTTGATAACGTAAGTTATTAACGACTGATCGACAGCTGTTACATGTGCCCCATCCCTGGGCTGGAAGTTGTTTTCAATCACGTCAGCTAAGTTGTGCAGTTATATTTGCTGGAGAGTAAGCTGTTCCTCGAGTGCTGCAGGCACACTGATAAAGATTGCTTTCTGAAATTTGGCTGAATTACTCCTCAGGCATGACCGCAAGAAGCAATAGACTACTTTTATATTAATTTATTCATTAATTATTGCAAAAAATGTGATCAGAAACACACGACAAAACTACATATTTGTTTCAAATGTCCGCCATTTTATTATTTTGCCACATTTCAAAAATCTGTGCTATTACTCCGTGCACAGTATCCTGTAGATGAAGATTTTTTTTGTTTTTAGGGTTCCGTACCTCAGTCGGTAAAAGCGGAACCCTTATGCACAGAATCGCTTTGTTGTCGGTCTGTCTGTCCTACTGTTAAAAACCCTTTTTCTCAGCAACGGGTAGACATACTAAGTTGAAATTTATGTCACATACTAAGTCCTATGGTCTCTTAGCAGTGTAAAAAAGGGAAGCTTCTAGGTCAATCCAGTCAAAAGATACTGCCATTTATATCACATTTTTTGGTACTTGTAATCTCACTCATCAAAATCTATAGGGTACTTCCCATTGGCCTAGAATCATGAAACTGGGCTAGAGGCAAGGTTTCGCAGGACAACGAAAAGAAAACAGTAAGAAAACTGTGAATCTGTAATTATATCATACGAAAAAATTATTTCCTTTGTCATTTGTTACCTGACATCAAACTTGATATTAAAACAATCAGTAGTTCTCCATTCAGGCTAACTGGATCACAGTGGCAAAAATCAAATATCGGACAGGGAATGACTTTATTGCTGATGTGGCACGTTTCTGAATTAATCCATCATCAGATATCCAGCAGCGATTACTGCATGTAGGTAATGCTGTTTCAAGTTGTGTGTCAAATCTGATGATGGATAAATTCCGAAAAACGTAATATGAGCAATAGAGCCATTCCTTGCCTGATGTTTGACTTTTACCACTGTGACCCAGTCGCCTGCCTCCTGCATGATTTTATATCACATTTCTATTACTGATATTAAAGCATTCTCGATAATCTTGGAATTCCTGGGACTGTTGTTTTGCCAGTTCAAAATGGTTCAAATGGCTCTGAGCACTATGGGACTTAACTGCTGAGGTCATCAGTCCCCTAGAACTTAGATCTACTTAAAGCTAACTAGCCTAAGGACATCACACATATCCATGCCCGAGGCAGGATTCGAACCTGCGACCGTAGCGGTCGCGCGGCTACAGACTGTAGCCCCTAGAACCACTCGGCCAGTCCGGCCGGCTGTCTTGCCAGTATTAATATCAATAACAGGCAAAAATGGTCGACATCAGCGCACATTACAGGTTGCCTAGCGGGTTGCCTAGCGGGTTGCCTACATCAGAGGCAAGTATACCTTCCAGGGGCAAACCTATTGTTCTCCTTTGATTGACAGGTCCTTAATCTATTGTTCTACTCAGAAGAGGATTAAGGCCCCCTGGGGATAATCCATCCATTTGATTGATAGGTTATGACCCCCTGGGGATAATCATTCCTTTTGATTGACAGGTCCTTACCATAGTATTCCCCCACCCCTCCCACTCTACCTCTGCCCCCTTTACCTTCTCCCCCCCCCCACCCACCCCTCAGTGAACTCCCCTCATCGATACAAGCGCACTTTTGATATCAATTTGATTGACTAATTAATTAAATCGATCAATTAATTTAATCCACCCTCTGGGAAACCCCTCCAACCTTCCCCTCTCGGAAATTGGCGGTAAAAAGACTTGATGTGTTATTTGGAGTGAAATCGATTTCAGTGTAAGGGATATTGTTTAAACAATTTAGACAATGTGTGGAATATTGTTTATTTGAACAATTTATGGAATTCAAGACGCTGTATGGAATATAGTTCATTTATGTAGTTAAATAATTTGTCATGAAATCGATTTCAGTGTACGGAATAGTGTTTAAACAATGTAGACAATGTGTGGAATATTGTTTATTTAGACAATATACGCCATACAAGGCGGTGTTTGGAATAAAGTTCATTTATTTAGTTAAAGAATTTGTCAGGAAATTAGCTCCAGCGTGTGTAATATTGTTTATTTAAACAATTTACCGGACATATTTTTTTAACTTCAGATAAGCTTCGTAGACTGCAGGACTTCCACCATGAACATAATTCATTTTTGACAGAGCAACGTTCACTCATCGGGTGGGAGCCCTAAAGACGACTGACTGTCATCAAAATGGCAGAAGATGTTGTCCAAACATTAGTAAATAATATACAAAATAATTATGTTGACTGCTTCATTAGTTTTGCCAAAAACATTGTAAAATAGGTTATTTTATAAGATGACTTGAGGAGAGAGGGTCCTTATGTCCAGTTCTTTGAGTTGCTTTTTTCTTTTATTTTCACTTATTTTTCAATCTTTTATTCCGCCTCTGAAGAAGATTGTGGGCTGTAGGAGAGCGTAGCCCTTGTCAACCAATATTTGTAGTTTGAGTTGTTGTGACACTATTTATTTTGTAGGATTTTTAGTTGTATAGTTGAGAGGAAGATGTTCATTACACTTCCTTCGTTCCAAACCCCATCGTTTGCTTTACGGATGAAGGAAAAGCCTCTCGGTCGAAAAATCCCCAGCTGGGATTGGTTTCTTGTTGTTCGGTTTATGTATCTTCATATTATCTCAGTGGTCTTGATAATGTTACATTGTGATCTTGGAAGTTTGTCGATGTAGAAAATTTCCGTCTAATTCTGCAGAAGTTGTAAAAATTTGAAATTCTAATCGATGAAGAGAATATTTCCTTTTTCTACAGAAATTTCTTCAAGTGATTTTGCTCAGTAAATTGTTCTTTCTATATCAGGCTGCTACATCATCCCAAATCCTTATAGGTGTTCTTGGTTTGTTGACAATTTCATTGGTTTCTTCGTTTGCGAGGGAATTCTGTTGGAGTGAATTCCGCTTCTAGAATAATGTAGGGAGGAAATGCACATTTGAATTTCGAAAAAATGATGATTGTTGGATCGTGCACCAAGAGTGATTTGGTATGTCTATTGTTACGTAGTCTACTGAACCCGAATCTGGTGACTTGTTCTTTTATTCTGTCTAAAACTTTATCGGTTTCAATTATTTCGTGAAGGTTCAAAATGGTTCAAATGGCTCTGAGCACTATGGGACTTAACTTCTGAGGTCATCAGTCCCCTAGAACTTAGAACTACTTAAAGCTAACTAACCTAAGGACATCACATACGTCCATGCCCGAGGCAGGATTCGAACCTGGGACCGTAGCGGTCCCGCGGTTCCAGACTGTAGCGCCTAGAACCGCTCGGCCACCCCGGCCGGCTTTCGTGAAGGGAGTTTCTTGAGAAGTCATACCGTAAATCTCCAGCTATTCAAAGCATCCTCCGTCAGCAGAAGAATTTTTTTTCGTTAGATGACATAAACCATGCTTGAGATCCATATTACAGAATGGGTCTAACAAATATTTTGTATGTAAGAAGGGCAAGTGGTTGCTCCGTTCCACGTGTTCGGCATTTCATGAAACGTGCTAGATTAAGTCAGCTTTCAGCTTGTTTAATCTTTTCTGTCATGTTTTCTTGGCAGTTTAAGAGTTCATCTAGATGGATTTCAAGGTATCTAGCGTTTTATCGTGGAGTATTTACTTGTCCCCCAGGTCGAATATTGAGTTTGTGGGAGTCTTGTTGTTGGCGATTAATAAGATTTCTATGTCTGAATATGATAAGTTGACTTTTGGTTGGACTGGGTCGGATTTTCCGATTACTGAGCCAGGTTTCAAGTTTGCTGATGTGACTGTTGGCTTGTTGATTAATTGCACTGAAGGGTGGTGCATGACACCAATAAGTGGCTTCACCCGCGTACTGAGATATGCATTCATTCCTCCACCTGGGTCTTGGGATGCCGGTTGAATGCAGGGAGATTTTTTCCACGTGTACAAACTCTAGGGATTGATCGATGAGAGGATTCGGAACAAAAAAAGTCTAATGAACTTATGTCCGGAAATGCATGTTTCCATGCTAGAGACCATTTATTTAATCATAATTTGCTACAAAGACTGCGGTCTAATACGCGCAGTATCACACAGCCATAGTTACAGTATGCATGGTCTCCTCCCAGCAGCCGGCCGATGTGGCCGAGCGGTCCTAGGCGCTTCAGTTTGGAACCGCGCGACCGCTGCGGTCGCAGGTTCGAATCCTGCCTCGGGCATGGATGTGTGTGATGTCCTTAGGTTAGTTACGTTTAAGTAGTTCTACGTTCTAGAGGACTGATGACCTCAGATGTTGAGTCCCACAGTGCTCAGAGCCGTTTTCCTCCTAGCAGCCTCTCCTGCCATAGTAATTGGTAATGTGTCCGATTAACTTCTGTTGCTGACTAACCTTGTATTGGGTGTGATACAGCGTTGTACATAATGGTTTCGTATTCGAATCGAGAGCTTGACGACATTATGTTTACTTACGGAAAGGCAAATGGCAAAGGGCGGCGGGCAGCCAGGTTGTATCAGAACTATCCTCGCCGACAACGACCACTAAAATAAATGTTTACAACAGTATTTCGCCTTTGCCTGAGACAGAGTGGTTTCAGGAAGCAGGAAATCATGAAGGACGTACCTGAAATGTTCTTACTGCAGACTTGGAGGAATATGTGATTAACACCGCCGTGTCAGTACCAACCAGTACGTGGTAAGCCAGACGACTGTGTGCAGCATTCTCCATGGCAATTGTTCAAATGGTTCAAATGGTTCTGAGGACTATGGGACTTAACATCTGTGGTCATCAGTCCCCTAGAACTTAGAACTACTTACACCTAACTAACCTAAGGACATCACACACATCCATGCCCGAGGCAGGATTCGGACCTGCGACCGTAGCAGTCGCGCGGTTCCGGACTGAACGCCTAGAACCGCTATACCACCGCGGTCAGCTGGCAATTGTTACTACAGGTCTTACTGGCGACAGGCTTTCCACATCGGGAGCACTGGTTTCTTCACCAGGCAACCACGGTTCCGGGATTTGTGTCACCCATCCTATTCGCAGATGAGGCCACTTTTATGTGAGGTCATATCTTCAACTCTCATAACAGTTATCTGTGGGATAGTATGCAGAACCCCCATGGTATGGTGACAGCGGATCATCAGCATCGGTGCAGCCGGAATGTTTGGGCCGGGATAATTGGCTGCCGTATTCTGGCACCACTCTTCCTTCCGCGTCGGCTAACACGCCGGAACTATCGGCGTTTCTTGCGGATGACTTTGCCTTCCCTCCTGGAAGAAATGCCATTGATGATTCGAAGGGTTATGTGGCTGCTACATGATGGTGCTCCAGCCCACTTCGCCGTTAACATCCTGACACATCTCAATCGTGTCTTCCCTGGTCGATGGATCGGACGAGGGGGTCCAATTGCACCAGATCTCAACCCGTGCGATTTCTCTCAAAAATATTGCGTACTCAGGGCCCATTCCAGATGTGGAGACACTGGAGCAGCGTATTCATGCTCCGTTTGACACCGTTCGGATGCAGCCTGGCCGATGTGGACGTGTGAGACAGAACATGATACGTCGCGTACACGCGTACGTTGAGGCCATGGAAACCATTTTCAACACATACTGTAACTGTGGCTGTATGGTACAGCGCTTATTAGATCGCAGTCCCTGTAACAATGTATGAGTGAATAAATGGTCTCTAGGATGGAAACCATGCATTTTCGGATATAAGTTCATTAGACCTTTTTTCTTGCGTATCCTCTCATCGGTCAATCCCTAGAGTATGTGCACGGCGGAAAAATTCTATGAATCTTGTACACTACTGACCATTAAAATTGCTACACCACGAAGATGACGTGCTACAGACGCGAAAATTTAACCGGCAGGAAGAAGATGCTGTGATATGCAAATGATTAGCTTTTCAGAACATTCACACGAGGTTGGCGCCAGTGGCGACACCTATAACGAGCTACCATGATGAAAGTTTCCAAGCGATTTCTCAAACACAAACAGCAGTTGACCGGCGTTGCCTGGTGAAACGTTGTTGTGATGCCTCGTGTAAGGAGGAGAAATGCGTACCATCACGTTTCTGACTTTGATAAAGGTCGGATTGCAGCCTATCCCGATTGCGATTTATCGTATCGCGACATTGCTGCTCGCGTTGGTCGAGATCCAAGGACTGTTAGCAGAATATGGAATCGGTGGGTTCAGGAGGGTAATACGAAACGCCGTGCTGGATCCCAACGGCCTCGCATCACTAGCAGCCGAGATGACAGGCATCTTATCCGCATGGCTGTAACGGATCGTGCAGCCACGTTTCGATTCCTGACTCAACAGATGCGGACGTTTGCAAGACAACAACCATCTACACGAACAGTTCGACGGCGTTTGCAACAGCATGGACTATCAGCTCGGAGACTATGGCTGCGGTTACCCTTGACGCTGCATCACAGACAGGAGCGCCTACGATGGTGTACTCAACGACGAACCTGGGTGCGCGAATGGCAAAACGTCATTTTTTCGGATGAATCCAGGTTCTGTTTACAGCATCATGATGGTCGCACCCGTGTTTGGCGACATCGCGGTGAACGCACATTGGAAGCGTGTATTCGTCATCGCCATACTGGCGTATCACCCGGCGTGATGGTATGGGGTGCCATATGTTACACGTCTCGGTCACCTCTTGTTCGCATTGACGGCACTTTGAACAGTGGATGTGTTACGACCCGTGGCTCTATCCTTCATTCGGTCCCTGCGAAACCCTACATTTCAGCAGGATAATGCACGACCACACGTTGCAGGTCCTGGATGCAGAAAATGTTCAGATACAGAAAATGTTCGACTGCTGCCCTGGCCAGCACATTCTCCAGATCTCTCATCAATTGAAAATGTCTGGTCAATGGTGGCCGAGCAACTGGCTCGTCACAATACGCGAGTCACTACACTTGATGAACTGTGGTATCGTGTTGAAGGTACATGGGCAGCTGTACCTGCACACGCCATCCAAGCTCTGTTTGACTCAATGCCCAGGCGTATCAAGGCCGTTATTACGACCAGAGGTGGTTGTTCTGGGTACTGATTTCTCAGGATCTATGCACCCAGATCGCGTGAAAATGTAATCACATGTCCGTTCTAGTATAATATATTTGTCCAATGAATAGCCGTTTTTCATCTGCATTTCTTCTTGGTGTAGCAATTTTAATGGCCAATAATGTATAGCAGTGGGGCGATGACGGCACGATCCTACAACGTTTCAATTTTCTGAAATTCAAGAATGTCTTTCCTCCCTGTGTTATTCTCGCTGCAGTATCGTATCCAGTCCAAGAGAATGCTCAGGTAAACTAAGAAATCAATGAAATTCTTAACTGACTAAGAACCCCTACAAGGATTTGCGATGACATAGCAGTCTGATATAGAAAGACGGTCATACTGAGGTGGTCCCTGCATGTAATATACGGGTGTAGTGAACCAAGCGACTGTGGGAAAAGAGAAAAAGTGGAAGCGACGGAGTTGTAAGATGTGTATCTCGGAACGATGAGACGGCAGCGGAAAGAATGGCCGACCATCGCGTCTACGCCTCATTCCCCCCCCGTGAAGGGCGTTGAGGAGGGGGGAGGGGGGGGGGAGTGCGAGGAAGCGCGCTGCGAGAGCGAGCAAAAGCAGAGGCAGAGGCGGAGCAGGGGCAGAGGCAGCCGGCTATAACCGGGGCCCGCCAGCGGCAGCGCCCAGTGGCCCGCGCGCAGCTGCACAGGTAGGACGAGAAGCGAACGACGATGCAGCCGCAGTTGCACTCTCCGGGGCTCAGCCCCCCGGCTGACACCACGCCGAGCGTAAGTAGTCGTACGGCCGGGCGGTCCTCCCTAGCGCGCGTTCTCTGCCGTGGGGTCCTCGAGTCTACACAATGCTGCCACACCTACGCTTCCACAGCTGAAGCCGTCACGTGTGAAAACTCCCGCCTCACCTTAAAAAAACTCTTCGGTCCTTCCACTCCCATATCCCCTACGCTGCCCAGAATCTTCGATAGTCATTCACGGTCCACGTCTTGTAATTACAGTCGGAACGTTGTAATGATGTTTTTACGGCGACTAAAAGCAATTTTCGGAACTTGAACGATTCATAAAAATGCGAGTTACTTCACAGTGAAAAAAAAAGTTCGATGTGAGAGTAGGGCGTCAAAGTAAAGGATAGAATTGTAATGACCTATAGTTTCTTGACGATTTTGTTTTATGCTCACCGGGAGACAATCCAATTGTTGTAACTCAGTCAGTAACTCGTCCAATTGTTGCAACTCAGTCTTTCAATGATGGAGTGTGGGTCTGCTGCTGACCGAAGAGTTATAAAAATAATATTCCGACAGCCGTTATTTTCATAGCGTTTCATTTAGCCTATCAGTTTCAACAGAGATAGCTTCAGGCCCTGTAGCATAAACGACAAGAAGCGTCCAGTCCTACACCAAACAGGGAATCAATATTTGCGCCTGGTTTCCGTACAATTAATCTGTGCTCCTCACACGTGTAACAACTGTCAAACGAAACACCTCATGTTATTCTCAGCATTCCATTTGACACATTGTTACATGTGTGAGAAGCGCACTTTGCTGCTCATGAAGACGTCTGCGGAAATTAGGAGTAAATATTAGTTCCTGTTATTTACATCTACGACAGGATGCTTTCTGCCGCCCATGCTACAGGGCCTGAAGATGACTCTAATGATGAGTCGAAACTGCTAGGCTAAATAAAAAGCTTTAAAAATAACGACTGTTCGAAGATTATTTTTACTACAATCAAACTGCGTTAGTGCGTGCCACAGCGTGTTTGTCCGTAGACGGCAGCGTCAGTGCCTTTCAAAGTTCATCCAGTCGCGCGCTGTGAGAAGATAAGTACTCCATTTACGTAGTTTCATTACGAAAAAGTTAACTGGCGTTCCCGCTACAGTCCACTCAAGGGCGTCTCATTTGAAACATTTTTTTCGTGTCTTCTTGCATTTTATGCCATTGCTGCAGTCTTCGGTACGAAAACTTGTTTGGTGCAGCCCTTAACGCTGGTCTGTCCTGTAAAAGCCTCTTCATCTCTGCGTAACCACTGCAACCTATATGTTTTTGAATCTGCTTACTTTAGCGAATTCCTCTACAGTTTTCACTCCCTACGTTTCTCTCTCCATTACCAAATTAACTGTTCCTTGATGCCTCAATAAATACCTTCTTTTATTCAAGTTGTGCCATACATTCCCTTTCTCCTCAAACTGGCTCACTACCTCCTCTTTAGTTGCGCGATCTACCCATATAATCTCCTACGTTCTTCTGTTGCACCACATTTCAAAAGTTGTAGTTCTCTTCTTGTCCGAACTGTTTAGCGTCCTTGTTTCACTTCCGTACAAAACCACACCCCAGACAGGAACCATCGCGAAAAGACTTCCTAACATTTAAATGTGTGGCAACAAGTATCTCGTTTTTAGAAATGCTTCGTTGCTATTGTCACTACATACTTTATGGATATATCCTCTCTGCTTCAGCCACGGTCAGTTACTCTGCAGCCCAAATAGCAAATTCCATGGACTACTTTTAGTGTCTCATTTCTCAATCTAATTCCCACGGCATCACCTCATTTAATTCCGCTGCATTCCATTAACCTTACTTTACATCTGTTGTTGGTCATCTTGTAACAACTTTTCCAAACACTATTCATTCCGTTCAATTTTTCTTCTAAGTCCGTTGCCTGGACGTGTTCCACATGGGTAGTGAAACAGTTTTTCGTCTCAAGCATCAAGTAACGGTTCACTTGAGAGCAGAGACTACTGCTGTTTGACCCTATTTCTATTCCCATCCAGATGTCGTTAGCATTTACAATCATGCCTCTTCGCATGCTTTTACATGTTAAATTCCTATTCCCATACAGTTGTCGTTAGCACATACAGTGATGCCTCTTCGTATGCTTTCACCCGTTAAACAGCAGGCGCCATAAATGTCTGTCTATTACGAGCTGTTTAAGGTTTGTGCTGTGTTGCTTGCAGTAATTAATTTTTCACTTTACTGAAACAAAGGTGTTGTCTGCCAACCTTCCTGATCGCGTTTTCATCTATCACCGATATTGTACGGCAGGTGATGATCCTGCATTCCAGCCACAAGTTCTGACCACTTGAACGATTTTTTTGTTTTTATTTTTCCTATTATTATCAGCAAGAGATTCTCAATACTTGCAAGGTTTGTCCTTGGAAATTTATCATTTGCCACTCCCTTTGATGTGTGCAACATACTGGTGGCTTTCAGGTGGTGGTATCCTTCCAATATGGACACCAAGTTTGTAAGACCTACTGGACAGCACAGAGGACAAGAGTTCTGCGCAGAAAGAGTTTCGTAGATGAATTCAGCCACGAGCGAGGGAACACACGCCAACTCAGTTACAAAACGCAGCTCCTGCTGCTCGTGTGCAGCTAATGATGTAAACACCGAGCTGGTTTTTTGACATCACAGTGTTATGCAGGTACTTACATTCACCCATAGATTCCCAATTTCTCTTCGTCAGAGACAATATCTACAGGTTCATGATCTTGAGGAGCTGTCTCATTAGTCATTCTTTCACTACTATCACTTGTAATCCTCGAGTGGCAAACGCTGTGTTCAACAGGGAGAAAGAAGAGATAAAAACCTGAGTATACCGGAACTGTGTTCTACACTCTTCACAACAGTCAATAAAATCATTAGATTAGTTTGTTAACTGATTTATTGCAGTAGCATTGTCAATAGAGAGCACCAATGGTGCTCTGAAGAAAGCGTTATACAGACTTTATTGTTGTTTCGTCCGCCCCTGGAAGCTGAGTGGTCAGCGCGACGGAATGCCGTACCTAACGGCCCGGGTTCGATTCCCAGCTCAGGGACTGGGTGTTGTGTTGTCCTCATCATCATCATTTCATCCCCGTCGACACGCAAGTTGCCGAAGTGGCGTCAACTCGAAAGACTCGCACCAAGCGAACAGTCTACCCGACGGGAGGCCCTAGCCACACGGCATTTTATTTATTGTTGTTTCGACCCAAGGGTGGTTTCATTCAGTACTTCATTCGCGTCACTTACCAGCTGTTCACTTCATTTCAGCCCAACTGATGCGTCCTACATGCCCCGCCAATCCAAAAAATTTTGAGACTGGGTTAATAAAAAAATACCTAAAAGTCAGGATGATGGTTTCCATGCTTCAAGTAGTCTAGAGACCCACCCCCTCACATGTGTACAACTCACAGGACGTTCATGCTACCATGTGAAAGTATCAGAAACGTCCTTCTTTGGGATGTTGTTCAACTCGCGCGTCACTTTGGCCTGAATGTCGGTTATGTCCTCAAAGCATTGACATTCCATGTGAATTTCTGCACTTTTTCGTTTTGTGGTAGGTTCGTATTGATAATACCAAGTCAAGTTACCCGCAATGATTTTTTACAGAAAGGAAATGTCCGCCTTTTGTATTTCAATCAAATCGCGGCTTTCGTCTACACATCGTTGTTTCTGTTCGGGGTCGTGGTGTGCGGGGCAAACTTTGCACTTTTCCGTTTTTCAAAATATTCTGGAGAACGCCTTGAACAATTGATTTAGAGATGTTGCTCAATTGCGATTTGACACAACAACGTTGACACACTGGCTGCGTATCCATTATTCAACACTTCCTGCACACAACTGACTGGTCGAATGCACATCTGTTGTTTACAATTGTTAGTTTAAGCTACCACCGTAGTTACTGCGCTGACATCCGTTATAAGTCACGAATAAAATAAGTGTCGCCTCTTTTTGGACCGACGGTGTATAGACAGGGTGATTCAGCTGTCCCTGCCGGTGTGGGTTTAATGCAACTCGCAGCGCCTTCAACTGCCACGCGCAAGACTTTCATATTCTTTCCCTCGCTATGCGCCAACTATTAGTCCTGCAGAAAAATGAACAGTAAATTTTTGTAGATAATTTGATGTAGTGAAATTCTGTTTTAGGATACGTTTTCGCCGTAGTTTTCGAGTTTTTCAAGGAAAAAGATACAAAAGTGACCGTCAAATGCGTTTTTCAAGAAAACCGTGGAATCCACCGAAAAAGGGGCCCAGTACAAAATTTAAATAAATTAAATTTCCTAGAAAAAAGTCCTGTACACTTTTTATGTAAGAGTAATAGTTTTTGCGTAGCCAGCGGGAGGATATGAAAATCTATTGTGTGGTTTTTGAGGGCATTGTGGGCTGCATATAACCCACAGGTAGGTACAGCTAAATCACCCTGCACATCTGCCCTTATGATTTTTTCCTTACACCATTCCTTTATCTACAGTTTTTAGCAATGACGCCCAACGATTCAAATTCTTCAATTCTTTATGCCCTTTGTCAGGCACTTCCTTCGTCAATCGTCACAGGAAGTCTTCATTCATTGTTCATTCTGTTTATCTGATATTCAGCAGCCTTCTGTAACACTACATTTCAAATGATTCTAATTTTTGATTTATGCTTTCTTCACTGTCCGTATTTCGTACCCACACAGGTCTGTCATCTAAACGTAGCTTTTCGTGAATCTTTTTCCGATCCCAACGTATTTGTTGATGCTGGCAGCTGTTTCTTTTGGTAGAAAGCCCTTTTGCCTGATATAATCTTTGCTACCACTTTTCGAACTTAAAAAACTGTAATTCTTATTCTCATGACCAAGCAACATTTCCCAAATAACTCCGTACCCTTGCAACGTTTTTAACAAGTCTCACCTACACTGAATCGTTGAAATATGTGCAAAAAAACGAGTTTTACACCGGACATATCCGGAGCACAGCGTTTCATAGTTTGATGTGCGTCCAACTGCAGTGATATCGCTGACCTGACTGAGACGACCACAGCTATAAATCGCCTTCTCTACTTACTCTGGGCTGACACAACTGAACTAGACGACTCCACTATCGCATCTAAGGAGACAAATATTGACTATTATTAGCACTGTTCAATGACGACGAAAACATGTAAGTAGGACGACTTAATTGCTTCTATAGATGAAGCAGATGGTGCGTAAAACTTATTGTTTCTTTCCCTTCTCTTTCAATTCCCATTCCCTAATTTTTTTTCAACAACCGACTTAGTTTGAATTGTTACACTGACTTAGTTTTAGTTTCCTACAATTCAGAAAGACTATAACCACAGACGAGGACCGAAACTTCTACAAAAGTATTTGCTTCTAACATGCAACTATCTGTGTATTACCCTTAACCCTGCTGTTCTGTTCACTTTTACTTGACATATATACTGTTCGGGTCAATATGACCCGACATATCAAAATGCTTTAGAAACATAAATTTTGGTACAGTTTTAGCTATCGACATTGTTGTTCTATTCCAGTACCTTGTTAGTAATAATAATAATAATAATAATAATAATAATAATGGTAATAATAATAATAATAACAATGCATACAACTTTATTGAGGGATATTTTTCATTTAAATATGCACATAAATTTGAAACAACAGACAGTTTCCATTACAGGCATTCAACTTAGAAAGCACTACAGTTTTTCCATACTTCTATTCTTATTGTTGACAGTTTAGACGTAAGTATTGACATTTTCTAACAACAGACAGTTGTCATTACAGATATTCATCTTAGAGCACACTACAGTACAGAACACACTACAGTTTTTTTATTACATTCCAACATAGAAAGCACTACAACTTTAGAATCCTCTCTTCTTACTGATTGTAGTTTAGGCACAAGTATTCACATAAATTTGAAACAACAGAATTTTCAATACAATCATCTTATAAAATACTACAGTTCTTTTCTTACTGCTTGCACTGTGGACACAAGTAGGTTACATGTTTCTTGCAAATATGTTTACTACATTTTCCACACACCATGTTTGTTTTATTGTCATTACTTGATGGACAGAACTTACAGCGTGCACGTTTTGTAGATTTTCTTGTTGTTACCGATTCTGACACACCACCCACATCATTCGGGTTTTGGATGCTTGTGACCATTCTCAAAGAATCTTCTGTTCTTGGGAAATGCGTTCTTGATGCAATATGTTCTTTTATCAGTGACTTTCCAAGTTCCTCCAAGAATATTCTCCTTCTAGTCAATTTGCTTGCATTCCAATTAGGGTCAACCGAAATCCACAAAACGTATGCATTATAAGCAGAAACATCAAGAATATTGTAGAAAACTATCATTGGCCACCTATTACTTTTTCGTTTGCATGTATATGTACCTAATAACTGATCAAGCGTGTCTACAGCACCTTTGGTTGAATTATAGTCCAAAATCATTTTTGGCTTCTTATCAGCCCTGTCACTGATTTCCGCATCATGGTGGAGAGTGCTCATAAGTACAACATTCTTGTGTCTCTTAGGAATATAATTAACCACAGTAGTGTCATTTGTGAAGTAAAATGAAGAGCTGTGTACCTCCTTGTTGGTCATTTTGTGTGGAAGCTCCGGCTTATTTTTCCGTATAGTTCCCAACATAGTCAATTTCCTTTTCAGAAGCAGCTGCCCCAAATTGTACGACGTAAAAAAGTTGTCACACGTGATATTCTGACCAC
Source organism: Schistocerca serialis cubense (assembly GCF_023864345.2). Taxonomy (NCBI): domain Eukaryota; kingdom Metazoa; phylum Arthropoda; class Insecta; order Orthoptera; family Acrididae; genus Schistocerca; species Schistocerca serialis. The sequence continues at coordinate 763,236,686 of NC_064639.1, forward strand.
GTAACTCAGAAGTGAGATCAGATACCACCCTCATTCCCTGATTTCTTTCTGGTGCCGCTCCACTCACCTTTCCTGTATAAATTTGGGCTTTCAGTACGTATGAAGTTTTGCTGTCACACATGGTCCATATTTTGATCCCATATTTTGCCGGTTTACTTGGGATATACTGCTTGAATGGACAGCGACCTCTAAATGCTACTAACTGCTCGTCAACAGTAACATTTTCTCCTGGATTATACAGTTTAGGAAGGACCTCTACCCACTTCTCCCAAATACTACGAATTGCGGCAAGTTTGTCAGTACGTCGTCTTTCCTCTCTAGTAGATTTCTTGTCAAATCGCAGGACACGTGATATCTTACAGAATGTTTCATGAGACATGGTTGCTCGAAATATGTTTCGCCCAGTATCTTTATCCCACAAACTTTTTGTAGACTCCCCATGAGATCGATATACACCCGCTAGGAGTAAGAGTCCTAAGTATGCATGGAAAACAGAACCATCAATATCTGTCCACTGTTCACCATAAACTCGCTGCCCTTCAATATTTGTCATCTCTATTATTTCATTTTGAAGCGCTGTGTGAAATACTGCTTCAAATGAACATTTTACATCAGATATTCTGCTGACTGCATACCTGGTAACTCCTGGGGTACTCTTGATGATGTTCGAAGCTGGTAGGCGACCATGTTGTGCTGGTGGATGCAACTGCCATTCTATATTCCCATTTTTAGAAAGAAAAGTCTCTACACTATTTTGTATGGGCTGTGGACTGTCGTAACTGTCATCGGAACACTCGCTTTCAGATGCATTGCTGATGTGATCTTCAAACTCAGAAAGTGATCCTTCATCTGGTGAGGCATTTACTATTTCTTCCAACTCACGATCATTCAATGGTCTCATCGCCATGGTGTCACAAGTCAAACTGGGCAGAAACAAAGCATTCCAATTATTGAGAACTGCCAATTATTATTTCCTGGGGAAAGCAACAAACAAGCCCATTGTTGTGAACGCATGGAGCTTTAGGTGATTGTTGAGAGTAAGTTGGAATGATGCAGTCACTATTCCCACACAACACAACAAAAATAATTTTCGCCATTTCCAGATTTTAGAAATAAATACGAGTTACACTAAACATATTTGTGTCGGGTCATTATGACCCGAACATTACATATGCAACTATTACAGTTGAAGCCCAAACTTCTTAAACTTTTTTAAAACCTTTTAAAACACATGCTGCTCATCCATTTTCAGACAAAGTCACAAAGTTTCATAAATATATATTGGTATTTACATAATGTAAAATAACGTTCATATTCGTTTCGGGTCATATAGACCCGAACAGAACAGCAGGGTTAAAGACTACTATAAAGACAAATAACAACGAGAGACTTTTTCTACCCTTGTCACACAAAACTGACGTTTAGAAAGCTTCTTGTCAAACACCATCAACATGTCTTATCACACACACCTAATGATCGTAATGAATCCAGATACCTGATATCAAAGTGTTGTTCGCATTCAGCTTGTGGTGGTGACACCAGTTTCACAAAATAATTTTCAAACTTATTCCCATACCTTCTCTCTCAACGACGACTCACAAAAAGATGGAACACAACACTTTACCATCGATCCTACGGCACCTGATTTGACAACTACCACACAAACTATGCGTGTATGGCTTGACATTGGACAACTTCACGTATTACCTACATCACGTGTGACTCTGAATTAGCACGAGAATCTAATGACGACAATGATGACATAATACATTCTTCTCTATGACGAAACGATATCAGTCTAATATCACTGTTACGTATTGGTCTTTAACACGAAACGCCGGTTTCTAGTCCCGAGCATCTTGCTTTTCTAAAAAATCCTCACTTACTTCACTACTCATTTTACAAGGACAATGTCACTCTCTTCAGACATTCATGAACGATATCTGCAATATATTGTTGTTCGGGTGAAACATGTGACAAAGACAAAACGTTATCCACTTTATAGCACAGCCTTTAAACAGACTAAAAACACCTGTTTGACTAATCATCTCAACAACTTCGGGGGCAGACCGGAACGCGACGCTAAATATTGCTTTCAGTGTACTGTCCTGAAAAGAATTAATCTGATACTGTCCAGAAACCAGTCATTGTATTTTCTGACGTTTTATTCTGTATACAAGGTACAGTGCAGTAATTTTGCTGTCACTGACTACACGCAGACTTATATCTCTAAGTATCGATTTGACATCTGGGTTTGAACAGACATCTAAGGCAACAATCTGAACTCTGATGACAGTTTCACACTCAATAATTCAGCACATGGTTTAAGCACAAACGTCGGCAAGCAACTGCGTTTGATATGACAATGACGTAAAACGAAATATTGCTGGACGAACAGAACACATGACAACCCCTGGACCCGACGATTTGTGTTTCGGTAAGAATAACAGACGAAACAATAAAACTCGACAGCATAGACACCGCAGGACCTTTCGACTAAAACAGTTTACAGTAGACACAAAGAAGGGCTGTCAGTGGCGAGCAGAACAGTACTGGACAGTGACGACATGACGGTAAGGACAAATCTGTGAAAACGGCGAGACCCACAAACGACAGGCAAGCATCTGATAACGTTAAACAGACGGACTGACGGCTGAAACTGAAAATTCTGGTAAGTGATGCACTACATGCATGCTGACCGACGAACTAGTAATATTAACCGACCTTGCTAGTAGTTGATATAACCTTGAGTAATTGTGAAAGACGTCGAATAAACCAGCTACTAATAGACGTATTATATTCAACAAGAACGTGTTGTTGTGAGACTGACAGACCTAGCGGATAACTCTTGGCGTGACTTTTGATAATTACGTTCACTGAATGTCCCACCAAGCAGCGGAAAAACGGGCAACTGGAATGGAAAGCAAGACTGCGACAATAACTTTGACTTTAATTTTTATAAGATCGACAGACAAGGTACATTACAACAGTGACATGACGCATCGACCGCGACTAGACTGCCAAATAATTTCAGTTGCAGACGTGACGTCAGACAGCACACACACACTAACATAGATATGGACAAGAAGACAACTTATGAACATTAAGGTGACGCTGCCAGCAGCATAAAAAACACCTGATGGTCATCTACACTGACTGATAGGGAGAAGGAACATTTTTGCCTTGATTAAATGTTCATACTTGAAATGATGCTCATCTTCTGGTGGGGAAAGTAATTAACTTCCAGTTGTTGTACTTTTTGTGTTTTAGGTGGAATGATTTTGATTATTATTTTCGTATTCGGTTCCATTTAAAACTATGCCGGATCATCCTTATGAGCAGTCCGAAGTTCAACCAGGAGCAGTTCATTTTGCAACACTTTCTGCAGAAAAGATGTGTAAATATTGTTGTAAGATGTTCCTTAGTCACATTTTCACTTACATCAACGTCTGTTTTTCGAGACATATTTTCTCCAATCTGCACTTTAATGTTTGGCTTCAGTGTACTAATTTTCTTCATAGGTTTCCTGTATTCGTAAAGAATATTCTACCACACTACCATCCACTATATTGTACACAGAGCGAGTCCAAGTTCTACCGACAGTCCTTCTGAGACTGATCAGCATTGTTTGCTGAATGCTTTGGTAAGGAGAAGCCGTGGTTTCCGGTTGCTCATTGCAAGATCGTTCGTTGAGCTTTGTTACGTTGCATTCGATTAAGAGTATTCGCTGTGAGCAACACAGTTAAACACTTTTTTACCTCTTTGTTTCCAGACTTGAACTCCTAACAGTGGTAGGAATATATCTTAGTGCAGATAACGAAATCTTACAATAGAAATAATACTGCTACGAGACTAAGAGGAATGCAGGAGCAGTTCGAAATGTCGATGTCACATTGATAACTGGAGTAAGAAACCGTACTAATATCTCTGTAATGAACCACTGGAGGCCTTTCGTTCCTTACAATAACGCACACAGCAAAAAATCCCGGTCAATCTCACCAAGTTCGATGGTATTGTTCTTTGTTAAAGGGCAAAAGCGTGAGTAACGCCAACTTCATTGGTTAAATTTTGGGACCGAGGTAGACATTCACAAACAATGATTGTCTTTTCCAGACTCCGTGCACTGAAATCCACGAGATGAGCGTCATTTCGAACCCAGGCAAAGCGCTTCCTAGAGAGAGAAATATCTTTCTCTATTCAGAAGATTTGCTGCATTTCTTATACAGGGTATTTCACAATTCCTATTACATTCTCCTATGGGTTATAAATGGACTTCGTAGATAAAATTGGACAAGGAATCCTTGTCCGGAAATGTACCGTTTGGATGTAAATTAAGTTTGAAGATCAGATGTTTGAAGATTCTCTTCTATGTGACGAAGAACGCCGTCACAGCGATTTATCATTTATTATTGTGTTACCAGTAGAATTTTTATAGCAACTAACTATGTGTATCCTGTGTTACATTTTCCTCTTGTTTACTCATTTCAGTATTCTGAGATTGTAAAACATGTTTTATGTTGGCACTAGTTCTTTGTTAAGCCTATGTAGCTCCGTATGAGGGTACGACTTAAACCAATGTCTACTTTGAACTATCAAAGCAAACTGTAGTCTGTAATATAAATGTTGAGTTGGGGGTACGTTCCGGAAGTCAACAAAAGAAAAGGACGACGTCCTCTTCAAAGTCGAGAGTGCGGCGCAGCCATGGAGCACCAATGTCAACCCTCCTAGTTGCGAAAGTACCACTCTCTCGCAGCCATTGCTGAAGTTGGAAGAAATTGGTACGTGATGTCACAGTTATGATGGTGACTGGCGACGGCGCCCTCTTCTCAATTTTTGTGCGTACCGTGATGCAGAAGATTTGAAAGTGATACGATTTTTAAAACTTATTTTACATCTAAACGGCTTACTTTTCCGGGCATGGCTTTCTCGTCAAATTTTATCTACTGAGCCCCATATACATCCCCTAGAAGCCTGTGATAGAAACTGTGAAACTCTCTGTATACGTGATAACCTAACACGATGTTCTAGACCAGGACTCTAACCGGATTCGTATCTTTCTCGGGCAATTATACGACTCCTGAGGCGGGATCGGATGATATAATTGGTAATTCACTGCGCGTTAGGGAGTGGCACCCGGGCTACAATCTTGGTCTGGCACAAAATGTTAATGGGTCACATACATAACCAGAGCCTTGCCTTGTTACACACATACTGACAAACTAATAAGTGACAATAATACATCAGACATTTTAATGACAAGAAGAATAGATTAAATCCGAATCCGGCACTATACAAGAAACATATGCATGAACACACCACTGAGCTAATTTTAGACATGTGACGATGTGATTAACGCGGTCAGGGCTGCGATGGCGAAATGTCTACACATTCAATGAACACAATAATCTAGATACTGAAAAATAAGACTAGAAATATGAGCTCTCGGACAAAAAGACGAAAATATTCGACGCGTACAGACTGTGAATATGCCGACGATGCCAAAGGAAGAGACAGGTAACCTGTTCTTTCAGACAATGGGTTGAGATTCCAGTCCGAGCAACCATGTTTAGGTTTTCTACATCTACATTTACACTCTGCAAACCACTGTGATGTGCATGACAGTGGGGACTTCCCAATGTACCGGGCTTCTTCCCGTTACATTCACGTATTGTCTGTGCGTGCTGTAAGTAACCTAACCTTGTCCTCACGATATTCTACAGGAAAGATTAGTAGGGAGTTTCAGAATATTCCTAGATTCATCACTTCAAGCTGGTTCTTGAAGCTTTGTAAGTGGGCTTTCTCGACACAATTTGCATCCATCTCCAAGTGTCCGGCAGTGCAGGTTCCTCAGTATCTCTGTGGCACTCTCCCACGGGTCAGACAAACCTGTGACCTTTCGTGCTGCCATTCTCTGCGTACGTTCAATATCCCCTAGTAACCCTATCTGTCACAGATCCCACTCACTGTAGCAGTGTTCTAGGATGAGTAGCTCGAGTGTTTTGGAGGTATTCTCTTTTGCAGACTGACTGCATTTCCTTAGTTTTTTGCCAATAAACCGAACTCTCTCACCTGTTTTACCTACGACTGAGCTTATTTGGTCAAACCATGTCATATCCCTACAAAGAAGATCCTTACACGCCGATATTTATATGGGTTGTCCGAGTCCAGTCGTGACTCTTTGGTATTACGTTTTCTCGCTTTGTTAAGAGCACAGTTTTACATTCCTGAACATTTAAAGCAAGTTTCCCTCTTTGCACCATTTCGAAATCTTATCACGACCCGATTGCATATTTGTGCAGCTTTTTTTCAGGCAGTACTTCATTATAACTGCATCATCTGCGAAAAGTCTGACGTCATTAATGTTCAACACAAACAGCAAGGGCCCCAACATACTTCCCTGTGGTACACCCGAAGTTACTTCTACACCTGTCGATCACTCCATTCACTATAATATGCAGCATCCTCCCTACCAACAAATCTTCAGTCAGTCAGGAACTTCGCTTTGTATTCAATACGATCGTACTTACGATAACACGCGTAGATGTGGTATTGGGTCATTTGTTCTTCGGAAATCGGAAAATACTGCTTCTGACCGGCTGTATTGGTTTATGGTTTTCAGGGTGTCATGTAAGAAAAGTGCGACTTGGATTTCACGTGAACGAAGTTTTCGAATTCCATGTTGGTTGGCAAGGAGGAGGTCATTCTCTTCGATATATCTCATTACGTTTGAGCCTTAGAATATGTTCTCAGGTCTCACAAAAATCGATGTCAGGGATATTGGACAGTAGTTCTGCGGATCACTTCTGCTGCCCTTCTTGTTTACCAGTGTGACCTGTGCTTCCTTTCAACAACTGAGCACGCTTTTTTCTTTCGAGTCATCTACGGTAGATTATGGTAAAAGAGAGGTTAACTTAGCCTCAAATTTGGTTTACAATCTGAGGGACTCCATCGGATCTTGGAGCTTTGTTCAATTTTAGCGATTTCATCTGTTTCTAACGCCACTGACACTATTACCTACATCACTCATCTGTTCAATAGTGCGAGAATTAAATTTGGCCAACATCCCTGGATTTTCGTTTGTAAAGGTACATTTGGAAGCAGAGTTCAGTGTTTCGATACAACTTTCGGCATGGGTGTTCAGCTCTCGCCTTTCTTGAGGAGCACAGGACTGCCAGCTGTCAAACCCTGTCACAAAAATCAGCTGTAACTACGCCTCCCTGGCGCTCAACCTGAGACCCTAAAGGAAACTATCAAGTTTCATACGATACTTAGGACAACACTGAGAAGGAAATGAGCTGCGCTTCAGCGTGAAAGATGCGTCGCTTATTTTCTGTACCAGCTCTATTTAATATCTGTGCAATATAGGGTCCAAGTAGACTGCCCAGCCATACTGTAGATGACATGGTAATACTAAATGAGAATAAGACGCGAAAACACTACTCGACAACTTAGACAAGATAGCCAGAACGGTGGGACTTATGATTGCCTACAACAATAAAAAGACACTGAATACCTCTGTCGATTGGAAATGTAGAGAAAACAGGTGATCAAATTGAAATACCTGTGAGAATACATAACAGGAAGAAACAGGAGCAATAAGGGAATAAAGGAGACGACAAAGAAGATGTCAGCCTCCTCGTAAGCATACTATTTGATAACCTGCACTACTAGGCAACAGTGAGGAATGCAGTTCTGTTTGCGGCTGAGACGATAACACTAGGAAGATATAGTGCAGAAAACTAGAGAAAGAAGAGATAAAATTGCAAAGGAAAATGTTGACCCTAAAACAGATTATGAGAGATGGATGCGAAGACCTATGGAGGAACTGTATCGGAACTTGACGATTAAAAAGGGGAAGATTTGTGGCATACGTGATCAGTATGGATATGGACAACATGACTAAAAGAGTTTGGGAAAAAACTTGTAGGACAATAGGAAAAATAGGATACAAGTGGATTGTGGAATTCAAGAAAGATTGGTCTAAATTAGAGATAAAGGTGGAAGCTAAGAAAAACTGGAGAAACAAGCACACACCGATCTATATACACTGAAGCGCCAAAGAAACTGGTATAGGCATGCGTATTTAAATACAGAGATATGTAAACAGGCAGAATACGACGCTGCGGTCGGCAACGCCTACATAAGACAAGAAGTGTCTGGCACAGAGTTGTTAGATCGGTTACTGCTGCTACGATGGCAAGTTATCAAGATTTAAGTGAGTTTGAACGTGGTATTATAGTCGGTGTACGGGCGGTAGGACACAGCATGTCCGAGATAGCGATGAAGTGGGGATCTTCCCGTATGACGATTTCAGAAGTGTATCGTGAATATAAGGAATCCGGTTAAACATCAAATCTCCGACATCACTGCGGTCGGAAAAAGATCCTCCAAGAATAAGACTAACGTGACAGAAGTGCAAACCTTCCGCAGATTGCTGCAGATTTCAGTACTGGGCCGTCAACAAGTGTCAACGTGCGAACCATTCAACGAAACATCATCGATATGGGCTTTCTGAGCCTAAGACCCACTCGTGTACCCTTGTTGACTACACAACACAAAGCTTTATGCGTCGCCTGCGCCCGTCAGCAGCTACATTGGACTGTTGATGATTGGAAACATGTTGCTGCTCAAATTGTATCGAGCGGATGGACGTGTACGGGTATGGAGACAACCTCATGAATCCATGGACGCTGCATGTCAGCAGGGGACTGTTCAAGCTGGTGAAGGCTCTGTAATGGTGTGGGGCGTGTGCATTTGGAGTAATATGGGATTCCTGATACGTCTAGATACGACTCTGACAGGTGACACGTACGTAAGCATACTATCTGATAACCTGCATGCATTCATGTCCTTTGTGCATTCCAACGGATTTGGGCAATTGCAGCAGCACAATGCGACGTCCCACACGTTCAGAATTGCTGAAGGGCTCCAGGAACACACTTTGCTGGCCACCAAACTCCCCAGACATGAACATTACTGATCATATCTGGGATGGCTTGCAACGTGCTGTTCAGAAGAGATCGGCACCCCCTCGTACTCTACGGATTTATGGACAGCCCCGTAGGATTCATAGTGTCAGTTCCATCTAGCACTACTTTAGACAGTAGTCAAGTCCATGCCACGTCGTGTTGCGGCACCTCTGTGTGTTCGTGGGGGCCTTACACGATATTAGGCAGGCGTACCAGTTTCTTTGGCTCTTCAGTGTACCAGAGACCAACGACAGAAGATAATACAGGAATAGGATAGAGAGCTGCAAGTGGAAGAGACAAGAATAGCGGATTCTCAAGAAGGGTGAAAGAGAAAGAGAGAAAGGCTGAAGAGTTTATGGGAACAGCAGAAGAAAACGCAATCCTTGAAGGGGCCATCCATGGTCCTACAGACGCTGTAGCGAAAGAAGTACGAATATCCATCTGCGATGTAATGTGTTTTAAAGAAAGCCTATGAATTAAGCGTTCGCTAGCTCACCGTTATTTTTCCGCGCTCCACACTTATCATCTAGCAACAAAGTGGTATTTAGGGATAGATTTAACCGTAAATCAATCCAATATTGACTGCCTATGTTGCCGAATAGTTAGCGTCGCTGCCTTCAGTGCGGAAGGACCTGGGTTCGCATGCTGGTCGCTCCTCAGTTTTTGTTTCTGAGGTAGGGGGGTCTGATACTGAGTCGACTCAGCCCTTGTGAGGCCAACTGAGGAGCTGTTTGAGTAAATACGCAGCAGCATCATCAGGATTCATCTACTGGAAATAACGGCTGGGGATATTGGCGACAAGGCTGATCACATGTTCCTCTATCACAGATCGCTCCTCGTACTGGCTTGTAGGCAGCAGCAGAATCAGGCCTAAGGTCTAATCCCTGAATAATGTTCACGTTTTTTTTAATACCTTCATTAAAAGTATGCAACTAGCTGTCGGTGTTTCATAAGTCAGATGCATCGTGTTTCAATACCGTTAGAAAAACATATTCCATCTAAAACAAGCGCACCTAATTTAATTATGTTCTTCACTTCTCGTTACTCCCATTTAACGTTCATTCAAGTCGTTGCATCTTGAGTTATGACAGCACTCCGACCTCATTCCTTGACGTTTACTTTTAGTCGTACTTCTGAAAAATTCCTCATTTACCTCAACTCGAAACTTCATGTCGCCACCTTTGAATCTTAAAATTTCTCATCACATTCTAAACTTAATTGCATTCGGCCTTGATGGGACTCAGTTCACACAGGCGACAAAACCTGTTTGTTTATAAGCTCTTCTGACTGTGGACGTTTCTGTTTCAATTCCTATTAGTTTGTGTGTTGAGGGAGAGAGAGAGAAAGAAAGAAAGAAAGAAAGAAAGAAAGAGAGACCCTGGACTGACTGACAGACACCTTCGGAGACAGACCACCGGGCGTCCGTCGACACTGGGCGTAGCACGAAAGACGTGATGACCAGTATCTGTTTGGGTTGACTCCAGCTACACATTGTAAAAAAGAAACTGCAAATATCTGCCGAAACCCCAGAGAATAGGCTCCGGACGCTCAGGAGAGACATCCTGTATAAACACTCTTCTTCCTCAGAAACGTCTATTCTGTGTCAGTATGATCAACGACTGGCTGAATGGACGATTTTGATCCACTAACTCTACGTCCGTCCAAAACGTCTGAGGCTTATTGATAGATGGCACATATGATTTCATTGGATGATTCGGCCTTCAACCATTGTTGCAATTGAAAATACAAGGGTAAAAGTACTGAGACCAGCAGAATTTCGAACTTCAAACTACTGACACTTTTAAAAAAGAAGTTTGAAACACACACCTATACTTGTTACTGTGCCGACATTTAGGCGATATATTCCTCTACATCTTACATTATTAGCAAAGGCAAGGACACAGGTACTGAGAACCAGATACAGGGCAGCCTTACTTCTTAAACATCCAAATACTGCAATGACAATAATTATCAACCAAAAAATTAATTGAGCATCTAGTAAGTTAATCGATCGAACTGACGATTGCGTGAGATTCGATTTACCAGTAGATATAAGCTTGTATCCTAGGCAACAGCTGGCGAAATTTTGGGACAAAATTACGAGCAGAATCTTCGATATTTGGGGCCCGACAAGTCAAATTTATATCAAACATATATGAACGGATCGACATACGACGACAAACAGGTGGCAGGCGTTGAAAATATGCTGTTGCTAACGCGCGCTTCTCAGAGCTGGCAAGTAACATTCGCTAATAAAACATGAGTCATGAACATTGTCTTGTGCTCACTGGCAGCACGAATTTTGTTTTTACTGTCCCCTTTTTTTTCCTTCACAAATAACAACGTTTCTTACTTCTCAGTGTAGACTTTACTTTATCCTTACCTTTTCCGGCGCACATAGTACCATAAACATCAACGTCTTGGAGGACTTGTGGATTTTGCTATTTCTTGGAATTCAATTTCCATGTTTTTTGCCACACACTTTTATGAATTCTTTCCTGATGCTCATACTGTAGTATACTCTTGGATTCGATATTATTAATTAGCAGTCTCTTCTGAACCCATTATTTCTCTGATACTACGGCTATTTACGTGTTCAAATATTGCTGCTGCACTATAATCGCTTCAGATGTCAGTTTGGTATTATCATGTCGCCAGGACGAATCAGAAACTTGTAATAAAGAATAAAAACACATACAAGACTTGACAAATACAACAAATGGAGACGACAACTGACGAAATGTGATGTACATTTGACAACCGCTTACTGACAAAAAAAAATGGGCTATGTACTGTCACATGAAGTGATTTTCTTATCCATGGAAGCATCTGAGGCTTTTTTCCTTAGTTCGAAACTTTCTGGCTGATGAGTGGATTCTTCGTCAACAGGACACTGACAAAGCCGATTGACCCACTACACCGACTCATGAGTTCAGTGATTCGGCGGCGCATCAATAACCTAATACTGTTTATTGCACTAAACGAGAGAAATCAATAAGACAGTTGAATAAGAGACTTTAAACATACAAATGCATGAATACCAAATAATTACTGCACTGACTGGTCCTTCCCTACAGCGTACCTATGTCGAATGCAAATAACGACAATTAGGGCATGAAACAATGCACCGAACAAAACCAATTTCTCTTACCGATCAGAAACATACATCTCTGCCAATTTGTTGCATGTGCCGTATATTCCATACTGGTCTTTATCTATCTACGCATTTTATTTGCTGACATGGCGACACAAGCAGTGGGTAACCTAACTATTGCACTATAGATTTTCCCCTCTGAAACATTAAAACACTATACCGGGTCATAATTAGATTCTGAATCTGTGCATTTCAAAGATAACGCTCTACCAGTTGAGAAGTATTCGAGAAAGTCAAAGTTTCCTGTACCAGCCCTGGTCCAACACAAAATTTCGCTTTGCCAGATTAGTTAACGTCAGCACGCATTGCTTCAGGTAGTTTCACATTCATTCCAGTCCGCCCCCGGCAGCTGAGTGGTTGCCGGCACGGTAGCTCAGCGTGTCCGGTCAGAGGGTTAGCTGCCCTCTGTAATAAAAAGAACTGAGTCAATCGATCAACAACGAACATAAATGGATGTCTTACGACGTCCGCCCCGAGCAGATGCAACGAACACAAGAGAACAAAATGAGCTTAAAAAAAAAAAGTGGTCAGCACGACAGACTGTCAATCCTAAGGGCCCGGGTTCGATTCCCGGCTGGGTCGGAGATTTTCTCCGCTCGGGGACTGGGTGTTGTGTTGTCCTAATCATCATCATCTCATCCCCATCGACGCGCAAGTCGCCGAGCTGGCGTCAAATCGAAAGACTTGCACCAGGCGAGCGGTCTACCCGACGGGAGGCCCTCGTCACACGCCATTATTATTATTATTACATTCATTCCAGATACTTGTCGCTAAATAGTTAGTTCTACCCCTGTTGTAATGTCGCTCAGACTCTTGACTTAATGACAAACACACATCTCCTTCTCTCGTGTAAGCACGACAGAGGCGCGAGGAAGCTCGACCGAAATACAATCAACTTCGAATCAGCTGACAACGCAGACACCTTTCGACTTTCGACGCTTTCGCGTGATTTGTAGATCTACACCTGACAGTTGAACTCTCAGACTCTATTAACCGTCCTATCAGAATTCCTCAGAGTACATCCTATCTATCTATTTTTTTCACTTATGACGTTGTCTTTTCGAATGGAATCAATTTGGACGTTGTTTCAGCGCTGAGGCCTGTGATGTCGAACTAGTTATATTCTGTGGCTCCAAATGCTTGAGAAGAACCTCTCCACGGTGAATTAATGCCATTCTTTTAGTGCAAAGAATTACAACAGCAGCAACTTCTGAGAATTTAATGACAGTATCTGTCCTAGTAGCCGATAGCAGATATTACTGTCTAATTATTTATTGGTTCTTAATTTTAAAAACTGATTTGTAGTGAAGAGGGAAGGGGACGAAGGATGGATGGAGTTTATCGTATCTCAGTTTTTATTGTTGATTAAAAACACACATATTTCTAACAATCAGCGTAACATCCAGATGGGACCTCAAGATCATCGTTCCTGGATGATAAGTTCCTCCCACAATTTGCGAATAACGGTCAGGCCCTGTCACCGGAATGCAACAACTCAGAGCTGGTGGTATCACTTCAGACAAGAAAACAATTAGACTTACTGCAGACTATGTTGGAATCCCGATGGCAAAATTCACCGTGAGTAACTGCTGGACCAAATGACGACCTTGCGGACATTCGCAGGACGCTGCAACGGCAGAGAGAAACGGTTTATATCATTCTGACACGGCGCAGACGAACATGACACACAAAAAGCATCAGACGTACTTGGGACAGTTTGTTTTGTCATGTAGACACCCGAAGATTGTAAGGATCGCACGACGGGAAACTGGATAACTGTCACAAGTTGCGGACGTAAAAAGAAAAAAAGGCTTAAAGGAAATTCGCATTAAACAATGCCGAAGCATAAATAAATTTTAGCAGCTGACAAATGAACTGTGTATTTGACAGAGGTCTAATTAACAGCAAAGGGCTTTTTAGCGACAAGACCGACAGACAGTTAATATTTACCCTTGACATAGTTGTTTACTGATAAATTTTGCCAACATGTAATCCTAAACAAGACTCGAATTAAACGACGTCAATGTTAGAAAGTACTTGAAAGCACATCAACAATCTTTCCACTAGCTTTATATAGCAGCCGGACACGAGTACCAATGTAGACGACAGTGAAATCAACAAATACAGAGAACATCACGAGTATTACACAACTAAGACAAAAATGGACAACACGAAACTGACGACTCGCTGGCATGTACTAGACGCTGCAACACTGTCCATTTCAATTAACAAAGCAACTGACATCCGACCAATTAGACAAATGTCGACAGACACACACATGATAAAGACGAGTTTCAGGCATTCCTGAAATGACAAGGATAACAGATGAGGACATGTCTGAAATGACAAGGGTGACAGGCGAGGAAACTGCCAAATGGTGACTCATTGACAAACATTAGACAATGCTGCGATAAATACTGACCACCTCGATAAACAGAATGACTGACATCTGACATATAGATATACACACGACAAAGACAAGTTTCAGATATTTCTGAAGTAACAGGTGAGGAAACTGCCAAATGACACATATTAGAGGATGCTGCACTGAACGCTGACCACCTCGATAAACAGAGCAACTGACATCTGACTAATTAGACATGTGTCGACAGATACACACAACAAAGACGAGTTTAAGACACTTCTGAAATCAGAAGGACAACAGAAGAGGAAACTTCCAAATGACTACTCATTGACTCGAATTGACAATGCTGCAACAAAGAGTGTCCACCTTGATAAACAGAACGACCGACATCTGACCAATTACTACCCAACAGAATATTATTGCACTTGGCCTGCTGTGGTCGTCATCAGAAACACGTGATGAAGTTATAGTAAACAAGTACAGTGGGGACCAAGCAAAGTGCATCACACTGTGAATGATTTCAAGACAGTTGTAGACATACAATCAAGTGGTTTAGCATGTGCTCGTGAAGACCATAAGCCGACCGAAGGGCCTACACTCCCAGATGCAATAATATTGTGGTCAACTAATACACATGCATCGACTGACACACACATGACAAAGACGAGTTTCAGACATTTATGAGACAAGGGAAGTCTCACTGACACGTATTGTACGACACTGCAACAAACAATGTCCACCTCCATAAACAGAGCGCCTGATGTCAGACCAATTAGACATGTGTCGACAGACACAGACATGACAAAGATGAGTTCCAGCCGTTTCTGACGTGCAAGGATAACAGACGACGAAACTGCCCAATGACGACTCATTGACACATTTACATGATGATGCATCAAACAATATCCACCTCGATAAACAGAACGTCCAACATTGACCAATGTGACATGTGTCGAGAGACAAGCACATGACGAAGACGAGTTTCAGACATTTCTCAGTTGAGGAAACTGCCAGGTAACGACTCACTGACACGAATTAGATAATGCTGCATCAAACAATGCCCGCCTCTATAAATAGAGTAACTGACATCTGACCAATTAGACATGTGTTGACAGACATACACATGACCAAGACGAGTTTCACACACACACACACACACCCCACAGAGATTCGTTTCAGACATTTTTCAGACATTTCTGAATTGACAAGGATACCACATGACTAAACTACCAAATGACGCAAAAAAGTAGTAAACTTGCATATTTCAAATGTATTACTCGCATAACTGGATCATGAGGTGCCTTCGACAATGAAACAACCGTTTCATATGCCTTACGAATGCGTGAAGAGCGCGAACTGACCAGATGTTTCTCTGACGGCAAAACCGAATAAAGGGAGGATGCAGGTGTGCAGTAGCTACTGGAGGTCTGAGAACAT
This sequence comes from Schistocerca serialis cubense, assembly GCF_023864345.2. NCBI lineage: Eukaryota > Metazoa > Arthropoda > Insecta > Orthoptera > Acrididae > Schistocerca > Schistocerca serialis. The sequence continues at coordinate 763,252,611 of NC_064639.1, forward strand.
AAAGAGGAGAAAGGAAAAACTACTGCTTTTGCTATTGGAGGAAGTGATCCAATACATTGACGACCCGTATTAAACAACTAAGAAGAATACTGACTAATAACACTTCAGAGAATCGGAAGACGAGGAAAAGACAGAGCCCTGGCAGTATATGCTTGCAGAAGCGACTGTGATCATTTCAGTCACAGCCATAAGCATTCAAGAGGGGAGGGAAGGGGTGGTGGGAGGAGGGGGGGGGCTGTTGAGGTTGGAAAGAGGGGACACTTCACTGTCCCCCTTCCCAGAAATCTAGGGTACAGAATTTTTATCCGTTACAGGTTCTTTTTACACTTCTAGAATTCTCTGGGACAGTTTCCGGTGTTACCTATAAAACTTATTTCATCTGGCATGACACGCTCGAAACTGACCAATGCTTTTTGATGCAGCAGACACTCCTCGATTCATAGTTACTTACAAAAAGGCACCTGATCTGTATGTCATATAACAATTCTATCACAGGTCTGTTATTGTTAGATGCCATTATCGTTTACAAAAGTGTTAGCATTCTAAATTGAAAATTTTCTTTTGCATTCTATTTTATTTTCACTTTCACTATGTCTACTAGCAGAATCTGGGAGGAAAAAAAGCCAAATAATACTACATCAATTTGTCATCACTAGCTGACTTTCATCTTATTTGTGCTGAATATTATTTGTTTTTAAAAATTTGTCCCCTACAGTTAATTGTACAAGTAACTTGAATCTTATGTACAGGTACTGTTATCAGACATTGATTTTCATCTCATTTCCAGATGATAACTGTAGCAAGCTCCTTTGAGGATTTCTTGCTGTAAATAGTCATGTATCTCAGTGGAAAGATGAATGCAATAAATAAATAAATAAAAATAAACAGCAAGATATATAGGTGGCTGGGTGGATGTACGAAATAGGAAGTTAGCTGTATAGGCCGAGTAAACTTTGATTTGAAAATTATATAGTAAAATACAGGAGGACTGGAATCACTAAATGCAAGTTTTCTTAAACATAATTCTAGAAGTGATGTGGAGAAACCTCTCTCCTCAGCCCTACAATGCTTCATCCTCATCCATTTTAAGAGTTTGCTGAACCTTTAGTCACGTGTCCTGAGTTTTGGACAAATTGCTACCTAACAGACCAAAACCTGACCCCATCTTCCTACTTTGAGTCTAAAGACTGTATTTATACATGCAGTCTACATTGTTAACAGCTAACACACTGTGAGACCAACTTCTTTATAAACTTATCAGCTTGTTTTCTATTCAGGAAGTAATGTTGAGGCTGAGGATATATCAGTTTTCATTTATTTGTTAAGTGTGAATGAACTGTTAATAACTCCAGAAAAGACTCAAATAAAACAGATGGTAGTCACTGCAGAAGTAACAATGGAAATTTGTAAATGTGTTATTTCATCTGAGTGTGGACACAGTTAATGCAGTGGGACAATTAGACAGCTGATGTGTTGATAAATACTGTTGTGAGTGTATCATACCAGTTGTGTCATCTCATATGAGGAACTCCTGGAGAAGAGGACTTGCTGTTTTGCTGATCTGCTCTCACCAGGTTAGTTAAAATACAATTATAATGGTGTAAAATTGACTTCCAAATATTGAATATGATATGTACATCAGTCAGAAAGTTATGTCACCAATTTTTTGTTTCTATTATTCATTTATGAAAGAAACTACTTCCTCTTATATAGTCCTACATTCTTAAGAAATTTCAAAATGAGATAATTGAAAGCATAAGTGCAATGAGCATTTTAATTGAGGCTGACTTCAGCATAATAGTGCATCTGTTTCTCTTTGTGAAAGCAACATAAAAATTTTTGTTAAGAGGTATCTGCTGATAAGAATAATTTTCTATGTTTGATATATTTGTAATCCTTTTGTCCTGTACACAACAATATGGCCGAATGTAGAGCAAGGGGATTCAACAAATGATAGAAAGCACATCAAGTTTACAGAGGTAAAAGATGGAGAAATATGATTATTACAAAATTCCCTAGCACTTTAAAATTTAACTTCTGTAAAACTGAATTTTGTAGACGTAGTATGAGGTATGAACAGATAACTCAGTTCAAATCTTGGTCTAGAACAAAGTTTTAATCTGTCAAGGAGTTTCATTATTGAATAGAGACCTACTTTGCTGAAAAAGGAACCCAGAGACTTTGTCTAAGGCAGCCCCTGTCATATCTTTTGTCTTGGATATGCTAGTATAGTAAGGTCTGTGGGGAACCTCTGTGGAATTTGGAAAGCTTTGAGCCAACTGTGGAGATTGTTCTGATCATTAAGATGGTGAGAGCACTGCACACAAGAAGAAGATGGTCCAGGTTCAAGTTCCATAACTTACACACCACTGAAAAGTTTATTCTGGAAATGGACAAAACGTGTTCATTGACAGTCTTACTGTCAGTACCTGAGAGAGACACTAAACTACCCTCTAGTCAGCAATAAACCTAAACATTTGGAGAAACAATTATGTTACTTTCCCCACAGAGACTTGTACAATACCACATTTCATATGTGTAGTTTTCCACAAGATGGTTTTCACTAACAATATTATCTGGAGGATTCAAGCTATCATTACACTAGGATTTATTTCAATGCAATAATGAGTGAAACTGTTCGAAAAGACATGTTGGAAGCATAATCTTTACCTATTTAATTTATCTTTTGTTAGAATATGTGACAAAATTAGGAGATATTACTTTTTAACTGACTCTCGTGTTATTTGTTTCTAAAAGATAATATTTTGTTGAACATAAATTGCATTTTTCTCACTTTTGGTTTCCGGTTATATCTGTGAATTATCTGGGGTGTTTTATTTGGTTTGAATAGTTTCTTTATTTATTTCTTGGTACACTATTTGTAAACTTTACATGTAAAGCCAATTTAACAGAAACAAACAACAATGACAAAACAGGAGTATCTTTTCTCCAAGCAGTTGTGCAAAAATATTTCCAATGACAAATAAATAATGTATAAAATTACTGTATTCAAACTTTTAGATCTAAAGAGTAAAGAAGTGGCAGTAGGAAGAAACACCTGTTTTTATCGAAATTAGTTAAAAATATGAAGACAGCCAAGAAATACACAATGCAGGGAGTATGATGTTTGTTAAAAATGATAATATGAATTACTTTTATGATTAGATGTGAACAGCCTAGCTATAAAAAGATTTAATTTCATATTTTATATGCATGTCATTACTATTTTCAGTTTATTACAATTTTCTTGGCTTTTTTCAAACACATTACATTAAACTATTGCTACAAACAAATTGATTACTAGTATGGGATAAAATAATGTTAACAACAGGACTGAATAATGGAATAGACTAATACTGCAATTCTGACAGTTATTAATAAGGAACTTCTCTGTACATAGCTAACTGAAAAATAATTGTTCAAACTTTTCTGAATCACAGCTATGAATGTGGTATCTAAATGAAAGTTATTTATCTACTTAGCACTCATTAAGTGGATGGGAGAATTTGTTCCAAACATAAACAGCATTAATAACAACTCTCATGATGAACAGTATTCTTATGTTACTTTGGTTACATGTAGTCCATCAAACAGAGGAGTGCAAAGAATGAAACTCTCAAATGCAGCAGCCATGTACTGTTAGCAGCAGTCCACAATATGGACTATGGGCTTCATAGAAACTCATTAATTACAAATAATGAATCATTTTAGTGTGTAACATCACATTTTTGCCATGAATGTCTTACAAAAATGATGAAAGTTGCACTGAGAGAGTTCAGATGTTGAATGAAATAAAATCTGGATTACAGACCTTGAAGTACTGGTTTTTTTCTGAAAATGAAGACAGCAGAACTACAGAGAAGAGCACATATTTCACAGAACACCTAGACTATAAGCCTATGCATTTCAGTCCAATGGAACCCATGGCCTGTACATCACTTTGGGAAATGAACCAGTTCCCCTGCCTTTTGCAACCAGTGTGTCACCAATTCTATCACCTGACTGTGTCTTTTGAACTTATTCTGAACTTCAACTTATCTTATGCATCTCACCATTCCCTCCACATCTCCCACTTTATGAGGCCTGTTTTTTAAGTACAAGTACCGTTTTGAAATTAAAAAAAGACGTGCTACGATATCTCAATAATTTTATTTTTACATGAAAGCCTGTACCTTAATCTACGCACTGACGCCATTACAGTCTGATTCTTCCTTATTTACGTTGTGTACTGAGTGTTTAAGATGCCTCCGATAATCGTGAGTCCCGCCGACTGTGAAGTACAGGCTGTTATAAGATTTCTTAGTGCTAAAGGCCTAAAAGCGATCGATATTCATCATGAGATCTGTGCAGTTTACGGAGAAGACATTATGATGATGGAATGGTAAGAAAGTGGGGGAGAGCATTTAAAGATGGCCACACAAATGTGCATGATGAACAATGGAGTGGGCGTCCTTCGGTCATTAATGAAAGTTTGGTGCAGGAAGTGGATAATAAGGTGAGAGAAAACAGACGCTTTACGATTTCCTCCTTGCAGAATGACTTTCCTAATGTTTCTCGTAGTGTTTTGTATGGCATTGTGACCGAGCACTTGAATTACTGAAAATTGTGCGCACGTTGGGTACCGAAAATGTTGACAGATGTGCACAAAACCAAACTTTTAGACAGTGCATTGACTTTCCTTGAGCGGTACCACAATGACGGTGATGATTTCTTAAGCCAAATTGTTATAGGCAATGAAACATGGGTGGCCTACGTCACACCAGAATCAAAGCAACAGTCCATGGAAGTTGAGCAAGGGCATCATTTTGCTGCAAGACAATGCCCATCCGCATATGCCGAATGAGACCACAGATCTCATTACATCTTATCGATGGGAAACTCTAGATCATCCTCTGTACAGCCCTGATCTTGCGCCCAGTGACTTGAAGAAACACCTGGGTGGTGAGCATGTTCAAGACCATGACGAAATCAAAACAGTCAGGCGGCAGACTTCTATGAGAAGGGTATTCAAAAACTGGTACAACGTTATGACAAGTGCCTCAATATTGATGGAAATTATGTAGAAAAGTAGATTAAGGTACAGGCTTTCATGTAAAAATAAAATTATTGAGATATCTTAGCAAATCTTTTTTTAATTTCAAAATGGTACTTACTTAAAAAACACACCTTGTATCGGCCATGATATCTAACTATCATGTGGAACATGAACAATGAACACTGAACAGGAAAAATTACATTTGTGAGGGGTGACCAGAAGCCAAGGCATGTTGATTTCAATGGCTGCAATATTGCAATGATCATATACATGTAACTTTGTAACCAAAGCTCTAAACTTCTTTACCCCTCTCTGGAAATATTTTGTTTCATCCTTAGATGGAAGAAATGTGGAGTTTGAGAATATAATTCACTTTGTCATCTGTATTTGATAACAGGCTGTAACAGAATTCTTGAATAATGGCCCACAATAATGAAAAGATGAGGAATATTTTTGGGGTTGCTACAGTATATATCACAATTAAGTTTTGTGTCTGTTGTTGCTTCAAAGCTACAGGACAAATGTCCCTTGAAAAATTCCAGTGCTTCTGCCTTACAATGCAGAACCACACAAAAATGCACAAACTGCTACATAAAAAGAATTAGCTGAGTGGCCTTGCCTTATCTCTCAAGCAGCGTGGACCCAGCACCATCAGACTACCACATGTTTTGAACATTAAAAATTGTCCAAGGTGGTCGTCACTTTGAAGAAGCATAAGCTCTGCAGTGTTTTGTGTGTCATTGGCTGAGGGAGAGAAGACATGGATAAAACTGTTGAAAAAGACGGAGACCATACTTAAATGTGAACAATCATTTACAAAGGTTATGACTCAGTGATTTATCCTCATGTCAACTGAAAGAGAAATAAATTAGTGGGCATAATTTTCTGATTGACCCTTGTATGGTTTCTTGCCAGCAAGCACGTGAGTTAAATATAAGAATGATGTATCTGCCCATCAGAGAAAGTAAAGCATGTATTGTGTGGCGTGTGTCAGAGGATCACGTGGCTGGAGCCGGCCGCCACAGCTATGGCTGGTGTCTCTGCGCGGCACGGCGCTTCACGACGGCTGCCCCGCAGCTCGACCCCCACCCTGTCCAGCTCGCGCACACCTCGTCCGCACAGTCGATGGCCGCTGCAACAACCCTGCCCACCCCACATGGGGCAGTGCACTACAGCCACTGCGCAGACTTCTGCCACCTGCATATGCAGATGGTCAGTATCTGCTCACACATACCATCAAGTCACCAATTGTAGCTATTTTGGACAACTTGCTCAACTAAATAATCAGAAGTATTTGTGAGTCCAATAAGAACTGTAATCAAAGTTGATCACAGGTTCACTACTTCAAGTTCACAGTTTTGACGAAGTTTTATTAACATCCTGGTGTAAAATATCTCATTAGTAGAGTTTGATTTCTGAATTAACTGTAATGCAATGACATTGAAATGCAATAGCATTGATTTTTGTCACCTTTCTAGAAGTGTGTTGGTTGCTTATGCATCTTTGATCAATGTGGTGTTGTACTCACCTACCATCATATTTAATACTAGAGATTTTCATTGAGATCAAATTATATGTGCCCACTTAGTTTATCTATTTGTGAATTGTGTATCCTCTGTTATGACAGCATATAGAGAATTAAAGAAATGCACATTAATTATCAAAAAACTGAACTTACTTATCAAAACTGACAGACAGTAAAGAGTATTGTTAGTCCTAATACCTCAGTTGAAAGAGTGATTTCTGAGCTTAATATGTGTTTTGACACAATGTTAATGGAAGAAGAGCAACATGATCTGTATAAAAGAAGTAAATAATTAAAAACTTTTCACCACAGAGTTGACGTTGTCAAACAAGTTGCAAACAAAGCATATACATGCCTTCAGTAGTGCAAGGAGCACAAATCATGGTCTGATGACCAATGGGTAAATGAAGCATAGTCAAACCCAATAAGTCTGTGTTACCTATCTCAGGATGTCTTTACTGGCACCAATGGAGACCACTACATGATCCATACACAGTACATGACCTTTTTCTATGATGGAGGTTTTATGTAATTTGGGTATTCAAGTCAATGGTAGCAGTGAATTCTATGATCAGACTGGAGACATTTTAAGACTCCATCTTCATTCACTACTGCATACATTGTTTTCAGCAGGTATTAGTAGAGTGTAGGATATGCCAAAATAATAATACTACACCTATGTACCTGTACTTTTCCAATACTGGTTTGACACACATGGCTTCTAGAATTGTTACATTTTAATGCTATCAAACCACTGTTGTTTGTATTGGACAAAAATTAAGGATTCATTGCCCCCCCCCCTCCACCCCCCTCCCCCACCCTCCATCATGTCTACAGAAATTGGAATAGTTTTCTGCAAGGATTGGAATAAATTTCAATGGCCAGTGACCAATACCCAGGATGATTTTGGTTGGTTGGAATATTAAAGGAAGGGAGATTTGTAGTTAACATTCCACTGACAACTCGATCATTGTAGTAAAATGCTAAAATGGATTCTGACTACTTAAAGCAACTACAGACAACACACAGCTGCAGTGTTAATGACTGTGAGCTTCAGAGAAGGCGAATGACACTCTTCCTACAAAGCTGATGTCAGTGAACAAGGATGTGTTTGCAACTGGACTGTGAACAGTAACACACTTCCTATCAGTGTCCAGAATATACTCCATGCCCAGGATCTGGGCAGAGGTATTGAGCAGGTCGCACCTTGTACTGAACCGTTTGCCAGTGAAGATACATGTTTATGAGTCACTCCGTTGGTTTAGAGTGGTCATCTATTACCACAATGCATGAAACTACATAAGCACCTCCATCGCAGTTCCAGAACTGGAGACCTGTCTGTCCACATAAATATTTATCAAACCACAAACAGATACTGTCTCTATGTATAGAACCCCACCATATTGTAAAGTAACTGCCATGGAATAACACCTTTAGTTCAATGTGTACAAAGAACTAGTTACTAATACAACATTGCAATTTATTTTCTTAGTTCATCTCATGCTATTTTAAAAGCAACATTTCCAATAATAACAGCTCCCTTTACATAGGATAAAAGCTGTCTTTTACAGCTCACTATGTATTAACACACAATAGTCTTAATTAATGTTACTCAGAACTCTATAAGTGAAAATGATTACTGTAATTTATTTTTAACCTGCGCAGGGCTGGAGAAAATTCGGCAGTCAGTGAGTGGAGGTCCACTTCCAAGTGCAAGGCTGGTCAGCACTGCAGTCCATTCAGACAGACATGTCAACCTCTCATCTATTACACACATGCTTATGCAGTGGGGACAGTTTCTTGATCATGACCTCACAGGTTAGTACAAAGCTTTATAACTATGTTCTGGATGTGGATCAGCCCTTTTGTGTGCACTGAATATTTCAGAATTTTGTATTACAGGAAATTCAAGTCCATTTAAGATGGTAAAGGCAGTTTCCCTGAATGTCATTGGTACAAGAGACATGTAATAGTATTCTTTATTCAAGACACACTACTGTTTTTTTTTTCTTTTTTTTGGGGGGGGGGGGCGTTCAACAGTCTTCTCATTGGTTTGAGGCAGCCTGCCACAAATTCCTCTCCTGTGCCAACCTCTTCATCCCAGAGTATCACTTGTAGTTTACATCCTGAATTATTTCCTGGATGTATTCCAATCTCTGTCTTCCTCTACAGTTTTTGCCTTCTACAGCTCCCTCTAGTACCATGGAAGTCATTCCCTGGTGTCTTATCAGATGTCCTATCATCTTGTCCCTTCTCCTTGTCACTGTTTCTCACATATTCCTTTCCTCTCCACATCTGCGCTGAACCACCTCTTCCTCACCTTATCAGTCCACCTAATTTTCAAGATTTATATATAGCACCACATCTCAAATGTTTGAATTCTCTTCTGTTCCATCCGGTTTTCCCATAGTCAGTGTTTCACTACCGTACAATGTTATGCTCAGAACATACATTTTCAGAAATTTCTTCCTCAAATTAGGGCCTATGTTTGATATTAGTAGACTTCTCTTGGCCAGGAATGCCCTTTTTGCCAGTGCTAGTCTGCCCTTGATGTCCCCCTTGCTCTGTCTACTGCTGGTTATTTTGCTGCCTAGGTAGTAGAATTCCTTAACTTTGTCTACTTCATGACCATCAATCCTGATGTTAAGTTTCTCACTGTTCTCATTTCTGGTATTTCTCATTACTTTCATCTTTCTTCAATTTACTCTCAGCCCATATTCTGATTCATTAGACTGCTCATTCCATTCAGCAGATCATGTAATTCTTCTTCACTTTCCCTCAGAATAGCAACATCACTGGCAAATGGTATCATTGATATCCTTTCCCCTTGAATTTTAATTCCACTCCTGAACCTTTCTTTTATTTCCTCATTGCTTCTTTGATATAGAGAATGAACAGCAGGGGCAAAAGACTAATCCTTTTCTTACACTCTTTTTAATTCAAGCCTTTCATTCTTGGTCATCCACTCTTGTTATTTTCTATTGGCTCTTGTACATATTGTATATCACCCATCTCTCTCTAAAGCTTACCCATAATTTTCTCACAATTTTACATTGTTGAATGCTTTTTCCAGGTGTCTTGCTTTTTCTTTAGTTTTACTTCCATTATCAATCACAACATCAGAATTGCCTCTCGGGCACCTTCACCTTTCCTACAGCCAAACTGATTATCATCTAACACATCCTCAGTTTTCTTTTCCATTTTTCTATATATTATTCTTGAAATCAATATGGATGCATGAGTTGTAAAGTTGACTGTGTGATAATTCTCACACTTGTCAGCTCTTGCTATCTTCAGAATTGTGCGGATGATATTTTTCTGAAAGTCAGATGGTGTGTCACCAGACTCATACATTCTGCACACCAACGTAAATAGTCATTTTGTTGCCATTTCGATTTTAGAAATTCTGATGGAATGTTATGTATCCTTATTGACTTATTTGGTCTTAAGTCCTTCAATTTCCCCAAACATTTTTGTACTTTCTTCTTTCATCAATCAATTGAAGTACTTCTTCTTTTACACATGGCTTCTTCACAGTTGCCTTCTTTGTACCTATGTTTTTCTTTCCAACTTCTATCCATTCCTCTTCAACTGTACTACCCGCTGGGCTGTTCTTGATTGCTGTATCTACAGCTTTAGAGAACTCCAGCATATCTTGTCATCCCTTAGTACTTCCGTATCCCACTTCTTTGCATATTGATTCTTCCTGACTAATCTCTTGAACTTCAGCCTACTCTTCATCACTACTACATTGTGATCTGAGTCTATATCTGCTCCTGAGTATGCCTTACAATCCATTATCTGATTTTGGAATCTCTGTTTGACAATTATGTGATCTAAATGAAATCTTCCTCCATCATGCAGCCTTTTCCAAGTATACCTCCTCCTCTTGTGATTCTTGGACAGAGTATTCACTATTACTAGCTGAAATTTGTTACAGAACTCAGACTTTCTCCTCTCTCATTCCTTTTCAAAAGCCCATATTCTCCTGTAACCTTTTCTTCTACTCCATCACCTACAACTGCATTCCAGCCCCCCAAGGCAATTAGATTTTCATCTCACTTTACATGCTGTATTACCCTTTAATTATCCTCATATACTTTCTCTATTTCTTCATCTTCAGCTTGCAATGTCAGCATGTGTCCTGAACTATTGTTGTTGATGTTGGCTTGCTATCGATTATGACAAGAACAAACCTGCCGTTGAACTGTTCACAGTAACATACTCTCTGCCCTACCTTCCTATTCATAATGAATCCTATTCCCATTATTTGATTTTCCGCTACTGTTCATATTACCCTATACTCATCTGACCAGAAATCCTAGTCTTCTTTCCATTTCACTTCACTGACCCCCTACTATATCTAGATTAAGCCTTTGCAGTTCTGTTTTCAGATTTTCTAGCTTCCCTATCATGTTCAGGCTTCTGAAATTTCATGCCCCGATTTGTAGAACATTATCCTTTCGTTGTTTATTCATGCTTTTCTTCATAGCCACCGTCCACTCAGCAATGCCCTCCCAGAGAACCGAATGGGGGACTGTTCTGGAATATTTTGCCAATGGAGAGATAATCATGATCCTTTTACAATTGCAGGCCACATGTCCTGTGGATATACGTTATGTGTCTTTACTGCATCCATACCCATTGCCTTCTGCTTCCTCATGTCATTGATCATTGCTGATTCTTCCGCCTTTAGTGGCACTTTCCCATCCCAAAGACAAGAGAGTGCCCTGAACATCTGTCTGCTGCTCCACCCTTTTCGACAAGGTCATTGGCAGAGTGAGGGTGACCCCTTATGCTGGAAGTCTTCGGCCGCCAATGCTTATTATTAATCAAAATTTAAGCAGTGACAGGTTTCAAACCTGGGACCGAGGATGCTTTGATTACTAATCAAAGATGCTACTCCTTTATTTTTATGATTTTGAATAAGCTCTTCATTTATGCTTCCTAATGTTGTGTGAACTTAATTATAAAATACAGAAGGCAGTATGAAAACTGCAGATAAAAGACATTTCCGTCTTTCGATTGATATAGGTTTGTTGGTTGATTTGGGGGAGGGGACCAAACAGCGAGGTCATTGGTCCCATCGGATTAGGCAGTGATGGGTAAGGAAGGTGGCCTTGCCCTTGCTCACATCACAGAAAATCTAAATCAGGATGGCCAGATGTGGATTTGAACTGTCGCCCTCCCAAATGTGAGTCCAGTGTGCTAACCATTGCACCACCACACTCAGTCATTGATTTAGGATGTTAAGAGATATATAGTAAAAAAGCTAGATCTACAGTTTATCATCATTTTTTCTTATTAGTAGCCCCACTATTTAGTTATTTAAATAATTTCAGAAGTAAAGATAATAACTCACTGAATAGTAAAAATGTTGATCCATCAAAAGGCAGATAGACAAGACTGAGAACTTTGCTAGTTTTTACGCGCCTGTGCAGCTATATTGTTCCCATTGACTACACTGTGCTGGTACTGCAGCTTAACTGGAGTGAGGGATTGAGTTAGGTGGGTGGGCAATGGAAGAGAGGAGGCAGAGTGTGGAAGGAAGGGATGGGGAAGGATAACTGATGGCAAAGATGAGCTCCTTCTGACTGCACACAGGCACATGAGTGAAAGGCTGAGATTGTAGACTCAGCAACATGAACTCAGCAAGAAGAAAAGAGCTCATTATTCTAACAGCACAGCTTGATTTCATAAGAGAGAGTAAAAGTTTCACAAGCAAGATAGATTGGTGAAGAAGATCACTGATGAGCCCAGAAAAGTAGGTCACTTTTGGTCATCGCTGGCCACAAATAATGTCATTGCCTCAGACAAGCAGAAATAAATTTAGCAGTTGCAGTACACCAGTTACAAGGCCAAGACTGTGATGTACTGCTACCATTCACCAAGATGACTTCCACCTTCAAGACTGCTATTTATTTGGTCTGCTGTACTCACAGTATTCGGGAGGTGCACTAACGGCTGCTGCATGTGACAAGTACCTGTAAGCAGTAATCAAATTCCCCAGTTTCCTTGATGGAAGGACTGTGCTGTTGTTCATCTCCACACTCAGCAGAGCTGTTGAGTGATTACCCAAGCACAATCCTTCATTGTCTATGTGAGTGCTCCGTCCTGGGCAGCAACACCTATTGCATGGGCTACATCCGCTGCCAACACAGCCTGCCACCCACCCGACACCATGATTACGTGAGCTGGATATCGCAATGCATCGATATCTGCAGACTGTTGAAATAGTATCAGCACTTACTGAGGCCATGTACTGCAATTCCATGGGCTTGAGCCCTAATGCGGTCATTAGCACCCAGCACAGCAACCGGCCTGCTCCATCGTACTCCACTCTACATCAACCTGACAAAAGTAGCGGTCTCAACCCAGGAGGCTGCAGAACAGAGAGTAGGAAGACTGCAGGGTAGAGAGAGTGGGTGCATGACAAGAGAAGTTAGGGTCTGGCATAGGGATGGAGGACAACATTCCATAATCCTCCTGGAGTCAATACCTGCTGGTCCAGTCCCTACACCCACCTCCACACCTGCCCCTGGACCTTACCTTCACTCATCCTGCACCCATAACATCTCCTCAGTCCCCCATTCCTATTCCCCTGTTCTATTTCTCCCTCCAGACCCTACATTTCTCTGTTACACCTTCTCCTCTCTAAACCCTCCCAATCCACTTCTCCATATTGCCACACACTGTGTGCTATTGCCCCTACCATTGGTTGGAATGAGCTCCCAGGTGCCATTTTCCTATCCTGTGCACCCACTGCCTCTCCCTCCCAGCCTTCACCTGCCCTTCCTCAGTCATCTCTCCCTCCCTCTTGTTCCTCACCTCTTTTCTCATACATATACTTTATAGCTCTGAAAAATAGTTTGTCCAAAATGTTGTAAAACTCTTGATATTGTTTATGTGGCATTTGACAATCCAGTATCTCTACTGTTTGGTGAGGTATTACCTTTACTCCTTATTACATTCCACCAGTTACCATATATAAATGGGACTTGGATTAAGGAGAAATGGGTTCAACATTTACATTGTCAAAGAATTGAATTTACAACTGCTATGTGAAACTGATATTTAAGTTCATATGTCTTAAAATGAATTTTTTTTTAATTTATTACATGTTTCTTTCTGGAATCTAACTTTATTTTTTTCTACTTTCAGCTTCTTCACAAACAAGAGGATTCAATGGATCAGTTCCTAAATGCTGTTCAGATAGAGGGCACAGTTTTCTGCCTGAAAACCTTACAGTGAGTCTGAATGTTAAAATGAGAAAGTGCCTGAAAATGAGGAATATACTCCCAACAATCCTTCTCACCCATCCCAAAGTGGTATACCACTACCCACCCAGTCTAAAATAAAGGGGGTGTATCTTTGTGGAAAAGCTGGATGCGAGACCTGTCCTATGCATCCATCCACCAAAATCTCTTCCATTTCCTCCAACAGGTATATCCTAAGCTATCAGAGGCAGGAACATCTGTAAATGCAGCTCTACTGCATTTTCTCCAAGGTCTTTTATATGTTCATTATTGTCTTTCAGCCTTCCATTCAAACAAATGGCCACTATTAAACAGTGACCATGATCAAAATTGGTCACCCAGTCAGAACATACAGCTGAACACAACATGCTTGACTTCAATGGCTGCCTCATGACCCATCCCATCTGGATTCTTCCCTCAATATGAGTGTCTCTGGAATACATAGAGGGTTATTGTCCCTACAACACATCCTTCAAACCCCAGTCCTTTGGGTCACAATCTCTGCCAGGCCCTGTTCCACATCCACTTCCATCCCTGTTCCCATGCCTCACACTTCACTCCGCTGATCTACAGACAGACTTTTCTCTTTGTGGCCTCTCTCTCTTCACCTGCTTTGTTTCTGGTCGTTTCCCCTCCCAACTCATTCTTCCATTCTGTGTGCCACATGCAGTTTCACCTACCTGCACCAGGGAAGACTCACTGCATTCGTATTCCAACCCCATCCCTTCATTGTCTCATCCTCTCAGTAGTTAGACTTCCTTCCCTCCATCCTTCCCTTTATCTACCTGCTTCCCTTTCCCTGTGTACCTCCTTACTCTTCCCACCGCCTCCACCCAACACAACCCCTCTACCCAATTTGGCTGCAGTGCCAGGCTACTGCAATCAACTGTGATATTACATCTATGACTTTACATTATGGTTTTAAAGCTTTAAATTTTTATCATTTATATAAAGTTTTCTTCGCATTTGAAACAGATAACATATTATGTCTTCATAAGAATCATTGGCCTATATATTTTGCTGTGCTACCACAATAATCAGTTGAATATTCCCTACTTTCATTAAATTCTTGCTAATGTTTTCTGTTTGTTGATAATCATGCTTAGGGTGTTAGGGGCACATAGCTATTTAGGAAAGGCATTTTACCTACATGACAGAAATGAAAAATTCACAATCAAAAGTACTGGAAATGTATGCTTTAGCAGGCAACATAAAGTGAAAAAGAACACCAAAATCTCATAATCATGCTCCCAACTTTGAAACATGAAAAGATTTCGAAAAAGTGGCAGATTTTTTAACTTGCTCTAATCCCTTCTTCCCCCTGCCTCACATGATAGTGGCAAAATTAACTCTCTCTTCTCTTATCAGGCTTGACTGAAAGTGGGTTGGAAGTTCTGAAGTGTATGTTTTCATTTGGATTATTCACTTTCATTAACACTATCAATCATTGTACTATCTTCTGCAATTAATGAAAAAGATATTGTCATAAAAAAGATAAAAACAGTACTTAGAACATATGTTATTATATAGTAACAAATGTTGTATTTTTTTCCTTTTCATGCTTAGCATCCAGACTGTCTCCCAATTGAAGTGCCACAAACAGATTACTTCTACCAACGCTATCATGTGCGTTGTCTGGAATTTGTGCGCAGCAGTGCTGTCCCTAAGGTAGACTGCTCACTGGGGGCTAGAGATCAAATAAATCAAGTCACATCATTCCTTGATGCTTCTAATGTCTATGGAAGTTCTGAAGATGCTGCATCAGCACTTAGACTTTATCGTAATGGTGAGTCCTTCAGTAATGCAATAAGCATGACATTACCTTTATAATATTCAAAATGGTTTAAATATAATGAAGTGATATTCTCTAAGTCTGTTAATTTCTGGGTAACTATGACTGTTTCATGTTGTCCAGAGGGCTTACTGGATTTTTACTTTTTCCATCAGGCTTTGAACTAGGATACATAATTTTTTTGCTAAGTTTGATAACATGAGTAATAAATCACGACTGAAGTCAGTTATGGGTATTTCAAAAATATCTTTGAGTAACAAAGCTCCAGGGTATTAAGTGGATGGATGTCCTATGTGATTTCAGTACTACTGACACACAGTTTTATGCTTAAATTGCAGTTGTATCAAGTAATAAAAATAATTATTTGAGGTGCAATATCTTAAAAAAAATTTTAAAGCAGGAAATATGACATTATTTATGTATACTTAGCTTGAAAAGAATTACTGCTGATTATAGTTGTTGATTGTGATTATTGATCATTATTTGTGCTATGAAAGTACGATACTCAATTTTCTTTTTATCAATTTTATATACCTTTTTATTCTTTTTGAATAAATTTCAACATTCCAAGTTTTATAACCTAATTTATTAACACTTGTCACTTACAAGATGCCAACAAACTGCCACTTCCAACAACTGAGTCACAAATTGGCTAAGCTACTGAACTGCTTTGGCCTAACATCGGAAGTTATATAGAATACCTTGAAGTTTTATATTACAATTAATGTTTTATTTGAATTACAATAAAGAAGGTTAACATAAATAGTTTCACATGTGACATCAATGTAAAGCATATTTTTTAAATAAAACTCAATTACAAGGTTTTTCCACGCTAAATTTCATAAGATTTATTATTTATTTAATTTATTTGTTTATTTTCATATTCTTTAGATTCTTTAACATGTGTGAGATGCTATGATGTGGAATGACTTAAAGAATTTACAAAAACAGACATATGACATAATAGTTATTGTACAAAAACATTTTCAGGGGAAGTACATAATGTAAAAGTACAACAGAAAAAATAAGTAAATCCCTTTAACAATTAATATTACAATATGCAAGTTTTCATCTAAAACAAGTTGATATTCTAAATGCCTACAATAATGCTAACTTCAATGCCAAACCTTTATCATTTTATATAAACAAAAGTGCTCCAATGCATAATCAACACTATACATGTCAAGTTTCTTCACCTAATGATCATATTGTTCAGTCACATTATAAGATTCTGTCAACGTACTTTATTCTTAGGTCAGTTATTATTCTCAACACCTTTACACAATTATTAATGTAAAAAGAAAATCAAGACATGCAACAAAATCAGTGTATTGGGATGTTTACTGAAGAAACTTACTGTATACTTCGACTGGTGGATCTCAGCTTGTTACACTCCGAAGAGAAGTGGCTGACAGCTATGCTGCAGGCAGGACAGGGGGAAGGTTCATTGCCCATAGTCAGCGAAAGAGATTGAGAAAGGTAGGTACAGATGGAACAGGGTTGGTTATTTAAATGCCACTTTGTACATGAAACTGAAGTGGGGGCAGGAGGATGGAATGCCAAGAAGATAGGAGTGGGCACAAAGGACCGGGCAATTCAGAAATGCTGGTATTAAGTGGGGAAAAGCAAATGGCATGTATTTTGACAGGTGTTAAGGTTAACTACAACATGCAGAGTAGCATTCTCCAAAACCTGGTGGTTCATTTGACCCTCAAGAACAGTTTTACAGAGAATATCTGCTTTCTGGTCAGTCCTAGTTAGAATGCTATACATTAAATGTTGTGAGTGCTTTCACAAGTGGCTCTGGATCTTATAGGTGGGAAATGACAATGACAGGTCTAGAGTAGGATGTTGTGGGCAGATATATGAGACAGATGTTGCACTTGGTTCTTCAATAAAATTATGGCAGGGGAAGGATGAAAGAAAGAGTTGGATAAGAGCAGAAAAGGATGTCATGTAGGTTGGGTGAGCAGCAGAATACCAGTTTCAGGGTGTAAAAAGCGGTAGTTGAAGCCCTGGCAAAGGATACAGAAAATGGCATTGCAGTTTCTGGAAAAGGTATCAGTCCTTTTGTGACTGGTCAGGATGTTGGGTTTTTGTGAATATAGCATATGTTAGATGTTCCTGTACAACATGGGGAGGGTAGGATCAATATGTGAATCACTGTAAGACCTCTGGCATACTGAGAGAGGAATTGCTTGTCACTGCAAGTGCAGCACCCATGGGTAGTCAGGCTTTATGACAGGGATTTTTTATGTGAAACTATTGGCATTTGTTGAAATGGAGGTATTGTTAGTGACTCATGGGTTTAACTCAAACAGAAGTTCTCATGAGACCATCAGTGAAATGAGGGTCAGCAGCCAAGAAAATTGTTTCCTAAGCTGGTAGTGATATGATGAAATAGATTAGAGAGAAAATGTGCTCCTCTAGTAATTAAAATAAGAATCCAGATCATAAAGATACTATCAATGAATATGGTGGGGTTTCATATTCAGAATGGCTAGGAGAGATTCGTATATGTGGTCCATAAACAGGTAGGCATTGACAGGTGTTATTCGAGTGCCCATGGCAGTGTTTTTGTGGGTTCTATGTTCAAAGGAAGATAACCAAGTGAGAGGGTAATCAGCCATAACTATGAAAAAGAGGTGGTGGGTTTGGAGTCAGCCAGGTGTGGGGAGAGGTGCTGCTTGATGTTCTGGTAAGACCACAGGCATTAGGAATTTAGTGTAGAGAGAGGTGACATCGATAGTAATAAACAAAGTGACAGGTGACAAATGGAGAGACAGCAGGATGGTAGGCTGTGAGCAATGAGTTGAGGTTGCTAGCTCACAATATCAGAGATTCTTTCAGTAGCAGCACAGTAACCAGCCAGATAGACTCATAGAGGAGATTCCTGATTCTTCCCATATCTCTGAAGATTCACCTTTTTTATGGGATCTGTAGAACATAGTAAATGAAATACTGAATGAATGTACTCACCTACAAATTTTCTATGAGTGTGTTGTAAAAAGACTACGAGAGATACACAGGTTTGATCATGTAACACACTGTTGTAACCTCCAAAAACCTAACAGACACAGCTCTGGAATATTCATTCAGTATTTCATTCATGACATACGGTATAATTTTCTGTGATAACTTTTCCTATTCACAAAGAGTATTTTAGGCTCATAACTGGGGAGTTTGAGCAATATGTGGTCTGTGTTCACAAACCTGTTGTTGATCCCTTCTCAGGAGTCTGAGAATTCTAACACTGAACTCTCAGAATATGTTATTTGTTGTTAACAGTATGAGCTTATTCCCAAGAATTAGTGGCTTTCACTCAGTTATACTAGGCAGAAATCTAGTCTGCATTTGGATTGCACCCCTTGACTCTTGTGCAAAAAGGCATGCAATATTCTGCTGCATCCATTTTCAATAAACTACCGCAAGAGTTAAAGAATATTTGCAGTAATTCTCATACACTAAAGTCTAAACTATTTTGTTGGGGAGTCCCTGGGAAAAAATTAACCTAATTCTTGTGTTAAACTTTTGATTATGCTAATATATATTCACAGATTATCACCTGCACATGATTTGTCTACATTTTATTTTATCTGTGGTAATACCATGTACTGACTCATTCCATAACCATGGAGATTTTCTCCTCAGTTTGGTCCTACAAAACTAGACGTGTAAAATAAAGTAAAAAATGTTAAATGAAGACAGTGAATATGGTAGAAAAAGGGTGTATTGAGGCAATAGTTACAGGAATGAGTCTAGATTACCTGGTGTGAAGGAACAGGCAATGCTTCACATAATTGAAGATCAGGAGATTTGTAGATCACTCCCTATCTTTGCTGAAAATAGGCTCCAAATACTCTACTTCTGGTTGGAATAATAGGCATTTTTGTATGTTGAAATGCTAAACTACATGCTGTAGTAGCAAAAAAATCTGCTGGAAGTTGCACAAGAGGTCAATTTAATCAGTGCAATTGGGTACATGACGTAGAAGTTGTTCTAGAAACCACTGAAAAACAGCCAACACACTAGTGAAATGTTAATGATAATGAACTTCCCTGAGTTTTCATCAAGGGTTGGCTGAAAATATGATTATAACAAACTGATTTCTGAGAAGCATTGACCACCCACCAAACAGGAAACTGACTATTCCAGGCATGACACAGTATATATATCCATAAATTTTTGTGTATCAGAAGTCACACTAGAATCAGCACAGTCACAGGGACTCTTCTAATTTGTAAATGACAATGGCAGGTAACATCCAAATAGTGGATGGAGTGCATCACAGAGCTCCTACTTATACCATCTGATTATGCTATTCACAAATCCTGTCTTGAAGGGACTATACTGTAGTGTATTTTTTAGAAAAATCATGGATGACTCCCACCTATAGCAGATTTGGGCTCTGACATTATTTATGCATAAAATATCCTGCTAGAATAAAGAACAAAATGTTGTGTTTTGGCCACTAATTAAAAGTAAATGGTGTGATATGTTGCTCAACTTGTACCAAACTGATGCAGTGTGCTGACCCATGGTGTGAATATTACATTCTGTAACAATATCAAAAGTTTGGCAACATGCCGATGTATGGACACTTGTGAAAAGCTAGGGCATGCTATCAGGGGATTACCATGCAGCAGTCAGTGTCTTGCATTCCATGGAGGGCAATCATATTACATCTGTGTCTACATCTATATTCCACAAGCCACATAGTGGTATGTGGTGGAGTGTATTTTGTGTATGTGTGTCACTTTCCCCCTTTTCTATTCCAATTGCGAATGGTTTGCGGGAAGAACAACTGCTGGTAAGCCTTCATGAGGGTCAAAGCTCTCTTATTTTATCTTCATGGTCTTTTTGCAAGATATATGTAGGAGGAAGCAATACATTAGTTGTCTCTTCTAGGAATGTAGGTTTATACTCTTGGAACTTTAACAGTTAACCACACTATGGTGCTGAATGCTTCTCTTGCAGCGTTTGCCTCTGGAGTTGGTTGACCATCTCTGTGATGCTTTCTGGCTTACTAAATGATTCTGTAATGAAACACACTGTTCTTCTCACAATCTTCTCTATTTACTCTATCAGTCCTACCTGGTACAGATCCCATACTGACAAGCATGATTCAAATATTTGTTGAACTAGGGCTTTGTGAGCTATGGTATCTGACTTCGCTTCAATTATTTTTATGTGGTTGTCCCACTTTAAATCACTCCATACACATAGTCCTGCTCATAGTGACTCTTCTGCAATTATTTTATCTTGCAATAATAAGTCTTTCTGTCTATGTACGTGCAACACATTACATTTATGAATGCTGAGGGTCAAGTGTCATTCCTTGCATCAAGTGTTAATCCTCTGCAGTTCTTCATGCATTTTGCTACAGTTTTCCTGCACTGCAACTTCTCTGTATACAACACATCATCCATTTTAAAGCTTCATGAAACTTTTACTGTTGTTAAATGACAAATAACACTCCCTTTTGGCTCATCCAAAGCTACTTTTATATCTGGACACTTCTCTCCATGAATGATGACATTGAGGAGGATTACCGGGTTGGTTGCACCAATAATCACACCCATTTAGCCATAGTTCATTTATTAACCTTAACACATACAAGGATCACAGAGAACTGAACTGAACATGGCAGATAATGCTTAGAGTCCAAAAATGAATGCATATCGATGTTGGTGTCAATTTCATCGGCGCCACAACCTGCTGCATTCTGTTTGCTAGAAACTCTTCAGTCAAATCCCACAGCTGGTTTGATATTCTGTACACTCATATTTTCTTCATCATGCAGCTGTGTGGAACTGTATTGAATCGCTTATGGAAATCAGGGAATACAGCAGTTACCTGGGCATCAGTGCCTGCTGCTTACTGGGTCTCATGGATGAACAGCAAGAGCTGGGTTTCACTAGTTCACTGTTTTTAGAAACCATGTTGATTCCTAGAGAGGTGACTTTTGGTTTCCAAATATGTCACAATACATTCTACAACAGACATATGTAAGAGTTTTGTAGTTTTGCGCATCTGTTTTATGACCTTTCTTGAAAACAGGAATGACCTGTGCTTTTTTTTCCAATCATGTGTAACACCTCACTCCTCTGGACTGTCAGTCATTTTCATTAGCTGGTTAAAATCACATGTGCATTACTGCCACAGCAGCTCAGTTAGGTAGTTAACCTTCTTGGCCATTATTGAGTAACAAGAAGATATTGCATTAGGACTAAATAATTAGCTCCCAATCATTACTGTGGTGATTTTTTATATAATATATGTTCACCTTTTTATGTTCCAGGAACTCATATTCTACATATAAAAATATATTTAAAATTGAAAAAGTAATTGCATTATTACAACAGTATAAGAAAAAAGATAGATTGCTACTCACCATATAAAAATGACATGTTGAATTGTAGACAGGCACAAAGAAAAGACTATTAAACATTTAGCTTTTTGCCAAAGACTTCTCTATAAAAAGAAATACACACATTCAAACAATGGAAAATCCAGGATGGCATGTAACAATACCAGAGAAGGAAAGTTTCGCTACTCACCATATAGCGGAGATGCTGAGTCACGATAGGCACAACAAAAAGATTCACACAATTATAGATTTCAGCCATTAAGGCCTTTGTCAGCGCACACACACACACACACACACACACACACACACACACACACACACACACACACACACACGTATTTATTTATTTATGCAGTCTAAGTGTGGTTTCAGCTCTTTGAGACTGCAGACGTGTGTGCAAGTTGCATTTGCGTGTGTGTGTAATCTTTTCATTGTGCATATCGCGACTCAGCATCTCCACTATATGGTGTGAGTAGCAACTTTCCTTCTCTAATATACACATTCATTCACACAAGCAAACACACCTAACACGCACGTGATCACCATCTCTGGCAACAGCAGAAAGTCATGGGTGACATACAAAACAAGGTATGACTAGAGACAATCACTCACCAGATAGAGAAAAGGGTTGGGCAGTAGCTTGGTAACATGAATGTTGTTCAAAATGGCATTTTTAAAGCCTATATATACGAGACATTCTTGACACAAGTTTTCCCTTTTATGTGCTTCTCATACAAACTGATTTACCAGCTAATCAGGAACACAGTTTTGCTTAATTTTCTTCATAGTATGTGCAAGAAATGAAGACCATGTAAATGCCATTTAAAGATGTGAATGTCTCATGAAATTTGAATCAGAGATTATCCTCAATCATGCAGCCTTATGTAATTAAGGTGCACAGTCTCTATAGTTTCATTTTAATAACCTCTATGCATGGGATGTAAATAATCATATGCAGCAGATTTAGTCAACTAATGTTTAACCCCAATGTTTGTGTGTTTCAATAGCCTTTATCCCCATCTCATTACATAAGTTACTACATACACTGAAGAATATAAGTGCACCAAGGTATTCAGTTCCAAGTACAGGCAACAGTGTCTCATTTCATCTATGAAAGTTTTTGTTCTTGATGAAACTAGAACATGTGCCATCACATAATCTCCTTAGTATTTATACAATGTGTAATGTGAAATCAACACAAAGTGACCAACATATATTCACTATTAAGATGAGGATCTTGTTGTAACCCTCATTTTGGACCACAACAATTACTGAACATAAATAATTTCTGTAACATCAGTGCACTTAACATAGTCAATTAGTCTATGAACCAAATAGATACAGTTCTTGGCAAAATAGTTGTCTGAACCACTATAGAAATTATTTGGAGAGTGTCTTAGAGTAAGAGAGCTAAGTCCAAGCACGACTTAGTTGGAAACACAAATTTTGTAATCAGATTTCCATGTAGGCATGAGATGGCAAAACTCCCAAGTTCATTACCTGCTGCAGTAAACACATAGCAAACAGCTGGTGCTGCATGATCCACTTGTATAGGTGAGTTGGATACCTGTAACTGAGAGACACAGCTGCTTAAATGGACTTATATATGGGTCACGAAAAAAGATTATGAAAGTGACTGATATTGTTCCCACCAAAGGTGCCCTTGCTGGATGTGTGTGACATTACAAATATCGATATGTCTGGATCATCTATCTGCATGTCCAACAGGGTTACTGAATATCTCCTAAATGTAACTGTAATCTGTAAAAAAAAAAAAAAGATAATTTGCTAGTTGTCAGATGACACTGGAAACATACACAAACAAAGAAGTGGTGATAATGCTATCTATCTTTTGGAAATAGAAGTTCTTTCATCCTGTAAGGGTGAGTAATCAAAAATATTCAGTAACTATTTAGGAAAGGCACACAGTGCTTTAGGTTATACACTGAACTAGAGGGAAAACTGCTAACGTTGCCATCTATCAATGACTATGTCTACTTTGATCAGCAAACTCAAGGTTTACTTTAGATTTATTTGACTATAATAATGTGTCCATACTTCTACTTTTTCTATTCTTTGAAAAGCTTTGACTACAACAGCACCAAAATGTTTAAAAATAAACTTTGTCATCATATCCTTGCATTACAGGATTTCTGCGTTACACACGGATGCAGTCACGTTTACCACTTCCACCACCTGCCACAGGGCACACATCCCCTGAACTGTGTCGTTACAATTCTAGTGTTCGCTGCTTCAGTGCAGGAGATCATCGTGTTAATGAGCAGCCAGGACTTATTGCTATGCATACTCTATGGCTGCGTGCACACAATAATCTGGCTACAAAGCTCATTGGTATAAATCCACATTGGGATGATGAGAGGATTTATCAAGAAGCACGAAAGATTATCGGTTCTATGATGCAGCATATAACATATAGAGAATTTCTGCCTATTGTGTTGGGTAAGTATACATTTAAAGTCAAACTAAGACTGTCAAGTATGTTAACCCAATGATGAAAGTCATCTTAAAAGTTGTTTGACAACCATCTTATGATTTAGCTTATACCAACTGACAACAGATTTGCTGTTTAGACTGCAATGTGCCTTATTTGTGTGCCAAACTCCTGCTTAGTATGAAAATATGGAGTATAGACTAATGTATGATCTCTCACAATTCCTTTACATCAGCTAACTAATCATATGGGAGACTATCACTGTTTTACCCTATGGCCCAATATTATAAATGCTGACAATGCTAAATTAATACTGAAGGGTGAGGAGACTAGTGCACTTGCAAATAAAATTGATTATAGGTACTATGCCAATAGGTCATCAAAACAGTACTTCACATTACATGTTTACAAGAATGAAATATAACTGTTTATCATTCAGCCTCACATTGAAAAATTATTGCCTTAAAAATGGCAGTTGAGAAAGCATATGATCACATTCCATTACACTCTTTTAAATACTTCACTCAGTCCTAATAATCACAAAAAAGTGCTAGCCAGTCCCACAAATCCAATCGTCACATGTGAAGCTGAGTCCCATTGCTGCATCAAAGCAGTCATTCACAAAAAGTTGAAGTGTTGCAACAGTGATAATCCGTTGTCAAAGTGATGTAAACTATTTCTAAGTCCCCACTGCAACAACAAAACAGTCACAATTTCAAGTGCTGCAAAACACTTGCACTGAAAAACTACCAAGCCACTGCTCACTTACCAAGTTCATGACTACAAGCAAAAGACAAATGACAATGAGCAAAACATCCTGAGAGCATCCGTGCCAATCTTTAAAAACTCATCAGAAGTACTGCCTACCCTTTCCAACCTCTTCTCTTTTCACTTTAAACTGAAATAAATGGCCCAGCATTTAAAATGTTACATAATTCACAACTAAATTATGAAAATAAGCACCTTTTTGTGCCACCATTTGGAACTTTACAAACTAACTTTGGTTGAGTAGTTTAGTTACTGCAATTAAAACATGTATTTGATAACCATGAGATTGTGGCATTAAACAATAAAAAATTAATGTACAGATTATTACGATATACTCATATATTCCATTTTTAGGAGCCCTTTTAAATGGTATGTGTAAACTTTACATGTGCCATGCCTGTTTAGAGTAACTGGTGGTTTTATTAATGACCACTTTAATTAATTAGTGAAATTTCAACTAAAACATCTTACACTAAGTATCTGATATGTAGGATGATAGGGATCTTGTGGGATAACATGAGTGTCTGTGTTTATTATTGAGATCCAACACCATTACCAAATCAAGAGGTATAAAAATTTGTCATTACATCAAATGAGAAACTTACCTACCTTTCATTTGATGTATCACTTATTAACATAGCCTTCTGCATTTGTAAATACTCATCAACTAGATAGACATTGATTCATCACTGAGTCGTCAATAGGCTCATGAACAAGATGGAGAACATTGCTAGCTTTAAGATAAATACTTCTTCAGAGCTATAGAGTACACATACGCTGTACGCATACATTATCTCAGCTGACTAGATTGTGTCAGCACTGCAGCTCAACTTGGATGATACAAATGTGGCATCAATGGGCTCATTCTGGTCAGAGGTGGAAGGTGTAGAGCACAGAGCACATTGACATGGAAGAGTGGAGTATGAAAGGGAAATAAGATGAAGAAGTGGGTGACTGTGGAGAGTAGAGTTTGAGTGCCAGGTGAGTGAAGTTAGGGACTTGGGACAGGGACGGAGGCAGGCGAGGAGCAGGGAAAAGTGAATATTGAGGCCAGGAGGATTACAGGATTGAAGGATGTATTGTAAGGGCAGTTCCCAGGTATGTAATTCACGGAAGTTGGTCTTTTTGGGAAGGATCCAGATGACATGGGCTGTGAAGCAGCCATTGAAGCAACATGTAGTTCCATTGTGTTGTCAAATCTGCTCTTGCAACACTGCTTGACAATGACTGTTCACTCAGCTGGATAACTGATTGGTGGGCATCCCTACATAAATTTATATTCACCAAGGACTTTCCATTATCATATCTATATTCATTTGTGTATTGTAAGCTTCTTAATTATAACTGTGAAAGAAAAAAAAACTTTCAGAGCTTTTGGTACAGGAACAGTCACAAGGTGTCAACGAGTTTGTTGACAAAATAGTTTGTGAGTGAAGAGCCAGATGTCAGTATCCAGTGAGTACAATTTTCTGCAAGTGACCACATTGCCATCGTCAAATGCATCTGATGATGGCAATTTGGTCACTTGTATCCACTGGACACTGACATCCAGCTGTTCGCCCTTGAAGTATTTCATGATGAATTACACTGGAGGAAGTCAAAGAATCAAAATGAGTTTCTTCACAAATGCAGCAGTTTAGGGGACTCAGATTTTCTGTAACTTTACTAAACCAAGTGCAAGCTGAATCACACTGAAAACAATACTTTCACAGCTCGCTGAGTGGAAATGATGACCTGAGTCTGCTACCCTCATTTCACCTGAGACAGTACTGTACTGTCAAAATATTCTTGCCCATCTCCAGTGGCCTTACATCTTCCTGTCGAATTGTCCTGAGGCTTACCAATTGATGACAGAAAGATGGCATTAACTTACAATGTACATGTACTATATATCCATCAAATGACAGAACTGTCTTCATTCTGATAGTTGCCACGCACTCTGCATTGAATATAGTCTACTCATATGCCTAGGAAACTCAGAAGAATTCCATTGTAAAGGCTCTTATTAAATGAGCAATTTAATTATCATTGTCAGAATGTACACACAAATATTATGACTTATTTTTCTAAAGCTATTACCTCTTGTTATATATTTATATAAAAACAAAGATGAGGTGACTTACCGAACGAAAGCGCTGGCAGGTCGATAGACACACAAACAAACACAAACATACACACAAAATTCAAGCTTTCGCAACAAACTGTTGCCTCATCAGGAAAGAGGGAAGGAGAGGGGAAGACGAAAGGAAGTGGGTTTTAAGGGAGAGGGTAAGGAGTCATTCCAATCCCGGGAGCGGAAAGACTTACCTTAGGGGGAAAAAAGGACAGGTATACACTTGCACACACGCACATATCCATCCACACATACAGACACAAGCAGACTCCACTCAGTGAGCTGTGAAAGTATTGTTTTCAGTGTGATTCAGCTTGCACTTGGTTTAGTAAAGTTACAGAAAATCTGAGTCCCCTAAACTGCTGCATTTGTGAAGAAACTCATTTTGATTCTTTGACTTCCTCCAGTGTAATTCATCATGAAATATGTCTGCTTGTGTCTGTATGTGTGGATGGATATGTGCGTGTGTGCAAGTGTATACCTGTCCTTTTTTCCCCCTAAGGTAAGTCTTTCCGTTCCCGGGATTGGAATGACTCCTTACCCTCTCCCTTAAAACCCACTTCCTTTCGTCTTCCCCTCTCCTTCCCTCTTTCCTGATGAGGCAACAGTTTGTTGCGAAAGCTTGAATTTTGTGTGTATGTTTGTGTTTGTTTGTGTGTCTATCGACCTGCCAGCGCTTTCGTTCGGTAAGTCACCTCATCTTTGTTTTTATATAAAATTTTTCCCACGTGGAATGTTTCCTTCTATTATATTGTTATATATTTATATTGATAAAAATGACCAAGTGGACATAAAATACTGATTATCTGCAACAATTAAAAGCTACTGCCTCACTGAAATATGTTGTTTTCCTTTTCTTACTGTAGGACAAGATGTGATCAAACTTTTTGAGCTGAATCTGACCCAGAAGGGGTACTACAAGGGTTACCATATAAAAGTGAACCCAACAGCACTGAATGCATTTGCCACAGCAGCTTTTCGTTTTGGTCACAGCCTGGTGCAGCCAAGTCTTCTTCGTTGTGACAGTAGACATAGATTATTGCCTTTCAGTAAGTATTCCTTTTATTTTGTTTTATCGAAATAAGTAATACTAACAATTTTTAACTATTAATTAATTACAAAATTGATCTGGTAATTAAAAATCATTAGTTCCTCTGGCTATGAGGGCGCTTCTAGGTGAGTATTAAAATGTTGTACTGGTATGATAAGATTACCGATAAGAAATTTGTATGTCTGTAAAAAGATAAATGAGCAAAGCATATAACAACTTCCACCCTCATACCTTAGCAAAAGAGAGCAAAAGATCTTGCTGAGAACCTGAGACAATTCTGGTCCTACATAAAATTGCTAAGTAGGCTGAAGGTTTCTATCCAGTCACTTGTTGACCAGTTTTGCATGACAATAGAAGATAGAAAAAGGAAAGCTGAAGTTTTAAATTTCGTGTTCTGAAACCATTTGTGCACGAGGACTGTACAAACATACTGTTGTTTGCCTGTCTCACACAGAACCCCATATGGAGGACATAGTAATAGGTTCCTTGGCATAGAGGACCAACTAAAAGAGTTGAAAACAAATAAATCACCAAGTCTGAATGCGATGCCAATTTGGTTTTACAGAGAGTACACTATGGCATTGGCCCCTTATTAGCTTGCATTTATCATGAACCTTCTGCTCAGCACAGATTCCCTAGCAAGTGGAGCAAAAGCACAGGTGATTCCTGTGTATAAGAAGGATAAAACAATGGACAAACAAAATTTCAGGACAGTTTCCTTAACATTGTTTTGCTGCAGAATCCTTGAACACAGTCCGAGTTTGAATATAATAAATTTCTTTGAGATGGAAAAGCTTCTGCCCATAAATCAGGATGGATTTAGAATGAATCACTCACGTGAAACTCAGGTTGCCCTTTTCTTACATGATACCCTGTGAACCATGGAAGAAGGGGAATAGGAAGACCTCTTTTTTTTTTTTTTTTTTTTAGGGCGCACAACTTCAACGGTCATTAGCGCCCAGACTACGTGAGGAATGCACCGCGAGTCACAAGTTTAAAACAGCAACAAAACAGAAAACACGATAAAAGACAGACTGACAGGCATAGGATTAAAAAAGGAAAACAGCAGAATCAAATGTCCTTTGAGAGGGTTGTCAAATTGATAAAATGAAGAACGCGAGCAGCTGCTCGTGGGTCATCCGCTAAAATGGCTTCTACAGTACATGGCAGGCCAAGATCAAGATGCAGGGTGTTAAAATCCGGACAGACCGTTAAAATATGGCAGACCGTCAGCAATTGCCCACAGGGGCAGAACGGCGCCGGCGCAGCCGTCAGCAGATGGCGATGGCTGAACCGGCAGTGGCCAATTCGTAACCGGGCCAAAACGACCTCCTCCCGCCGAGAAGGGCGTGAGGAGGACGTCCAAGCCACGGGAAGAGGTTTCAGGGCCCGAAGTTTGTTGTCTGTGAGTGCAGCCCAATCGGCATGCCACTGCGATAAAATGCGCCGACAAATTTCCCTGCTACAATCGGACGAAGGGACACAACAAGATGCTGTCCGAGGCTGGAGGACCGCAGCCTTGGCCGCGGCATCTGCAGCTTCGTTCCCAGGGATACCGACATGGCCAGGAACCCACATAAAGCTAACCGGAGAACCGACGTCCACCAGCTGCCGAAGAGAGCGTTGGATCCGGTGCACAAAAGGGTGAACCGGGTACGGATCACTGAGGCTCTGGATAGCGCTCAGGGAATCTGAGCAGATGACATATGCAGAATGTCGGTGGCGGCAGATGTAAAGGACAGCCTGGTAGAGGGCAAAGAGCTCAGCTGTGAAGACCGAACAAAGGCCATGGAGCCGATATTTGAAACTTTGTGCCCCAACAATAAAGGAACATCCAACCCCGTCATTGGTCTTAGAGCCATCTGTATAAATGAAGGTCATATTAATGAACTTCGAACGAAGTTCGATAAAACGGGAGTGGTAGACTGAACCGGGGGTAACCTCCTTCGGGAGCGAGCAGAGGTCAAGGTGGACACAAACCTGAGCCTGGAGCCAAGGTGGCGTGTGGCTCTCGCCCACTCGAAAGGTTGCAGGGAGTGAAAAATTAAGGTGTTGAAGGAGGCGACGAAAGCGAATTCCAGGGGGTAGCAGGGCAGAGACATACAACCCGTATTGACTGTCGAGAGAGTCATCAAAAAAGGATCGATAAGACGGGTGGTCGGGCATTGCCAGTAGCCGACAGGCATACCGACAAAGCAGTACATCGCGCCAGTAGGTGAGTGGCAACTCACCAGCGTCAGCATGAAGACTCTCGACGGGACTAGTATAAAACGCTCCGATCGCAAGTCGTAAACCCCGATGTTGTATGGAGTTGAGGCGGCGTAAGATGGATGGCCGTGCAGAGGAGTATACGAAGCTCCCATAATCCAGCTTGGAGCGGACGATCGACCGATATAGACGAAGCAGGACGGTTCGATCCGCTCCCCACGACATACCACTGAGAACACGGAGGACATTTAAAGAACGGGTACAACGGGCAGCCAAATATGACACATGTGGAGACCAACTAAGTTTCCTGACAAATGTAAGACCTAAAAATTTTGTTGTCTCCACGAATGGGAGAGCAACGGGACCGAGTCGTAAGGACGGTGGGAGAAACTCTTTGTAGCGCCAGAAGTTAATACAGACCGTCTTCTCGGCAGAAAAACGGAAGCCATTGGCGACACTCCAGGAGTAAAGACGGTCAAGAGAACGCTGAAGACAGCGCTCCAGGAAACACGTACGCTGCGCGCTGCAATAGATGGTAAAATCGTCTACGAAAAGGGAGCCTGATACATCAGCTGGGAGGCAATCCATTATTGGATTGATCGCTATGGCGAAGAGAGCGACGCTCAAAACTGAGCCCTGTGGCACCCCATTCTCCTGGTGAAAGGTGTCTGACAGGACAGAACCCACACATACCCTGAACTGTCGATCCATTAAAAAGGAACGAATAAAAAGAGGGAGGCGACCGCGAAGGCCCCATGTATGCATGGTGCGGAGAATGTCCGCCCTCCAACAGGTGTCGTAAGCCTTCTCCAAATCAAAGAACACAGCCGCGGTCGGGCGCTTCCGCAAGAAGTTATTCATAATGATGGTCGACAAGGTAACCAGATGGTCGACAGCAGAGCGGCGCCTACGAAATCCACATTGTACATTGGTAAGTAGGCGTCGAGACTCGAGCAGCCAAACCAACCGAGAGTTAACCATTCGCTCCATCACTTTACAGACACAGCTGGTAAGCGAGATGGGTCGATAACTGGAAGGCAAGTGCTTGTCCTTCCCCGGCTTAGGAATCGGGACAACAATAGACTCGCGCCAGCATGCGGGAACATGTCCCTCAATCCAGATGCGATTGTAAGTACGAAGAAGAAAACCTTTACCCGCAGGAGAAAGGTTCTTCAGCATCTGAATATGAATAGAATCAGGCCCTGGAGCGGAGGACCGTGATCGGCCAAGTGCGTTTTCGAGTTCCTGCATGGTGAATGGGGCATTATAACTTTCACGATTCGAGGAGCGGAAGTTAGGTGGCCTAGCCTCCTCTGCCTGTTTGCGGGGGAGGATGGCAGGGTGGTGATGAGCGGAGCTCGAAACCTCGGCGAAAAAGCGGCCGAAGGCATTGGAGACATCCTCAGGGGCCACAAGGACGTCATTCGCGACCGTCAAGCCAGAAACTGGTGAGTGGACCTTAGTGCCAGATAGCCGGCGCAGGCTACCCCAGACAACAGAAGAAGGAGTAAAATTGTTGAAGGTGCTTGTGAAAGCAGCCCAGCTGGCCTTCTTGCTGTCTTTGATAACAAGACGACACTGAGCACGTAATCGTTTATAATTGATACAATTCGCCACTGTAGGGTGGCGTTTAAAGGTGCGTAAAGCACGTCGACGAGCACGTAAAGCGTCTCTACATGCTGCGGTCCACCAGGGGACCGGTACGCGACGTGGAGAAGAAGTAGGGTGAGGGATGGAATATTCAGCAGCAGCGAGAATGACTTCCGTGAGGTGTGCAACCTAACGATCACAGCTTGTGAAGGTTTGATCCTGAAAGGTCACCCTGGAAGAGAAGAGCCCCCAGTCTGCCTTGGAGATGGTCCAACTAGAGGAGCACGGAGAGGGGGTATGCTGCAGGAGATGGATAACACACGGGAAGTGGTCGCTCGAATATGTATCAGAAAGTGCATACCACTCAAACCTGCGTGCAAGTTGGGGAGTACATATAGAGAGGTCTAAATGGGAATAGGTGTGAGATGTGTCCGAAAGAAAGGTAGGGGCACCAGTATTGAGGCAGACAAGATTGAGCTGGTTGAAAAGGTCTGCTAACAGGGAGCCCCTCGGGCAGGATGCTGGAGAGCCCCAAAGGGGATGGTGGGCATTGAAGTCTCCAGTTAACAAAAATGGTGCAGGTAGCTGAGCAATAAGTTGCATCATGTCTGCCCTGGTAACGGCAGATGACGATGGAGTGTAAACGGTACAAGTGGAAAATGTAAAAGTGGGGAGAGTAATGCAGATGGCTACTGCCTGCAGGCCGGTGTGCAACGTGATGGGATCGTAGTAAATATCATCCTGGACCAGCAACATAACCCCTCCATGGGCCGGGATACCTACCACAGGGGGTAGGTCAAAACGCACAGAGGTGTAGTGTGCCAAGGCAATTTGATCGCATGGGCGTAGCTTCGTTTCCTGGAGGGCTACGACGAGCGGACGGTGCAAGCAGAGTAGCAACGTCAAGTCCTCTCGGTTGGAGCGAATGCTGCGAATATTCCAGTGAATATGTGCCATCGTAAGAAGAAAAGGAAGACGAAAGAAGGGGTCACCTCGAAGGCCGCTGAGGGCCTGGCTTCGAGCGAGCACTGCCGCCGCTATCAGTAGGTGGACAGTCATCGTCCATTGGGTCTATAGGTTCATCGGCCATCTTGGGAAGATGGCCGGGAGGGGGAGCTTCCTCCACCGGTGAACGGCCAGATGTTCGGCTACCAGCGGTGCGGCCAGGCAAAACGGATGACGGCCTGGGGCGGCAACCGCTGGGTGACGCAGGAGAAGAAATGCGCCGTGGCGGAGAAGGAGAACTGTGCTTCCTATGCGCCTTCTTGGAAGGACGTTTGGTGGAAGTACCGGTCGAAGGCTGGGAGGTCGAGGTACGTAGGAAGTCTGCACGGGACGGTTCCTTCTTGAAGGCCCGTGCATCTGACTTCTGGGTCTTCGTCTTGGCAGAAGCTGATGAAGGTGCTTGCGTCTGAGGGGTGACGGGAGGAAGAGGAGATGTCGACCGGGTGATCTTAGCACTGGCCGAACGGACGACCGTGGTGCTGAAGGTCAGATCGCATGTCTGGGTTGCCACCTCCCTGGTAGTCCGAGGAGAGGCGAGGACAGTACTGTATTTCCCCGCTGGGAGCAGCGTGGGCTTCCTACTAGCCAATAGCTTGCGAGCAGCCGAGGTGGACACTTTCTCTTTGACCCGAATTTCTTGGATACAGCGTTCTTCCTTATAGACAGGACAGTCGCGCAAGGATGCGGCATGGTCACCCTGACAGTTCACACAATGAGGAGACGGAGGTGGACAGTCGCCCTCATGGGCATCCCTGCCACAAGTGACACATTTAGCTGCATTGGAACAAGACTGTCGAGTGTGATTGAAACGCTGACACTGGTAACAGCGAGTAGGTGTCGGGACATAGGGGCGAACAGAAATAACCTCATAGCCCGCCTTGATGCGCGATGGCAGCTTGACACTATCAAAGGTCAAGAAAAGAGTCCGCTCGGTACAAGGTCATTGTTGACCTTTTTCATGACCCTATGGACAGCCGTCACGCCCTGCTCAGCGAGGAATGATTGAATCTCCTCGTCTGTCAATCCGTCGAGGGAGCGAGTATAGACCACACCACGAGACGAATTCAAAGTTCGGTGAGCCTCCACCCGCACAGGGAACGTGTACAGGAGTGTGGCCCGAAGCAGTTTTTGTGCCTGAAAGGCGCTCTCAGTTTCTAGTAATAAGGTACCGTTACGCCACCTGGTACAAGATTTGACAGATCCGGCTATGGCATCTACACCCTTCTGGATAACGAAAGGGTTGACAGAGGAAAAATCCTTTCCGTCCTCAGATCGAGAAACGACGAGGACCTGTGGGACAGGCGGTAGTACTTTTGTCACTGGTGGCTGGTCACGTTTCCGTTTTTGGGCAGAAGTCGAGACAGATGGAGTGAAATCCATTGCGGAGGAATCCCCCATGATTGCCAGCGTCTCCGATGGCGCACTCCTTCCTTGTGGGGACCCTCTCAGAGGGCACTCCCGCCTTAGGTGAATGTTTACACCTCAGGTCACACCTCCCGAGAAACAGACGGAGGGACCAATCGGCATGGTCAGAAGGTATCAGCTCAGGCAATCACCCCTCCCCGGGCCTGGCCTTTACCAGGGGGTACACACGTACCTTACATGTCTACCCAGGGCGGGGAATTACGCGTTACCCCGTCACCGGCTACGCGTGCGAATGCGTGGGTCGGCCTTCAGGCGCGCACAGGGAGGAAGGAAGAAGAGGAAAAAGGAGAGAGAGGGGGGGAGAGAGAGAGAGAGAGAGAGAGAGAGAGAGAGAGAGAGAGAGGACAGACTGTCTCAAACGCCGAGGCGGAGACCAGAGAAGGCAAGGAGAAGAAGGCAATGAGAAGGCAAGGAGAAGAAGGCAATGAGAAGGCAAGAAGAAGAAGGCAATGAGAAGGCAAGGAGAAGAAGCAATGAGAAGGCAAGGAGAAGAAGGCAATAAGAAGGCAAGGAGATTTTGCGGGGGAAAGAGTAAGGAAGACAGTGAGGTGGAGAAGAGCAAAGAAAGGAACCAACCAAAGGTAGGAAGAAACGAGAAGTGAAAAAGCAAGATGACCACAAATAGAGGTCGTGGAACCGTCTGTCTCCGGACGCAGGCGCTAACTACCCCCGTGAGGGGGAGGGACTCCTTTTAGTCGCCTCTTACGACAGGCAGGAATACCTCGGGCCTATTCTAATCCCCGGACCCGCAGGGTAGGGGGGGGGGGGGGGGGGGGAATAGGAAGAGTCCATAGTCTCACCTTTCCAGGAAACATTTGATACTGTGGCCCAGTGCAGACTGTTGATGAAGTTATGAGCATATGGAATAAGTTTCCAGATATGCAAGTGGCTCAAAGACATCTTAAGTAATAGAACCCAGTTCGTTATCCTCAAAGATGACTGTTCATCAGAGTCAAGGGTATCATCAGGAGTGCCCCAGGGAAGTGTGATAGAATTTCTCTTATTCTCTAGATATACGAATGATCTGATGGATGGGGCAAGCAGAATCTGCAACTGTTTTCTGATGGTGCTATGGTGTATGGAGAGGTGTTGTGGGTGACTGTAGGAAGATAAAAGATAATTTCTAGTTAGTAGTAGTAGTAGTAGTAGTAGTAGTAGAGTAGTAGGTATGATGAATGAAAGCTTGCTCTAAATGTAGAAAAATGTAAGATAGTGCAGGTGAATAGGAAAAAGAATCTCATAATGTACAAATACAACATTAGCTGAGTGCTGTTTGAAACAGTCACACTGATTCAGTACTTAGGCATAATGTTTCAAAGCAATATGAAATGAAATACTACAGCATTCGCCACAGAGATAACTTCAAACTTCCAACACATAATTTAAAACTTTATGCCCAAACACCAGAGTATATGGTGTTAAAAATGTTCAGTAAAATAAAAGTCAGTAATATATTTAAAATGGAGATTAGTTCACAGAAAAGATTGCTCTACTCTTCTGGTGGAAATGTCTTGTTTTTCTGTTGATGAATTCATTGAGGACCGCTTCACAGTCTGAACACAGGGATTGTATTACATGTATTATTTTATGTATGTGTGTAACTTAGAAATGTAAAATATAATGTAAACTTTTGTATTTATCTCAAAAAAGTGAAAAAAGTTTCTTTTGTAAACCTTGATATGTCACCTGTACATCAAATCAAATGATTTGAAAATTGTACGTAATGAGATGAATAAACCACATATCACATTACACAAATGAGAACATGTGGATGATAGCAGGGAAAGTGATGGTCAACTTTGGTTTATTGGGTGAATGTTAGGAAAGTGTAGCTCATCTATAGAGGAGACCAGAGAAGGTGAATGGTTCACTCTGGTTCACTGGGAGAATGTTAGGAAAGTGTAGCTCATCTATAAAGGAGACTGCATATAGAACACTAGTGCAACCTGCTCTTGTGTACTGCTTGAGTGTTTGGGATCCCTATCAGATCAAATTCAAGGAAGGAATTGAAGCAATTCAGAGGCAGACTGACAGATTTGTAACCAGTAGGTTCCATAAAAAAAATGGCTCAAATGGCTCTGAGCACTATGGGACTCAACTGCTGAGGTCATTAGTCCCCTAGAACTTAGAACTAGTTAAACCTAACTAACCTAAGGACATCACAAACATCCATGCCCGAGGCAGGATTTGAACCTGCGACCGTAGCGGTCTTGCGGTTCCAGACTGCAGCGCCTTTAACCGCACAGCCACTTCAGCCGGCTTAGGTTCCATCAACACGTGGGTATTATGGAGATGTTTCAAGGACTCAAATGGGGACCCCTGGAGGGAAAATGACTTTTTGTGAAACACAGTGGAAGAAATTTAATGAACCAATATTTGAAGCTGACTGCACAAGAATTGCGTGCCACCAGTGCACATTTCATGTAAGGACCATGAAGATAAGAGAAATTGGAGCTTATATGGAGGCACACAGACAGTCGTTTTATCCCCACTCTGTTTGCATGTGGAGCAGAAAAGAAAATGACTAGTATTGGTACAAGGAACCCTCCATCATGCACCATATAATGGCATGTGGAATATGTATGTATGTAGCTGCAGAAGCTATCTTTGTAAACAGTCATGATTTTAAGGTGTATTTACTGACAGGTTTCAATATTTTGTAACAACACTCAACCATAAAACTGGAGATAAGCAAACCATTTATTTTTACAGACATATTTTAAGAGATTTTTGAGAAACTGGACTATATCTAGTATT
The DNA here is from genome assembly GCF_023864345.2 of Schistocerca serialis cubense. Classification (NCBI taxonomy): domain Eukaryota; kingdom Metazoa; phylum Arthropoda; class Insecta; order Orthoptera; family Acrididae; genus Schistocerca; species Schistocerca serialis. Next base: position 763,289,958 of record NC_064639.1, read on the forward strand.
GACCCACTGTTGTGAGCAGAACATGTTAACTGCCTCTGGTTTGACTTTAGTATAGGGTTCTTCACTTATAGACACATACAAGGTGTGAGAAAAGACTTCCATGGAGAGCTAAACAGAACAGTTTGATCCTAGTGATATATTCTATGACCTTATCAAAGCCTTAGATTGTACAGACTGTGAAATTCTACTTGATAAACTAAAATGTTATGGCTTTAGTGGCATCTATGTCCGCCCCTGGTAGCTGAGTGGTCAGCGTGACAGAATGTCAATCCTAAGAGCCCAGGTTCAATTCCCAGCTGGGTCGGAGATTTTCTCCACTCAGGGACTGGGTGTTTTGTTGTCCTACTCATCATCATTTCATCACAATTGATGAGCAAGTCACTGAAGTGGCATCAAATCGAAAGACTTGCACCCGGCGAACAGTCTACCTGACGGGGAGACCCTAGTCACATGACATTTACATTTTTAGTGGACTCCATCTAGGATGGATGAAATCTCACATTCATAGCAGAAAGCAGTGTTCCACAACGACAGACTGTGCCACAGGTATGAAAATAACATCAAAATTAAGGAACATAGCACTGGCATCCCACAAGAATCTGTATTAGATCCACTCTTGTTCTTAATACAAGTAAGGTATCTTCCAGTGACTTAGGATGACTATTCAAAAACAGTAATGCTTGCTGATGACACAGGTGAATTAACCCATTGACTTACCAATATTTTTCCCCATAGTCAACCCTACATTTACTATTTGAATTTACAAAAATCAGCATTTTTGTCTTATTCCCCATAGTCAACCCTATATTTACTATTTGAATTTACAAAAATCAGCATTTTTGTCTTACACACCTTTGTCAAAATAATATAATTTTTTGACAGAAATTCTTTATCAATCTATCCTTGGCATTTATCAAACCAATGACGAGTGAAGATAATACTGTTTTAGAAGTTTTTGTTGGTGTGGTATACCCAAAAAAATACAGTTTTATGCAGTGCCACTTAACATTTCTCACACTCATACCTTGTTTATTTTTCTCCTTCCATGCTTTGCAAACTACACAAGTTCTGGAGGGCATTTTCTTGATGGAATTGACCTAACAAAAACAGAAAAATATTGCTTGTAACTCACAAAATGTCAGAAGAAATTGAACGTGTTGTACACCACTGAACAGACTGATTTTTCAGTTTTCCAATGATATATAACATGTCATGTCATGTCTGTTAATGGAGAAAAAGAAACACTAAGAAAGAGCTATAGCTGCTCAGCCTGTCTCACAGCTGGCAATGTAACAATGGACTTGAAACCTGTGACCAGCTGTGAGCTGGCTGTATAAGCCAGTGGGTTAATCAAGGACCCAAATTCAGTCTTATCAGACACCAGATACAGAACATACCTAGCATTGGTTCATGGCAAAAATTTGAAGACCTGAACCTTCCTGGCAGATTAAATCTTTGTGCCAGCCTAGAACTCAAAGCTGGGACCTTTGCCTTTTATGGGCAAGGTCTCTACCAACTAAGCAGTCCCACAGATATTCAGGAGAACTTCTGTGAAATTTGCGAGATAGAAGATGAGGTACTGGGAGCAGCAGGACTGTGATGGTGGGTCAAGAGTCTCCTTGGATAGCTTAGTTGGTAGAGCACCTATCACGAGAGGCAAAGGTCCAAGTTTGAGTCCTAGTCTGCCACACACTTTTAATCTGCCAGGAAGTTCTACAAAAGAGTGTGTTAAAAACAGTACAATGTGTGAGGGTAAGTGATACATGCAGGAGCCCCAATGGTGTTATCCTTACAATATCTCAGACTTAGACTTCATTCCTCTAGTGGTAAGTAGCAAATCAGGCTACAAGTTTCAACCAGCAAACTAGATCAGGTGCCAGGTTTCCAGCTTCCTCTCAGTTCATAACCATGCACTGAAGTTTCTTTGCAAAAGTTTGTTTCCAGTTATTATGAGGTCTTCCTCTACTTCTGTGTGCATCTGTTGGTTTCCACAACAGTGCACAGCACAAGCTCCACTGCAGAGCAAAAATTCATTCTGTAGTTTAAAACTTAACCTCACAAAGATTTATATTATGCAGTTTTAAACAAGTAAGAAACACTTACTAGCACCAGAAGCAGTCATTAATGGTAATACACTAAAAGAAACACACTATGTAAAATTCTGTGGACTCCAACAGGATAACGTGTTAAAATGGCCTCAACACATATATAAACTAATCAAAAAGACCAGATCAGCACATTTTGCTTTTAGAAATATCTTTTGTTAGATTACTGGATTATTTTACATACTTTTACTCCCAGTTATGTTTTGAAATTAGCTTCTGGGGCAAAGCATGTAAAGCAAATTAAGTTTCCAGCTCATTAAAGGAGTTTTCTGAAAACTAGCAAGATTTTTTGTGGATCTGTCAATGACTCTACTATTTGGTGATGTCTCCTTTACCCCTAAATTATTTATATTCTATTTCAAATTTCCTTACCATACATAAAAAAGTATATTATAATTTCACAGTACAGTCTGTTGTTGCACAGATTACAGATAAAGTAGAAACAGATCAGTAATATATTATACTACAATTTATGCTGTTAAGTAAATAACCTCACATCTTGCAGAGGTGTATTTAAGGTTCTTGGAATTTCTACAGTCAGATCTCAGTACACTATCTCATTACTGTTCTGTGTAGCTGCCAGTAAAACTCAGTTTCAGCTGAACTGTGAGCCACACAATCTCAATACAAGATGAAAATGATATTCATGCAGATAATGTCTTCTAGTCCAGGGTTTAGAGTGAAGATAATTCTATACTCTCATGCAAAGGTATTCAACAAGCTCTCACCTAACAAAAAGCAAGAAATTAGGAATCCTCATCAATTAAAAAGAAAATTAAAAACATTTATCATTGGCCACTTTTTATGCAAATTATCTGATTATTTAGATACAAAGATTGAAAATCCAGTTAGTTACATGGCAAGTTGCATAATAAGTAGTTATGTATTGTAAATAGGTCTCTGATGGTACAAATGTAGGTAACTGTTTTCTTTTCTGTGAAGCATCTTCAATACTAGTAAAACATTTTTGAAGTTCAAACATTTATTCACTGTGTTTACGATTTATTGCTCTTTTGCACCAGCCTCAGATGATGCTTCATTCAGTTGTTTGTTTGATTCTAGCTGATGTCTCTTTAATTAGCTCAGTGACTGCATGTCCAGACGATAGTGTTCGCAACCTCACTGCTATGGTGGGTTGCCGGCAGGCATGCAGCAGCCATGCCCGGCACAAAAGTTTACCTGCGCTGGCTGTTGAAATGCCCTTGGTCCAACTCTGAATTCTACAGTGACCCTTGATGATCTGTCAGTGATGTATCTGGTGTCAGTAGTCGTGTGGTTGGTTGATGTCCTCCCTACCAGCCTGGCAGGTTTCATCACCTGGAGATGTCCAGGTGTTGAACAGGAAAGTGGACTTCAAGAAGCCCAACTGCTGGCTTCTGTATTGAAATTCAGTGCTAATAGCACTCTGTGAGTGGTCTTGTTGGAAGACAGTCAGTTTACGTATCAGTCTATGATAGGTCATGAGCTGTGTGAAGCTCATCAGGTGAAAACTGTCACCTTGAATACATCTTTGGCTAGTTCATTGACTGTGCTGAAGAGTCTGGGATATACATTCACTACAGTGTCATAATCATACAATTCAGTGATATTGCTGTGAATGCCATGCTCCCAGTGACTCACTGATGTGAGCTGGAAAACTGAAGTATTTAAAGAGAACTAGTATGAGGCTATATTGAATGGCTTGGTTCATAATGACCACATTTCCCATCTTTATTGTGCCATATTCAGGTAGCAAGCTGTTAACTGCTGTATCAGGTCCTTGCTATGTGTTCTTGTGTAAGACACAGTTTCTCACACCATGACTTACAAGAAAATAAACATCCTTCTCTCTCTTCCCTTGGTTCTATGTCAAAGACTTCTTTTGCTGAATGCATACTTCTCACTCGGCGGAGGTGGCATAATGCATTGCAGGCATGACCCATTTGCAATGTGCTGGTATGCTTCCTGCTTCAGCCAGCGTCTTTGGCTTAACTTGATATTGCCCATAGCAATTCGAATAAGTTTTAATAAACGTTTATAATTTCCTGCTCATTATTATTCTATGCCATAACACTATTTAACATAACTGTTTTCCAAAGCATTGGATTTGTCACTAACTAACAAAATCACATGTATCTGGTGCAATCGTTATAACATTGTTATGCTACATTGTGATGGTTTATTGTTCATGCAGTGTATACATTCAGTCCACATCCCTGAAGATTCTTCTTGATGGTATCTGTAGATCACAATGAATGAATGAGTGAATGAATAAATGAATGAATAGATGGATGCAGAATTACATATTTAGAGTAATGAGAGTTAAGGAGAATGTGTGTCTCAGAGAGCATACTTACAGTTATTCATGTTGCTTCTAAGGTATTGCAAGTCATCTACTTATGCATTTTATTACTATACAAACTTTTTGATGAAATCCCAAAATATTTCCTACTATTTAACAACAATTTGCAGGAGACAGAACACACAAGTTTTTTTTCAATAAGTAGTAAATAGATGGACTTCACATTGTTCATTTTATTGAAGCCTTGCTATTTCAAGTTAAGATTTCAGTTTGCTGAATAATACAAAAGTTTTAAGTATTATCTTTGGTTAAGTTTCTTCTTTCATTCACAAGTTCTAGATCAGTTACTAAATTTCCCCAACACTTACACAGCAACCTAACACAAAACTAAATTTAATCGGTAAACAGTTTTGAACATTATCAAAGGACAATGAGCTATGGAAGAAGAAGAAAATAAAAGAATTGAATATGTCACACAGAGAAAGAAGTTTCTTAGAACGCAAGGTTAAAAAGAGGTTACAACCAGACTGTAAGTAAAGTGAAATAAGTAGGCTGCAGATAATGTTTGAAATAATGATAAATTAATGAAACACCATTGAAGAGAAGACAAAGAGCAGAGGCAAAGAAAAAACTAGTCTGGAGGAAAGACTACAAGGAAAAAGAGAGAGGCAGAAATCTGTGGTGAATAAATAAATGCAAGGGGGGGGGGGGGGGGTGTAGAGAGAGCGCATTATAAAGAAGCATAAATTCAAGAATAGAAAGTACAAGAGGATTTTAACACAATTCAAAAGTGGGGTGGGGGATGGAAATAACAAGAATCAAGCATGTGATGCGAAACAGATTGCCACCTACGCAGATCTGAAAGGTCAGTGTTGAAGAGGACTTTCAGTGTATCATGAGTGTGGAGCAATTATCATATGAGAGTGGTTTGAAAAGTTCTCAGAATCACTATGAGAAGTCAGAGCTAACGCAACGAGTTGCTCATGTGATATTCATTGGACTGTTGCCTGTAAACAGGTGCCACATCAGTGCTCTTGGAAGAGAACTGTGGTGGTGACATGACTCTGTTTTTGTTCCCATGTAACGATTTGCAAATATGGAAAAAAATTGAGATTCGAGCAGTGATTAAGTACTTCGTAAAGAAAGGTATGAAAGCATAGAACATTCGTGCCAATTTCCAGAATACCCTGATGGACTCTGCTCCTTCATAGTCAACTGTTTCCAAGTGAACAAATGAATTTAAATTTGGTTGGGAGAGCTTTGATGATGATCCATGCAGTGATCGGCCAAGATGTGTCACTGCTCATTGCAATGTTGTTGTTGTTGTGGTCTTCAGTCCTGAGACTGGTTTGATGCAGCTCTCCATGCTACTCTATCCTGTGCAAGCTTCTTCATCTCCCAGTACCTACTGCAACCTACATCCTTCTGAATCTGCTTAGTGTATTGATCTCTTGGTCTCCCTCTATGATTTTTACCCTCCACACTGCCCTCCAATGCTAAATTTGTGATCCCTTGATGCCTCAAAACATGTCCTACCAACCGATCCCTTCTTCTAGTCAAGTTGTGCCACAAACTTCTCTTCTCCCCAATCCTATTCAATACCTCCTCATTAGTTACGTGATCTACCCACCTTATCTTCAGCATTCTTCTGTAGCACCACATTTCGAAAGCTTCTATTATCTTCTTGTCCAAACTGGTTATCGTCCATGTTTCACTTCCATACATGGCTACACTCCATAGAAATACTTTCAGAAACGACTTCCTGACAATTTCTCTTCTTCAGAAACGATTTCCTTGCCGTTGCCAGTCTACATTTTATGTCCTCTCTACATCGACCATCATCAGTTATTTTACTCCCTAAATAGCAAAACTCCTTTACTACTTTAAGTGTCTCATTACCTAATCTAATCCCCTCAGCATCACCCGATTTCATTTGACTACATTCCATTATCCTCGTTTTGCTTTTGTTGATGTTCATCTTATATCCTCCTTTCAAGACACTGTCCATTCCGTTCAACTGCTCTTCCAAGTCCTTTGCTGTCTCTGACAGAATTACAATGTCATCGGCGAACCTCAAAGTTTTTACTTCTTCTCCATGAATTTTAATACCTACTCCGAATTTTTCTTTTGTTTCCTTTACTGCTTGCTCAATATACAGATTGAATAACATCGGGGAGAGGCTACAACCCTGTCTCACTCCTTTCCCAACCACTGCTTCCCTTTCATGCCCCTCGACTCTTATAACTGCCATATGGTTTCTGTACAAATTGTAAATAGCCTTTCGCTCCCTGTATTTTACCCCTGCCACCTTCAGAATTTGAAAGAGAGTATTCCAGTTAACGTTGTCAAAAGCTTTCTCTAAGTCTACAAATGCTAGAAACGTAGGTTTGCCTTTTCTTAATCTTTCTTCTAAGATAAGTCGTAAGGTTAGTATTGCCTCACGTGTTCCAACATTTCTACGGAATCCAAACTGATCTTCCCCGAGGTCCGCTTCTACTAGTTTTTCCATTCATCTGTAAAGAATTCGCGTTAGTATTTTGCAGCTGTGACTTATTAAACTGATAGTTCGGTAATTTTCACATCTGTCAACACCTGCTTTCTTTGGGATTGGAATTATTATATTTTTCTTGAAGTTTGTGGGTATTTCGCCTGTCTCATACATCTTGCTCACCAGATGGTAGAGTTTTGTCATGACTGGCTGTCCCAAGGCCATCAGTAGTTCTAATGGAATGTTGTCTACTCCCGAGGCCTTGTTTCAACTCAGGTCTTTCAGTGCTCTGTCAAACTCTTCACGCAGTATCTTATCTCCCATTTCAACTTCATCTACATCCTCTTCCATTTCCATAATATTGTCCTCAAGTACATCGCCCTTGTATAAACCCTCTATATACTCCTTCCACCTTTCTGCCTTCCCTTCTTTGCTTAGAACTGAGTTGCCATCTAAGCTCTTGATATTCATACAAGTGGTTCTCTTCTCTCCAAAGGTCTCTTTAATTTTCCTGTAGGCAGTATCTATCTTACCTCTAGTGAGACAAGCCTCTACATCCTTACATTTGTCCTCTAGCCATCCCTGCTTAGCCATTTTGCACTTCCTGTCGATCTCATTTTTGAGACGTTTGTATTCCTTTTTGCCTGTTTCATTTACTGCATTTTTATATTTTCTCCTTTCATCAATTAAATTCAATATTTCTTCTGTTACCCAAGGATTTCTATTAGCCCTCGTCTTTTTACCTACTTGATCCTCTGCTGCCTTCACTACTTCATCCCTCAGACCTACCCATTCTTCTTCTACTGTGTTTCTTTCCCCCATCCCTGTCAATTGTTCCCTTATGCTCTCCCTGAAACTCTCTACAACCTCTGGTTCTTTCAGTTTATCCAGGTCCCATCTCCTTAAATTACCACCTTTTTGCAGTTTCTTCAGTTTCAATCTGCAGTTCATAACCAATATATTGTGGTCAGAATCCACATCTGCCCCTGGAACTGTCTTACAGTTTAAAACCTGGTTCCTAAATCTCTGTCTTACCATTATATAATCTATCTGATACCTTTTACTATCTCCAGGATTCTTCCAGGTATACAACCTTCTTTTATGATTCTTGAACCAAGTGTTAGCTATGATTAAGTTATGCTCTGTGCAAAATTCTACAAGGCGGCTTCCTCTTTCATTTCTTCCCCCCCATCCATATTCACCTCCTATGTTTCCTTCTCTCCCTTTTCCTACTGACGAATTCCAGTCACCCATGACTATTAAATTTTCGTCTCCTCTCACTACCTGAATAATTTCTTTTATCTCGTCATACATTTCATCAATTTCTTCATCATATGCAGAGCTAGTTGGCATATAAACTTGTACTACTGTAGTAGGCATGGGCTTTGTGTCTATCTTGGCCACAATAATGCGTTCACTATGCTGTTTGTAGTAGCTAACCCGCACTCCTATTTTTTTATTCATTATTAAACCTACTCCTGCATTACCCCTATTTGATTTTGTATTTATAACCCTGTAATCACCTGACCAAAAGTCTTGTTCCTCCTGCCACCGAACTTCACTAATTCCCACTATATCTAACTTTAACCTATCCATTTCCCTTTTTAAATTTTCTAACCTACCTGCCCGATTAAGGGATCTGACATTCCACGCTCCGATCCGTAGAACGCCAGTTTTCTTTCTCCTGATAATGACGTCCTCTTGAGTAGTCCCCACCCGGAGATCCGAATGGGGGACTATTTTACCTCCGGAATATTTTACCCAAGAGGACGCCATCATCATTTAATCATACAGTAAAGCTGCATGTCCTCAGGAAAAATTACGGCTGTAGTTTCCCCTTGCTTTCAGCCGTTCGCAGTACCAGCACAGCAAGGCCGTTTTGGTTAATGTTACAAGGCCAGATCAGTCAATCATCCAGACTCTTGCCCCTGCAACTACTGAAAAGGCTGCTGCCCCTCTTCAGGAACCACATGTTTGTCTGGCCTCTCAACAGATACCCCTCCGTTGTGGTTGCACCTACGGTACGGCCATCAGTATCGCTGAGGCACGCAAGCCTCCCCCCCAACGGCAAGGTCCATGGTTCATGGGGGGGGTGCTCATTGCAAAAGTACACAAAATTGACGATCACCGATTGGAAGTGTGTGAAATTATGCATGCTTGTCACCTGAAAGGATATTTCACATTTTAACTGAAGAATTAGAAATGAAAAAATTATCTGCAAGATGGGTGCCACGACTCTTGATGCTGGATCAAAAACGCATGAGAATGGACATGTCGGAACAATGTTTGGCCTGTTTTACGAGAAACAAACAAGATTTTTAGCACCAGTTTGTGACCACAGATGGAACTTGGGTGCACTACTATGCCCCGAGACTAAACAACAGTCAAAGCAGTGGAAACATGCTGATTCTCCGTTGCCAAAGAAAGCAAATAAAATTCCTTTGGCATGAACGGTCATGGCATCAATGTTCTGGGATGCAAAAGAGATTTTGCCTCCTGGGCAAATTGCAATAAAAGATATGTGAAAAAAGGCCAGGTTTAGCAAGGAAGAAAGTCATCTTCCATCAAGACAATGCTAGCCCACACACGTGCCATCACCATTGCAAAATTACGCGAACTAAGATATGAATTGTTGGCACACCCGCCTTTTTCACCTGATATGGCTCCATCAGACTTCCACCTCTTCCCAAAACTTAAAATTTTTCTTGGTAGACGAAGATTCACGTCAAATGAAGAACTGATAGCCAGAGTTGACAACTATTTTGCAGGCCTAGAGATGGGATTAAGGTACTGGAACATCATTGGACCAAGTGCATTAATCTACAAGAAGACTACATTGAAAATTTTTTTAAAAATTCAGTGATGTAAGTACTTTTTTTTTTCTATTCTGTTCTGAGAACTTTTCAAACCACCCTCGTAGTTGTTACTATTGCTTTCTAGAACATATATTTCAGAGGAGTAATTTGTGTTACTAATGTGTATTATCTGCCTATAACTATGCATTCTCAGATAAGGTTTCTGGTCATACCAGAAAGTTGATTGAGCTTGTCCAAGATATGATTGCTTTCATGGTAAAAAGATGAAGTTGAAGCACTGGTATTAGGAATGTGCATGAGACATATTTAACTCTGACAGTATTTGGAACAAGAGCCAGAGATCACTGAACAACCATTCCCCAACTAAGACTCACAATAGTGGTCATAAATTGAGTGGACAACAAAAAGCTACATTGACAATAGAAGGAAAAGGGTAGATTGCTGTTCACCATAACAATGATACACTGAGTTGCAGACAGGCACAACAAAGAGGCTGTTACACATTCAGATTTCAGTCAAGGGCCTTATTCAGACCTGTCTGAGCTGCCAGTGATGGCAATCGTGTATGTGTGAGGTGCGCTTGCTTGTGTAAATGAGTGTGTGGGTGTTTCCTTTTCTGAAGAAGACTTGGGCTGAAAGCTAAATGTGTAACAGTCTTTTCGTTGTGCCTATCTGCAACTCAACATGTCATCTTTTTCCTTATATTGTCAGTAGTCCAACCTGGAGTTTCCAATGTTTGAAAAAGCTACAATGGTTGATACTGAAAGCATCTTCGAAGAGAATTCATATCTGGGTACGACAGCACAACATTATCTGTCATCACTAGTTTTTATTTTCATTTTTAGTTGGTTGTTCTATTGGCTATCATGTAAACTGAGTTTGTCTTCTTTGAAGTATTACAAATATCTTCTTTCCAATCCATTCATCTCTCTTTTTTTTTTCTTTCAAAGATTGCATACATTTTTGATATTGTGCTCTTCTACATGTTATATTTACATTTCAAAATGAATAAAGTTGGATGTATGCTATTAGCAAATGTGCTTGAAGTCAGGCAACACTGGCAGGCTCCTAGAAAAATGCTGAGTTATCTCAGACTTTCTGAAGAAACGAAGGAAGGCTACAGCAGAGAATGTGAGCAAGTCTGTCAAAGTCCAGATTAAGAAAGACCTCTGTTTACCATGGAGATTCATCTTAAACTTATACAGACATTATCTGCCATAATATTTGTCTGTCTTCTAAGACATTTTTACTGTGTACCTATTGAAAGAGGAATGTCAGTGCCAACTGCTCAAACTGATTAATTCATATCTAATTATTATTTTGTTATTAGGTAAACCATGATGTGCATTCTCTGTGTAGTGTTAATAGCACCCCTAGAGGTGTTTTGTAAAAGTGATATGTTTATCTAATTAAATTACTCAAATGGAGATGAAAGAAAATATCTTCTTACATAATGCAAATTTATAGTATTTTAAATTCTGAACCTGTTCCTCCAAATAAGGATAGCTTTCCTGTAATTTTTATGAAAAATAAAAATGATAGTTTGAGCTTTACAAATCTTTACAGATGCATCACTACATGAAGAACTTACGGTTCCAACAGATATTTATAACACAGGATCAGTGGATCAATTATTACTTGGTATGTGTGTTCAACCTGCTCAGAAGAGGGATGAATACATCACAGAACAACTTACAAATCATCTTTTCCAGACACCATGTATGTATAACACATTATGAAAAGTTTACATATCTTGGTAATTTTTAATTTATTTTTGTCTCACCCAAAAAAATAAATGTTGGCCTAAATAAAGGACAACAAACAGTGATCATGAAGAAAACTACGCTTGCTGAAGTAACAGGCTAAAAGTATTAGTTTTCAGAATCAGATTTTTTTTTTTTTTTTTTTTTTCCATGTGGCAAAGAAAGGGAAGGGATTCCACTACTTTTCCTTTACTATCTTGAAGCTATATCTTATTTCTTGACCCCTTTTTATGTCTGCCTGTTTTTGTGATGGGGACCTGCTCATAAACAGGTAGCGTCTTCCTACCATTCTTTGAGAGTGCATTAGTCCTCATCTATAACACTTAGGATATTGCTGTTTTATGTCAATGCTGAATGGCATTAGATTAAGCAGTAGTATAAACTATATTTATTTATCTACAACAGTTTAATTACTACAGTGATATGATTACATGATAAATTTTGAAGACATGTTTAATTTTCAGCACCATTATCTGGGATGTGTGCCTAAAATCACTCAAACTGTCTCCAACTTCTACAAACATCAATAGAATTATGTTACACCTAATATGATATGGTTTAGAGTATAATGCACGCAATTATTGATGGTCATTCTTAAAGAAAATAATAATTATATGAAATAGTTTCTATAATTCCTCAGACATACTCCAAACTATAAAATGTGGAGCATAAAATAGTGCTATGAATGTTGGGAGAGGCCTGACACACTTTGAGTCATATTAAATATATGATGTCACAGATAATGGTACCGAAAACTTAACATGTCTTCAGATTTCATCAATAAACAAACTGTTGTAGTAATTAAATTATTACAGACAAATAAATACAATTTATACTACTGCTTGATATAGCACCATTCAATGTTGGCGTAAAACAGCGACACCCAAAGTGTTATAGAACAAGAGTAATGCATGCTGAAAGTATTGGATGAAAACGATACCTGTTCACTGGCAGGTTTCTGGCGTTACTACTTACTACTAGTGTATGTCTTCATTAATACAGTTACTAGGCTTGTTGTTTAGGACTTTTCCCATTTGCAATGTATATGTCTCTGCTAAATGCTAGACCAGTAAATTCAACATACAGAAATATTCAGTCTAACATCTCATTATCAGTTTCTTCAGATATGAACTTCAATTTTCTGTTGCTTACTGTCTTAGCTGATCTAGATTGTTCTTCACTTTGTTGAATATGACAGCATATGCCCCTGTATTTGATTTTATTGTTCAGTTGATTGACACAAACACTAAATCTCATCATTAATTGCAGTTTTTTCATCTTCATATCACCAAATTACAAGGTTATTTCAGGACAGCTATTCTCATGACATGAAATTTGGGTTGCATTTTTATAGCTTATCATTATGGAATGGATCTGGCAGCACTCAACATACAAAGAGGTCGTGACCATGGCCTTCCACCATACAACAGCTGGAGAACTCGTTGTGGATTACAGTCATTCTCTGACTGGGACCAGCTTCTCAAAGTCATGTCTCCTGAAACAGTGGTGAAACTTAGAAAGGTTTACAGGTAATGTTTCTTATTTCAAGTAGTTTTAAAATTTAATATAAAGTGTCTTTTTGTCTCTGCCTCATCGAACACTGAGGAACTGCACATATGACCAGTATGATAATGAGTAATGCTGAAAGGAATACAAACAATTTTATAGTTCAAAACAGTCACTTTCCGTACAGTGGAGTTGTTTGTATGTAACTTCTGTGCTGTTTCATCAGAGATACAATAAAATTTGGCAGGCATTTGCACATTGACATGAAGTGCTTTTGCAAGTGTGACATTAGAGAACTGTCATTGCACAAGCAGAGAGACTGGATTCTGAAAATAGTAACATTATTGTAGCCTTAAGAAATTGGAGCATTTTCTTATAATTCCTTATCCTCAGTAACAGAATATGTTGTAGTTACAGTCTGATAATTTCAGAATAAAAACTGTATATGATGGCAGAGATTGCAATACAATATATCCAACAAATAACTGAGAACATTGGGTGCAACTTTGTATGTTGGGGGCAATTACTACTCTGAGATGAAGAGGCTGCACAGGAGCAGTATTCATTATTGGGATGCAACAAATCAGTCAGAAGATTTGACAAGTAGCCACCACCAAGCTCCAACCCTCCCCCCCCCCCTCTCAAACTGACCTAGTGCTTGAACTCTAATAACCAAAATATTGATGGGCTATTAAAATTTTACCCTTTTTTCTTCTTCCCTTCCTTCAGCGCACGCTTCTTTATGAAGTGAAAATTTAAATTTTAATAAGCAGCAGCAAAAAAAATTGTTTAAGTTACAGCTTACAATTCAACTGAGATGTGTTGAGAATATTAGTTTCATTGAATGTTGCATATGAAAGACAGGGGACCAAATTCTAGTCTCAGTCTAAGATTGTTTAATTTGCCATTTTGGTTCACAAATCATTTATGATAGAATACAATTTCTGTTTTGTTTTATGATTCAGGTTGGCATTTGTTAGTGGACTACAAAGAAAATCATTCGTCTGTTAGTTTTGACAATTTACTTTCCTACATGAAAGGGAATAGTGCAACATAAAATCTGATTTGAAGTTGTCTCTCAAAATTATATAGTACCAGCAAGAGTTTGAACAACATTTTGTCACCAGAATGAAATGTTTACTCTGCAGCAGAGTGTGCACTGATATGAAACTTACTGGCAGATTAAAACTGTGTGCCGAACCGAGACTCAAACTTGGGAACTTCGCCTCTTACTGGCAACTGCTCACACACATCCCCACAGCTTCAATTCCACCAGTACCCGGTCTCCTACCTACCAAACTTCACAGAAGCTCTTCTGCAAACCAAGCAGGATTAGCACTCCTAGAAGACAGGATATTGTGGAGACATGGCTTAGCCACAGCCTGGGGGATGCTTGCAGAATGAAATTTTTCACTCTTCAGTGGAGTGTGCACTGATATGAAACTTCCAGGCAGATTAAAGTGGTGTGCCACATTGAGACTCGAACTTGGGACCTTTGCATTTCTACTAACTGAGCTACCCATGCATGACTCACAACCTGTCCCCACAGCTTTCGTTCCTCCAGTGTTTCATCTGCTACCTTCCAAACTTCACAGAATCTCTACTGCAGACCTTGCAGAACTAGCACTCCTTGAAGCAGCTCGGTGAGTAGAGCACTTGCCCACAAAAGGCAAAGGTCCTGAGTTCGAGTCTCAATCCACCACACAGTTTTAATTGGCCAGGAAATTTCATATCAGCACACACCCCAATGCAGAGTGAAAATTTCATTCCAGAAACATCCCCCAGGCTGTGGCTAAGCCATGTCTCCACAATATTCTTTCTTTCAGGAATGCTAGTTATGCAATGTTTGCAGAAGAGCTTCTGTGAAGTTTGGATGGAAGGAGACAAGGTACTGGCAGAATTGAAGCTGTGAGGACAGGTCGTGAGTCATGCTTGAGTAACTCCTTTGGTGGAGCACTTGGCCGCGAAAGCAAAGGTCCCGAGTTTGAGTCTTGGTCCAACACACAACTTTAATCAGCCACTTTTAACATTTTGTCACTTTTATAAAGTCATCTTAAAGATTTTTTAAAGTTGTTATTGCCAAATTGGTCACTGTTCAGTTCAAATTATGTTTCATGACTTTTGCCACACTTTTGCTTTGCTAGGAGGCCATACATAGGAGACCTTACAGATCTGGCCTGGAGTTCTGTAGTTGAAACTACATTTACACTTCCAACAACTCCATTTATGAAACATCACATATTTTTGGGAGTGTGCTATCAATCATTGTACAGAGTAAACGCAGAGAGGTCAATGCCATATCAGCATCAGCACTAAGAAAATGTGCTCTTTAGGACAATTCCTTACTTATCTGCCACCCAGACTTTGCATAAAGTATATATTGTTGACTATGTCAGTCTGCTGCATTTCTTTGTTAAATTAGCACTCTCTCTCTCTCTCTCTCTCTCTCTCTCTCTCTCTCTCTCTCTCTCTCTCTCTCTCTCTCTCCCCCTCTCCACTGAGGTGAGGTATTAAATTTCATGGGATATTGATATGCACATAGATCTACAGTGGCAGTATTGCATACACAAAGCACATTTGTGGAGCTGTCATTTGTACTCAGGTGATTCATGTGAAAAGATGTCCAATGTGATTATGGCCACATGACGGGAATTAACAGGCTTTGAATGTGGAATGGCAGTTGGAGCTAGACACATAGGACATTCCAATTCAGAAATTATTAGGGAATTGAATATTCTGAGATACCCAGTGTCAAGAGTGTGCCAAGAATACCAAATTTCAGGCATTATCTCTCACCACGGGCAATGCTGTGGCCAATGGCCTTCACTTAACAACTGAGAGCAGCTGTGTTTCTGTAGAGTTGTCAGTCATAACAGACAAGCAACACTGCATGAAACAACCACAGAAATCAATGTGTAATGTAGGACAAACATATCCATTAGGACAGTGTGGCAAAATTTGATGTTAATTGCCTGTGGCAGCAGACGATGGACGCAAGTGCCTTTGCTAACAGCACGACATCGCATGCAGTGCCTCTCCTGGGCTCGTGACCGTACTGGTTGGATCCTAGATGACTGGAAAACCGTGGCCTTGTCAGATGAGTCCCAGTTTCAGTTGGTAAGAGCTGATGATAGAGTTTGAGTATGGCACAGACCTACAAAGCCAAGGTGTCAACAAGGCACTGTGCAAGCTGGTGGTGGCTCCATAATGGTGTGGGCTGTGTTTACATGGAATGGACTGGGTCCTGGTTACGTTTGGAAACCTTCATAGACTTTGTGTTCACAAACAAAGAACATTCTGGGCAGTTTGAGTGACTGATCTGTCTACCCAGATCACCTGACATGCATCCCATCAAACATTTATGGGAAATAATTGAGAGGTCAGTTTATGCACAAAATCCTGCACCAGCAACACCTTCACAATTGCAGACAGCTATAGAAGCAGCACAGCTCAATGTTTTTGCAGGGGACTTCCAATGACTTTTTGAGTCCATGCCACATTGAGTTGCTGTAATATGCCCTGCAAAAGGAAGTCCAACACAATATTAGGAGATATCCCATGAATTCTGTGACCTCAGCACAGATCTCTTATGACAAATGAAGTATATTGTCAAAAAGCAATAACTACATAAAACATGGTAGACTAAACAGATGCTTATGTTCCAGTGATACAGATGATATAGACCTGTTTGCTGGTGGCATGGCAGAGAAACCAGTTTATGGTGGTCTAGTGGGACCAACATTTGCATGCATTATTGCTCAACAGTTCAGTAATTTGCGTAAAGGTCAGTGAAAAATATATTTTTCAGCAATTTTTTGTGACAACAGACTCTCAAAAACGTCTAAATTGGCTATTAGCACAAATATGTACAAATATTTTCAAACATTCTAAGCCAAGCAAGTAAATGTGCAATGTAAAACTACAATGCATTTTTAAATGAACAATAAGTAGATGTTCAGCAAATTCATACAATGGTGAACATCATACAAAACATTTTTAATCACAGCCAAACAGCTTATTTTAAGACTTTTTTAAACTCATATTTTTGTAGTGATATTTTAACTATTAGTGATATGTAAACCTGTGTTGGACAGGAGATTAACGAACATGTTCATAACCAAGTTACACACTTCTTTCAACAATAAAAATGAAATACTTATTTTATTCCTGTGTTTTAAGGTGAACAAATGTGTATTATAAATGCCCTTCAGTTCCTTTCATTTAACAGCAAGATAATACAAATGAAGAATCATTGTTTTGTCTGTGTTTCGCTTTTTGTAGATATGTGTTGCCAGTCAAATTTGAGTTACTACAACATTGACTGTGTTATTTTAGGTGATAGATTTTGGTATGAGAATGGAGGATTTGATTCATCACTCACACTGCCACAGCTGCAACAGATACGGCATGTAACATTAGCTCGTGTTCTCTGTGATAACCTTGATACAATTGATACAGTGCAGCCTTTTGTCTTTCTGGCAGCTGACAATGATCGGTAAGTAATACTTTGCCAATGAAACATTTGATCTAGACTCTGAGATTTCTTGTATGTCAATAAATCACAGAAAACTATTAATCATTAAATTACTTTCAAGATAAGATGACTGAAATTTTTATTTTGTATCTTCTTCTACTTCACAAATATACACCTTGACATCACTTGCATTAACAAAAGAATATTTTGTGATAACTGCTATAACTGCACCATCATTTCTGCAAATCCATAATGTTAGAGTTCAGAGTTTGATGTAATAGCTATGAATAGAATGGAAGAGGTACAAGAACTAATGGACAACTGGAATAGCGCCAATAGATGGATGAGCAAATTATGAACACATCCATGAACATATCAAAAGAAACAGAGAGCAGCAAAATATGAATAAATAAAAATAGAAAAAAATGCAATACTTCATCAACACGAAGCAAAGATTGTTGTTTTTTTCACTTATATTCATAAATGAGATGCCAAAATTAAGAAGTAATCAGCAGTTAATGTCTGCCTGAGGATGATTATCAAAGGAAAATAATTATCTGCTGCAAAGCTCAAAATATTTCTCAACACAAGTAGGTCACTACAAACTGAAACGCAGAACACAGTTTGAAAGACAACAAAATTTTATTCCACATGATAGTCTACTACAAACTGGACTGGCTGCAAATTATTTTTTCCATAACCAGCTGGCTTGGATCCATCACATTGCTGAGTTGAAAATGCAACAAACCCCTCCATTACTCCCAGTGCTTGTTTTTAAGGTGAATTATACAGTAATAATTAACTGTGTGTGTGTGTGTTTCCATTTTTATTTTTATCTTGTGTCCACAGTCTGCAGCTCACAAATCCAGCTATTTTTGATTCTTACAAACTGAAAGGTAGCACAGAATTCATACAGGCTGAATATGATGCCAATATGACTTCAGAGTACAATTTGGCAAAGTAACTGTAACTGCCTTCCCATGTGACATTACGTATAAAATGAATCTAAAAACAAAGATGATGTGACTTACCAAACAAAAGCGCTGGTAGGATGATAAGACACACAAATAAACACAAATATACACACAAAATTCAAGCTTTCGCAACCAATGGTTGCTTCATCAGGAAAGAGGGAAAGAAAGGGAAAGACCAAAGGATGTGGGTTTTAAGGGAGAGGGTAAGGAGTCATTCCAATCCCGGGAGCGGAAAGACTTACCTTAGGGGGGAAAAAAGGACAGGTATACACTCGCGCGCGCACACACACACATCCATCTGCACATACACAGACACAAGCAGACATTTGTAAAGGCAAAGAGTTTGGCCACACCATTTATACTGCCTGTTTTGGCTCTAAAATATCTTGTCATTTACATAATTATATAAAAAGTGATGAACATGGTACAAAATTATAAATTATGGCATATACTTTGATGGTAGTATTTTGAAAAATTGGTGAATGAAATCTGAACTTCTTATATTATGTGAAACCACTTTCCTTATGGAGGTATTGCTGGGCCATCCATCTTGAATCTTTCATTTGGTACATGTTAAAATTACAGTATTTCACATTTTCCTAAAACAGCTCTTTTTTGGCTTTGTTGAATAAATCACCCAGTGTAGAACAAAAATATTGTTATTAAACTATTTCATTAAATATGGCAAACATAAGTTTCAAATGAGTACAAAAAAGTTAAGTCATGCAAAAAAATTACATACTTGAATGCTGTTTGTTGGATAAGCGGAGTTGTTAACATTACTCAGTACTGCTACATTTCATCCATCATCTATCCATGAACTGTCTCTTGTTCTCTTCAGTCAAGGATGACTTAGAGCTTAGCAGATCTCTTGTCTAGCACTTTTTTTTTTTAAATGTGTTATGTAAT
This sequence comes from Schistocerca serialis cubense, assembly GCF_023864345.2. NCBI lineage: Eukaryota > Metazoa > Arthropoda > Insecta > Orthoptera > Acrididae > Schistocerca > Schistocerca serialis. Next base: position 763,309,274 of record NC_064639.1, read on the forward strand.
GACAAATAAATTATCCATATAGCTGCAGAATAGTGCAAGGAACACCAGTGGGCCATACAGCTCTTATGACATACTAATTCCCTGTTTCAGAGCATGGTCATTGAGTATGATGGCATTATTTTGCTTACTCGCATTTCTACACAGTGGGGCAGTGCTGTAAAAAGTCTGAGGAAATGTACACTAATAATTCAGGATAGCAAATACTAATTGACAACATATAGGCCAGTCAACCACCCAAAGCCAGTTACGTATCAAGTGGCAGCATCCGATGATGCAAAAACTTAATTTAGGTCACCATGTACCATCACTTATAACTTCAACTAAGCTGACAAAATAGACCCTTATATTCACAACATATCAGTTCTTCAGATCAGTTGTTATTGATTCAGGATTTTTGTAAAGTTTGGAAATATTCCTCTAACTTGACTTTTTATCATCCATGAGATTTAAAACATTGCATATATAGATATATAGCACTGGCTGTTGATTTCTGGCTTCTGGAGGCATGCTACGAGTTAATACATCAGTGGTGAATAATTTTTCAATCACTTTAGTTTATTGTAAAAAACTACATATAGTTCATCTACATTTATACTCCGCAAGCCACCCAACGGTGTGTGGCGGAGGGCACTTTACATGCCACTGTCATTACCTCCCTTTTCTGTTCCAGTCGCGTATGGTTCGCAAGAAGAACGACTGTCTGAAAGCCTCTGCGCGCGCTCGAATATCTCTAATTTTACATTCGTGATCTCCTCGGGAGGTATAAGTAGGGGGAAGCAATATATTAGATACCTCATCCAGAAACGCACCCTCTCGAAACCTGGCGAGTAAGCTACACTGCGATGCAGAGCGCCTCTCCTGCAGAGTCTGCCACTTGAGTTTGCTAACCATCTCCGTAACGCTATCACGGACCAAATAACCCTGTGACGAAACCCGATCTGGTACGGATCCCACACTGATGAGCAATACTCAAGTATAGGTCGAAGGAGTGTTTTGTAAGCCACCTCCTTTGTTGATGGACTACATTTTCTAAGGACTCTCCCAATGACTCTCAACCTGGTACCCGCCTACCAACAATTAATTTTATATGATCATTCCACTTCAAATCGTTCCGCACGCATACTCCCAGATATTTTACAGAAGTAACTGCTAGCAGTGTTTGTTCCGCTATCATATAATCATACAATAAAGGATCCTTCTTTCTATGTATTCGCAATACATTACATTTGTCTATGTTAAGGGTCAGTTGCCACTCCTTGCACCAAGTGCCTATCCGCTGCAGATCTTCCTGCATTTCGCTACAATTATCTAATGCTGCAACTTCTCTGTATACTACAGCATCATCCGCGAAAAGCCGCATGGAACTTCCGACACTATCTACTAGGTCATTTATATATACTGTGAAAAGCAATGGTCCCATAACACTCCCCTGTGGCAGGCCAGAGGTTACGTCAGTAGACGTCTCTCCATTGATAACAACATGCTGTGTTCTGCCTGCTAAAAACTCATCAATCCAGCCACACAGCTGGTCTGATATTCCGTAGGCTCTTACTTTGTTTATCAGGCGACAGTGCGGAACTGTATCGAATGCCTTCCGGAAGTCAAGGAAAATAGCATCTACCTGGGAGCCTGTATCTAATATTTTCTGGGTCTCATGAACAAATAAAGCGAGTTGGGTCTCACACGATCACTGTTTCCGGAATCCATGTTGATTCCTACAGAGTAGATTCTGGGTTTCCAAAAAGACATGATACGCGAGAAAAAAACATGTTCTAAAATTCTACAACAGATCGACGTCAGAGATATAGGTCTATAGGTTTTCGTATCTGCTCGACGACCCTTCTTGAAGACTGGGACTACCTGTGCTCTTTTCCAATCATTTGGAACCTTCCGTTCCTCTAGAGACTTGCGGTACACGGATGTTAGAAGGAGGGCAAATTCTTTCGCGTACTCTGTGTAGAGTCGAATTAGTATCCCGTCAGGTCCAGTGGACTTTCCTCTGTTGAGTGATTCCAGTTGCTTTTCTATTCCTTGGACACTTATTTCGATGTCAGCCATTTTTTCGTTTGTGTGAGGATTTAGAGAAGGAACTGCAGTGCGTTCTTCCTCTGTGGAACAGCTTTGCAAAAAGGTGTTTAGTATTTCAGCTTTACGCGTGTCATCCTCTGTTTCGAGCCACTTACTGATTTAACGTAAGACCAGAACTTCCTAGGATTTTCTGTCAAGTCGGTACATAGAATTTTACTTTTGAATTCACTGAATGCTTCACGCATAGCCCTCCTTACACTAACTTTGACATCATTTAGCTTCTGTTTGTCTGAGAGGTTTTGGCTGCGTTTACACTTGGAGTGAAGCTCTCTTTGCTTTCGCAGTAGTTTCCTAACTTTGTTGTTGAACCACGGTGGGTTTTTCCTGTCCCTCACAGTTTTACTCGGCACGTACCTGTCTAAAATGCATTTTACGATTGCCTTGAACTTTTTCCATAAACACTCAACATTGTCAGTGTCGGAACAGAAATTTTTGTTTTGATCTGTTAGGTAGTCTGAAATCTGCCTTCTATTACTCTTGCTCAACAGATAAACCCTCCTCCCTTTTTTTATATTCCTATTAACTTCCATACTCAGGGATGCTGCAATGGCCTTATGATCACCAATTCCCTGTTCTGCACTTACAGAGTCGAAAAGTTCGGGTCTGTTTGTTATCAGTAGGTCCAAGATGTTATCTCCACAAGTTGGTTCTCTGTTTAATTGCTCGAGGTAATTTTCGGATAGTGCACTCAGTATAATGTCACTCGATGCTCTGTCCCTACCACCCGTCCTAAACATCTGAGTGTCCCAGTCTATATCTGGTAAATTGAAATCTCCACCTAAGACTATAACATGCTGAGAAAATTTATGTGAAACGTATTCCAAATTTTCTCTCAGTTGTTCTGCCACTAATGCTGCTGAGTCGGGAGGTCGGTAAAAGGAGCCAATTATTAACCTAGCTCGGTTGTTGAGTGTAACCTCCACCCATAATAATTTACAGGAACTATCCACTTCGACTTCACTACAGGATAAACTACTACTAACAGCGACAAACACGCCACAACCGTTCGCATACAATCTATCCTTTCTAAACACCGTCTGTGCCTTTGTAAAAATTTCGGCAGAATTTATCTCTGGCTTCAGCCAGCTTTCTGTACCTATAACGATTTCAGCTTCAGTGCTTTCTATCAGCGCTTGAAGTTCCGGTACTTTACCAATGCAGCTTCGACAGTTTACAATTACAATACCGATTGCTGCTTGATCCCCGCATGTCCTGACTTTGCCCCGCACCCTTGAGGCTGCTGCCCTTTCTGTACTTGCCCAAGGCCATCTAATCTAAAAAACTGCCCAGTCCATGCCACACAACCCCTGCTACCCGTGTAGCCACTTGCTGCGTGTAGTGGGCTCCTGACCTATCCAGCGGAACCCGAAACCCCACCACCCTATGGCGCAAGTCGAGGAATCTGCAGCCCACATGGTCACAGAACCGTCAGCCTCTGATTCAGACCCTCCACTCGGCTCTGTACCAAAGGTCTGCAGTCAGTCCTGTTGACGATGCTGCAGATGGTGAGCTATGCTTTCATCCCGCTAGCGAGGCTGGAAGTCTTCACCAAATCAGATAGCCGCCAGAAGCCAGAGAGGATTTCCTCCGATCCATAGCGACACACATCATTGGTGCCGACATGAGCGACCACCTGCAGATGAGTGCACCCTGTACCCTTCATGGCATCCGAAGGACCCTTTCCACATCTGGAATGACTCGTCCCCGGTATGCACTTATGAGGGAGACCTTTTTTCTTGAATCTAGTCAAGCTTGTATATGTAATCCATTCTAATAACACTGAAAAATGGTAGTCAAAGTAATTGGGCAGTAATTACACACATTATCTTTCTCTCCATCTTTCTGACAGGAACCCTGATACTTTTCATCAACATTATATGGTAAGAAAGTCAACATACACAACGGATAGGTTTCGCTCACAAAATTTATGTAGTGTTTTAAAACGGACTAGTGTAATTGAAATATTGTTTGCTATTGAAATTTATATCATTCTACTTGAAGTATGAGGAGTGATGGAATAAGAATACAAAGTTTAAACCCACTATTAAATATGTAAGAAACACAGAATTTTAAGTACAAATTTCACATTTACAACACAGACAAATTGCATGAAGAAGAAATTATTTGTTAGTAAACATATATGATAATAAACTTCAGAAAGTTTTGGGAAAATCCAATTCTGTAACTTATTTTGACGACAAAACATTAACTTTTATACTGACCTGTTCAAGTGCAATAACTATAAATGTATGGTACTTACAACTTCAGCAATTTAGTACAATTTAATGATTGTTTTATAAAATTTTCAGTTCATTGAATAACTCACTTTTTCTTCAGTTAACAAAATCATTATGTGAGCCTTTTGTAATTTCTGTTCTTTTACAGGAACAGACATGTACCTTGCCATAGTTGGCATATCCCGAAGTTGGATCTCTCACCATGGAGGGAGCATAACAAGAATGATAATTATGCAGAAGAAGAATACACTCTTGAACTTCCCATCCGTCGACCTGATGACAACTCATACCTCAAACCTCCCAAGAATGGCAATAATTACTACAGTACAGATTTGGACAAGTATAATTCACCCAATCATACAGAGACACAAGGATACACTCCTGCAAATCATTTAAAACCAGGCAGCATGCAAAGTCCAAATTATTCTACCACACAGGAAAAATATGGTTCTCCTACAGATGGAGGAGAGATCCTATCAAATTTTAACAAAAAACCTGAAGAACACTATCATCAGCCCAATATCAAGCCCAATGAAGAGCCTTCATTGCATACACAAAGTCACAGAAATCCTATACAGGTAATTCCTGTTTATCACTATACAACCACACACAGTGCTAATCCTGACGACAAAATTTCATCAGGTCACATTCACCCTTCTCATATATCCCTACTGAACACTGTAAACCATGCTGGAGATAGTAATACTGAGAGCAATGGGTTACCATTCCCTGGCAATTTCTATGTATCTTCAAAACTTGATGAAGAGCTGTTCACTACTTCTATGACATCTCAACAGAAAGAACACGTGTACAATAATACAAAACCAATTAAATATTCCGTACTGCATCACACAATTTCAGAAGGAACTTCAAAAATGGTTACTGGAAGCAATTCATTTCAAGAATCCAATTTAGAAAACTCTCAGTCAAGTCCTCTTAAATTACTCTTATCTACTACACAGACAGGCCAACGATACAGTTTTAAAAATAACAGTTTCTTACCTCTAACATCAGGTCCTGAAAAGCCATACATAGAAGATTCATCCCTTCATACGAAAGGAACTGATTGTGGCCAAAACAGTGCTGCTGATATAGAAACTGATCACAAAGAGACTAATAAGAGTGAAGTACAGAACCGCATTACACATAATTTAACTACGCAGAACATTCCATCTACAGAAAAAGAGACAGCCACACTAGGAGAAGATTCTACAAGAACCACACTTTTGAAATCTAAAGACCCCTTACTCAGCTTAGCAAGAAAGGAAACAGAACTTCCTAGCAGCAGGTTAGTACTATATTTGTCACCGTTATTCAGCTTCTTACACATATTTTAAGTAAATTTTGTGGAAAAGTTAGTTGTTGACCATATGATGTGATATCTGGTTAACAATTGAATTCTTACAGGTAATTAAAGAAAGGTTTAGATGGGTGAATAGGATATTGCCACTGTTTTTTATGACACAGAAACTATTCTTATCACAGATTATCCTGTAGTGAATAAAACAATAACTACTAAAAAATTTCACACATCATGTGGACCAGCTAGGTGAGAGAACATTATAAGCAGCAGCCTGGTTGGTGAAAAAGAGACAGAGATAGGAAACATCTTTCATCATCAGGACAAGACACAAAGGTGCTTTGGAAATGGGTAAAGCTGGGAGATTTTACATACAAATAACTGATATGTCCATTCGGTTCAACAGTTTAGCTTCTACTGATTTCACCTATTCCCACATACATGGAAATTTGTGACAGGATTACAGTAGACGGATATTTTTCAGACACATACAGTTTAAATACAATCTACTCACTGGAAAAAAGTTTTGACAACGTTCATCAAGCTAAAAGGGACCTCTTGTACATAGTATACAGTCATAGTTAACATAATTGGCTGTTGGTTCCATATGGTAGGCATCTATTACCATGTTTGAAACAGTGATGAAGTTATCTGAAACTTCATTATGAATGCTTGCCATTCAAAAGTTATCAGCTAAGTGTACAGTACAAGTGACATTGTATACTATGAACTATATCTTAATCATTTGTTGTTGTTCCATATTACTATCGCAAATGTTACCTAAAAGGGAACTTTGTTGAAAACTAAGTGTGTTCCCCTATTCTTTACACGTACAACGAAAGCTTTTGGAAGCTCAATAACCGAATCCATCTTCTTCTATACCTAAATGTGAAAGAACTAAATGCTTCTAAACAGTATGACAGAGATAGATAAGTTGTGTGCAGAGGGACAAATCTGAAATGACTTCATAACTTTTTTCTTTTATTGCATTAACACCACACCTGTTACTTGACAGGTTAATAAAATGCTCATTATGCTATCTGATTGCAGAGAGATCCTTAAAATGCCATAATCATTTAAAATTTTGTTTTTTCAATGCTGATACAGGTTGGGGGATCTTTGTCCAGAACATCTGCAGCAGGAATTTACTGGTGAGATCCCACTACCAGCCAGTGATCCACTGTCACTACAGGAGTTCCCTCAACCTTTGCAAGAAAATTATGATATGGTAGAGGAGGAGTCAAGTGCACATGGATCCTGAAAACAGTGCATTTTCCTAATTTTTACTATCATCATGAAGTGAAATTCACCACAACATATCTGTACATATCACTTGACTGATCTCACATTTTCAGAAAAATAAACTGGATCTTTGCAGATAGATGGATAGTACAGTATGTGTCAAGGCTGTGAAATTTTTTAATTTATATCAATATTTGTCCACCACAATTGTAATAGTTCATATTGTCAGCTGTTTCAACACACAGTAATCATAATTGAGACAATCAGCCATATTAAAAGCATAACTTACATTGAAAAAAACTGAGGCACTGAGTAATCATACATTGTCCAATATATGTAAAAAAAATTGCAAGCTACTATTGCAATGGATCAAAGCAAAAACAAATATTATTACAGAACTGGTATCCATTATTAACTGCATAATCTGTGGCTTAAAAGACCTTCATATGACAGACACAAAATATTCAGTAATGACAGAAAAGTTTTTACTAGACATCTTGATACACTGTCTTCTCTGTACCTACTGTTTGCAGAAACAAGAGCAGGGGAAAATAATCTTATAATATCAGAAAAGGGATTTGATGACCTTGATGTTTCAGTCAGTGTTAAAAGAAAGCAAACCTGAAGAACGCAAATAAAGAAGAGAGTCAGTACATAGATAGATTAAAATAGCAGACTGGAATGTATGTACGTAAAAAAAAGTCAAATGAAGTTTTTACTGTTGTACTGTTCAGTCCAAAGAGGGATTGATGCTATGCTGTCCAAGCCTTTTCATTTCTGTTTAACTACTGCAACCAATATCCTTCCGAATTTGCTTGTTGTATTAATCTCTTGGTCTCTTTCTACAAGTTTTGGCTCCCACACATTCCTCCAGTACTAAATTGGTGATCCCTTGATGCTTCAGGATGTGTCCTACCAACCAGTCACTCTTTTAGTCATGCTGTGATACAAATTTCTTTTCTTCCCAATTCTGTTCAGTACTTCCTCATTATTTACATGATGTACCCATCTTTTTGTAGCACCACATTTCAAAAGCTTCTATTCTCTTCCTGACTGAACTGTTTGTCACTCTAGTTTCACTTCCATACAAGTCTACACTCTAGACAAATACTTCCAGAAAAGACTTCCTAACACTTAAATCTCCATTCAGTATCAACAAATTTCCCTTAATTTTATATACACTCTACTTCAACCATCATCAGTTATTCTGCTGCCCAAATAACAAAACTCATCTACTACTTTAAGTGTCTCATTTCCTAATCTAGTTCCCTCAGATTCACCTGATTTAATTCGACTACATTCCATTATCACTGTTTTGCTTTTGTTGATGTTTATCTTATATCCTCCTTTCAAGATGCTATCCATCATCTTCATTTACATCCTCTTCCCTCTCTATAATATTACCTTCAAGTTTATTTCCTTTGTATAGCCCTTCTATATATTCCTTCCATCTATCAGTTTCCTCTTCTTTGCTTAATACTTATTTCCCATCTGAACTCTTGATATTCATACAGCTGCTTCTCTTTTCTTTAAAGGCCTCTTTAATTTTCCTATAGGCAGTATTTATCTTTCAATGAATATGAGTAGCAGAGAAAAATTGTATTACACTAATCAAAGTACGAAAAACAGCATGAGTATTTAATAGTTAGTAAAAAAATGTCTTGCGCTTCGAACCACAGTTATTTGATGCACTTAATTATTGTAGGTGATGCAATAAAATGTCTGAATCAGGTAAAAGGTGTCTCCCACATGTACCTCTTTGACGTTATATCTGCATTTTTTTCACACTTATGGAACTGACTTCAAAGTTCACAGCAATTTTATTCTCAGGTCAGTGAAAACCTAGCAGCTCTTGATTCTCTATGTTTTTTGCATGGCCAACTTGAACTCCCCACTTGCCTGTTACATCTCTGGTAACTAGTCACAATGGTTTGAGCACTCCAGTTCCAATTTCTGTTTTATGTTCTAGATTTATGACTAGTTAATCAGTTGATGAATTGATCCTTTGTTGTTGTTTAATGCATTTTCCCCTACTTTCTTGTTTCTGGCCACACATATATTCAGAATACAATAATAACTATTTGCGATATGCATTTACTTAAGCTGATATTACTACAAAATATGTTATCTGTTTATACAAATACAGTGTTTCAAATCAAGTGCAACTTTGTGATCAACTTGATGGTTTTTTATTAGCCAAGTTGGCTAAAAATATGTCCGCTCTGTAAGTACTGAATTAATCTAATGGCAACAAATGGAAATCACAAGTAAATTTTCTCACAAATTCTAGTTCAAAGGTAAGAAGTTATTGCTTGTTTTGTTAATCAGCATTTGGATCACCAACAACTATAGCAACATGGGACATTCCACAACTATAAGAAGAGTCCAGTGAAAACATGAGAGACCCAATGATAAAACTACAGGTATGCAAATAGCCATAAATATTAGATCAACCAAAAACAAGGAGACTTTGTCAGATTACTCATGTAAAAATAAGATAAGTTTGTATCAACATCAGTCTTGAAATGTTTATTTCCCTCATTATGAGACTGTCACACACAGTGTATCAACTGAATAGTTCTCACATCAAAATTGAATATGGGCTGGAGTAATCAGGCATAATTAATGGCATCTCACATGCTTCCCTTATTGTGCAAGAAAGGATACCTCCCTCATCATTGACATTAGCCTACTCACAGAACACACTGAATCCCAATGAGTTTTCAATCAGGAGACCGTAGAAGTCAAGGAACTTGTTCAAGTCTGCCCATCCACTGATCAACCTACCGTGCACTAAGTCACACTTGATCACACACAAAGGAATATACAGATATGCCACCTTACATCTTCCAATACAAATCATCCACATAAACAGTTAATGTGTTGTGTGCTACACTAGGTCACAAACTTTCAAGAAGGAACTCCCCCCCCCCCCCCCCCACCAGCAGCTGTAACGGACAGTCTCACAATTTGGAAACAAAGCATTTCCGGACCCATGTTTATCTCAACTTTCTCTTGCTTTTATGTGAGGAATAAAACACCTACATATCATCCATTACATTTCATACAACTTACATGATAGTTGATCAGAAGCCACTTCATTAAGTCTACCCATTTAAATTTTTGCAGTCAACAAAATTATTTGCTGTAAAATTTTCTATGGCAGTTCTTAAAACTCACATTTTCTATCATTTCATGCAAATGGCAGGATGATTATTTTAAACAGGACCATGGTAGATTCCTCCTCCATTCTTATCTACCTCCACCTTCAAATGCCTCAGTGTTGATCGGACATTAAACCTTCCACACACTTCACTATAACCAGTAACATTATTCAGTGGCACGATAAATGAGCAACTGATAATAGTGAACTGAAATATGTGATTAACACTAGCAAAATTTCATGACCTTGGTACTGACGATATGACAAATGACATCATTATGCAAAATTATAGTGGTACACGACCTTACTGACTATCAGAAATAAATGAAATGTAACAATATAAGGAAAAGAATAGTTGCTACTCACCATATAGCGGAGATCCTGAATCGTAGAAAAGCACAAGAAGAAGACTGTCAGAAAGTTAGCTTTCGGCTAACAATGCCTTTATCAAAAGTAAACACACACACACACACACACACACACACACACACACACACACACAAAAAAACTCTGTACAACCAACAAAGTTCAGTTCGAGGCAATTGTTGAATAAAATAGGTAACATCAAAGACTTCATAATTATCAATGTTTTCAAGAAGGTGAGTGACAGTGATACAGGATATTAACTGACAATAAAGCAGACCGGCTGGGATTTCTCGATTCTTCTGTCTCAGTGCCTTATAGTTATGAAAAACCTTTTGTGGTGGGCAAATAACTAATTATTATATTTGTATCACTTTGTACAGTATATAATACTGAATGGTGTAAATAACTTTATTAGTAAGAATGGCATGGAAATAGAACTACTCAACCAATATTGTAAAAACTGTTTTAAGTTCATAGTTTATCAAATAAAATGTTAAATTATAATTAAGAGTGTCTACTTAAACCTGTATCCCCTTATTTACCTCGCATGCCCAAAGTAGTAGTACCTTTAAGTTGAAAAATTTCAAGTCTTTTCCATCTACGTGCTACTACACATTATAAATTAAAGTCATCACCCACGTTTTTCTATCTGCATGTTATGACCAATATTCATAGTTGTTATATGGATTTTGATACAATTTTCATTGATAGATAGCTTCATTTATGAGGAATTTTCGTGTGTATAGTTGATTGTTTATAGAAATGGTAAGTGTGTAATAAGTGTTTTGTTACTTGCACCATATTTAATTGGCTTTTGGAGTGATATCTCGTGGTAATGATGAGAGTTACAAGTTGGTCAGCTAGAGAGGAGGCAGTATCTGACAGGAAATCAGCAAATGACAGCTGTAGTTCCAGAGAGCACCAAAATTTGACTACAATCTCCACATATAATAAAATAAAGTCTCCCGTCGTGTTTTTGTGTCTTATGTGAAGGATAATCTCATGAACTACTGTAGGGATTTTGGTATGGTCTTCATTAATAAACTGATTCCTGAGTAGGGTTTGTGTATATCAGTTCATATTGCATACAAGTCATCCAGTCACAGATACTTAAGATACCAGAGCAAAGCTGGGACAGGTCGCTAGTACATACATATTTATGTGGATATCTTTTTTCTTTAGATGCTGTACACTGTACTTTCAAGTTAGGAACAGTTCTGGTACTTGCTGACCTTGTATAGTACACTAATGATCCAAATTTATGCTTACAAAGGTCTGTGATGGTACTCTACATGTGAGCTTTCTTTATTAGTTGTAAAGCTGTTGTTCTGATCCCAGTCTCTTGAAATTTTGTTAGCACATAACTGAGAATGTGTGTGTGTGTGTGTGTGTGTGTGTGTGTGTGTGTGTGTGTGCGCGCGCGCGCGCACCACCCCATTATACAGCTATGTTATGACCTGTATCAAGACTGGCGGAACTCATCATAGAAGTCTAAATGGAAGATGGTCAATTCTGTTTAGAGACCTTTCAGTAGTCTTAGGATTTCCTATCATACTATTTGTGATCACCGTCATGAGATTTCTTCATGTGTTGATTGTTCCACCAGATGCATTCCCTTCACATAAAGGCACACTTGGTTGAGCTAAATTAGTAGTTGCTTACTGTAAGAGGACCTGCAAACAGTGAGATAGTGTCTCATTCACAAATGGCTCTTGAAGAGCAATTCTTGAGATCCATCCAACTGGTATGCCACAGGGACACATTACAACTCTGCCACCTATGTCTACATCTGTATTCTGCAAGGCACTGAATCTTAGGTCAACCATATGTGTCACAGGAAGTTGTGAGGATGAGATAAGAAGGCAGCTCACACTAAGGTGAGTAGCTATGAAGAGGCTCACCAATATAGAGCACAGCAGAGAGATTATGAACAGTACGAAGATCTAGCTTGTTGAAACACTCAAGTTTTTGGTGGTTTTTATGGTTGTGAAATATGGATCCTTAAGGCAGAGGCAAGCATGCACTGACACCCTTGAGCCTTGGTGCTGGCATATGATGCTGCACATAAAACTGCCGAAATAAAAACTGTGCCCATTGTTAAGCTAAGTAATATCTTCAGGCACCTTTCTTCTCATGTCAAACAAGAAATTCGTCAGTTTTTGACCACATCATATGAAGAGATGGAGAAAATTCAGAAAAACAACCACGGAAGGAAAGATCGAGGGCATTAGACTGAAAGGGGATAGAAGCAAGCACATGGAAGATCTCTTATTCACCTCTTAAGCAGGCACTAGGAGAAGCTGGTAACCGTTAGGGGTGGCAACGTTATGTTCATGGGTTCACGTCACACAGCAGTAAGTACGACAACTTGTTGTGGTGGTGACTATGACAATGTGACACCCGCACAAGGAGCGGTACAACCACTTTGAATATGGCCACTCATAAGAGGACATCAAATCATGTTAAGACTGGCCCTCAACAAGCCAAATGACAATCTCATTGAACAAGTGTAGACTTGGTTCATGGAAAAACGTCGTATCACAGTACAAGAACTTGTGCAGGAGGTAAGCATTAGTTCGGTACATTCAATTTGGACTGATGATTTGTGCAAGAGTAATGTGCCCATGACATTCTTACTGAAACTTCTGACAATCGAGCAGAAGCAATGCAATTCTGTAAATTGCACAAGATATGCTGGACAATGAAAACAGTAACCACTTTCGCAAAACCATGACCCCAGTCAATGAGACATGAGTTTATAGGTACAACCCAGAAACCAAGATTCAGTCATCACTGTGAAAAATCGGATGTCCCTGCAGTCAGACGAAAGCATGACAGATTCACAGTATTGTTGAGGTCACAATGGCAGTTTTCTTCGACACTCAACAGTCGATGCATCACGAGTATGCATCACAAGGAATACTACCAGGAGGTTCTTTATAGCCTTTGTTATGCTATGTGGTGCAAATTACTGGATCTGTTAGCAAAAAGAACTTGACAGCTCCATAATGATATCATACCTGCACATTCTGTGCAGCTGACTCATAGTTTCCTTACCAAACAAAGCATTTCTACCGTTCATCAGTTTTCCACCAAGATGACACTGTGTGACTTTTGAATACTTTCCAAGCTGAAATTGCCTCTGGAAGGAACATTATTTGAGTCAAGAGCAGAAATAATGTAGAATGTGACACCCCGGCTCCTCACCATTCTGAAAGATAAGTTCCAGAAGTGTTTCCAACAATGGTGAGAACACAAGGAGAAGTGTGTGCTTCACCAAAGAGACTACTTTGAAGAGGATGAGGATTCTGTACCTACAAATATTACTGACAGTCAAAGGTTCGATACTTTTTGAACACACTTCATATTTTTATATAATTCTGAGTGTTGGGTACCCCCTTGTATAGTGTGATTAAAATTGACTTATTACATTTCTGCATGGAGCAAGTGGAAGGGAGTGTTGTTGCCAGCAATGTGCCTAGGGTTCCATGCCTAGTTTCCATGTGAAGTAATTAACCAGTCCTATGGTTTCACAATTGTTGTCCAAGCGGCAGAGAAAAATTGTCACTGCCCTCTCCTTGGGACCCATAACTGGAGATGGAGCCAACATAAACAATAATCTTTTAGATCTAATCTAAATCTTTCAGGTTTCCAGCAGATAAGGTTCATCGAAATGGCATGACATTTCATTGAGTGTCGCTATCATCATCCTCTGATGAAGCAATGAGATGAAGTTATCCTCATACAGGCACTGAAGGAGGAGGAGGAGGAGGCACTCACGCTTGTCCTCACTACACGATGATCCTTCTCATCCTAGAGTCTCAGTGGGCTACCCATCCTTCTCACATTCCTCAAACTATCCCTCTCCTCTCCAACGAAGAAACTGGTAGTTTTGAAAACTAGGATAGTTTTGAACTTTTATATGGGTCTATTGGCAGTACTACACACTTTGCCTCCTGGTGGTAAGTAACGGCCATGAAGAATTTCACTCAGTCCATTATGTAGATGTGCTTTTACAAGACAGGAGATAACTGAACTTTGGGTAAAAAAGATACCGAGTACATAGAAGCGATATAAAAGCACGCACACACACACACACACACACACACACACACACACACACACAGCTTCAAGTAATAGGATGAACAACAATAAAAACTACTGATAAGATATATGAATAGACATGGGATTAATAACAGAAAAATATAAGTCAAGTGGCACATAATTCAATTTCATCAAATTATTCCACATACACTGCCTGACAAAGCCTTCTGAAAGGGAGGAGGGTATGAAATTGAACATCACAAATTTAAGTGAAGTATGTGATGTTATTTCAGTGATTACAAAATTGAGTCAAATTCACAAATAACTTGGCAGCAAAAGCCCAATTATCAGTACGATGATATGCGCCACTTGGCCTGGATGCACACACCGATTTGGGTGTTGTATCCTCTACTGAGGCAAACTGGCCCACAACTATTTGTAACTAGTCCTTGATATCCCGAATACTGACACTGAGGCAGAATTGACCTCAAACCTGGTCCCATGCACTCTATTGGGGACAGACCTGGGGTAGCTGAAAACAACGCAGACAGTTCACAGACACGTGTTGCATAGAGGAGCAGTGTCCCACAGTTCCACAATACCGCCACATAAGAAGTAATACTTGCAGAGTCTAGATGTCCATGACACATTGTTGTACCATTGGAGTTTCCTCTATCAATATCTGCCACAACCCAATGGCTCCAAACACGCTGATGACAGAAACACTGCTGTGCCTGTCCTAAACATTGGAACAATGGGACTTCTCCCAAGATTGTCACCATATTTTTCGATGAGGGTCAGCCAGGCCAGTGCAGAAACATGATTCATCACTGAACACAACATGATTCCATTCATGCTTCCCAATCACATTACCACTCCAAACATAGCTCTTTATGCTGTGATGTTAATGTCAGCTCAGGCATGAGATGGAATTCCCTAGTCCACCTGCTGTTAGTCTCTGAGTAATGGTATGGGACGACACAGAATGTTAGCATGAGTCCATTACTTCTTTTCAGACTACAAGTGCACAAGTGTGGATGTGATGGATTAAAACTTGCTTGGTGTACAATATGGCAATCACTCTTGAGCTGTTCAGATATGGTGAACTGGGATCTTAATGACAAA
This sequence comes from Schistocerca serialis cubense, assembly GCF_023864345.2. NCBI lineage: Eukaryota > Metazoa > Arthropoda > Insecta > Orthoptera > Acrididae > Schistocerca > Schistocerca serialis. The sequence goes on from NC_064639.1 coordinate 763,324,839, forward strand.
TATGTTTACCCTCACATTCCCACGCAATCCAACATCAGGCCACTGTCCCCTCTGAATGTCCTCCAAATCTGTGTAATGCACGATTCAACCAGCCAGTCAAATGGAGATCCACAATGAGGCCACTTTGAAACTCTGGAACGTAATGATAATGCTGTCTCACAAATATGTAGCATCACTTGTCCTTCAGTGATCACTCAATGTCTAGCACTGTTCATACCTCATATATACCCTACCAGGCCTGATAACAATAGTAAACATGAACAACACTTATGTGTTTGGTGACTCTTCTGTCACACAGAACTGCAACTCTTAATCATTTACAAATGTGCCAATTGTCCATACATGTCTGAAATTACATTGATACCCAGCCATCTCATCTTGGTGCTTCACTTTTTTTTGTCGGGCAGTATACACTTGACAGTACAGTTGTTGGAAGAAAATCAAATGTAGAACAAAGAAAAAGTTCAAAATTATATATTCAAAATTTGGAACATTCAAGTGACAATCACGAACAAAGCAGCTCACAGCAAGCAGACATTGAAACATAATTAATATATCTTTTGATGATTGTCCTGGTATTATTGATTACAATGGTGAAGTAGGTTAAGGTTTCAGTTAGAGTTGGAGATGATTTTGCATATGCACATTAGTTTCTAGTGACTTCTATTGTGGCTGTAGTTGTACATACTTCACGTAAGCAGTTTCACTGTAGCTCCCAAGACCATACAAATACACTATGAAACTTCTAAAGAAAGAAAGAAAGAAAGAAAGAAGAAGAAGAAGAAGAAGAAAATGAAGAAGAGGAGTTGTAGGAGGAGATGAAGAACAAAAAGAAGACAGAATAGCTAAGAATTCTAAATTTGGCCTCTAATCTCTTTCCATTGATTTCTAGCATGATCAACTAGCAACCAATTTAAATTTTTTACACTCTTGTGACAGTGGGAAACTGCAGATCACCTTTTCCCTTTCATTTTGAGACAAAATGCCTCCTCCCACTGTGAGTTGTAATGGACATTCAAAATACATGCTTCTCTCTATCCTCCAATGATCAAAACATATATTAGTTAATACACGTGTATAGATAAAAAAAAATCTACTCACCAAGTGGCAGCAGGAGAAAATGCATACAGAAGATGATGAAATGTGCAAGCTTTCAGAGACAGTGGCTGTTTCTTCTGGCAGAAGCGTTGAAGGGGAAGGAAGAGGGATGAAGGAAAATATATGTTAGCTATGGTTGTGTATTAAGGTGGAAGTAATTCACACCACTCTACAAGCAGCAGTCCATATTTGAATTATCAGAAATAATCAGTTTCCTGGTGAGAGACTTGCTTGGATAATCAAGAGAAACTATTCATGTCCTGTACAATACTTTTTAATTATTTTTTCATTTAACTTATATTCTTTAACGATGAATTAACAAATATAAAGTTTGTACATATCAACACTGTGAACTGGGATGATTTCAGAATGCACAGTCATATTAGTCTACAAGAAATTTCTTGTATCCTCACACTCATCCTTGCTATTGAGTCACGTGGTCTTTACTGGCACATCAGTGTAGGCACTTAGAGTGATGCTCACCAACCAATTCAGTTCACCAAACTGTAATACAAGTTATTGCTTCTGTTCATGAAAGGGCAACTGGCCACAGACAATTTACCAGTAAAAGATTTAAATACACCATAAAATAATACTGTCGTAAAACATTTTGGCATAACGGACAACACAAATAAAGAAGATCTTTGATAATTACAAATTTAGCAATTAACACCCACAAAAAATAAATTAAAATACCAATGTCAACAGACGTCACAATTACTTCCAATTTACAAGCACGAAAACAGAATATTATTTGCAAGTAATAAAATTTCGAACAGTGCTAGGAATACTAGAGAACTCTGAGTACTATGGGATAATTTTCAATATATGAAGTATCTAGATTTAAAACATCAACAAAGCATAATAGCAAAAAGTTAATAATAGCAAAGCACAAAGATGAGTTGTAACATAAACATTTTCTGAATGTTATATGAAGAAATAAAAATTATGGAGGAAAATAAGCAGTAACTTACGAAAGTCGAGAGATAAAATATGAAGTATTAAAAAGTGCAACAAGTAGAACTCACATTTATTTTACAAATAACACCAACCAAAAGAAATCTATGGTAGTAAAACATATGAAACAAATAGTCTCTTTTGGCGAAAATGAGAAGCAAGCAGCTTGCTGCACTCTAGCTCCGAAATGAACATATTATTCTGCTGGTTTCCGAAGAAAATTTCATAAGAAAACTTGTTGTTGTTGTTGGTGGTGGTGGTGGTGGTGGTGAGGGTCATGATTATGGTGAGGAGGAAGAGGGTGAAACAAAATGTAGACATATCGCCTATTTCTCTCAGATAGCACCAAAAAGGTCATCCTAATTTGATAAATGGTGCAACAGTGTTAAACTCTCATTTTGTGAGACACTGCAGAGATGACTGGAATCCAACCCAGAACATTGATTAAGTTCACAGATTAGGTACTTAATGCCATCACCACTCATCCTCTTGTCAGTCAAATAATGATGTAAAAATTCCATCCCTAACGATAATTCAAACCACATACCTCTGAGCTGAGTACCATCATAGAAGTGTGCAAAGTGATCTTTGCTATTTGGGAGGTTTAAGAATAAGTTTATGATGCCAAAAACACCAAAGTCAATAGGAACTCAAACAGTGTCTATTGACTCGCAGAGAGAGGTGATGAGAAAATTCTTTAACGTCAAAATTCAAACAATGAATGTATGTATTTGTTACTGTTTATGTTATTATATTAAATACAGAAATGAAAATTGGAAAATGATAATATTTAGAATATTTTCTCTCCATAAATGGCTAAAGCACACAGTTATCTATGGAACAGTAAATAAATTTTGCATGTACAATTCATACTGGATGAATATAAATGTTTTTCTAAGATAAAGCTGTGAGAGAACTGCATATCTATGTGAACATTGTCACATACAAGAAAGACAGTGCTGCAAAGTTTAATTTCAGGACTGTAGATTTATTTCGTATTTACTATGGATCAAACATTACATAGCCTCAAGCAGAATTTCAACATAATATGGTTTACTTTCAAAACTGGGATAAAGCACCATATTTGCACACTTGTCTTAACTGTCCACCAATTTCCCAATTTTGACAGCACTTTTAAAAAATAAACTCTGGCTGTGGTCAAGTGGAGTCAATAAAACCAGTGGTTGACAATCTTAAAATATCAGGCTCTTCTGAGATGGAGAAGATATCCTCAGATGTAAATTTCTTTGTAACAAATTCAGGAGTCTGGGGAAGTGAGAGTTGAGAATGTTAACTAATGTGAGTGGGCAATGATGAATCGCAGGATATACAAAAATAGTTCATTAACACAATTTAAGACTGCAGGAAATTAAAATATACCATTAATTACAACACCAACAGAGACAATTCTAGCTTGTGAACCATACTTACACACAAATTTGTGGTTATATAACTGATGCTAATAATTCATCACAAAACAAATTCACTGACAAGGTAAGTGGCAAAGAGAAAGAGTGTATAAAACATCATTTTTCTGTGGTAATACAATATGACAAAGACAGCATATAAATACAATTGAATCTAGGCATTTTGGAATGAAACTGATAAAATGACAGTATCAGATCACTATTAAAACTCAGAACAGTCTGCTGAACACACAACATCTAAATTATATACACTATACAATCACTATACAGGATAATCATCTGAGTAGAACAACTTATAAGAGCTATACATACAAAGCAAAATAAAAAATGTTAATAGTACAAAAAGGTACAAAATTATCAGCACATGAACATCTTTCTTAAAATCAAAGAAAGACCTACCACAATAATTTAAAAAATTGCAAGGTAAATGTCACCACTATACACAAATAATATGACATATCAGTTTGCATGATATAGTATGTTCATGCTTAAATTCGGCAGACACATTATCATGAAGATGAGTCATCAGATTCTTCTCGTGTGGTCACAGTTTTGACCATATGCTTAGCCACAGAAACCATGTCCTCATGCATGAGAGCTGAATAAAGTTCACCAAAGGTACAACTGCGAGGTTTTCGACCCTTCCACTCAAGTAACATCTGATACGCACATTCCCGGAAGCCTATGGAGTGATGAGCATGTTCCAGATTTAGTAATACCTGCTCCTCAATGCCCAATGTACGGCCAAGATTGCGCCAGTCCTTCCGAACAATTTTTGATGAAATCTGCCAGAGATCCTTATCACTCAGCTTACGTGGATTTTTTCTATCCAACAGAAAAACATCAGAAACATTAGGTTTAAAGCATTAGAAATAAAACAACACATTACAAATGTAAGAAACAATCATTATAAGTCAATATACATCATATATATTTTTCCCCTTGCAAAAGCACAGTAAAAACATAAATATTCTTTTCAGTCACCCAGCAAAGTCTTCAACCTTAAAGGTTGGACCTGTTGTCGCCTGTAACACACATTACACAATAACATCAAACACACACAATGACATCATGAAAGTCAAGGAAGAAGAATAAGAAATATATCCCCTGGGTGAGCAAAAGCCTTTGGTGAGTCGAACATTGCAGTTGGTTGCTCTTACAATCGGGGGGGAGGCCAAATGATTTTTGACAAAGAAAAGATGGATGTGAGTGTAATGAGAGTGATTCAAGAAGTGTTGAATGAATAAGAATTGGCAAATATCTTATCCAGCAAGTTGAGCTTTAAGAAGATTTTGTCTTAAACAATATTACCTAATACATCAGTCATCAGTGCTTAACTATTGGGCCTACTGGCACAGTGACTGACAGGACAAAATACTGAACACTATGTTTAAAATGTTTACTGAGGAGGACTTTACCATGGTTCGCCCTTTTGAGCACCAAATAAAACATGCTGATACAACATGTAAAAAGATAACTGATCACAAACTAAAAAGCAGCTAAACTTGTTCACTAGAAGGCAAGCCATTGGATTTGACAGTATACCCATCTGGTTCAACAGAGATGATGCAAAATAATTTGCTACTCTTCTTGCAACAAATAAATGTATACTTCTAGAGCAACTGGATATTCCTCAATTCATTCTCATTTTCAAGAAGTGTCATTGTACAGATGCATTGTCTGCAATGTCAATCTGTTGCCAAATAATGAACAATGTTTTATTTTTGCGTATTATGAATCTTCTAGAGAACATTTATCTCTACTGTAGGAACTGACATACCGTCTTCAACCAATGATTGGGAGAAAGTCAGTTCTTTCTGTCTGACTGTGAGATGCATTAGGCTGTAAATGGCAGCAGCAAAGTCAATGTCGTCTTCCTTGATTTGTGGAAGTCTACAATGTCACCTGCTGACTAAAATGTTATTACAGAATCTAGGACCAGGTCGGTGACTTGACTTAAGACTTCCAACAAAACGGTACTCATTTGGTCCTTCCCAACAGTAAATCATCATCAGACATTACAGTAGCATCAGGCATGTGCCCGAGCTTCATACGACCATTTGTGGGCAGTGCATTACATTTGCAGAAAGACCTGCAAAAGTTTGGCTCTGGATGTAAGGGCTGTCAATGGATTCTAAATGCAAACAACTGCAACATATTGCAAAGAACGACTAGGATAAGCAGAAAGAAGAAGAAATAGGTGAAATGACCAATTACTATTTGATCACATAATTGGCAACTGTAAATTATGTAAAACATCTAAATGTATGCATATGGGCTAATTTAAGGTGTGAAAAGGATTGAAATCATCAAGATATTCAATATCATTAATTAAAATTAACTTTAATATGAACAATTATATTTAAAAAATTGATCTTCATGCCACTGCAAAAATCAGTATTTCTATTTTAAAAATAGTATCCAGTGACTAAAGGCAAAATTGTTTGTTAAGCAAATGTAAGAAAAAGACGACGAAAATGTAATTGTAAATCGTGGTTTATTTGTCTCATAATGTACACAAACTAAATCATTTGATTCAGGGACATGAGACATGTCAAATTGTGGTAAAATTTCACCATAAACAAAGAACAGGTGATGTTAATAAACAGCATCAAAATCATAATACACCTTGCTCTAATTTCCATTTCATCCTCTATGAATTCTTCCATTGAATAGTAGTATTTCTCCCACAGAATTTGCTGTGGCCTGATTTTTAAAATTTCTGGCATCATATTAAATATGTTTTTGCCCATTAACTTGATATATATTGCCATCCCCATGTACTGAGGAGTCCATGCATATAATTTCAACTGGTGTGTGGGTAGCATAAAACTATTATTATTTCTTGTGTTAAATGTGTGGTTAAAATGGTTCTCCTCTAATAATTTTTGTCTGCTGTGTACGAAGATTATGATTTCATAAACATATGTGGAGGGAACAGTTAGGATTTGGTTTCCAAAATAATGGGCAACAAGACTCTGTTTGCTGTGCAGTACACATGTGATGGACAATTTTCTTTTGCAGTTTCAGTATCCAAAAAATTATCCCATATCTAATGGCAGATTCAAAATAACTATAATAAGCAATTTTTTGTGTACTCATGTCAGTGGAATTTCCTAGCATTTGCACTGCAAATGCAAATCAGCTTTGTTTATTTGACAAGAAGTCAATATGTGTATTCCAGCTTAAGTTCTTGTCCACATTTAGTCACAGGAATTTGACATTTTTCATAGGTTGATTTTTATGTTTTATTTTAAGTTCCACATATTCTGATTGATTGATTTTGAAATGTACCAAATGGGTTTTTGCAATATTCAGTTTCAACCCATTTGCTGAAACTAGTTTTCTAAGGTACCCAATGTGCTTATGATGGAGCTTGGATTTTTTTTCTGCATCGTCATCTTCAATTATTATAACACAAGTATCATCTGCAAACAGAACTGATGGCGAGTTAATATTAATGGATAAGTCATTTACAGAGAATAGGAACAGGATTGCCCCCAAAATGGAGCATTGAGGCACATCTTGTGATATTGTACTCCATTTAGAATAATAATTCATTGTATCTGAGGTGATAGTTACCCTTTGTTTTCTGTTGTGTAAGTATGATGGTAGATAATTTATAGCAGTGCACTTAATCCCGTACTTGTCTAATCTGTAGATAAGCAAGTCATGGTTCACGGAGTCAAATGCTTTTGTGAAACCACAGAAGATACGTACAACTTTACTCCTCTGATCGAATGATTTGCCTATCTTTACAATAATGTTATTCACTGCTTCCAGAGCGTTTTTTTCCTGGTTGAAATCCAAACTGGTTACTTATAATAATATCATTATTTACAATAAAGTTTTTTATCTAGCTTGCAGCTACTTTCTCTAACACTTTTGACAGGAGTGGAAAAATAGAAATAGGCCGATTGTTTCCCATGTCTCCCCTTGACCCTTTCTTGAACACAGGTCTGACTTCGGCATACTTCAAAACATTGGGAAAGCATCCCTGTTCAAAAGATTGGTTGTCTGCTTTAGTTAAGGGACGTGCTACTATGCCACACTCTGTTTTAATCACTTTAATGGATCCCATCCCATCCACCAGTTTTTATTTTTTAATGATAATAATAACATTTCAGACATTTTTTATTGTGACTTTTTTAAAATCCGAAAGATACTCAGCTTCTTGGTGGATTCCAAAGGAATTTACTTTACTCTGATACTCTGTTACATCAACATCTGACTTTGCCACATTTATGAAGAAGTCATTTAAACACACCAATATTTGAGCAAGGTTTACAACAAAGCTATCATCTACTTTAATCCTACATATTAATTCATTACTACTAACTCTAACACCTAACTCTGATTTGACAACAGACCACACTGCTTTTGTTTTACTTTTATGTTGTACAATGAACTACTTATTTGTTTGGCTGCCTTCACAACTTTTTTAAATATAGCTTTATATTGACGAACATACTCAGTAAAACCTCTATTTTTATTATATTTCTGTTCATTGTGGAGTTTCCTCTTCTTGGCACTAGAAATTGTTAGGCCCTCGGTTATCCATGTAAGTTTATTAGGCTTTTGTTGCATGTGGTTCTAAGTGGAAAAGTTTCATTAAATATTTCAAGAAAGCTACTTAAAAAGTTGTTGAAGTTCCTATTACTCAACATACAGCAGTTCATGAAATTTCTTTCTTAATTCTTTTATAAGGTAACAACAAAAATTTTGCTTGTACTTAATCCAAATAATATATTTCCCGAAGCAATCAGCCTTAAAATCAGTTTCAAATAATCTTATTGGTTAATTGGTTTGTGCCTGAACTTGATACCGATGAAAGTACTTATAATGGTTTTATACATTAATTGTCTCAAAATATCACTTTCAATACTGAGCAAATGCAAAATGTTGAGGCTGTCTTCTAACACAGAGGCTAAAAGCCCGTCTTTTTATCAACTTCAATGTTGAAAATGACCTTTCTTCACTGCTGTTTGTGACTGTAATGACAGGTACATTCTTAGGGGAAAAGGAGTACTTTATTCATCTACTTCTCCTTATTAATAAGATTTTCATTTTCCTCATCACCTTTTTGAAACTCGTGGGGGAAAAAAAAAACTTGAAATAAATCATTTCATTACCTAGTTGACAGTCTAAAGCCATCATCACAAATATTAACTAAATTTTGAGGTGCAACAGTTCTCCCATTTTTGGTATTTCCAATCAGTTGATAAACCTAACACAGGAATCAACTAATTTGTTTCAGGCCTCTTGTTACAATATAGATTTTAACTGATCTATGACAGGAAGGAAACTGCTGGTTCATCATTTGTATGATAGTCTGCTTGACTCCTGGTGCTCTGACACAGCCAAGAGGTGGTAAACATACATTAACTATGTGCTTGCATTGTGTTTCAGTTTCCTATTCACTGGAAAAGACTGACCCACCCTGACAGCTGTGCACATTAGCATGCTACTTCTGGGATTCAGAGAGAGGTGCTGGTCCCTGACTGAATCTACCCAGTAGATTAATGACAAGGGCTGGTGGGCTGGCCTGCCTGAATGTGGTTTTTTTGGCAGTTTCTCAAATCTGACAAGGTAAATACCAGTCTGGTACTCATGTCTTAAATTAGTCGCACAATTCACATGCATTTTGAATATGTACTCATACTTTCACAGATGGGATAACACCAGAGGCAGAGACAGATGGGGTACAAAAATTCTATCCCAGGGTGATGTCAGAACGGACATCTTGCACACCCTCTACCATGAACACTGTCAGATCTAGAAAAATGTGCCAACCGCCGAATACATGGGATAATGCTGGAAAAAGGGAGACTTAAGGCAAACAACAAACTCATCAGCTTTCGCCTCATATTCTTCAAAGCTATCCTTTGTTTCTATGAAGCTTGTTTGGCTTGCCAGCCAGTACCAATAATTGAAGACTATCATACTTTCCACTCACTAGAAGCATTATAACACTCTTAGTTCATTCTCTTTCACAACATGTGTACAAGAGCTAACAGTAAATGAAACAGGACAACTGGCATCAGACAACCATTGAGCTCTCCTGGCATCTACATCAAGTATCACAGCATGAATTCAACAAATGGATATTCTAAGGTGACAATGGTATCGACCTAATTGCGATACAGAAGGCAAAACTGAATCAAAAGAAAACTTCGTCTCAAGGGGAAAAATAAATAGCTTTGATTTGTTGGGTTTCACACATAACTAAGCCTATGGCGTACAGATATATGTGAGATCAAATATTGACAATTTGTCTCTTGTTGCCGTATCCACTGCCAATCATGATGTAATTGTGAAAATTGATGAGCTCACGATAATCAATGTCTACAAAGCTTCCTGCTTACGCCTAGCTGAAACATTGAATGCCCACATACATCCTGAAACGTATTTTGAAGACTTATACACTGATGAGCCAAAACATTATGACCACCTACTTAAAAGCATGTTGGTCCACTTCTGGAACACCATTCGGCAGTGATTCTGCATGCCTTAGATTCAACAAGTACTTGATATGTTTCCAGAGGTTTGTGGCACCAAATATCTACCTATGCACAGGTCACACACTTCCCATAATTTAAGTGAGTGTGGAGCTGGCACCCAACAGTGTCCCAGTTGAGTTTCATTGGATTCAGATAAGCCAACTTTGATGGCCAAGACGTCAATGTGAGTTCACTAACATGCTCCTCAGATCATTGCAGCATGATTCTGGCCTTGTGACACAGACAGTTATCCAGCTGGAAGATGCCATTGCTGTTGAGGAATACATCAAGCATAAGGGGTTACAGGTGGACCCCAACATTGTACACATAGTCCACAGCTGCAGGTTCCATGGAAGGCCATGTGAATGTTCCACATAACATAATACTACTACACTGATCCGCATCCACGGCGTGCTGCACGTTTTGAGCAACCATTCGCCTGGATGATGGCATACTTGGACACAACCATTGACAAACGGGATTCATCTGACCAGGCAACAAGATTCCATTGATCCGCGGTACAATTTTGGTGTTCCCATGCCCATCGTAATCATAATTGATGGGTCAAAATCGGAACACGTAGGGGTGCTCTTCTGGGGAACACTGTGTTCAACACTGTGTGCTGAACGTTGTGTTCCGAAACTATTACGGCTGCACTAATACTGTACTCTGTGTCAGACCTGCCACAAATTGCCACCTATCCTGTTATAAAGACTGGGCAAGCCTCCTTCTGTGATGAAGTATGGATGTCCAATGTCTTGCCACCTACTTTAGGTTTCAGCATTCTTCAACTACTTTCCACAGATGCTCACAACAGTAGCATGCAAGCAGGCAAAAAATTTTGCCCTTTCCAAAATGCTCACTCCCAGGCACTGGGCCACAACGACCTGGCTTTCATCAAAGTCGCTTAAATCTACAGATTTCCGCATTTGTGCCACTCATCGTCCCTAGAACAATTTCCTATTCACCTCTGCTCTGCTCTATACTTCTCTGACCATGCCAGATGCCGTCAGTGCCACTAGGCAGAAGCAGGAGGTGCTAGAGGCCTTCTCAGCAGTTATCGAAACAGAAAAAAATTATTCCTAGAGGTAAATATATCCAGCAAAGTGGAGACCACAAAATAAACTATTTCACAACATTGATGTTGAGAGACACAAAATGTTATGAGACTGGTGAAGACTTTGATTCTAAAAAGTAACATGAAAAAGCTGCGTATTGTCTACACTTCAAGAGCTCCAGAAGACTGAAGGCATAAAATTAAGGTTAAAAAAGGGATAAAGACCATCAAAGCAGCCTGCAACACAGAAACCAACTACTCACTCCACTTCAGCATGACAGAAATTGCAGTAATTCTTCTGGACATGAAATTAGGAAAAGTCCCTGATTTCAATGTCATTCAAATCAAATTACTCCTACATTTTGGAAACAATACATAGAAAGTGACTTCCCAGATTTTTCACCATTATTCTGCAGACAGGCAATATTCACCATCAACTCCAAAGAGCTAATATCATTGTCATCTTAAAAAAAGAAAGACAAATGACCTACATTGTTCAGCATGATTTACAAACTTCTGGTAAGATTACATTATAACAATATCAGCCCTAAAATAGTTAAACATATCCCTTCCAAACAGGCAGGATTTTACCCTCATCAAAGCCGGTCAGATCAAGTTCTCTTATTTACGATGTTCATTTGAACAGGAGATCAAAAACAATTGGAAACCCCAGCCACATTTACATCTACATCCACTCCTCTTACCATTATGAAGTGCATGACAGGGGACAGGGGGGAAATCTCATCATATCAATTATTAAGGCATTTTCCTGTTCCATTCACATGTGGAACATGACAGGAATGATTGCTGAAATGCCACTGTGTGAGGTGTAATTAGCCTAATCTTGTTTCGTGATACCCATGAGAGTTATACGTAGGGGTTGGAATATATTCCTCGATTCATCACTTAATGCTGCTTCTAGAAACTTCTAAGTAATTTTTCATGGGATAGTTTGCTTCTATCTTCAACCTTTTGCCAAGGCAGTTCTTTCCTCATCATCATAGCTCTTCCATAAACCTGTAACCATTTGTGCTGCCCTTCTTTGGATCCATTCAATATCCCCTGTTAGTCCTATTTGGTAATGGTCCCATAAGTGGTGGTGTTGTTTTGACTGATTACATTTCCTTAGTAAGCATATGAACTGCAGTCTGCAACCTGTTTTACCTAGACTGAGACTATGTGATGGTTCCGTTTCATATACCTGCAAATTGTTACCAGAGGTATTTGTATGAGTTAACCGATTCCTATGGTAACTCACCAATATTTCATTCATTTCTTTTTCTTTAGTGAAGTGCACATTTTTATGTTTCGGAACATTTAAAGCAAGCTGCCAATCTTTGCACCACTTTGAAATTTTATCAAAATATGGCTGAATAATTGTGCAGCTTCTTTCAGTCACTACTTCATTATAGATAACTTCATAATCCGCAAAAAGTTTGAGGTTACTGTTAATATTCTCTGCAAGGTCATTAACAAACAACATGAACAGGACACACCTAAAATCGATGAGTCAACATCCAAGATAAATTACTGCTCCTCCCTGCACAAAAAACTCCCAGTCCTGTCACAAATTTTCCTTGATACCCCAGATGATAATACTTTTGATAGCTAGCATAGATGTGGTGTGTGTTTAGAGTAGGTGAACTCCTAAGGGACCAAACTGCTGAGGTCATCGGTCCCTAGACTTACACACTACTTAAACTAACTTACGCTAAGGACAACACACACCCATGCCCAAAGGAGAAAGGTTGGGTTGTGTGGGTGAGGAGACCAAACAGCGAGGTCATAGGTCTCATTGGATTAGGGAAGGAAGGGGAAGGAAGTCGGCCGCATACTTTCAAAGGAACCATCCCGGCATTTGCCTGGAGTGATTTAGGAAAACCATGGAAAACCTAAATCAGGATGGCCGGATACAGGATTGAACCACTGTCCTCCCAAATGTGAGTCCAGCGTGCTAACCACTGCACCACCTCGCTCGGTCCCAAGGGAAGACTCGAACCTCCAGCGGGAAGGGCCCGTGCAATCTGTGACGTGGCACCTCAAACCGTGCAGCCACTCTGCGCAGCATAGATGTGGTACTGAGTAAAATACTTTTTGGGAATTAAGAAATTTTCCATCTCTCTGACTCCCTCTCGGTATGTCATGTGAGAAAAGTGCAAGTTGGGTTTCACTTGATCAATGTTTTCAGTATCCAAGCTGGTTGGCATGGGGATGTCATTTTGTTCAAGACATCTCATTAAATTTCAGCTCAGAATATGTTCTAAGATTCTACAAGAATTGAATGTCAAAGATATTGCTTGGAAGTCTCATGAATCACTTCTGCTACACTTTTTGTAGACGGGTGAGGCCTGTGCTTTCTTCCAACTACTGGGCACAGTTTTTTGTTCAAAGGATCTATGGTGGGTTACAGTTAAAAAGGGGGTTAACTCTGCCACAAATTCAGTATAGAATCTGATAGGGATTCTGTTGAACTCTGGAGCTTTGTTCAGTGTTACTTATTTCAATAATTTCTCAACACCACTTTAATATCTATTTTACTCATCTTTTCAGTGGGGAAATACTCATGGGTTTTCCTTTGTAAAGGAATATTTGAAAATGGAGTTTAGCATTCCCACCTTTGCTTTGCTACCCACAATTTCACTTCCTGTCACATTCAATGGAGACCGGACACTAACTCTGGTGGCACTAACAGCCTTTACATATGACCAGAATTTCTTTGGATTTTGTGAAAGATTTTTTGATATTCTTCACACATTGATCTTTATGTGTTTCTTTTAGTATCTGCCTATTTACAGCCGTATGCTTTGTTTTACATCTATTATAAAAAAACTAAACTCCTCCTGGACAGGCCATGAAGGCCCAACAGTATCGACCAGCCACCATGTCATCCTCAGCCCACAGGTGTCACTGGATGCAGATAGTGAGGGGCAAGAGGTCAGCACACCACTCTCCTGGCTGTATATGTTTCCGAGACCATTACATCTATTATGCAGTATTATATTTCTTTATGAGTTTCTTTGCTGTGACTGTATCCCTCCCATCACAGACTGTTCTACTGGGTACATATTAATCATGGTCAACTAATCTTTAAACCGTAGTTCCTCTCCACACTCTTCTCCTAGACTAAAAGTTTCAAGTTCCTGATTGAGATATGCTTCTTTATACACTTTACTGAACTTATAAATTCTTCTAATTGCTTTAGTTGCCATTTGTACTTTGGTAATCATTGTTGTTACAATTGCCTCATGGTCACCGACACCAGTTTCAATGTGGATGTCCTCAGAGAGGTCAGGTCTATTTGTTATCATTAGATCTGACATATTTCCTGCTTGGGGGGGGGGGGGGGGGGGTTGTCCCGAATTATCTGTTCTAAGTAGTTTCAGAGAAGGCATTTCAAAATGTTTCACAGTATGTCTTGTCATGTCTACCACTAACAAAACTGTTATTTCCCCAATTGACTGCTGAATGATTAAAGTCTCCACCAACGATTAATGTATGACTGTGGAACTTCTACACAAGTGAACTAATGTTTACTCTGAAGTTTCTGATTACATCAAGAGTTGAGTCTGGTGGTCAATAGAAGGACCCGATTACAATCGTATCCCTAGCCCCGGTACGGATCTTGCCGAAACAATCTCGCATGCAGGTCCAATTTCTATCTTGTTGGATTTAAGTTTCTTGTACATGAAATGTATATGCAGTTGCAAATATGAACATCTGTCATCTTTACAAGGGAATGACAACAATGAAACTTTGTGCCAGACCATAACTCGAGCCCGGATTTCCTGCTTTATGTGAGGAGCTCCCTTAACTCCCTTGGCTATTCATGCACAACCAATTTGTAATTTCCTTCCAAGAGAGGGCATTTTAACTGAAAACTGCTGCCTGGTATCTGTGGATAACTGTGATATTGCAGTGCCTGCGTTGTTAAGAAGAACAATGCAATGTTCATTTGGACATGCATACTTAGAATGTATTCGCAGTTGCAAATGCGAACAACCATCGGCTGTGTAAGCTGTATTTCATGACAGCTGTAGTTGCTGCAGTGCCTTCTCCTTTGGACATGTGTGCATGTCAGAAGGAACTCTGCATCATTCTTCTTAACAAGGCAGGCACTGCAACAACATAAGTTTCTTGTCTTCTGCGACAAATACATTAGCTCCATTTCCCATTAGTCTATCTTTTGAATTGCACTTTAATTTTCACCAGAAATCTCACTGTTGTCAACTTTTGGTCTTAACCACCTTTCTGAACCAAATATTATTGCATGATTCACAGCTTTTTATGAGCACTTTAAACTCTGGCACACTACTGTGAATGCTTCAAAAGTTAACCAGGATTCTAATACTCTCACCTGGGAGACAGGGGGCATTTCTTTGGATCTTACATGGATACTTCCAGATCTCCTCCAGCTATCATTATCTGGACCGGATGGAGAGTCGCCTAAAACAGTCAGCTGCCTGGTAGCAGCCTCTGACATATAGTGCACACCTGAACCATTAGGGGGCCGTACCGATCTCACCCCTTTGACATAGTCTAGGAAGGAATTCACAGCCATGCTTGTCACAGAACTTTTGCAGTCTCTTGTTAAAGCCTTCCACTCGACTCAGAACCAGGGGGCTACACTTCAGAGATGAAATAATAAATACAGCTGCACAAGTGAGACAATACTTCAGAGGCACACAATTTGATTAGAAGTTACTTGTGACGACTGGTGTCAAAAAGCCTTCTGGGAATCTATAAAAATGGAATCAATCTGAGATACGCTGTTGACAGCAGTCATTACTTCATGCGAATAAAGAGCCAGTTGTGTTTCACAAGAACGATAATTTCATGTCAGCGATTGGATATATCATTCAGCAGATTACTACTGCTATTTCCTTTCTCAGAATTGGGTGTCACCGGTGCAACTTTCCAGTCTTTAGGTACAGATATTTCGTCTAGTAGCCAGTTGTACATGAGGCGTTTGAAAAGTCCATGCAAAGTCCGAGAGATGGCACCACCAGCGTGTATCGAGGTCATGTTTGGTTAGTAGCATCTTTGGAAAGAACACACACCAAGTTTCAGCCATACTTGTCTAATTCTTTGTGTTTGGCATTCGTGTGAATCAAGGAAGTCGGGTGATTGTCAAAAAATGGATGAAAAAGAATTTCGTGAGGTGATTAAACATTACTTTACAAAAAGCAAAACGCCTCAGGAGAACAGTTTATAAGTGGTTTCATAATTTTCAGAGTGGTCATATGGGCACAAGTGTTGCTGAACGCTCTGGATGCCCTGTGGAGGTTACGACTCCAGAAATCATTGATAAAATCCATGATATGGTGATGGATGACAGAAGAGTTAATGTGAGGGTGATTGCCAGTGTTGTGGGCATCTTGAATGAATGGGTATATAATATTTTGCATAAACATTTGAACATAAGAAAGCTATCCACAAGATGGGGTCCACGACCACTCACACTTGACCAAAACGGAATCGTTTGCAGCTGTTCAGGAAGAATCTGCAGGACTTAAAGCGTCGTTTTGTCACTTTGAATGAAACATGGATACATTACTACACCCCTGAGACCAAACAACAATCTAAACAATGGGTTACTAAGGGAGATTCTGCACCAAAAAAAGGTGAAGACCATTCCGTCAGTCGGAAAGGTTATGGCGACTGTCTTTTGGGATTCGCAAGGGATAATCCTCATTGTCTATCAGGAAAAGGGTAAAACTATTACAGGTGCATATTCATCGTTATTGGAACATTTGAAAACTAAGCTGCAAGAAAAATGCTGGTGATTGGACCACAAAAAAGTCCTTTCCATCACGACAACGCACCAGCACACACCTCAGAAATTGTGGTCGCAAAATTAATGGAAATAGGATTCCAACTCATTTCACATCCCCCCTATTCTCCAGACTTGGTTACCTTGGGTTACCGCTTGTTTCCCAATTTGAAGAAATGGCTGGCAGGACAAAGATTTTATTCAAATGAGATGGTGATTGCAGCAACTAATAGCTATTTTGCAGACTTGGACAATTCCTATTATTCAGAAGGGATCAACAAATTAGAACAGTGCCGGATGAAGTGCATAAGTTTAAAAGGAGACTATGTCGAAAAATAAAAAAGGTTTACCCCAAACACAAAAGTAGTTTTTATTTTTGCATGAACTTTTCAAATGCCCCTTGTATATGACTGCTAAGTATGGAGCTATTGTATCAGCATAATCTGAAAGGAACTTAACTGATATACAATCTGGATCAGAGGCATTGCCTTTAGTAATTTAACTGCTACACTAAACCGAGGATATCTATGTCTAAGATACTCGTGTTGGCAGTCATTCTTGATTTGAATTCTGGAGTATTTACTTTGTTTTCTTTGGTGAAGGGGTTTTGGAAAACTCCACTTTAATGGCACTATCACTGGTAACAAAACCATTATTACCATCCAGTGGATGTATTGATTGTGTCTTGCTGGTAGTGTAGTTCACATAAGAATCAAATCTCTTTGGATTTTCTGCCCAATTTCAAGACAGACTTTCACTGTGGAAACTATTACAAGCATCTCACATTGAAGTACATGCTAAATTTTGAGCTTCAGTAAAACATGGGCATTCTTGGAGGTTTTGCATTCTTTTAAAATTGGCATGCCTTTTTCGTTGCTTCTGCGACAGTCTTGAATACCATGGGTATGGTGTCTGTTCTTTTGGACATGCAATGGTTAATGCATCTCCCAAGTAAGCAGGAGATCACGAGTTCCAATCCTGGTCTGGTACACATTTTCAATTGTCACTGTTGACTCAGTGTAATGTCCCTATGCAGCTGACATCCGTAATCCCTTCCCTTTTCTTTCCTTTCTCCCCCTGCAGCTTCAATTTAGATATAATCTTATTAATTCATTTGGTATGTATGTCTCAATTGCTGTCAATACTATTTCTTTCTATTTATGCCACACAATCTATGCTTACATAGTTGGCTTGGAAGGGGTGGAGACTCTCTCTTATGAAAGCGTCAAGCAAATATTTATCTGCTTTTTAAAAATAGATATATTTTCCATTTTTTGTGGATTTGGACATTATGATATTCTGTCTCACTACAACTTCCTTGTGGTCACTAACCCCTGTATTCATCATGATGCTCCCTGTTTGCTCAGCATTATTCATCTCTGAGGGGTCAAGTGTGTTTACGCAAACATTTCCACTTCGAGTGGGCTCCTGAACTAATTGTTCAAAATAATTTTTGGAGAAAGCTAAGATTCCACTTTATGCTACTACTGACTTTAAAAACATATTTTTTACAACACAGTGAGAGTAGATTGAAGTCCCTACCAACTATAATTGTATGAGTGGGGCACCTATTTGATGATGATGATGATGATGATGTTTGGTTTGTGGGGCACTCAACTGCAGCGTTATTGGCGCCGGTACAAAGTCCCAATCTTTACACAATCCAGTTTCATCACTTCCACAAATAATGATGAAATGATGAGGACAACACAAACACCCAGTCCCCGGGTGGATAAAATCCCCAACCCGCCAGGAATCGAACCCAGGACCCTGTGATCCAGAGGCAGCAACAATAGCCACTAGACCACAAGCTGCAGTACCTACCTGAAATGAGACTCAAGTTTTCTTTGAATTGTTCAGCGCTCAGAACCTGTGTCATGTTGAGTCAGAAGGGGAGGGGGAGGGGCCTCAGAAGGTGGTGGTGGTTAGTAAAAGGAACCAATTACTAACTGATTCCAGTTGTCAACTATAATCTCCACCCATACTAAACAATAGAACCCATCTACTTCAATTTCAATAAAAGATAAACTACTTCTAATAGCACTAAACACTCCACCATCAACTGTATTTAATCTATCATTTATGAACACAGCAAGAGCCTTTTTAAAAATTTTAGCTGAACTTATCTCCAGCTATAGCCAGCTTTCAATACCTACATAATGATTTGAGGTTCAGTGCCTTCTGTTAGTGCTTGCACTGGTTCTTTCCCAACACAGTTATGACTATTTACCCCTACGTCTACCCTCGTCATGTGTTTGCCCTGCACCCTTTGATACTGAAGCCCTTTCTGTGCTTTTCTGAGATACTCTAACCTAAAATACACCCAATCCCCTCCACACTGTGTCTGCTACAAATATAGCCGCCTCCTGTGTGTAATGGACCCCTGTCCTATTAAGTGTAACTCAAAAGCCCACAACCCTATGGTGCAGGTCATGGAATCTACAGCCTACATGGTCACATAACTATCTGAGCCTCTGACTGAGACCCTCCACTCAGCTCTGTATCAAAGGTTTCATCCCCAAGCAAGACTGGGAGTCTTTACCATTTCAAATAGCAGTCCAAAAATAGAATCTTTTCTGATCCAAAGCAGAACATATTGTTAGTAACAACATGAGCCACCCCCTACAGCTGGCTGCAACCCTTTGCTCTTCATGGCATGAGGAAACACCCGTTCTACATCTGGCATTACTCCCTCTGATATGTACACAGCCATATCCCAAAAGGGCCTTGTGAGTGAAGGGTCATCAACTCAGCTTTCATTTGAGCACAGCTGTCACAGACTCTATCCATACTAAAGGAGGTGGAATAAAATGCTATCCAGTTATTGAAAGTAGGACTGTGGTTAGTAAACACACAAACATGCAAGAAGTTTAACAACTGAAACTTAAAATACCACAGGAAAATCAAAATAAGTCACTTCTAGCAGGAAGCTCGTAACAACTCTCAAATGAAATGATATGCTCTGCTGAGGTGATGCAGGAAAGAAAGCTGCCACCTCATATCCTCCCCCCCCCCCCCCCCCCCCCCTCGCCCCCCCCCCCCCCCCAAAAAAAATGTGATGAAATTAGAGAACAATTGGTTTTGAGTGAGGATACTGTGGTCAAAAGTTTCTTACAAGGACAAGTTTGCAACTGATGATACAATACTAGCTTTTTGCAGCACTCACAAATACTTGAAAAAACATATTGCATCACCATACACAAGAGCACTGACACAAAAATATAGCAAAAATTGGATCTATCTGGCAAACGTGGTTTCACACAAATGAAAATTTGGAAGTCAGCTTCTACACTGGCATGCCATAGAACTCTGCAGTATCAGTTTATCCAGTTTATCAACCTTATGGCAGGATACAAAATAATTTGGAGACAGGGCATGATATTAAATGCAATAAAAGCAATCTACTGCTAAAAGGCATCAACCTTATCAATGTTGGACTTCCTAACAGATGCTTCCAAGTGGTTATGGGTAATAAATGAAGCAAAACAATGAACTTCCGCCGAGATACATAGCTGATATGCCTGAACCACCTCATGGAAGTTTGAATATGATTTTTTTTTTTTTTTTTTTTTTTGGGGGGGGGGGGGGGGGGGGCTAGCCAAGAGGGAACACAGGATTCACTTTGAGTACAAGTACAAGCTACTGTCCCTCAATAAACCTCAGAAGAAAACTGAGCTTCAAGAATCATCTCTCAAACACAGCTGCCAAATTTAGAAACAACAGTAACATATTGCAGAAATTTGCCGGCACTTCATGGGGTGTGAGGGTCTTCAGATGCGATGCGATGCTATGCTATGGACTTCACCTTTACATCTAATCTATCCGCTAACAGCATATTGTGCAGCGGTTTGGGTAGTTCCATCAATGTCCACCTAAACTGAACTATGCACATTACAATAGCACAATAAAGGGGATCCTAACCTATTGGCTGCCTGTATTAAGAAATATATCCCCACCTGAAATGAGAGAAACCACTTGGAATAAGCCCCAAGAACAACTTTCCTGTAGTTCCATTTTGTATAAATGGAATGGGACTGCAGCGGGAGAAAGACTTGAAGAAAATAAATACTGACAGCAGTAATTTTATTATTTTTATTGGTTTACTAGTTTCGGTGCCTACTGGCACCGTCTTCAGGCCCTATACATGTAGCTAGATAAGTCATCTGAATGTCCATGCTGTTATAAGGATCACTTAATTTCAACTGGCTTCCATAGATGTCTGAAATTCTCTGTAGTCATGGACTCTTTACATCTCTAATGAGTTGTTGTTTGAAGTGTGGAAAGTCCACGTTTGCAGAGGAGTTTCAGAAATCTACAGAAGCCAGCTGAAATTAGTGATCCCTATAATAGCATGGATGTTTAGATGACTTATCTATCTACGCGTATAGGGGGCTGAAGATGGTGCCAATGGGGCACTGAAACTG
The DNA here is from genome assembly GCF_023864345.2 of Schistocerca serialis cubense. NCBI lineage: Eukaryota > Metazoa > Arthropoda > Insecta > Orthoptera > Acrididae > Schistocerca > Schistocerca serialis. The sequence goes on from NC_064639.1 coordinate 763,346,072, forward strand.
GTAGTCCAATAAAAATAATTAATAAAATTACTGCTGTCTGTATTTATTTTCTTCAAGTCTGAGAGCAACCTTATTTTACAAATCCAATAAGATATCCCCCAACTGTGAGAGAGTCAGACAGCTTTCTAAATACCTACCCCTAAAAAGCACAATAATTTTGGATTAAAATTGATTCAGCCTAACTGATTGCTGGAAAGAGGAATGGACCACACAGTCACACCCCACTTTTCACAATATGCCTCACCTACCAACCATATCATACGGATTTGACTGGCCTCACAAAATCTGCTCCACCCTGAATGGAATTCGAACAAACTATGGTAGACAGGCTGACTCATACAGATGGGAGAAAATGGCTTCTCCCAAGTGCAGTTGTGGAACTGCCAGGCAAACACACAGTTGAAGATTGCCCTTTGACAGTCTTCATGGGTGACCACTCTGAATTCCTGCTTCCAATAAAAAAAAATCAGCAAAATGTACACTCAGGTGTAATAGTGTTTCTGTAAATTTTCTGGTTTTCTATTCTTTTCTCGCTATCTTCTTATTTTCATATGATCTGCATGATTTATATGCATACTTAATATTTGTATTGCACACCTTTTAAATTTAATTCAAGTGATGCAGTACACCATACACTACATAATAAATAAAAACAAAGCTCTTTTAAAATTTTTCTCAAGGCTTGAAAATTGTCTTAGTTTTTTGGCCCCAGTTTGGTACGAATGTATGAATGATACAAATCTTTCAGTTTTGTGCGCCTCTAAATACTTGAAACACTGAAGTGAGCTGATCAATGGCCTTCATCTGCATCCAAGTCTAATGATACAGAATTGTCTCCAGGGGACACCACATGGTAGGAGTACTGTTCCTGCAGGCAGAATGATTTGCGTGTTCACAAGAAGCTTAGGGCTATGCTGCCAGCTGCTGGCAGGGTCTCCCAAGCCAGATAGGCCTCAGTGGACAAACCAGATGAAGAATGTCCCATAACATCCCATTTCACTCCTACCCACTCCCACAGTCCTTTCGCAATTCCCAAACATCCAACACAAAGTGAGAGGCAATCTGTGCCGCAGTGTCAGAGGCACATGCAAAGATGTATCATTAATGGAGCCTCAAGAAAGATCCTAAATTCTCATAGGGCAAAAAAAAAAAAAAAAAAAAAAAAAAAAAAAAAAAAAAAAAACTGAGGGACTTGATGAGCCGTCAATCACCCAAGAATAAGGGCTGAACCAATGGAAGCTGTTTCCGCAACTGGATCGGGCAACAGACCAGTCCACCGAGTGGAAACTGTTACTGAGAAGTTGGACCAGATCAAGATCAAATCCTTGCTTGGGGCTCAGAGGAGGAAATGCCTCAAAGAAAAACAGAAAATGAAAGTAAAGAATGGCTTCCTAAACACATGTTGTGGTCCTCAGTGCGAAGACTGGTTTAATGCAGCTCTCCATGCTATCCTGTGCAAGCGTCTTTGTCACCGAGTAGCTAATGCAACCAACACCCTTCTGCATCTGCTTACTGTATTCAACTCTTGGTCTCCCTCTATGACTTTTACCCCCCACACTTCCCTCCAGCACTAAATTGGTGATCGCTTGATGCCTCAGAATGTGTCCTACCAATCGATCCGCTTTTATAGTCACATTGTGCCACAAATTTCTTTTCTCTCCAGTTCTATTCAGTACCTTCTCATTATTTATGTGATCCTTAACATAAATGAATGGAACTAAAAGGTCTTGAATCAAAGACCTACAAAAAAGACCCCCTTCTACTGCTGCAAGAGAATAAGGGAGAAGTCTACTACTCCCATTTTTCAGGATACATGGATCCAGAAAAAGCCTAGGCAGGAAATAGGGAAACAGATCTATAGCACTGCAGTCTTGTTTTTCAGGACAGCAGCTAGCCAACAAGTACAGCTATCAGTCAGCATCACCTTGCAGTAAAGGAACTTGTTCAGTTGGTTCTCTTCGAAAAGATTTTGGGGGGGGGGGGGGGGGTAGCCTAATTCAGGAGGGTCTATCTGCTCTTCACTTCGTCTCTGTGTGGAGGGGAACAGTGGAATGGTTAAGGAGGTGGTGCACAAGATATCTCTGTGGGGGAAGGCAAAGCTACTGGTGAAGATAGCAGCTTAGTTCTTTGAGACCCAATTTGGGCACCAAAACTTCTTAAGGATACTTCTCCAAAACTCTGTTCTAAAAAATAAGAATGCAGAACCAGAAGGTCTTGACAGAGAAGTCGGCGAGAAACGCCTGGCAGCAATGCGAGAACAGGGCCTGAAATTGTACTTAGGGTACTCGCAGGTTGCTGTCAGCATAACCAAAGACATCAGAAGCAACCACGGCAGCGAATTGGAGACAGCAGGTTTTGCAGCTAAACCTGCAACACAGTAAAGGGCAACTGCCTCCCTCAGTCTTTTCCTGGGAAGACATTGGATGGATGTGGCCCTGATCCAGCAACCCTATCTATGTAAAGGAGGTATTTTAGACCTCGGAGGAATTGGAGGCAAGTTGATGTATGCTGGAAATCTAAAGAACTCCAGAACGTGCATTTATGTTAAGAATGGAATTTCATTCATACTGATGCCGGACATTTGCTTGGGAACTTAGTGACGAACAGGATGAACCAACATGAGGAAAAAGCACAAGGGAAATTGCATTGGTCTCAGCTTACCTTCCTCATGAGGACAGTACTCTTCCTTCCCATGAAGTGAGGAGACTGGCAAATTGTTGCACACAGCAGAATGAACACCTGCTGCAAGTTTGATGCCAATCCTCACAACCTGGTGTGGGGGAACAGTGACATGAGCAGTAAAGGTGAGCACCTGCTTGAATTTTTGCTAGAAAATAATCTGGAAATCTTGAACAGGGGTAGGGAATCTACTTTCAGGTACAGAAGTAGGGAAGAGGTAACCAAAGTAACTTTTGAGTACACGCTAACGGGTAGTTAGTTACGTCAACCAATGGTACATGGTGGTGGAGCCATCGTTATCTGACCAGATGTACATTAAGTATATACATTGATCAGCCAGAACATTATGACCACCTACCCAATAGCCAGTACGCCACCTTTGGCACAGATAAAATTAGTGATGCGTCGTGGCATAGAAACAGGAAACAATGAGGCCTTGGTAGGTCACTGGAGAGAGAGTTGCCACCACATTTGCACACACAAGTCACCTAACTTCCTGTAAATTCCAGGAAGGGGGACAATGAGCTCTGATCCCACATTCAATCATGTCTCAGATGTGTTCAATAGAGTTCAGATCTGGCGAGTTGGGTGGGTTGGTGGAGGGGGTAGCACATCATCTGGAACTCGCCGCTGTGTTCCCCAAACCACTCCATCACACTCCTTGCATCATGACGCATTATGTTGTTGAAAAATGCCACTGCCACCAGGAAATATCATCATCGTGAAAGGATGCACATAGTCTGCAACCAGTGTACAATATTCCTTGACCATCATGGTGCCTTGTATGAGCTCTACTAGACCCATGGATGCCCATGCAAATGTTCCCCAGAGCACAATAGAGCTGCCGTCAGCTTGTCTCCGTCCCACAGTCAAGAAACTGTTGCCCTGGAAAACAACAGATTCACACTCTTCCATCAGAAGATGAAGAAGGTATCGGGATTCATCAGACAATATACTGCTCTGCCACTGCGCCAATTTATAGTGCTGATGCTCACGTGCCCATTTCAGTCGTAGTTGCCAATGTCGTGGTGTTAACATTGGCACATGCATGGGTCATCGGCTGCAGAGGCCTATAAGTGTTCAGTGCACTGTGTGTTCAGACATACTTTTACTCTGCCCAGTATTCAAACCTGATGTTAGTTCCACCACAGTTCACTGTCTGTCCTGTTTTACCAGCCTGCCCAGCCTACAACATCCAATATCTGTAATGAGGGGTAGCCACCCAACCGCATCACATCTGGACATGGTTTCACCTTAGTTTCGCCATGTGTTGAAGGCCCTCAACACAGCACTCCTCGACCACCCATCAAGTCATACAGCTTGTGAAATGCTCGTGCTGAGCCTCTGGGCCATCACAATCTGCCCCCGGTCAAACCCAGATCGATTGCGCACCTTCCCCATTCTACACTGATACTACATGTACTGTGCGTACGGATGGCTAGCAGTCATTCCTCGACAGTTGGCACTGCTATCGGCTGGCTGGGTTTATATCGATAGTAGGTCGGTGGTTCTGCCTGATCAGTGTACGAAATTGAAATGAGTGTTAAACAGATCATAGCCTATAGAAATATCAGGAAAACAGACTGGGTCTCATATGAGATAGACCTAAACTCATGCTTATCTGAAGTCAGAACTTCAATAAGGAACAAAATAGAGACTTGAGGAAATGGTAGCTGCAGTGACATCTGCCACTACGACTGCATATTTAGAAGGCTGCACAATCATCAAGAAGATCACAAACAGAAATGTACCATGGTGGAACAATGTAAACCGTTTAGTGTCGCCTAGCAGCAAGAATCATTCCTAATGGTTGGAGCACACTCAGGATTGTTTTCATTCTGAAGCCAGGGAGAACTGGTCATATCAAGGCAAGGGTATGAGACTTAACAGTCTGACCTCCATTCGTCAAATGAAATTAGAAAAGCTGGTCATTGCGCATGTGAGGGAGAAGAAGCCGACTGAGGTTACTTTGCAAATAAACCAACATTCATATCAACCACGTAAATCATGACAAGCTGCACCACCAATTTGTTGGAAAGGTCGAAAAAGCTCTACACTTTCAGGAAACAGCTCTCTGCATCTTACTGCACATCAAGAGGTTGTTTACCAATATGACCTCTGAATCCATGGTTAGAGCTGCAGAAGAGCACGGCGCTGAGACTGCCATATGCAGGTGGCTTAAGACCATGCTAAGTAGATGAAAGGTAGCATCTACCATGATGAATGAGGAAATGGTGATCAATACCACTAGGGAGTGTCCAAAACGAGGGGTCTTGTGCCTACTACCTAGTGACAAATTAACTCACTGAAGATTTAGATACTAGATGCTACTATTGCCATGGATGCATTTGATGTGAGATTCTGGATGCCCAAAAGGAATCCTGTTATTTCCAATTTTTAACCTGTATGCTCCTGCCGCTGCCTCCATTGTAAACCAAAGGCATAATACGGGCACGTTGAGCATAGTCTCCATCCCAGCCAAGTGGCTCTGAAATCTCTTATCAGCTCTTGCTATGAGATCAAAAATCATTACAGAATGCCATTTATTCATAGTAATACTTGGCAAATTTGCTAGTACCATTAGCACACTGGCACAATGTGCACTAGACAATGTGAAAAACTGGTGCAGAAAACAGGATCTAGGGCCAAGTCCCAAGAAAAATGTTGTAGTACCATTTACAAGGAAGCAAATCCAACACACACACTGGAATCTCAAGCTCCTCAATGAAACTCTACAACAGGAGGGGGTAGTGAAGAATCTAAGTATATCCTTGGATGCAAAACTATCACAGACCCCTCATATAAAGAATATAGGTTCCAACACAAAAAGTACTCTTATGAACACTAGAAGGGCCTGCAGTAAAAACTGGCATCTGAACTCATGAGTACATACTGAATATACCACTGTGATAGGATTTATGGTAATTTATGGGGCAGCATTTTGGCGGAATGAAATAGAACAGAAGATGGGAAGGTGCAGAGATTGGCCTGCTTAGTGGTATCAACAGCACACCCACTGCTGGGATGGAGACCATGCTCAACATGCCCATATTATGCCTTTGGTTTGCAATGGAGGCAGCGGCAGGAGCATACAGGTTAAAAACCAGAAACAACAGGATTCCTTTTGGGCATCCAAATCTCACATCAACGTAGTGAGTGGGGTAAATATAAGAATGGTCAGGCACATGTCGGCAGACCACACAGACCACACATTAACTTCCCACTGCTTCAATAAACCCTTCACTTAACAATAGGAAGAACAGTGTACACAACCATAACACTGTTCAGGAGACATGGGGCCATAGTATTTAGTGTACAACCTGGGCCAAAGGGAGGGAGAGAAGACTCTATAGGAAAGCTGGCCACAGTATCCCAGTTGGAAGTATCCACTATCAGTGTGTGGCAGGAGGAGAATTTGAGTAGGTGGTATAAGGATCATAGCATCTACATGTATTCAGACAGCCAAGTGGCTCTGAAGTCTCTTATCAGCTCTTGCTACGAGATCAAATATCGTTACAGAATGCCATGAAGTCCTTGGAAGACTATGGGAAAGCAAAAGATAAACCTGCTGTGGGTACCTGGTCACTCAGGAATTAATGCCAATGAACAAGCTGATGGACAGGCCATGACAGGGGCAACGAATCCACTTATTGGACAGACCATGTCCCGTCCATCACCAAGGTGCTGATAAAATCAAAACTATGTTGCTGGATCAGGAGGCAGCATGTAGAAAATTGGACTACAATCCAAAACCAAAAACATGGTAAGCTAATGATGTCGAAGTCATGTTTCAAGAAAAGTTCTGTAATCTTGAACTTGAACAGGAAAAAAATTAAACTCCATGGCCACGAGAACTTTAAGAAACATCTACACTTGATAAGTATAGGAAGAGGAGGAGAAGAAGAAGAAGAAGAAGAAGAAGAAGAAGCCCCTAAGCATAGACTACGCGATGAGGATGATAAAGCCACACAAATCTTATCTTACAGTGTGAAGCTCTGGAGGGCAACATACACAGAATATTCATATTGGTATAAACTGAAGAAATCGCGTCTAATAAGGAATTAATACAGGGTCTCCAACTACTTCTTATGGGTACCAGTTTGCTCTATTAGAAGCACACGGAGGAAAACTGCAAATAAACTCTGTTTTGATGTGGGCAACACTGGGCTTGGACTACTGGTATTTTTGTCTTCCTGCATTAATCAAATGAATGATGTGGAGTAGTATTTTAACTGCTTGATTCAAGTGACATCTTCGCTGAAAACTCATTTGCCAATTATAAGGAGTGTTCAAAAGATGTCATAGGAGCCAAACGGATTTAAATTAGCATATGCTGCATTGGGATAACATAGTGGGACATCGGGGAATGCAAAGTGTGCATTATCATCTCCCACTAAAGAATTCAAAGCTGTGGCCTCAGCAGGCAAGGTGATTCCCGCCACCTTCTCAACATCTGACATCTGATACTCCTCGAATTCCTTGGGCATGGAAAAACCATGAACAGTGACGTGTAATGTGAGACACTCCGTAGCAAAGTCCATCAAGAGCACGTGGCCTTGGGTGCTCACTGAGGGAGTGATTCTGCTCCACGATAACACATATCCACAAGTCTCCAAGGTCACACAAAGTGTAACGGCCAAGTTCAAGTGGGAGCAGCTTGAAGATCTGCCCTACAGCCCGGTCATATCATCCTGTGACTTCCATGTGTTTTGTCTGCTAAAAAAGACCTCTCAAAGGGAAGCACTTCAACTTGGAGGATAAACTGAAGGACACAATGGAGGACTGGCTCCTGTCACAGCAACAGGAATTCTGGGAACAGGGAATCCTTTGGCTCATGAGATAGTAGTTGTGCTCAGGCCCCTGGTGATTACTTTTGAATAAAGACTTTAATTATACGCACAGTGTTGTTTTGCTCCTTTACTTTTGAGTATCACTCGAGGTTTCAAAACTTCCATGGAAACAGTTGGTGAAATATGATAAAAGCTCTAATAGTCCAACTTAGCTTCAATTTCTCAGTGACTAAAGTGTTGGGTTTTCAGGTGTCACTGAGACTTTGATTAAAGTAATAGAAAGTTTGCTCAGCTGCCCACTGAAACATTCAGCTGAAGGAGCCCACGCAAAATAATTATGTCTACATATTTTATGATTATAAATGAGTCCTTACCACAGTATTAGGGCTATACCCTCGACAGTGACCCTAAATGTGGCCCTGGAGTATGACAATAAAATCAGGGAAATTCAAGAACGCACAGAAAGAAGTTCTCTGAGGCTGTAGCTACTGCAATAACGAATACCATGTAGGCAGTACAGTTGAAGAGAATAGACATATCCAAAAAGGGCAATTACAGAAGTTGGACAGACAAACATAGGTATACGAAAAGAAACCGCATGGAACAGTTGATAGCAGAAGAGATACTTCAATTATTATAAATGTATGGAAAGTTCTGGTTGAGAATAACAAATTATTTACAAATAAAGGAGATGATTCACTGAAAGGCAGAAGCACTACGCTGCTGATAGGTACAAAAGCAAAAGGTACAGGGCTTTACTTTGAAGTGTATAGCAGCTCATGGGAGAGTGGGGAGCCGTCTGAGGGCACCACTTTGGGAGGGGATGGAAGTATCTTGGGTACAATGTCCCTCATTTCAGGGCATAATAATAGATAATCAAAGCCCTGACAAAGGACATGATTCAGTCGTTCCAGTCTTAGGTGGTAGTGGGTGACAAGGGGGGACGGGGGACCAGTTTTTTTGTTGTTGGTTCTTGGGATGGTTGTGAGGATCAGGTGAGTGAGGCGATATGGCATGGGAGATCTGTTTGTGTATTAGGGAAGGGAGAGCTGTAATGCCCACACAGCACCCTCCTATGCCAACCTCCTTATGGGCCACCTACAGGAAACATTCATAGCTTCCCAAAACCCCAAACCCTGGTCTGGTTCAGGTTTGTTGATGACATGTTTATAATCTCGATCCAAGACTCGGACACCTTATCTTCATTCCTCCACATTCTCAACAACTCCATATCAAATCCATATCAATCTCCATACCAAACCGACCAATCATCAGCAGTACCTGCACTTTGACAGCTGCCACCCCTTCCACACTAAAAAATCCCTCCCATACCACCTGGCCACCCATCACAGACATATCTGCAGTGATGACAACTCCTTCATCCTATAGGATGAAGGCCTCACAACGGCCTTCACAGACAAGAAATACACCCCCCCCTCCACCCCCGCAGACCTAATGCATGAACAGATCTCCCATGCCATATCCCCATATACATCTGATCCTCACATCCATCCCAAGAACCAAACACCTCCCTCCCCTTGTCACCCAATAGCACCAACGAATGAACCACGTCCTTCGTCAGGACTTTGATTATCTATAATCATGCCCTGAAATGAGGGGCATCCTACCCAAGATATTCCCATCTCTTCTAAAAGTGGTGTTCCGCCGCCCATCCAACCTCCACAACATCCTAGTCCATCCCTATGGCACTCTCATCCCCAATCCCCCCTGGTTTGGTTGGCAGGAGAGCCAACACCGTGTTACTAGAGGAAGCCGAAAGGCACGCGTTTTAGCTCACGCAGGCTGGCGTGAGGTCTGGAACAGGACAAGGAAATTAGACTTTAGAAAAAACGGACGTAGCTGGTGGAATACTTAACTTTAATCCATTAATGGTGAACATCGCTCTGGACAGTACATTATTCACAGTATCAATAGTAACTGGTAATGGCGCCTTGCTAGGTCGTAGCAAATGACGTAGCTGAAGGCGATGCTAACTATCGTCTCGGCAAATGAGAGCGTATTTTGTCAGTGAACCATCGCTAGCAAAGTCGGTTGTACAACTGGGGCGAGTGCTAGGACGTCTCTCTAGACCTGCCGTGTGACGGTGCTCAGTCTGCAATCACTGATAGCGGCGACACGCGGGTCCGACGTATACTAACGGACCGCGGCCGATTTTTTCTAAAGTCTAATTTCCTTGTCCTGTTCCAGACCTCATGCCAGCCTGCGTGAGCTAAAACGCGTGCCTTTCGGCTTCCTCTAGTAACACGGTGTTGGCTCTCCTGCCAACCAAAACAGGGGGGGACTGGGGATGAGAGTGCCATAGGGATGGACTAGGATGTTGTGGAGGTTGGATGGGTGGCGGAACACCACTTTTAGAAGAGATGGGAATATCTTGGGTAGGATGCCCCTCATTTCAACCTAGCAAGTGTGGTGTCTGGCAGTGACACCACACCCTCCCATAGGAATTGTACACTTGTGGAATACCCAGATGCAAAACCCTGCCTATCAACCCATGCAGCACCTCCTACTCCAGTCCTGTCACAGGCTTATCCTACCCCATCAGAAGCCACTGTGAAAGCACCCATGTCAATTAACAGCTCTGCTGCAATCACTGCACAGCATTTCACATTGGTATGACAACCAACCAGCTGTCAACCAGAATGAATGGCCACAACCAGATTGCTGCCAAAAACAAGGTTGACCACCCAGTGGCGCAACATGCAGCAGGGCACAACATGCAAGATTTCAAAGGCTGCTTCACAATCTGTGCCATCTGCATCCTCTCCACCACCACCACCACCACCACCACCACCAGCAGCAGCTTTTCTGAGCTGGGCAGATGGGAGCTATCTTTATAGCACATCCTTCGCTCCTTTAACCTCACTGGCCTAAAACTAAGGTAATTCGCTGTCCTCCCAACCCCCTGCCCAATAGTGTGTGTGTGTGAGTGTGTGTGTGTGTGTGTGTGTGTGTGTGTGTGTGTGTGTCTCCAACATGCTTAAGAAAGGAATTTCATTCCAAATGCTACCAAAGCAAAGCTCTGTACCTTTTGTTTTGGTACCTGTTGACGATGCAGTGCAGAGTCATCTCCTTTATTACTAAATAATTCAAAATACTTCAACTGACTGACGAAAGAAGGGAGTACAAAATTGTTGTTCATAATACAAGAATACAGAAATATACATCAACCTGGAACGAAATAAACAGGAAATGCAGAGAAGCAAAGGTGAACTGGTGGCAGGAAAAATGTGGAGAAACCAAAAAAGAAATGGTCATCAAAAGGACTAATTCAGCATACAGAAAAGCCAAAACAACTTTCAATGAAATTAAAAGGAAGGGTGTCAGTACAATGGGAATACCATTGTTAAATACAGATGAGATAATGGATAGATGGAAAGAATACTCTGAAGGCATCAATGAGGGAGAGAAATTGTCTGATGATACAATAAAAGAATAAACTGGAATTGATATGGAAGAGATAGGGGATCTGGCATTATAGTCAGAATTTAAAAGAGCTTTGGAAGATTTAAGATAAAATAAGGCAGAAAGAATAGCTAACATTCCATCAGAATTTTTAAAATCACTGGGGAAGTGGCAATCAAATGACTATTCATGTTGGTGTGTAGAATCTGTGAGTCTAGCAACACAGCATCAGATTTTTGGGAAAAACATTATCATTATAATTCTGAAGCAATCAAGAGCAGATATGTGCAAGAACTATAGCACAATCGGCTCAACAACTCATGCATACAACCTGTTAGCAAGAATAATATGCAGAAGAAGAATGGAAAAGAAAATTACTGATCTGACAGATAACAAATTAGTTTGACTTTTGCAAAGGTGTAGGCACCAGAGAGGCAGTTGTGACGTCCAACTGATAATGGGAGGAAGACGTTAAATAAATCAAGAAACTTCCATTAGATTTATTGACTTGGAAAAAGCATTCAACAATGTGAAATGGTGCAAGGCATTCAAAATTATAAGAAAAATATGAGTAAGCTATAGGAAAATATGGGTAATATATAATATGCACAAGATCCAAGAGGATAAAATAAGAATGAAGTGCTGGAATTAAAAATCCCAACTGTTCAATCTGTAGCTGAAGAAACAATGATGGAAATAAAAGTGAGGTTCAAGATGTGGAATTAAAATTCAGGATGAAAAGTTATCAACGATAAGATTTGTTATGACACTGCTATCTTCAATGAAAGTGAAGAAAAACTACAGGACATTTTTAAAGGAATGATCCGTCTAATGAGTACAGAATATGGATTGAGAGTAAACTGAAGATAAACAGAAGCAATGAGAGTAGTAGAAATGAGATTAGCAACGAACATCAAAATCAAGGACCACAAAGTAGACAAAGATAAGGAATTCTGCTACCTTAGAAGGAAAACAACATGTGATGGACAAAACAAGAATATAAAAAGCAAAGTAGCACAGACAAACAGAACATTTCTACCCAACAGAAATCTACTACTATCAAAAATTCTATGAATGTAATTTCGGAGGACATCATTGTATGATAGTGAATCATGGACAGAGGGAAAACAAGAAAAGGAGAGAATTGAAGAATTTGAGATGATGTTGACATTGAAAATTTGTGCACTTATAAGTAACAAGGCAGACTCAGCGAGAGAAGAAACATGGAAAACACTGACCGCGGACAAGAAGAAGGGACAAGATGATAGGACATGTGTTAAGGCATCAGGAAATAACTTCAGTTGTATCAGAGGGAGCTGCAGAGGGTAAAAACTGTGGGAGTGAAAGAAAAGGATGAGGAAGGGAGGGAGGGAGGGAGGGAGGGAGGGAGGGAGGGAGGGAGGGAGGGAGGGAGGGAGGGAGGGGGGGAGGGGGGAGGGGGGAGGGAGGGAGGGAGGGAGGGGGAGAGAGGGAGAGAGAGAGAGAGAGAGAGAGAGAGAGAGAGAGAGAGAGAGAGAGAGAGAGAGAGAGAGAGAGAGACTTATCAATACTTGTTCTCTCTTTTATTAAGAAAGTAATTGTTTATGGTTATGCCTTAAATCATCCTTACACACTTCACATGCAAGCCTGTTGCTATTCTTCATTATCATTGTAGAGAACATCTTTTTCAAAATCACAATGGATTATATTCTCTTTTACTGAGCAAGTACAATGGATTACCAACCTGTGATCAACAGTAGATGAAGATTTTATATCCTTGGCATCATCACCTGAGGATGAAATTGTTTCCGAGATATCTGAGAATTTTCTTCGTTTAGAGTCACTGACTCCAGGACTCTTCTTGTCACTGCTGTTAAGAGGTCGTTTTTGGCCCTTTGTAGGAGTATCTTCATCTGAAAATATATCCTCAGTATAAATGAGATTCAAATTACCCAATAACATCAAATTCATGATTCACAATATTAAAGTGCAGTTGAACATGTTTTACATAATTGCTCCAAGTACAAGACTATGTGACAATAAGTTAGCTCTGTTTACAGTACATATCATGCTTGACACAAAGCAATTTTAGATGGATTAAGCAGTTACAGAAGACACTGGGTGATTGCAGTGGATGATGGGGACTAAGTTACAAAACACATTGCATGGGGTGATTTACAAATGCACTGGTTGATGTGTGACAACAAGGACAAATGGAAACATTATGACCACTGCACACCACGAAACTGGATCCCACCTGGTGGCACTGCGGACATATGATGCTGTAAGGAAAGTATATAAGTGGAACAGAGAGGAATGACAAAACATTCTAGCAACTATATGGGCCATAGTTGTGGAAATCCAGTGACATAAAACATTTTGCTAAAGAGCAGTTTATTATGACCCATGGGATCAACCAGCTCGAAAGCAGCAAAGCTGTTTGGTTGTTCACATTCTACTGTTGTCAGTGTCTGTGGAAAGTGGTTGATAGACAATCAAACCACGAGTATGTGGCATCATGTTGGACATCTACACCCCATCACAAAACATGAACGTCTGAGGCCTGCACACTTTGTAAAACTGAATATGCAGTGATATGTGGCTGATCTGCTGGTATAGGTACAGGTGTTTCAGAGCACACTGTTTTAGTGCACATTATTGAACATCAAGCCCTGCAGCAGAAGAACCCTGTGTGTTCCCATGCTGACTCTTTGATATCATCTATTACAACTGCAGTGAGCACGGGATCAAGGTTGGGTAACAATCACAAAACTGGGGAGATGGAGCATACGAAAAGAGATGCAGGCTGGAGGCGTGGGGGTGGGGGAGTACAATGTCAGGATTGGAGAAAAATGTAGGAGATAATGACAAGGGAGGAAAGGATGAGAGGAAAAGATGGAAAGGGGGTAATTGAGGATCAGAACTAGAGAATACTGTCAATATGGTTGCGGGTATGACATATATGTTTAGCAAATGATTAGTCAAGTTTCCAGATAAGCAAAGTGTGGTAGTGAGCATTCAACCTGTTTAAACAGAAGGCTAGCATCACTTCACATAGAATCCTCCACAATTATTGCACCTTAAGTAGCATAAGGTATGGCTACTTGTGCATCTCAGCAGATCTTTGAAGTAATTAGAAATGTTTGTAATTTACCTGCATTAGGTCCTAGTTTGTGTGTGAATTGGAAAGGTCCTGCACCTGGAATGCCATCAGTGGAATAAGCCTTAGGACGCAGGACAGGGAGAGGAAGTGGCATAGAAGTGGTCTATGATATTGCTCAGGTTGGGTGGGTGATGAAATACCAATTTGGGAAATGACTGCACGATTTTTGTTAGGTATCCCTCATCCCAAGGAATGATGAGAGGTAGCTGAAGCCCCGGTAAAGGATAACAATGCATTTTCCACAGACTGAGTGATATAGAGTGATAAGGGAAACATTGGTTAATGGCTTGCTTGCAGTGATGACAAGTTTGTTTGTGTCAAAATAATAAATGGCAGGAGAAAATTGTTTCTTGACTAACTGGATGGGGCTCTGTCTGCAAGGTTATCAGTTTATTTAAGTAACTCTTGCTTCCTACTGCAGATGGCACATCTATGAATTCCAAGGCTTTTTGTGAAGCACTTTTTCATACAGTATGGGTGACAGTTGTCCAAATGGAGGTACTGTTGTTGATGAGTGAATCTTATGTGCACAGAGGTTTTTATGGTGCCATCAGAGAGATGTAGATCAACACCCAAAGTATCTCATGGAACTGCAATGGAATAGATGAAGAAAACTTGGTAATAGATGTTAAGGTTCAGAGGAAAGAGCAGGCTATCTTTGACATGTTCCTCATTACGAAGATGGTACCATGGGTCCTGAACAAGAAACAAGGTTTAAGATGTCAGAAGATTTTTCAATCCCTTTAAGTCCCTCTTAAATGGAGTGGCAAAGGAAAGTAGTAGGCAAGTACTGTGAGGATACATACCATTCCATAGGAGTGATGTCAATCCCTATTACATCTTCTTACTGACAAATGGTACTTGCAAATGAAAGCTATAAAACCAGGGATCATAGGTAAGAGCACAGATACTGTGCAAGGCTGTTGTTTTATTTGCATCCGATGAGTCATATAGACAGACAACATGCATCTTCAAGATGGGACAGCGATCGCAGCCACTTCCCAAAAGGAAATACCTGCTTGAGCACAAATATGAGAATCTGTGTAGGGATGTTGTAGAATCTCATTCCATCCTCAGAAATGCAAGTATAAAGTGGTGTATAAACTTCTCATGTGACTAGTATTTGTCATTATAGTAATTCTTTGATGTTAAGAGATACAAAGCATTCCACACTGCACTTTACAGTAATTGTTACGCCTTCCAGGCTTGCAAGCTATCTTGTATATAGACATGTTTCATGTGGAAATAAATGTTAATTCTATTAGATACCACATATTTGGTGACCCTGATAACACAACAACATAACCACATCGGCTTCAGCGCTATACACTGCATTGTAATGTGAACATTCATAACTTCCGAATCAGCAGTGCCACACTTGTTCTCGTACGAAAATGGACAATCCGCCAGTCATTACTGAGCCAGCTGTGAGCAGCATTCTGGCAACACAATCTGTTGTTGTGATCTGTGCAGCTTAAAAGCCAATTCATCCTCGTACAGATATCAGCAGACGAAACGAAGTGTAGATATGTAGTTGTAGCACTAAAAGAAGACTTAGCCGCTTAGGTACAAGACGTCCTTGCTGCATCGGCCGCCCAACGCTAAACGGTATGCGTCAATTAAGAAAGCACTAGCAACGTGCCTGCTGCAGTCGGAAGTGAAGTGACTAGAGAAGCTTTTATGGCTGAGGAGCTTGGCGATCAAACCCAATCACAACTTTTATGCCATTTGCATACACAGGCAAGAAACACAGTGAGCAATGACATGCTGTGCAATATTTTGTTGTCCCGATTAGCACCGGACACTCAAAAAATTCTGACAGTGTGCACGGATGATTTAAATGTACTAGCACAAACAGTGGACAGGATTGTCAAGCTGTGTCCCGCAACGAACATATCATTACTGAGATCACAGCAAGATGATACATCTGCAGCGACATTAGCATCACTCCAGTTGCAATTAGCAGAGTTTACCATGCAAGTAGTTGAATTACAAGTGACACACACACACACACACACACACACACACACACACACACACACACACACACACACACACACACACACACCAGTGACCACGCCTCCAGTGGTCAAGAAGTCTTAATTGCCCGCCATCAGCACAAAATTTGTGCTGGTACCACAAGAAATTCGGCAACAATGCATGAAAGTGTACACAACCACGCAAGTGCAAACTTGAAGTGGAAACCGTAGAGCAACAACTACTCACACCAGTAATGACTGTCAACTTTTCGTCACAGACTGCAGCACGAAAGTGCAATAGCTGGCAGACACAGGAGCAGAAGTGTCTGTGTACCCGGTAACTCTTGTACCATGCTGGAGCTGCGACGATTCCTGTATGTTTCCCACTAACAACTCTGGGGTGTAAGTTTAAAACACACGGCCAGATCACATTGTTGCTCAACCTTGAACTACGCTGTACATTTGAGTGGCGCTTCACAGTAGCAGATATGTGAAAGCATAAGATCTGGTTTCTTATCCTTTTATGATTTGATACCTGACCTCCAATGCAAGCAGCTGATTGATTACACTACAAACCTGCATACTCCAGGGAAGGTGTGTTGCACCACTCCGATGGCGGGACATACAGTCGCAAGAGATAAGCTGTCCACACGATTCACGATTACTAAAAAGAATTTCCTGAAACCATGCAGCAGTCACCTTCTCTCCCATCGGTTAAACACACAATGGTGTATCACATTTTGACCATGCCATGCCTGCCATCTCATATTAGGTGTAGACGTCTGACACCAGGGAAATAGTCAGTGGTGAAGAAGGAATTCCACAGTATGCTGTCAAGCTGGGCTGTCGCAATCCATCTGCCCATGTGGCGATTACTGGCAGCTCAATCCAGGGACCATGCCAGATCAGAACCCAGTGCCACATATAGAAGACTTTACTGCCAACGTTCATGGTAAGACTATATTTTTCACTACTGATCTAGTCCAGGTGTATTATCAGATCCCGTTGCCAAAGAAGATATCCCAAAGACAGCAGTGACAACACTTTTTGGTCTATTCGAGTTTACTAGGATGCCTTTTGGTCTGTGCAACACACCACAGATGTTTCAACATTTCATGAATGAGATCACTAGGGACTTATGACTTGTGTCATGTTTACATAGATGACATTCTGGTGATACCTGCGATGAAAGAAGAACATTTACATCATCTGGCTCCAATATTTAATCGTTTATGCACACAAGGCTCAGTAATTAATCCTTCAAACTGTACTTCTGGAGTGAGGGAAGTGCAATTTTTGGGTTACACAGTGGACGCACATGGCACTCGACTGCTGCAATACAAAGTGAAAGCCATAACCAAGTACCCTTGCCCCATCACAATCAGAGACTAGCTGGTTTTTAGGGGTCATAAATTTTTAGCAAAGATTTGTATACAATTATGCACTGATAATGGCACACCTGAATGAATTTCTTCTGAGCACACCACAGTCAAACGACAAGTTGCATTGGACAAGCGACGCAGATGACACTTTTCAAGGCTAAAAACAGCAATCGCAGAGGCTGCACAATTAGCACACCCAGTGACATAGGTTTCATTTGATGCCTTGTCTATAGCCATTGGTGTTATACTGCAACAACTGTCAAGCATTGTTGACGGCCCATAGCATTCTTCAGCCACAAGTTGTCGCCTTTGCTACTATGTTGGGCAACCTACGGCTGTGAACTGTATGCAGCTTACCCCACAGTCAATAAATTCACACATTTACTAGAGCACAGACAGTTCGCTATTTATAAAGACAACAAACCGTTAACATATGCCTTCACCGTAAAACCAGAGGAAGCATTGCCAAGGCAACTACACCATTTAGATTACATTAGACAGTTCACCAACTGCATGGTTTATATACAAAGGAAGCTGAACATACCAGCAGATGCACTATCATGTGTAGAGGTTGTGAACATGACAGCACATACATGCTCACATGTTGAAGTGGTAGCAGCTACCATTGATTTTGATGTCCCCGCACAGGCTGATGAGTTACAAGATTTGTTGAAACAAGCAGCTCGACTGAAGTTACAACATGCCACAATGCCTGAAGCAAACGTTGAATTGTATTGTGACCTATCTGGACTGAAAGCAGCTCTATTTGTGCCGCAACACTTTTGAGTATAAGCAATTGCATCAGTACACAATCTGGCACATCCAAGAATACAGGCCACTATTAGATTGCTCAAACAAAGTTTCGTCTGGCCTGGAATGCACGCAGATTGCACAACATTTGTCAAGCAATGCATTGCGTGTTAGAGGAACAAGATCACATAGCATGTTTGAACATGTGCATGTCGATATTATAGGATCACTCACAGTCTAAGAAGACTACAGTTATTGCCTTACAGTTGTGGACCAATTTACCATGTCGCCTAAAGGATGTCACAGCTAAAATCTTGGCGCAGACATTTTCTCGCGGTTGGAGTGCCCGATTCGGCATACCACTACGGATTACCACAGTCAAAGGACGACAGTTTGAAGCTTAATTTCCTTAGAGCATTAGCTACATTATTAAGCATGAAATGTATATGCACCACAGCCTATCATCCTGCATCAAATGGTATAGTTGAACGCCTGGATTCCAATGTCACACAATGCAGAATTGGACGGAGACACTACCTATTGCACTCCTTGGACTATGGATGTAATTCAAAAGCAATCTAACGGCTATGGCAGCAGAGCCATGTACGGACAAACGTTATGTCTGCCAGGAGAATTCTTGCATGGCATGGCAGACAATGCAGTTGATGCATCTTTGCTAGATTATGAGAGCACATATGCCAGCTTAGACCAACAGCACCCATAAGACAGACTGGGAGACACTCATTTGTGTGTGCAGATCTTAAGAACTGCACAAACATTTTCCTACACAATGATGCAGTACACAAGCCGTTGCAGCCACTATATGATGAACCACATCCAGTGATTAACAGAGGTGGCCACACATTTCAGATTAGAATAAATGGTATACCTACCACCGTTGCACTGGGCCGACTCAACCCATGTTTTTCAATGCATTTGACACAGCCAAGGACTGCAGGAGGCAAACGAGAAAAAAGGAAATATAGCACCAGAAAACATCCCCACAGCCACTACGAGACACCACATATGCCAGGTGTCTCAGATAAGAAAAAGACACCAAAGACATACCTCACATTCCTCTGGAAACATTAACTCCAGTGGCACAATGCCAGGTTTCACAAAAGCCATGGTAACACATGCAAGGTAATGTGTGAAGTTTAAACTACGGTATAATTAACAGTAGTGAGACAGCCATGTAGCATCTCATTCTGTGCCTGCCAGCACGAGTGTATAGTGGTGTACAAACATTCCATGTGACTAGTATTTGTTATTATAGTTACTCTTTGACATTACAGATACAGGCCATTCCATGCTGCTCTTTGCAGTAATTGTTAAACCTTCCACACTTGTAAGCTATCTTGTATAGATGTGTTTTATGTGGAAATAAATGTTAAATTCTATCAGATACCACAAGATTAATGAAGTACATATTTAATACCAATATACAGTTTGTTAATACAAATAGAAATTTTTTGTTATTTAAAAAAAGTTAGAATTGTCATGCCAAGTTTCTTAACAGCAGTAACAATGCTATTGGAGGAAGAGTCCAGCACCGCATTTCTAGAGATCAACAACAAGAATATACAAAGATAATGAAGAAACTCCAATAAATCACTCCACCTCTAACAGAATACTTTGCTTCTGGTGAGTATGAAAATGAAAACTGATCTTGGAAGAAGCTACAAAATCCAAACTACATGGTTGCACCTGGAAGTGCTACAGAACAGTGCTTAATGCCAAGCAATTATACAAAATTAACATTTTGATGACAGACTTCAATTGTGGTAGCCTAGCATATTACACAGTTTGAATTATTGCTAAAAATGTTATGGGAACTCGAAGTGCGTAAGAAACTAATGGATATCACACAGAGTAATAAAAGGAAGAAGCATCAGAATGTGGTAAGAACAATTACTGAATGAAAATGTTCAAGGAGAATGAACTATTTTATGCGAATAATGATTGTGAAATATTGTGCCATTGCTCTTGGCAAGCAAGTAAAAAAAACGGACTGGAAAAAGGAAGTGTGCAAATTTAATACAGACACTGAAAAGCTAACGTTAAGAAGACGTGTTGCTGATGAAATATGCTTACTGTCTTGAAGTACAGAACTGCTTTTCAGGTATTACTATTTAAATTGTATTCCAATATTAACCAGAAAAATGGAAGAAATGTTAAAAGTTATTTCTGACTTCCATGTTGACCTGAAAGCAATGTTGTTCTAGAACCACAAATACACAAATTAACATTTACTTAAATGTTCAAAGAGTTAGGTTAGAAAAAAGTTCTTCCTGAGACAGTTACCAAATTATGTACTGAATTCGATAAACTAATACTAAAGACTAACAAGCTATTAAACTAGATTAACATACTGCTGAATCACAGTAGGAAAAAATAGAGATAAACAGAAATTTGTTACAACTGACATCCACAATATTAAGTTTAAAAGGGGAATTACATTCTGATATAATTAAGCAGTATGATTTGGTTATGAAGGGGGTAAATCAACATTCTGGTAAATTAAATACCGATATAAAACAAATTTCTGAACTATTATGATATTACATGTTTCAGAACAGAGTAGGGACTCAGATGAAGTACCATAGTCACCCAAATGCAAGTTGACCTTTTCTTACCCAATTTTCATGGTTCAAAAATGTGCCTACAGCTTACATTCAGGGGCTAAGCCTAAGGAAGTTCTGAAAAATGCTGCTAGAAGCCACCATAAGTACTGGTAGCTATTCTGCCACAGAGGCTCTTGTGTTAGTAACAATCTATCTCCTCTTACATTGTCGATACACCATCAAAACACACATTTTTAAGAAACTTGCAGAAGTTCACTAGCATGGTAAGTACAGTTTTACACTTTGAGAGCTCCAGCTCTGTTTGTAAGCTGTCAGCACATGCTGATGTACATCATCCTATTTCTCAATGCTGCCAATATTTGCATTGTTAACAATAAATTCTGACCGCATTCAAGTATGCAGTGAAGCCTGTGACATCACCACTCACAGTCTACCTGCATGTAGTTCGTAATTATGGCCGCCTGTATTCTAGGTGGCCGTCCCCAAACTTTGTCAAACAACACCGACAGACAGAAGATGCTGCAGGAAAAAGATTTTCTGCAGTGATGACTATATTTACAGTTCACATTTTGTGTGGATCACTTGTGCTGGAAACAATTCTGTGTAGACAAATTATACTGTTTACAATGTCAAAAAAATAATCTAATAAAGTACCCTGCCCAACATGTACTACAGACGATAAAAATCAGTGTCTTGAACCGTGAATTACTCTTCACTCAGTTTATATCCTTTAAACCAAGCCTGATACTCTGCCAAGCCAAAATGTAACTTTCTTGGATGGAAAACTATATTACACTGAAAGGAAAAAATGCTTTGGATGACATCATGAGTTATGGAAAGACAGACATATGGCTCAAACACATGTCGTGGTAAAGACTATAAAAGTGTTAGTGGCCTTTGCTGCCCTTGTTCCACTCTGAAAATTTTTCTAAATATCATGATAGTGTTTGTGATGTAGCAGTAATTTTAAGTGCCCAACAAATTTAATTCCAAATGAATCACTACAAATAAGTACTACTGCCTGCAAATGCCTGAGAGCTGGGACTTCTTTATACTTTAGCCATCAAATGATGAGCCATATTTTATTTAATTTTTAAGAGAGGCTTGAGGATGGTAATCAAGTCTCATTTCTGTGGCGCAGCTTGCATTCGAGGTCAGTTTACATTTGGGTAAATGCGGTAGATGTTTCAGTCTGTTCTTTCACAATGTTGGAGGAACATGTTAATAATTTAATCAAACAAAAGGTTTAAAAAAAGACAGAATCATCTCCCAGTATATCTTATTTATAAGATAAAAAAAAAAAAAAAAAAAAAAAAAAAAAAAAAAAAAAAAAAAAAAAAGAAGAAAGAAAGAAAGAAAGAAAACTGAAGTAGAAACTTTAAAATTATGAGGGGAAAGTAGCTTTAAATCTATTGTTTATGCTGAATCTCTATGGAAAAAAACTCTGTAAATTCAGCACACAACTACTGCTGAATTGGTGAGAGCAATATACAAAGAAGTTTTGTGGAGAGTTCAACACTAACTGGAACAACCATGGTGATCAAATAGGACTTGATGTTGATTTATCTGAATGTACATTTAAGTTTAGACTGTATGGCAAACATAAATAAATATTTTGGGAAAACAAATAAAAAGAAAAGAAATGGGCATTTAAAATATAAGGTGGGAGGCCTCAAGCCTATATTAAGTAAACTTAGGTCTATATTATGTGAAATAAGAGAGGTTGGTCAATAGGAGCATCCTGAGAAGGGTTTGGGATACACTTTTCGATGCTACTGGCACTAAGTGATTATAGTGATGTGCCAAAAAGCTTAGTTCACCTCAATACTGGGAACAATCAACAAAATACCTTTAACACGATGAAGACAAAAAAAAATTATGACACAATAAAATAAATGATGTCCTAAAAGAAAAATTTTATTGGGAGAGAATTACGTCTGTAGATTTAAATCATTTTACATGTGAGGGGCATTACATATTGATTTATGCTTTAGTTTGTGTACACTAACTAAAAGTCTCCATGCCTCAGCGGATATGTTCACTTTTTCACGGTAGTCTGCAATCATGTTGCACATGCTTGCATCACTGATGTGGTGGCTTCTGTAGGCCCTCCTCCAATCACATTTTTGGTGCCTGTTACACACACTGCAGAACAGATGCTCTCAATTCCTGGATGTGTGTGAAATGATGTCCACACCAAGGATTCTTCACAGCTCTGAAACATCATAACCAGAAGGAGAATACTGTTCTGTGGCAATACCTGTAATCGACCGTCAGTGATGGCAGACGTTGTTGTCAGACACTTATGGGAATAAGCATGTTGTATTATAAGAACATGCCTTTCAGCCAGTTTCTTACAAATTACATGGCAGAAACCCTGAATAGTCTCACTACACAATTCAACAGAAATGAGCATGAAAATGGCAGAACAAGTGCTTATAAAACATGACAATGCTTGTTCCTCAAGACAACCATGGCTGCCGCACTGATGTAAAGTTCCAGGTACTGTCACAGCAACAGTATCCTACTGGCTTGGTCCCTTCTGGTTACCACATATTCAGGGCTACGAGGAAACATCTGCGCAACCACCATTTCATGTGTGTCCAGGAACTGGGAGTAGCTGTACTGCAGAGGGCATGACACACACAAAAAATGTGGTTGGTGGAGGGCATACAGAAGTTACCACATCAGTAGTACAAATGTGTGAAGCTTAATGCAGGCTACACTAGGGTGGAAAGAGTCATGGGATACCTCCTAATATCATGTTGGACATCTTTTTGCCCAGAGTTGTGCAGCAATTCAATGTGGCCTGGACTCAACAAGTCCTAGAAAGTCTCCCGCAGAAATATTGAGCCATGTTGCCTCTACAGCTGTCAATAACTGCGAAAGTGTTGCTAGTGCAGGATTTTATACATCAACTGACCTCTCAATTATGTCCCATAAATGTTCGGTGGGGTTCATGTTGAGCAATCTGGGTGGCCAAATCATTCACCTGAACTGTTCAAAATGTTCTTCAAACCAATTGCGAACAACTGTGGCACAAGACATGCCCCATTGTCATCCATAAAAATTTCATCAGTGTTTGGGAACATGAAATCCACAAATGGCTGAAAATGGTCTCCAAGTAACAGACCATAAGCATTTTCGGTCAATGATTGGCTCAGTTGGACCAGAAGACTGAGTCCATTCCATGTAAACACAGCCCACACTATTATCGAGCCCCCACCTGTTTGCACAGTGCCTTGTTAACAACTTGGGTACATGGCTTTGTGGGATCTGCACCAGACTCGAAACCTACTATCAGCTCTTACCAACTGAAGTTGGGACTCATATGATCAGGCCACAGATTTCCAGTCATCTACGGTCCAACCGAAATGGTCACAAGTCCAGGAGAGGCACTGGAGGCAATGTTGTGCTGTTTGCAAGGGCACTCGGATCGGTCATCTGCTGCCATAGCCATTAATGCCAAATTTTGTTGCACTGTCCTAATGGATATGTTTGTCATATGTCCCACATTTATTTCTGTAGTCATTTCATGAAGTGTTGTTTGTCTGTTAGCACTGACAACTCTATGTAAATGCCTCTGCTTTCGGTTGGTAAGTGAAGGCCATCACCCACTGTGTTGTCCTTGGTGAGAGATAATGCTTAAAATTTTGTATTCTCGGCACACTTTTGATGCAGTGGATCTTGAATACAGGACTCCCTGAAAATTTCCGAAATAGATTGTTCCATGTGTCTAGCACCAACTACCATTCCACATTCAAATGTCTGTTAATTCCCATGGTGTGACAATAATCAAATAGGAAACCTTTTCACATGAAGAATCTGAGTACCGATGACAGCTCCACCAACGCACTGACCTCTTGTACGTTGTGTAGGTGGTACTACAGCCATCTGCATATGTGCACATCACTATCAAATGACTGCTGTCAGCTCAATGTATGTTGAGAGAGAAAGTGCACATATCTGCTGAGCCATAAAGATTCTTCGTGAGATAAAAAAAAAGTGTAAATCCATATGGAACGCCCCTTGTATATTGACAGTAAATTAACTGTTTAGAAAAGAAACACACATGTAAGCATTATGCATTCACTGTAAGAAATACTTATTACAAATACGCTCTTACTACCGCACTTTTTTTGTTCTCCCCCCCCCCCTTTTGCAATGTTTTACAGCTACTGGCAAGAGGATATTACTTTTTCCCACTTTGCATTGCTTTACAATGTACGTGTGTGTGTGTGTGTGTGTGTGTGTGTGTGTGTGTGTGTGTGTGTGTGTGTGTGTGTGTGTGAGAGAGAGAGAGAGAGAGAGAGAGAGAGAGAGAGAGAGCAATGTCGCATTGAGAGGTGAGGAACTGGCAAGATAGTTGACTATAAAAGTAAATTATCACATGCTAACATAGACACTAAAATAACAATTACAAGACAGTCACATATTTCTAATGATAAGGAACACTTGCTAGAATGATGCAGATGAGTACTTAGAAGAAGCGTATCCAGGGTGTAAACGTGGACAAGAAAAAAAAATTCCCCGATTTTTCACAGATTTTCCGGTTAAAAATACACTTTCTCCCGGATGAAAATACACTTTTTCCATGTTAAGTGACAGTATACTCTTCCTCGGCACTGTAAAAGTCATCAATCCTTAGAATGTTTATGGTTTTATATACCGACATAGAATTTCCCGACACTTTAGAGAACTAAACTCAAAACACGTTTTGAAATACCTTTAATGTGCAGCAACATGTACGCTGCATATTTTCATATTATAAAGGTATAAATTTGAATTCCACCAAATAACGCATGTCACTTTCCGAAGCATTGAAATTGAGATTGCGATGCGCTTTTGTAAGCGTCATAGCTCATTCACGTGATCTCGCCAGCTGATAACAGCAATAGGACACGTGATATAGTCAGCCAACAGCAAGATCACTCTTAAGTAACGCGAATACACAAATAAAAAAAGTTAATGGCTTAAATTAATATACATAGCATTGACATATAATATTGGTCTCGAAGATTAATAAGTTGGAAGAGAAGCTAAGCTTCCACATATAATGTTGATAATGCTCGTCCTCAAAGAATTGATTTTTAAATGAGAGTCAAACGCTTTGTAATTTAAGAAAATCATCGTACATTCTCGCGCACAATTCATCTTGCTTAAAAGGGAATCTTCTTTGAATGTAACGCTTTTCAAACCACCATTCGCAATATTTTTCCACGGCATGTTAGAAATAGGTTCGTTTCAGCAGTTGCAAGATAGCGCCAGATAACTGGCGTCAGCGCGCTTGTGCAGCTATGATGACGCAGGAAGCCCATATGTTCGTACATGTAAAACATTAAAAGATCTTACATTATGTCATAAAAGAAACAAGACATCAAAGGATACTTCAAGAGCGTCGGAACCATACTGAAGTGCATAATTCGACTTAAAATGCACATCCGTACGTAAATTTTCTTGAAGTACCAGTACACATGTTTGGTTCTTTATTACAGCCTAATGCCATACGTGCACTTGAAATGCAGCGAACAGTTGAAACTAGCCAATAGTGTGAAATTAAACACTTTGTTTCAAATAAATTGACTGCCTCAGTAGAAAGGATTAATAAAAGCCAAATCTCTTTAGCAAACCACCAAAAATAACTTTATTGTTCTGTAAGGCGATTAATGCTTGACTGTAAAAGGTGGAAATAAAATCTGAAACTATTAACATATTTTAGCCTGCCATAATTATGCGAACGTATTTTTATTCATTTCCTAGCTCCCAGCCATAAAAATCCGTTTTGTTATCATTTAATGTGAGAGCAATAAACGAAGAGGAGACAACAAAATCACTGAACATAAACACAGGTCACGTGGAGACGACCCACCTCCCCACAAGAACTCGGACTGCTCTGTGCGTAAGCCCCAGATCTATGACATTTCCGAACCGGGGAAATATTAAGTCGTGGCACTCAGCCACACTTCCATAACCAGAAGCGGGAGAAGGTACTACTCATACGCGACTCAACTGCGCATGCGCAAGAGCCCGCCCGCAACTGCTCAAACACATCTAATTTAAACAGTTGTCACGTCATGCTCATCGGAGGCAATTTGTTGTTATAAAGCATTGCATAGTGTTCCTAAAGCCTTTGACACACTTTACTGTTGGCAGAAGCTTGTATGAGCACTGTTTCATTGTTGTATATGGCGCATTTCCTTTGCAACTTAAGTTGTTCCCACACTAAATTATCTCCACAAACAGAAACATAATGATAAGAATGTAAATAATTAGCAACTTACTAGAAATATTACAACAGTATAAGACCATGCCATTTGGGTGAAAATGGCAGTGTGTCTAAATGGGGGTGTTTTATTCTTTTTAGTTTACATATTTGCTACCCTGTTGATTTCACAGCTTGACATTTTAATAAGGCACGAAATTTACAAAGATATTAACTGACCAAAGAATAAAGCTAAGCATGGACTATTGATTTCAGATAATGTGACCATTTATTTACACGTGTATTTGAGGAAAGTTAATAAATAGTAAGGAAAAAGAATACAGAAAATAAAAAATATAAGAATATATGTTGAGATAAGACTAAATCTGCGACTTACGTTGTCAAGAAACTTTATGTCTTGTAGATCCACCTTTCCATTAAGAAGTGAATCTGACTGGCTTTTTAAATAGCTGAAAATTTCGATTTCTTGTAAGGTATTAATTTTTTTCCCTTTTTTGGCATGACGCATAATTTGGGACTTTTAATTAATGTTTGTTATTAATGAGATACAGTGCAAAGGCATCATTAGATTTTAAGTGCTCTTTAAAATATATCCACAGGTTTCTTCCAGTTTGCCCAATGCAAATATAGAAGTTCTGGGGATTGCTGGCCTGCTTTGAAGAGGCGCAGGAATTCTCATATGGTATACAGATAATTTGGCAATGGTTATTACATGTTGTAAAGAGACAAATGAAATGTTATACACTACAGGCCATCAAAATTGCTACACCACGAAGATGACGTGCTACAGATGCGAAATTTAACCGACAGGAAGAAGATGCTGTGATATGCAAATCATTAGCTTTTCAGAGCACTCACACAAAGTTGGAGCTGGTGGCGACACCTACAACGTGCTGACATGAGGAATTTCCAACCGATTTCTCACACACTAACAGCAGTTGACCGGTGTTGCCTGGTGAAGCGTTGTTGTGATGCCTCGTGTAAGGAGCAGAAATGCGTACCATCACATTTCCGTCTTTGATAAAGGTCGGATTGTAGCCTATCGCGATTGCACTTCATCATATCGCAACATTGCTGCTTGCATTGGTTGAGATTCAATGACTGTTAGCAGAATGTGGAATCGATGGGTTCAGGAGGGTAATACGGAATGCCGTGCTGGATCCCAACAGCCTCGTATCACTAGCAGTCGAGATGACAGGCATCTTATCCGCATGGCTGTAACAGATCGTGCAGCCACGTCTCGATCCCTGTATCACTAGCAGTCGAGATGACAGGCATCTTATCCGCATGGCTGTAACAGATCGTGCAGCCACGTCTCGATCCCTGAGTCAACAGATGGGAACGTTTGAAAGACAACAACCATCTGCATGAACAGTCCGATGACGTTTGCAGTAGCATGGACTATCAGCTCGGAGACCATTGCTGCGGTTACCTTTGATGCTGCATCACAGACAGGAGCGCCTGCGATGGTGTACTCAACAACGAACCGAGGTGCACAAAAGCCAAAACGTCATTTTTTCGAATGAATCCAGGTTCTGTTTATAGCATCATGATGGTGAACGCACATTGGAACCGTGTATTCATCATCGCCATACTGGCGTATCACCCGGCGTGATGGTATAGGGTGCCATTGGTTACACGTCTCGGTCACCTCTTGTTTGTACTGACGGCACTTTGAACAGTGGACGTAACATTTCAGAAGTGTTACGACTCATGGCTCTACCCTTCATTCGATCCCTGCGAAATCCTACATTTCAGCAGGATAATGCACGACCGCATGTTGCAGGTCCTGTACGGGCCTTTATGGATACAAAAAAATGTTCGACTGCTGCCCTGGCCAGCACATTCTCCAGATCTCTCACCAATTGAAAACGTCTGGTCAATGGTGGCCGAGCAACTGGCTCGTCACAATACGCCAGTCACTACTCTTGATGAACTGTGGTATCGTGTCGAAGCTGCATGGGCAGCTGTACCTGTACATGCCATCCAAGCTCTGTTTGACTCAATGCCCAGGCGTATCAAGGCCATTATTATGGCCAGAGGTGGTTGTTCTGGGTACTGATTTCTCAGGATCTATGCACCCAAAATTGTGTGAAAATGTAATAACATGTCAGTTCTAGTATAATGTATTTGTCAAACAAATACCCATTTATCATCTGCATTTCTTCTTGGTGTAGCAATTTTAATGGCCAGTAGTGTATTAACATTCATTCTGTGTTGAGAATCCATGTTCGGATACTATGTTTAGCAAAAGTTACCAATGTGACTGGTTCAAAGATGTACATGTTTAATGTCAATATACGGTTTATTAATACCAATGGACATTTAATGTTATTTAAAAGAAGATATGTTCCTTATCAGGAGTAACAATTCAGCTGAAAGAGGAGTTTTCCACAGCCTTTCAAGAGGTCCTGGTCAAGAATATATAAAGGAAACTCTGTTAAATCATACAACGTATAACAGAACACCTCAGTACCCGAGGCAGTTGTTTGGATTCATTAGATATTGTTTAGTTTGGTGGCTGTTCCCCTTATCATGTCAAAAATATCTCCCCCTATAGCACTTGGATGGAAAATCTTTAATGGGAAGAAGATGTAGTAGTGCTAAGACTTTTACAAATAGCAATATCCTACACAGTTATTACAGAAACTATTTGTTTAAACCATTCCTACTCTTAACAAAAAACCTGTTGTCACTGCAAATCAGCCACAGATCAGTATTCAGTGTATCACCCAATACTGCCCTGGCCTTGAAGAACTCAACCCCCCTCTCCCCAAAGCTTCTTCTCCATTCATACGCATCTGCCTAGGCTACTGCCCATACATATTCACTGTCACTGCAATGTGTGTGTGTGTGTGTGTGTGTGTGTGTGTGTGTGTGTGTGTGTGTGTGGGATGGGGGGGAGTGGGGAAAGGGGAGTGGGGGGCTTATTTGAGATAATTGGCAATAAATAAATAAATAGATAAATACTACATACACAGTCAGTTCAAAAGTATCCAACCTTATTTTTATTGTTGAAACCAACAATGGTACCTCAGAGCATCCGCACACTATGTTTGTAGTCATACGTAGGGTGCATTCCTGACTTTTTTTTTAATGACTGCGGAAACAACCAGTCGCTTGCTAGCCACTAACAAGTGAAAATGTGTACATGATAGTAGCTGGATTTTGTGTTGTGAGCAAAATGACAGAAAATGTGGAACAACAATACTGCATAAAGTTTTGTTTCAAGCTTGGTTATTCTCAAGGTGAAAAAAGCCACACAATTCAATAAGCGTTTGGGGATGAAGCAATACACACCACACAAATAAAGGAGTGGTACAAATGCTTCAAAGATTGCCACTCATCAGTGAAGAGTGAAGCACATTCAGGTAGGCCCTGAACATCTGCAAATAAGGTTGCTATTAAACATGTAAGGACTTTGGTGATGCAGGATAGACAAATCACAATCATAGAACCTGCAGACAAGGTTAAAATTAGTAATGGGTCCATTCATTCCATTTTAAAGGAATATTTTGACCTCAGGAGGATCTCAGAAAAGTTTTTGCCAGAGCCATTAACAACTAAGCAGAAGCAATTTCATTCAGTTACCACACAGGACTTGCTGGATACTGTGAACAGTAATCCCAACTTTCTTAAGTCAGTAAGTTCCAGTCACTGCAATGGACACATCCACCACTACCGAGACCCAAAAACGTGGGGCATGCCCACAGTAATGTGAAAGTCATGCTGACCATCTTTTCCGACTCCAATGGCGTGGTCCATCACAGGTATGCCCAGAAGGTGCTAATGTCAATAAGGAGTCCTACCAAGTGGTTCTGCGTCACCTTTGTGAAGCAGTGAGGCGTAAATAGCTGGACTCACGGGCAGTGAGCAGTGGGCAGCTGGGACCTTCACCATGAAAATGCACTTGCTCACTGTTCTCGATTAATTGTTTTTTGGCCAAACACCATACATATGTGGTTTGTCAGCTTCCCTATTCCCGTGAACTAGCACTGAGTGAGTTCTGGCACTTTCCCACACTGAAAACAGGCTCTGAAAGGGAACAGATTTCAGAGCAGAGAAGACATAACACAGAATTCGTCGGAGCAGCTGCACACCATACCAAAACAGGCTTACAGCTGTGGTAGCAGCATTGGGAGAGATGCGTAAAAACTAAAGGGGACTACTTTGAAGGTGACTAGTGTCACACAACTGTATCTGAATAAATATTGATTTTAGAAATAATAGTCGGCTATTTTTTGAACAGCCCTCATATTGTGTTCCAATTGCAAGACACATAACTATCCTCCCCCCCCTTTTTTTTTCTTTCTTTCGTCAACAAGACACTAAACATAAATACAGTGGTAGTACAAACTATACAAAAATCCATACCTGAATCAGAATCTAGTGCTTTAGCAAAAGGTCTGAAGTTCCAAAGCCTGCGTTTCACACCTCCACCAGAATCTTGGGAAGATGAGGCATGGCCATCAGAATTCTTTGACCCACTTGAACGATTGCTCCCACTTCCTTCACTTCCTGTATTACCGCCATTGATACGGAGGTCTCGACTCACTGCATAAAGAGCTTGAACAAACTCTTCTGGCGTACCACCACGTCCATTGTACATATTCATCATCATAAGAAAGGGGTCATCTGCATACTGAAAAATATCATAAGCACCAATCAGCTGTTTGAAAAAGCAGACAAATTAAGAGTTAAAAGTTTGCAAAAGAAACAAGACTACTCACATTATTAAGGAATAATTGGAGGTAACATATTAACTTACAACTGATCTTTTTTTAATCTTTGACTGTCATTATGCTATGACAAGTTTAATTAGAACTGATCAACTTGGTAACAGTGAACAAGCGGTTTGTTCCAGGCGTGTTCTTGTGTTCGAACAGAAAATTTTATTATGATATCTGATATCATTAAAAAAGAGAGAATAACAACACAAAATTGTGAACTTTTCATATCAGCTCAATTAATCACCTTTAAACTAACACTCCATAGATTTGAACGATTAAGAACAATTTTATTGTGTGTTCCTTATTCTGTGTAACTTACACAAAGAAATCATATGTTTTGTGTAACATTGCATTATTATAATCGCCTTATCATAACCACCATCACCACTACAACGACGATTACCACCACTACCACCAATCTCATATTGCGCCTCCCATCTCACTATCATAAGTTGTGACAGTAATTTTCGTAACTTTCATAATGGACTCCCATGCCCCACAAGGGATTGCATCAAGTTTCAAAAAATTCAGTTCTTACTCTTCTTCTTTATTTAATAAAAAATGAAGTGCCTGTCACAAGAATGACAATCACCATACACATGGAAGAAATTGTGCTGGGAACTATAGGATGGTTTTGTGGCATGAGGATATTTGATTGTACCCAAGTTTTCACCATGTGCAGGAAAGAGGAAGGAAAGATCTAAAGTTCCGACAGGACACACATGTGAGGAAGGACGGATGGATTCGGAGGTTAAATGTAAAGGTTAGTTGCTGGAAGGTGTTATAAATGTGATCTGGTGGACGGATAGTATGTAGAACAGTGTGTGGTGTAGTAACAGCAGCCATGGCCTGTAGTATACAATGTCACAAAAGTCAGGACCAACCACATTCGTCAGTATGAGCAAAGCATATACACAATAAAGGTGAGTGGGGAACTGTAGGAAAAGATGTGCAAGCTGACTCGGGGGTGGGGATTAGGTGGGAAGGTGAGAGGGAGGGGTGTCACGGTTGGATGGTGGTATGAACTGGGAGAGGCAAGATTCAATGTTCTAGATCTACATCTACAGAGATACTCTGCAAGCCACCATACGGTGCATGGTGTACCACTACAAGTCATTTCCTCTCTCATACAACTCACAAATAGAGCGAGGGACAAAAGACTGTCTCTGTGCCTCCATATGAGCCCTAATTTCTCGTATATTATTTTCGTGGTCCCTACGCGCAATGTAGGTCGGCGGCAGCAGGATTGTTCGGCAGTCTGGTTCAAATTACGGCTCTCTAAATTTTCTTGAAAAGAACACCACCTTCCATCCAGGGATTCCCATTTGAGTTCTCAAAGCATCTGTATAACAATTACATGTTGTTCGGACCTACCTGAAGCAAATCTAGCAGCCTGCCTCTGAACTGCTTCAATGTCTTCCTTCAATCCGACCTGGTATGGATCACAAACACTCGAGCACCAGCATTCTATATGCTGGCCTCCTTTACTGGTGAACCACTCCTTCCTAAAATTCTCTCAATAAACTGAAGTCAATCATTCGCCTTCCCTACCACAGTTCTCGAATGCTCGTTCAATTTCACATCAATTTGCAATACTATGTTTGACTGTGTGAAGTAGGACACTAATAGTACTGAATCCAAACATTACAGGTTTGTTCTTCCTACTCATCTGCATTAACTTACATTTTTCCACATTTAGAGTTAGCTGTCTGTAACTCATCACACTAGCTAGAAATTTAGTCTAAATCTTCTTGTATCTTCCTACAGTCACTCAACTTTGACACCTTACCATACACCACAGTACCATCAGCAAACAACTGCAGATTGTTGCCCACTCTGTTCCCCAAATCATTTGTGTATATAAACAACAGAGGTCCTATCACACTCCCCCGTGGCACTTCTGACAATGTTGGGATTAGGGTGGCTTTGGTCAGTGGCAAAGAAGTGTTTCCACTGTAGGGATATGGAGAAAGAGAGTAGGTTTTTGATAAGTCCAGCATGGGTAAAATTGGGTGTAGGGCTGAAGATTACATCTGTGGATAGGACAGAAACTTCTGTGGGACTAAGGTTTTTGGTGGGAGGTTAACAACGGTCTTTTGGGTTTGCTTGGGTTCTGGGTTTGTGGGGTGTTGGGAGGGAGTTTTGGAGCATTTGGTAAGCTGAAGAGGTCAGCTGGGCAGGGTGTGGGTGCTATAAGGAGTTGATGGAGGTTCACCGTGAGTAGGATGGGTGCTGATGGACAGTTGTGCCACAAAGCTGGGAGAAAGACTTCTAACAGTTTGCACATTTTATAGAGTGGTGTCTGGAATGCTCCTCCAGGTGTAGGAGTGCAAGATTTTCTGTTTCCGAGATGACATGTACGTGGTGACGATTGCACAGCAACAGTATCTTGTGGAGGGAGTAGAGGTGATTCTGGGACGCCTGCAAAATGGAGAGGTCAATTTTCAGTACCAGGTTCATGAGCGACAGGGACTGGCGGAATCTGAAAAGCTAAAGGTCATTGTGAAAGGAGGGGTGGGATCCTGAGAAAGGTATTTTTATGGTTAGGCCAGGGAGGGGGGAGTTCCACGGTTGAGACTGTAGTGGATTAGGGGCGTCCACTTTGATGAAAATCTCGCTGCCACTGGAAAAGACTGATTAAGGTGCCCTGGTAGGACGGATGCTTCAGCTCTAGGGAAGCACACACAAAATAAAAGTAAAACAGAATAGTAAATAATAAAATATATAACTCTACTTTGGTAACACTGGTTACAGAAATTGTAGAATGCAGGTTTAGCCTATCTGTCCTGTGTTAACTAGTTTTCCATGAACACAAACTAAATAATGCTCTCTGAATTAAAGTCGCAAGAAAACTATTCATCTGTCTTGATGTACTATTCGGAGGACGGTCCCAAACTAACAGTACTCAACTGAATCTCTAGGCAGGTGGATTCTGTCCATGCATGATAATCCTATTCACTGTTCTGTTTCTACTGAAGACTAACCACAATCTACCAATCGGCCATTGTTTCTGTCTCACTCGATGACTAGAAGACTTGAAGATA
Organism: Schistocerca serialis cubense; assembly: GCF_023864345.2. Classification (NCBI taxonomy): domain Eukaryota; kingdom Metazoa; phylum Arthropoda; class Insecta; order Orthoptera; family Acrididae; genus Schistocerca; species Schistocerca serialis. Next base: position 763,380,799 of record NC_064639.1, read on the forward strand.
CTATGAACGTTCTGCAGGAACTCCAAAGCAAGACTCAAACTAACTGACAACTTGCAACTCAAGACTTCTGTTTGTGTACAGTTATTTAAACTCGCGTCCCTCCTTTGGTAACACTGCCACTCCAGGGGGCGTGATTCCTGCAGTTATCGTGAATGGTTTGCACGCAGCGATGTTCCTGCTGCATAGAGACATCAATGGTACTTCTGGTACCAACTGCCGCAAATTCTTCTTGTGTGTCATTTCAGTACAGTGGATAGACAGCACTTAAGGAACAAGATGTGGGACTTGGTTTTAGACGGGGAAAGGTATACTTCTCTGAATTTGTGCAGAAAGATAGATCAGGAGTCCACTGCGGTAAGGATGATGTTAGGAAACAGGAATTGGGTAAGTGAAACGGTTAGATGCTTATCAGGAGAAGTGGGCAACATAGTGTGAGTTCATGGAGTGAATAGGACAGAAGAAATTAGGTTGGGAGCAATAGGATTGTTTTGTTGTGTGAGGATATTTGATCACGTGTAAATTTGCATCAAGCACGAGAAAGGAGGAGGGTTCACAGGTAGATGCCGTGTTTCCTGACTTCCGCAAGGCGTTCAATACAGTTCCCCACAGTTGTTCAATGAACAAAGTAAGAGCATATGGACTATCAGACCAATTGTGTGATTGGATTAAAGAGTTCCTAAATAACAGAACGCAGCATGTCATTCTCAATGGAGAGAAGTCTTCCGAAGTAAGAGTGATTTCAGGTGTGCCGCATGGGAGTGTCGTATTCACAATACACAGAAATGACCTTGTGGATGACATCGGAAGTTCACTGAACTTTTTGCAGATGATGCTGTGGTATATCGAGAGGTTGTAACAATGGAAAATTGTACTGAAATGCAGGAGGATCTGCAACAAATTGATGCATGGTGCAAGAAATGGCAACTGAATCTCAATGTAGACAAGTGTAAAGTGCTGCGAATACATAGAAAGATAGATCCCTTATCATTTAGCTACAAAATAGCAGGTCAGCAACTGGAAGCAGTTAATTCCATAAATTATCTGGGAGTACGCATTAGGAGTGATTTAAAAAGGAATGACCATATAAAGTTGATCGTTGGTAAAGCAGATGCCAGACTGAGATTCATTGGAAGAATCCTAAGGAAATGCAATCCGAAAACAAAGGAAGTAGGTTACAGTACGTTTGCCCAGTGCTTGAATACTGCTTAGGAGTGTGGGATCCGTACCAGATAGGGTTGATAGAAGAGATAGAGAAGATCCAACGGAGAGCATCGCGCTACATTACAGGATCATTTAGTAATCGCGAAAGCGTTACGGAGATGATAGATAAACTCCAGTGGAAGACCCTGCAGGAGAGACACTCAGTAGCTCGGTACGGGCTTTTGTTGAAGTTTCGAGAACATACCTTCACCGAAGAGTCAAGCAGTATATTGCTCCCTTCTACGTATATATCGCGAAGAGACCATGAGGATAAAATCAGAGAGATTAGAGCCCACACAGAAGCATACCGACAATCCTTCTTTCCACAAACAATATGAGACTGGAATAGAAGGGAGAACTGATAGAGGTACTCAAGGTACCCTCCGCCACACACCGTCAGGTGGCTTGCGGGGTATGGATGTAAATGTAGATGTGGAGGCTGTAAAGTTATGATGGAACAAATGTGTGACAATGGATGGGTGGATTTGGTGGTTGAATGTAGCAGGGAGTGTGGTTAGCTGCTGGAACATTTCATAACTGTGATCTGGATTACATATGGCACGCAGAATGGTGCGTGGCACCCCATGCTATAGGGTGTCACAAATATCATGCGCGACCATGTTGGCTAGCATGGGCAAGCGTATGCGTCACAAAGGTGAGTAGGAAAACATAGGAAAAGTACAATATCCAAGCAATATTGGAGAGATTTAGGCACAATTTAAATAAACAAGGTTGAGTGGAGAAAAAAAAAAAAAACAGAAGAAGGGTATAGTACTAGTGCAAGTGAGAAGTTACGTGACGTAGGTAACAGAAGAAGCATCTCAAAAAATTAACCAAATGAAAATTATAGTTTAATCTCTTATTCAAATAAACAGCAACTTTAATAATTAAAGAGGTAATAATAATAATAATAATAATAATAATAATAATAATAATAATATAACTATTTTCTTTCATGTAATCAACAGTACCTGCAGCTTGTTCTTAATTTCATTTTTGGTAAATCCTATATGTTGAGCAAATTTCTTCCAGTTATTGCCATCTGTTATTTGCAATGATCCAGCAAGCTCTTTCATAGCAAAAACTGTCCAACGTTCACAGCCCACTGGAGGTACAGTTTCAGCCTCAAGACCAGTCTGGAAACAAAAAACATTAACAGTAATGTACAAAAATACCAAAATTTGAGTATACAATCACAATGTTATTAATACATAACACTTTGTAGATATTCAGTTCTGTCAGTACTATACTTATGCCAAAATAATGGGGCGGCCATTAAAGATAGATACAGTGTAGTAGTAGTAATTTTTTTTTAAGGAATAAAGAACAATACCTGTAGTTTCATATGTTCTCTTACTTTCTTAATAAGTTTTCCAATGAATGATGATGATGATGATGATGATGATGATGACGACAGTCATACTTACACTGTTAAAAAAAAAATTAGGGGAACATGTGTATCAACATCCAGCATGTTAAATCTTTTTTGACCATGGCGGTACCTGTGGTCTTACTGCATGGCCTGAGATCTTCACTTTCAATGTAGGCAACGATTAAAATCATTCACTATATTTTGGCTGTGTTATGCATTACAGGTGACCCCTCACGAGGTGAGTGCCAGTGTCTCACTGTTTTCTACTGAGGTACACAGATAGCAGTTGTTATTTGTGGACACTGCATTCAACCAGGAACACATAATGCGACAACTTAATGCACTGCAAGTTGCAAGTGCAGCCTGTTTGATCCAAAATGGATGGACTTTTGGTCACGTTGCTGCAGATGCCAATGCCTCTCCATGTGTCTTCCATAGGTTGTGGTCACACTAATGGAAGACAGGTCAGTACAAAGGTGAGAAAGGCGAGTTAAATGAGGTTACCAATGCATTGCAAACCTATGTAAAGACCAACATCTGGCCATCTCTGCAAGACAATACTGGAAGGGCCACTAGAGCTGCTGTGCCTGATCAGACTGTAATGAACAGGTTACAGGAAAGGACCATACAATTCACACATCCTGTTCGAGTACCTCACTTGATATCATCATCTTGCAGCTCACCGTCAGTTATGCAATCGCATGTCAATTACCAATTCATCATCAGTGAAACATGTTATTCACAAATGAGTCCAGATATCCTGTGATGCAAGATGACGGCTGTGTTTAAGTGCAAAGTGTGAATAGTACCTGCCAAACATTGTCCATCAAATTGAAAGATTTCCAAGGTTGTGTAAGGGGGCTTGAGTGTTGACAATCATATATATCTTGTTATTGTCCATGGCCACCTTACCGTGAGGCAGTACATTGTACAGATCCTGTTGGATCATATGGTGGCTACTGTATACAGTGGTGGCCACAAATTGCATTTAATGCCAGGGCCTATGTGGCAGCCATCAGCAGGGATGTCTTCTGAAGCCTGGACATTGAACTAATGGAATGGCAGTTAGTCCCGACCTAAATCCTATCATGCATATGCGGGACATGCTTGACAGACATGATCATAGTCTTCCTGTTCTACCACGGATTCTTCAAGAACTCTCATGAGCTCTCATTAAAGAATGGGGATGGATACCACAGGGTGATCTATGTTGACTCATACAGAACATGCCACACAGGTATCAGGCAGAGATAAACACACACACAGAGAGGGCATACTTGTTATTGAAGCTCTCAAAGTCCAATGAAAAGCACCCAGGATAGTGGGATAAATGACACCTGTCATTGTCATTGTTTTTGACACCTGGCAGATATTTGTTTTTTTATGTAAATGATCGACGACATAATAATGTATTTCTGTGTACTTAATTTGTGCAAGATAAAGATATAATTTGGTAACATACCCAGTCCTCAATTATTGCTTAGTGCAGTATGGTAGATGCCCACAGTCATGTTCCTGTAATTCTTTTAATCAGTGTATTTTTGATGCTCAAAGTTACGTATCATGCAGTAGCGGATACTAACAACATACAGAAAGGGAAAATGAATTAACTAGTAGGATCCACAAGTGAAATAATGTTTCTGTAAGCAGGGATCTCTTTTAGGTTCTTGCATGTCTAATATCAGTACCAAGCAACACTACCAGAGGTGTAGTAGATCCATTATCACAACAGTCTCAAAAAGACAAGTGTACATCACCATCATCCACCTCATTTGTACTACTACAAAAACAATTACCATGTGAAGAGACAGTTGTACATTTACCTGCCATTATATTCATTTTTAATGGTGTGGTTTTCTTTTGCTGTAAATCTACACAAGAACTGAAAAGCAAGGTTTTTTATTCTTTTTTTTCACATGTTAGTATACTTTTAGGCCTACTTCTTTCAATACGAACTTTATTAGGGTTCTTTCTTCTTCCCTCTTCGATGAATATTTCTCTGTTTTGGATAACCCCTTAGCCTCACTTTTTACCTGTTCTGTTTTGCTTCCCTTCTGTTTTGCTTCTTAGAATCAAGTTCAGTTGGCTGCTTTTTAACATGCCACATTTTCTGTCTTTCACCTAGGTATACTGCCTTTCTATGTTATCATTACAATATTGCTTTACAGAAATAGACAGTAGTGATTACTTCTGCCTGTCAATGAAAAATTTGAATTTATCCCCATCTCTGAAGGCTCTCACTCATGTTGGGATTTTTGAAGCACAATGTCTAAATTAATGAATGAAAAATCATGTGGAGGTTGTTCCAGTTTCAATCAATACTAAGTAAGCATTTTTCTTCTGTCATCTTAGGTACTGTGATTGTGGAGTCCTTCACTATTAACTTCACCAATGGCCAGGTCATTCACAGAGACTGTCAGCCTAAGCTACGTCAGTTGCCATCAATCTGCATCCTCTGGCGGGGAGAGCTTCTGCAGGTAGGGACTGCACCGCCCTGTCAGAAGGGTTGGAAAGTGCGGACAGGCCAGCTCACTGGCAGTCTTGGTTAGGTCCTGGGGATGCTCACTTGCAGTTAATGTGGCCTGCTAATCAGTTGTCACTGTTTGTCTCATTGCTCTTTTGGCTTCAAGTGCCACCTCATCCTCATCACTTACCACTGGGATGCCACAACGCTGACAGCTTGTCATCTTTGGTATCATAATAGCACAGGCAATGATAATGTACACCAAACATTGCAAAGATTGTGGTTGATACTAGTGCCATACATTCATTCCTAGTGTGTTTCAGTTGCCTGAGACTGCAGTCGTGTGTGTGTGTGTGTGTGTGTGTGTGTGTGTGTGTGTGTGTCTGTTGTCTATTGCTGACAAAGGTCTTAATAACTGAAAGCTCTAATTGTGAGAGTCTTTTTGTTGCGCCTATCTGCGACTCAGCATCTCTGCTATATGGTGGGTAGCAACTTTCTTTTTAGGAATCACCACTCGACAACACAACAACTCCTCTGTGTAGTCGAACATATAACACATGGCAACATCATGAACAAAGCCACAGGGGCCATGTTCCTGAACATCGAAAAAGCTTTCAACCATCTCTTGCACAACAGCCTTATACGCAAACTAAGCGAAGCTGGTTTCCCAGACGGACTCGTGCGTCTCATACAGTCATATCTCATGAACAGATGTTTCAACACTGACGTGCAGGGCAAACAATCAACTCGACATGGTAGCCAGGCTGGAGTACCCCAGGGAAGCATCCTAGGGCCCATCTTGTTCAACCTGTACATTAACGACTTCCCAGCAACACAAAACACAACGCTAGCCATCTACGCGGATGACACAGCCATCCTTGCACAAGATTGGAAACCATCGAACATTAATTCACGAATACAGACAGCACTCAGAACTGCCAAGCCTTGGCTGGAGCGATGGCGTATTAAAGTAAATGTCGACAAGTGCGAAGCAGTACTGTTTACATGCAGAGTGAAACTACTGCGCAAACATCAACACAATAGACAGATAACGTTACATACACACCCAATATGTTTCCAAGAGAAAGTCAGATATCTTGGTGTCTGGCTGGACCAGAAACTTACATGGGGGGACCACATCGAATACATTGCCAACAGAGCACACGCAAGGCTCAAACAACTCTACCCAATGTTCAACAGGGAAAGCACAATGAATAGGAGGATGTCGAGGTCCATATACATGACACTGATTAGACCTCTGATGACATACGCAGCTCCCGTCTGGGGATATGCAGCTCCTACATGACTGCACCGCATGCAGATCATACAGAACAAAGTGCTATGAATCATTAGCAATCATTAGCAACGCACCGTGGACCTTCACGAAGAATACGGCCTTGAAACCCTCAAGGAAGTATTCAAAAAACACGCCACACAACTACACAGGAACTCAAGACACTCGAACAATCCTTTCATCCTTACTCTGGGAAACTACGATCACAACCATAGGTGGAAGCACAAGTGGCCAAAGACACTACTAGCTAGGGCATAGCCACCTATGGCAAACTAACATACACCAACAAGCGACAAACATCAGCAAGCCCCTGCATATAAGCAATGCTGACTGGAAATTACCAGCTGCTATTAGAGCCGACCAACAGGCCACAGCAGGAAAACCGACGAGCTCGCCCACTGATGCAAAAACAATTCGCCAACATCACCCTACACTGTGCATCCGATATATGACCTATCGGACACAAAAACGATGATAAACCTAACTGTTGCAGGTTACTGACACTGATCGAGAGTTCAACACCGGCACACAGCAACAGCCACCGAGCAATAGCACCGCACAATGTCAAAGGTATCGACATGCATGATACCCTCTACTAACAAAGCCTACCCTTGCACGACCTATCGCAGACAGCAAGACATCCACTACTGTTCTTACCACCTGACCTATCGCAGAGGTTTTTTTCCCTTGGCTCTTGCCTTGGCACTTTTTTTCCTCTGCCCTTCAAAATGCTACCCTTCGTTCGACTTCAACCCAATCTACCTCCAGATGAGCAAGTATTAATGGTTAACCTTAACCAGACGTACGCAAACATTGCAGTACCCACATCCTACGACACCTCACTTTAGTGAAAACTAACCCTTATGCAGAGATGGCAGTAGACCTTTTGAGTTGGCCATCATGCCAGTGTGGGCATGGAGGGGATCCACCTCTATTTAAAAAAAAATCTTTTTCATAATAATGTTACATTCCATCCTGGATTTTGCACTGTTTGATTAACTTGCACATTTTGCCAAACAAAAGCAACCCTGGCTCCTGGAGGGTGGCTAATGGCACAACAACTGGTGAATCTGAGGAGAAATTCCAGAAAGTAACAAAGCCTTACACATGATTATATCAGTGACACCAAAAGTGATAAAGTGTTGCTGAAGCTGCCTCTTGCAAGCCTCCCAGCCTTTGGACACATCGTCGTGAGGGGGAAAATTGGCTGGTGCACCAACGGCATGGAAGCCTGTATAGTCAACGTGGCTGACAATTTCTTGATAGCAACCATCACAGAAGTGAACACCACACTCATCGCCAACTGTGTCATCATGTTAGACACAATCAATAATGGTGCCATTTAGAACAAAAGTTTTTCCATCCACATTCAAGTAAATGACAAACTTAGAAATGGTACAATAAACAGCAGAAAACAAAATAGAGGAGCATCAGCTGCACTGTCTTTATATAGAGAAGGGCTCCGGTAGGTGGCGTGGTAGATGTTGGTAGGTGTCGTGCCATGTGCACTGGTCTTGTGACCCACTTCAAAGCGGCCTCTGGTGGCCAGCCCATATAGCTGCCACTGACAACCATTTGAATTGTAGCACAACTGCAGCCTGATGCCACAGTACATATCCTGGTGTTGCATACAGAGTTATAGCAAAATACAACAGTTTATATTCAAGCAATGGAAAGTCCAGAATGGAACAACAATACAGAAAGTATAGATTGCTACTCAGTACATAGAGGTGGGGTTAAGTCACAGACAAGCAGAAAAAAAGGTTGCTAAAGATTTGAGCTTCTGGACAAAAAAGTGCTTCACACAATCAAAACTCAAATATATAGTAATCATGTATGTATGCGTTATGTTTTTGTGAATGTCTGTGTCCCCCCCCCCCCCCCCCAAAAAAAATATACATGTTTAGCACCCTTTTTCTTTGTGGTTGTCTGTGAATGAACACCTCATCTATGAAGCAAATAGTTACTATTCAGAAAAAGAGAGGGTACACGAGGGAAGCATCTGTCACCCCGTCCAATTATTTATTCACTAGCAGATACGAGATTCTCCCCCCCCCCCCCCCAAATCCCCCTTCTCATAAGCAAGTAGATCTATCCACTGCAGAAAACACAGAGAGCAAGACACATATGGTCAAAAATGGCTTACATTGGACAGTGGGATAATGCCACTTAGCTAACGTAAGAGACACAGAAATTTCAGCCACCAGCAGTGGCCACTTCACCAAACGCTGAGGTAATTACTACCATTTATAGGAAATAAACCTGTAATTACCAACATGGTCATTAACCACAGTGCAGGTGGAGGCTCCTAATATGATTGCATTGCCTTTGGTACTACTCATTACAAACCATGTCAGTGTGTGGCATACCACTGCTAAACAGAAGTTACAGATTTCACATAATCAAAACTTAAAAAAACCGTAAGTTGCAGTCTTTGTGACTTGTGTACATGCGTCATTGTTTCCACACAGGTTCATTAAAACCTTTTAAAATCATTTCAGTACTCTCCAAATTATGCATGAGAGCATACTGTGAAAAAGGTATATATGAATGTACATTCTAAAATTAACGAAAAAAAAAATTTGTTTTCCTATGACCTACAGCATGTGGCAGAAAGGAGCACATATATAATGTTGTGAGAAAAGCAAACCAAAGACTGTGGCAGCAAGTCTACCCCACCCCTAAAGACACTGGTCTGCCTACACTATACTTGTCTGTCCTCTTGTGGAGTACTGCTGTGCAGTGTGGGATCTGCATCAGATAGGATTGATGGAGGACATTGCAAAAGTTCAAAGAAGGGCAGCTTGTTTTGAATTATCACAAAATAGTGGAGAATGTCTCATGGATATGATACATGACTTGGGGTGGTAATCATTAAAAACAAAGGTTTTTTTTCTTTTCTTTTTTTTCTTTTTTGTTGCAGTGCGGTCTTCTCATGAAATTTCAATTACCAACTTGATCTTTTGAATACAAAAATATTTTGTTGGTGCCCCCCTACATAAGGATAAATAGTCACTGTACTAAAATAAGAGAAATCGAAGCGCACATAGAAAGATTTAAGTGTTCATTTTTCCTGCATGCTGTTCGGGAGTGGGATTGTAGAGAAGTATAGCTGGAAAGTGGTTCAATGAACTCTCTGCCAGGCACTTAAGTGTGGATTGCAGAGCAGTTGTGTAGATGTAGATGTAAAAAGGTAAGAAGAAATAAATAAAACACTGTAGTACTTAGATTAGATTACATGTACTTTGATTCACTTCAGTTGATCCACAGTGAGGAGATCCTCCAGGATGTAGAACAAGTTAGGAAACAAGAATACACAATAAACATTTATAATGTAAAACAAATATGTTAATGTACCTCCCACAGATCCCAAGTGAAATGACTGTCATGCATGTGGAATGAGTCAAACAATTTTTAAGCACATTTTCATTTTAAAAGGTAAGAAATTTTAAATTGAAAAATCATTTTACAACACTTAGTTACAAAGATCACTCTACTACAATGAATTGGTACAGAACACATATTGTACTAATACTTGCATTATTTGATATTATTAGTAACACACACACACATCAGTCAGTTCTACTAGGAAATTCGTCAATGGACTAGGAGATAGCCAGGAATAAATCCTTTAGGTCCCTCTGAAACTGAAATTTATTAGTACTTGAACTTTTTATGGCTGCTGGAAACTTATTGAAAATGTGTGTCCCTGAATAAAGGACACATTTTTGGACCAAAGTAAGTGTCTTTTGTGTAGATTATTCATATTTCTAGTGTGACAAATTGCATTAAGGAATAAACATATTGGAAAGCGGTAGCTAATATCTCCAATCCTTAAACAGGTCTCTGGGATATTCTTGAGTTCACATCACAAATAATTTTTATCACACTTTTTGGACCCAGAAAACTTTAGCTTGGCTTGATGAGTTACCCCAAAAAATAATCATGACATTGTGGAATGAAAGTAAACAAAATATGTCAGTTTCCCTATGTCTGACAACATTCGCCTTGCAAGTAGAGATTTGTTTAGATGATTCAGCAGTTCTATGGTGTCTCCTTCCATCTGAATTTATCATCAACCAGTAACCTCAAGAATCTAGGACTGTCCACTTCTTCTATCTGTTCGTCATCAGATTTTACGCATATACTGGTGAGAAACCTCTTACAAGTTCTAAACAGCATGTAGTGTGTTTTTTTCAACGTTTTATGACATAGAATTCCAGAATGAGATTTTCACTCTGCAATAGAGTGTGCACTGATATGAAAATTCCTGGCAGATTAAAACTGTGTGCTGGACCGAGACTCGGTCGAACACAGACTTGGCTAGGAAACATTTATTAATATCCATGACAATTTTCATTAACTGGTCTTTCTAAGAGTACACTTGATTAGCTATTTATTGCAATGTTTGTAACATCTGCAAATAAAACAAATTTGGCATCTAGTAATATTACTGATGAAAGGTCATTGATATACACACACAAGAAAAGTAAAGGCTCTAACTGGAACCTTGTAGGATGTGATGCGGCATCACAGTTGGATGATGCCTCACAGCTTCATAGATGTGTCTTTCCTAGTGTCATCCTTTGTTTCATGTCAGAGGTATAGAATTTGAACTGTTTTGCAGCATTTCCTGTTACACTATAATATTCTAACATGAGTAAAAGGATATTGTGATTTACACAGTCAAATGCCTCTGCCAGACCACGAAATATAATACTAGTCTGTAATCCAGGCTGTTCCAACTGAGCTCCAGGGAGCCGGAGAGCTCCGGAGCACTCACTGCGGCAGCTCGGAGCCCACGTGGAGGGGGAAAGCGAACTCACTGCCCCCTGGCCACATGCAGCCGCAACTGACGCAATAATCTGTGTTCATTGACAGCTATGACTAGCCGCGGGAGCCCTGTACCTCTATTGGAGGATACCTTCCTATTCATTGAGAGGGATGGTCGTCCGCAGTGTCTTGTATGTCAAAGTATTTAATTCTGCGAAGAGGTACAATATACAACAACATTATACACGTCTTCACACAGCGCACTACAATCAGGCTGAAGGCGCTGCACGCAGAGAACTGGTAGCCAGCCTTAAGAACGACGTACCAGGAGATATAAGTTTAAAAACGGTTTTGTAATACAGAGGGTATCAAAACATGCAACATAGTTCGTGTCCTGTAACGCATTTCTAATTTTCAGGTGAATGAGAGTGGAGAAAACACTACTGAATCTGCAATTCGAGCAAGCTACAGGGTCGCTCAAATCATTGCGACGAGTGGCAAGCCGTTTTTGGTGGGACCACTCGTAAAATCGTGCACGGTAGCAGTTGCAGAATGTTGCCAATCTAATCCTGGACATGGCAGCAGATTTAGAGACACTGCTCAGGAAAAAGGTGGAGAGCTTTGTTGCATTTTCGCTAGCGCTTAACGAAAGCACCAACATATCGGACTGTGCTCAGCTTGCAGTCTTTGTGGGTGGTGTCGACATGGAGCTGCAAGTAACTAAAGAACTCCTGGATGTGGTACCACTCGATTACACCGTAACAGGACGTGACATTTTTGAAGCTGTTTGTGAATCAGTGGACAATATCAATTTGCCGTGGGATAAGCTCCATTCTGTAGCGACAGACAGTGCACCACAAATGATCGGGCGTCACCAAGGATTTGCTTCTCGTTTGAAAAATAAACTCAGGGACGAATTGGGGAAAGACATTTTGACTCTTCATTGTTTTATTCACCAAGAGGCACTGTGTGCTGAAACAGTAGAGCTAGGTGGCGTAATGAAAGATATCGTGAAGTGTGTGTATTTTGTGCGGCGCCACGGTATGAATCATCGCCAATTCAAAGGATTCCTGAAAGATATGGAAGCGGAGTATGGGGATATACCTTGCCACAGTACAGTTCGTTGGCTGAGTGGGGGAAAAGTTCTTGATGTTTTCTTTGCCATTCGTGAGGAAATATCCTTTTTCTCGAAATGAAAGGGGAAGAAATGCGTTGTCTGAAAGATATGAAACCTGGCGTTCCTAGCTGACATAACTATGCATCTGAATAATTTAAATCTGTCATTGCAGGGCAAAGGGCAGCTAATCGCTGACATGCGCGACCAGATCAAAGCGTTCGTGGATAAGTTACGTTTATTTGAGAGACAGATGAGTAATGGACATTTAACATTCTTCAATCGTCTTGCTTCTTTAAAACTACCTGAAGGTACTACTTTCGGCGATTACCAATCATAAAGTTCAAGCAGCTCATCACATCGTTTGAAACACGATTCCGAGACCTCACTAGTTTGGAAATGGAACTTCAGGTGTTCAGCAATCCTTTTTCGGTTCCCCCCGATGCCTTGTCATCGTCACTTCAATTGGAGATTATTGATTTGCAAAATTCAACTTTGTTGAAAGAGAGGTACTACAACATGTTGGATTTGTCACGATGGTATCTTTCATTACAGCAAAAAACACTTCCCAAGCTTCACAACAATGCCGCTCAGATCATGTGCATGTTTGAATCTACGTATTGTTGTGAGCAGCTTTTCTCAGCAATGAAAAGAGTAAAAAGTAAGGAATGATCATTTCTTTAGGATGCAACAATGAAGACCATCGTCCGCATTAATGCTGCGAACACTTTGACGCCTGATATTTCTGATCTTGCAATGAAAAGAAAATATCAAGCTACAGCAATTTCTTGTAAAACAGTTGTTTCTTATTTATTTCCCGAACATCGTATTTCCTGGTGTAGCCTGTCACCACATCTTAGCAGCTAAGAGTATGAGGTTGTCGATCTTGTAAGACGCAGCTGGCACATAAAAACACTTGCCTTGCCGCCTGCCTCAGTCAACCGTGCCACGTGCCGGCCCACTTGAATGGTCACAGCGAACGACACGGCTCCCTGGAGCAGGGAGCACTCCGCGGTTCACAACGGAGCCGACGAGCTGGAACAGCCTGCTGTAATCTATTGTCTACTGAATTTAGTACAGTTTCACTGCATGTATGGATGGCCTTCTCAATATCAGAACAGTTTAGAAATCCAAACTGTGAAATTGACAATACCGGTATACTATTTGATGTCAGATAGTTAAGAAACTGGTTGCATTTTAGTTTTACTAAATTTTTTGAAAAATGTTGGCAAAAGTGAATTTGGACAGAAATTTGACAATATTTTTTATCCCCTTTCTTAAACAAAGGCTTAACCCTTGCATATTTCAACCATCCAGGAATTGTTCCATTGAAAACAATTGTTTACATAGACACACTAGGTAAGTTCTTGTAGAACATAAATACTTTTGGATTAAAGAAGACCATCCACTGAAAAGCTTGCACCATGCAGGAGCATAAGCGTGTGTGTGTGTGTGTGTGTGTGTGTGTGTGTGTGTGTGTGTGTGTGGATTGGGGGAGGGCACCTCCCCCCCCCCCCCCCCCCCCCCAGCTTGTCAAAGGATAACCCCAAAAGCTAGCACATTTTCTTTCCTTTGTGTGTGCCAATTAATAACTCAATACTTCTGCTTTTCGGTGAGTGGTCTCCCTGAATCCAAAACTGGTTACATTGATAGTGTAATATGTTACTGAGCTCAAAATCACACTATTTAATTAACTTTGATGACTTTTATCATACTAGAGTTTTTTATTTTAAAGATTTTATGGTGGACATTACTTCTACTAGGTTAGGGATGGTCAGTGACGTTACTACATATAACCTGTATGAGGTACTGTCTGGCAGCGTCTACAGGGCCTGACAACCCCATCTTTTCAGTCACAGTATTGAAATGCTTGTCAAAAAGTTTTGTAACACTGCAAACATCTGTTACAAATGTTATCATTTGCTATTAATGCTATGTGCCCCTCTTCATACCAGGTTCTAACAGTCTCCTACTTCACTATATTCCGTATCACCTTTATTTTGTTATCTGCTGTGATTACCTTTTTCTCATAATGTATTTTCTTTGATGTCCATGTTACTAATGTTTATATTTTGCAGTATGTCTTGTAATATGCTACAGCATCAACATCAGAGCTGTTTCTGAATGGTAGATACAGTTGCCTTTTTCTTTTACAATATTCCTCTCATCCTTGAGTCGTCCATGGCTTCTTTCCAGACTTTGGTATAACCTGGGTTAGTTTTGGGGCCAAACATTATTGAAATAAGATAAGCAGTTTATTAACAAAAGTTTTTTATTTTTCATCCATGCCATAAGCACTGTATACATCACTCCATTCATGTCTTTAAGGAGTGTCCTAAAATAATCAATTTTTGACTTACTAGCTAAGCCGTGGCGTGGCTCTTGGGCGCAAGACGCTATCGATTACTCCTCCGGTTGAGGTTGGCACTATGTGCTATTGCGAGCGCCTCCTGTCGGAGCGGGTCCTAACGGGGGAGTGAGTATGAGTAACGAGAGTCTGGGGCGGACAGCAGGGGAGAAGGGACATTGCGGCCGCACTCTGAGGCGACAAGAGAAGAGTTGTTGTGCACGGCCGAGAAGGGAGGGTTGAGCAAGGCGGCAGTCAGCATCGCTTTCCGAGGAACAGAGAGTTGCAGCAGTCCAGCGAGCAGACACCAGCTCCGGGAGCTGTGGACGTGACGTGGGTCATATTATGGCGCAGTATAGTTTGCTTGGTATGCATCTGCTGCTCCCTTTATGCCCACGTGTGTTGTTCTGTCCGTATGTGCATTGAAAAGGTTGCGCTCCAGCTGGAACAATGACTTGTGCTTTACGTTCATGCACCCTGACTCATTTGTTTTGCTGCAGGCAGTTGTAATTCAGAGATTTTTTTTTCGTCACGATTGCCTTAGCACGGTGGTGCCTAGCATCCGAGAACAAGACAGCTAACGTGTGACCTGTTTTGGGTTTTGGAGTCCTGTTTGGGCAACCTAGTTATCATGCACACAAATGTATTGCTGCCGAGTGAGGTTAGCCCTAATCTTGTGAAACTGAACTTTCAGTGACTGGCTCGTCTGCAAATTAATTAATTTAACCTTTGTGGTGTATTTTTTGATTTCAATGGTGAATTTCTTGTCATTCATTTGTGTATGTTTCGCCGTTAATGATAACTGTAAGATAGCAAGGTCTTGAAGGGCTCGCGTATCGTGACTGTTTAATTTGATTTCTTGTTTATCGGTCTGGTGAAAACTTATGCCAAGTTTACTAATTTCCGCCTGTGGTCCGGAAGTTGGTTTGAAGGTAAATCCGTGGGTAAATCTTCACTGGACCTAACTGTTAACTGATCTTGGGTTGAACTAATGCCATTATTAAATCGTTTCTTGTGTGCTATAAATTGTATTACCATAGACAAGGAGACAGGGCGCATTCTGTGGTCGAGGGGTAGGCACGGTTGCTGCTTTGCGCGTGGCGTCTTGTCGCTCGCTATCATTTCCCGCATTAGTACGGGCAGCGTGAGATTTGTTTGCTCGCAGTTGTATGGGCGCTAGTCAGCTGTGCCTGCTCCCGCTTCAGGGTGTGCCGTGTTTCGTAAGGCATACGCCGACTTTCAGTCACTGTTACTCCTGTGTTGTTGTCGGTCGCTTACAGAAACATTAGTCTGTTTTAGCACGGTGGCCGCTGGGCCGTGACGATGTCGGTTGATGACCAGCGTTGGGGCGGTCGTCCGTTCTGAGTGGCTTCAGTCGCTTGGACTTGGCAGTTACCTTCTGATTAAACAGATCAATTTGTTTATTTGCAGTAAATTCCTAAGTAGTTCGTGAGAAAGGTTGTAATTGAGCTTTTCATGAATTTACACAACTCAAGCATTTTGGTAAAGCATTTTCCTATCTATGTTTTATTTAAATGAGAATTCTTTATTGGGGTTATTCACCTGTTGATGCTTAACATAAAATTTGTAACTTAGCTTTCATGATTTTATTTAATAAGCATTCTTGTAAAGCAGTCCTTTACCTACGTTTTATTGATTGGTAATTCTTTATTGGTGTTATTCACTGGTTGAAGGTTAACATATGTTTGTAACCAAGTTTATGTCCTTGCTTAATTGAAATTTGTTAAGAGCCTTTATTGCCGGAAGATCATTAAAGCTTGAGTGCTTGTAATTGTGAATAATGTTGTCTATGTTGTGGGCTACCCTTCCACTTCCACAGCCAAGCTGTCCTATCTACCAGTACACTAGCTATCCTCTTGAAGTCAGATGCAAAAGATTTTATATCCTGTTCAGTGTTAACATTTAACAAAAGGAATTGCATGTCATGGTCTGAGAGGTCATTGACTATTGGTTTTGTAATATAATTTTGCTCATTAGACATTTCTATAAAGATATTATCAACAGCTTTTTGTGAGTAATTAACTAACCTACTTAGAAATATTATGATAGGAATTAAGTTAAATGATACTATTACTGACTAATAACTTCTTACTGGGGCAGTTCTTAAGAAAAATTGTATTGTAGCCGGTTGAGCATTAATTACTGTGGACAATTTAATTCATCATGCTCTGCTGCTCCCCAAGTGCTGAGAAAGTGTTTAAACAGGGACCTGGCTGTTCCTACAGTGCTACTGACATGTTAGTGCATCCCGTTCAACTGACTTCTCACAGCTATGGACAACATACTTCCACATTTCAACGAATAAACAAATTTCAAGTTTTTCTTTGTGTGCTATCATTTGCAAAAAAACATTTCAATATCTCGAAACATTTACAAATACGACAATTGTTATGACCACATGATTCCCGACGCGAGGGACAGAAATGGATACACTGTGTGACACCATCAGGTATAAATACCAATAACTCGAGAACCAAATGAGTTGTCACGGCAGAACACAACTTCAAAAACATTGAAACAAGCAGGTTTTGCAGTGATCACCACAAACAAGTGTGTATTTTTGTATTAATACTGAAAAACTGTTTAAATTTAATTGTAACTGTACATAGAAAATTTGGAAAATTTTGAGCTGTTTATGAGACATTCAGATTCCTTACTGTGCTGTCTATCAGACAGCAACATGCAGTTAACAATCTGTGGCCATTTCAATGAAGATTTTGTACTGGATTCTGATAGGATAAATGATCTAGAAATCTTATTTGTATTCTACAATTGGATCTCTTTAATTAATTTTCCAACATTGGTGAATGAAGATAGTAAGACTCTAATTGATAATGTATTCACTGATGAGGCTCGCAGCAAGAAAATAACTGTATGTCCAGTTATATATATCTCTGATGAGTTAGTTACTATAAATAATATAGTGCCTCATAGTATATGTACCCCTCAGTGGAAATCAGAATAATTAATAGCTGTAGGACAAACTTTTTAAGAACAGTTTACAAGAGATGACATGGGATAAAATTTATAATGGCCCAAAGACTGATATAAAATTTAATATATTCCATGATAAATTCATATCATCATTTGGAAATAGCTTTCTTTATAAGCTAATCTAAAGGACATTAAACAACCACGTAAAAAAAATCATGAATCACTAGAAAGATTAAAGCATCTTGTGAAAGTAACAGGGAAATGTGTCTGCTGGCAAGAACAAGTAAAGATCTTGCACTATAAAAACTACTCAAAACTACTAAGAAACGACATTAAAAACCAAGAAACATGCACATTATGTCAGAAAACAGTGATTCCAATAACAAAGTGAAAATGGAATGTAGTGAAACAAGAGGCAGGACAACCGGCCAGTAATAGGATAAAATTACAATTGTTTTAAACAGAAGGGCTATAAAAGTGAGTCACAGGTAGCAAATGCTTTTAATGAACATTTCTTAAACATGGTAGAAAACTTAGGGGCAAACAGTTCAAGAGAAAAAACACAGCAGTATGCTGCAAAAACAAACCTCATAACACTCAATCATATGGATGTCTCACCCAGTTCTCCATCACAAATTACATTAATTACATATTCTCTCAAAAGTAAAAGCTCATCTGGATTTGATAGTTTTTCGAACATAGTATTACAAACTTGCTACCATATAATAAGCACTGTCTTTCCAGAAATATGTGATGTATCACTAACTTGGGACATTTTTCCAGAGGGACTATAAGAAAGGTGATAGGGGAGCTTTCAGTAACTACCAATCTGTTTCATTAATGGCATCATTTTCCAAAATTTCTGAAGTGACATATTCTAGAATAGTATTCCACCAGAGCAACAACAATATCCTTTTATAAATAACAGTTTGAATTTCAAAAGAGTTGTTCAACTGAGAATGCCATCTACACACTCACTCACCAAATTTTACGAGTGTTAAATTACAAAATAGCACCAGTTAGTTTTCTGTGACCTACCTGAGGCATTTGAACTGTGCACATCACAATATTCTCCTAGGTAAACTGAGGTTTTATGCAACTGATAGTACAGACAACCAATTCATATCATATCTAACCGAAAGAATGCAGAAATTTATGCTTAACAAGTCAACTAGTGCAAGTTGTGAAGATTGTTCTGATTGGGGAGAAATCACTTGTGGTGTTTCAGTCTTAGGTTGACTATTGTTTCTCATATACATGAATTATCTACCATCTAATTTATAATATGCAGAATTAGTTCTTTTGCATAGACAGTGAATTTTCAATTTTATGTTTTTCGCAATTCTATCAATTTATAACCCTTGCGTAAAACCCATAAGATAAATGCTAAAAATTCCCCGATTTTATTCCTCTTTCTAGTAAGGTTTATCTCAATTTTATGTTCTTACTCAGCGCCTCGCTTGACTTCCTCCTGTTTTCTTCCTAACTATTGACATCTGATGTGACTGAATTTGTTATAAGGGGCACAAAAGGCAGACAGGTCACACTGTGGGTAGCGGCGGAGTTAAGGGAATATTTTAGGCTGTTGCATAGAGATGTGACATGAGAGAGGAAACAGTGACGCAATCCACAACTGGCACTGCCAACACACATTGCAACGTTTTGCTTCACCATGCAATTATGATACAACTACTGCTGGATTACAGCGTCATACACACCAGGTCAATATGTGATGAAGAAGCCCAGCCGCCACCTCCTCTTGTGTAACTAATAACTCAGTCTCATCTCTTTGCATGTATTTCTGGTGTACTGTATTCAGCAACAATATTACCTGTCAACCTTTTAAATTCAAACACTGAGTCTCGAGGGATATGCTCAGTCAGAATCGAGGAAATGACGGACATTTCCGGCTAGTGAGCTCTTATTGGCTGGAGACTTGCTATGTCACCCAACAGCCAGTGCAGCCACAACACCACACTAACACGCTTTCTTTAGCTCACTCCGTCTAAGTTTACAGACCTTAGTCTACGAAACATTCAAAATTACTAAAGTACTGAATTAAAAAGTATAAACAGGCACAGAAGCTACGAATCGAAGTCGGTGCGAGAATTTCATTTTTACCCTCCTAGATTGCAATTTTACCAACACATAACTTATAAACAAATCGCACAGCCATAAACGAACAACAAAGAAATTTCAAAATTTTACGTCATATAACAAATGTATTAGGGAAAAAAAGTGGATGTTGCCACTAATAATACCACAATGTACGTAAAAGAAGAGGCTAGCACTTTTGCTAATGATGTACGAGGTAACTGAGCCATTTCCCAACACATTACGGCTACAAATTATACTTCAAAACAGTCACTTCGAAGATCCTTTCATTTTAATTTCACCTCGAAAATAGCAAAAAATTATAGTTTACATGGTGAAATAAACTGAAAATTGTAAAACACGGTGAAAACTGTCGAATTACAACATCTCAGATGTTTGTTTTCCACTTGCAGCCAATAGCTGTATAGCATGGTCATGTCAAGCGAATGCTATAGATAAACAGCAAGCTTGCTTGACAGCTTGTTACAAATTATGGCTGATGTGATCACTGTATGGCAAACGGAGTGATCATGGCTTCCACTTATGTTTATCTGCTTACAGTAGTTCTGCTTAGAGCCTGTCGGCAGAATCTGGAACGTGTTGTTCCTCTACCGACTGCAGCCCATGTAGGCTACTCCATCTGCTATGTGTGGTGCCATAATTAACAGGATGTGTTCAATGAAGAGTCGTGCGATGGCTTGTTTGTCTTTGCTCCAGCCCTCAATTATGTTTAATATGTTGTGATGGCAGGCAGATTGTTATAAATGTAACAGATTACTGGGACAGAGAAACACTAAAATCACAACAGCCTTAACTATATTTTATGTTCATTGGTATGAGAACCATGTGTGAGGGAAAACTTGTGTGTCTATAGTGCATTCATGAAACCTGCTGTGTTTACACTACAGCAAGCAATGAGTTCGAAGTGCAAATAGATTGCACTGGCAATAATGCAAAACACTCTCCTTCAACCACTCAGCACAATGAACAAGGAAAAGTTTACAAGCAATACATTAGAGGTCACAGCACTCACATCACCGGAGTATGCTGCTCTGCCATTGATTATAGAAGGAAAACCCACACATGTTGAATTCCGACACTTTTCATCGTACTTCACAGTTTTCTGTTTCATTCACCACATTCAACAATTTTTACTTTTTTCTGGGTGAGCAAAAAGGAAAGATCTCTGAAAAATGAGTGTTTCTTCAAAACTGATGAACTTCATTATCACAAATTACTGTATAAACATTGTATTGTACATTTAATTCCCTTCACTTGTACAGATTCTATACTATGTATTGGATACGATTATGATTTTTAACCATAAATGCCAATTACATATGTTTTTGCTCATGTTTTGAGGGTTTTGATATTTTCCTTGATTCTGCATTTTCGTCAATTTTGTGATTCTTATGTCTAGATCACATGAAAACGTAAAATAGCAGTTACACAGTAACATGAGTATTGTAATCAATCCAAACATACATACAGTATCAGAAGTAAATTCTTAAAAGTATCATTGAGTGGTTTTCTGCGAGTGGTCTCACTTTAATTTCAAGATGAGACAGCATCTCAGTTCAGCATATCTAAAAGTACTACAACAATTACAGCACATGGAGAATAAATACAACATAGGGTGGAAACTTCAACATTTTCAGGCAGCAAACATGTGGGGTGTTATTTGCCATAATTGTCACAGGCTGTTGGTCCGGAAATAAATTTGTAAAACAATGTTTCCCTTTCTAATTGTCAACATCCTGCAAGTTTTTACAACTGAATACAGTGGAAAAAATTGCAGTTGGTTGGATATGGATTCTATCCCTCTGTGGAAACATATGCTACAGGTTTGTACCTTAATTTTCTAAATATTCTTTTCCTCAAGGAAATGTCTGAGTTCCCTGTCCAAAGGTCCAAGACTACTCTAAAAACAATCCCATTATCTTCATAATTTTTTATTTCTTTCCAGCACAAAATTTTCTCACAGTTGAAAATTTCTTTAAGTTACCGTTCGCTTGGATTATTTTGTTTTTAAAACATAGTAAGAGAGTAACACCCTGCACAGAGTCCTAATTGCATGGAGAGACTTTGCATCTTTTATTTATCTTACAATTGCAGTATTCATCTTCAAACTGTGATTATTTCATAAAGGTTTTACTAGCCTCTCAATGCAATTAATCAAATTCAAAACCTCTCTTATCTGTAACACTTACTGCTCAACAACTCGCGTAACAGTGCTTGCCGAAGTTTGCACAGCCAGCACAGCATCTGGAGCTGACAGAGCTTAACAGATTTTCATTTAAGTCTCAAAGTTTGTGGCCAACAGTGGCCAAATTACAGAAGTACAAAATACAGAATTGTAATTCTTAGCATCTTAGTAATTCTTAGTATCTTCTTTCACAGTTTACAGAAGACATAGCACCTCTGTTTATATTTATGAGAGATCACCTGTGCATCATATTTCCAATACATATCCTTACAATTCCCTACTTATCCTTACAATGTGATGGTTTTAAAACAACACTTTATGGCCTTTTCAAATGTGAGAACTGTGAGTCACTGGACCAGTCATTTAAAACGGCAATACTGGAATCATGCAGCACAACCTCTAATATTTACCTCACATTAAGTGCTACAAAGGCAATTCTCAGCAATGACCTTTCTCAGGTTACCGCAAGTTTTATGTGTAACTACTGCGTTTGCCAAATATTGCAACCTCTAAATGGAAATGTTTGTTCTTTGACCATAATGCAGAAAATGTTGAATGAAGCAATGTAAACAGAATAAGTTCAGTATTAGTACAAAAATACATATTCCTTGACATGCTCTCTACTCATTCATGTTGTTTGTTAGTGTGCATATGCTCTTATCCCTCCCCCCCACCACTCCCTCCCCAAATTTGCCCTTCCCTAGCACCCCTCCCCACAAAACACATTTAAATGAATAACTGTCATTGGCAAGCGCAAGACATCATTCCATACCTTATTTAGGTTGAACTCGAACAATGGATCTTTTGCAGCTGCACTGACAAATCTTTCTACAATGACCTTTCCAAAAGGACCTCGTTCGACATTAGCATCTGGCTTGAACCTGAAACATTTTAATAAAACTCTCTCCATTTTTAGTGAAATTTTAAGTGTTCTAATAAATAAATCACAATCAGAAGAATGTCACAGTATGAGAATTAATGAAAAGATTTCATCATAATACAAATAAGGCAATTCAAATTATACTTACTTGCTTGTCTGAAAGAACAGACATCACTAACAATCGACAGCCGTATGAAATTAGCTCGAAATAAATTCACTGAGTGTGAATACCTTGGCACCCATTGTGTTAGATATAAATATACTACCTATTACTGGCGTATGAAAATTTGTGATAGTCCAGATGTATTAACAGATAGCCGAAGTGGTTAAGGCAATTGCTCAGGATAAGCAGGAAATTCAGATTCAAAACCAGATCCAGCACAAATTTTCATATGTCTTTAATAGGTAGTATCGCTATACCTAATACAGCCATTACCAAGATATTAACACTCAGCAAATTTATTTTGAACTAATTCAAATCATGTTTACCAAAAAATGATTTTTAATGCCCTGTGCCAGAGAAAAATAAATGCAAGGAAGGAAGGTACCATATTTTATACCACCCAGCTTCATCAATACCAATTACCACAGACAGACTGTCTTTCATAAATAAACTGTACAATGTTATGGAAGGAAATGGAAGATGAGGAATCGTATACTAAATTTTCACAAAAAGTTAGGTGTCATTGGTGAGTACTATAGATGTCATATATGTGACGTTAATATGAGTTGTTGAACGTTTGATCTCAGTCGTCTTCCAATGGTTACATGCCGAGGTCCCATTGACGTGAAGTGTGGCACTCGATCAATCTGAGAGATTGAGAGATATTTTCTGAAATTATAAAATGTAGGGGACCTACAGGGGGGCATGGTGTCCTAATGGAAATCAATAAGTCATGTTTTCGTATGACGAGTGGAGGGTGAAGGTATGATGTTGTGGGACGTTGGGTTTGGGGTGCTGTTATTTCACGCGGGGAATCTTCTGACGTAGTAATTTGGGTGGTTGAAAATCATACTAAGCAAGTTTTATTTTCTCTTATACAAAAATATGTGCTAGAGGCTTTATGATAATGTTTGGTGTGTTCGCTGTCATAAAGGGTTGGGCAGGAAAGATTTACAACCACCTTGTCATGAACTATATCTTCGAAATTAAAGACTTTGAGACTAGGACATGTGCAAACACTTTTGAGAGATATTGGAGGGTTGTGAAATCTGTTGTAGGGAGGGACAAAAGGTGCTATTCTGTCCTGCAGGCTCACCTTGATGAGTACCGCTAGCAGAAGTGTGTTCCTCGGGGTTACTGTAGTTTCCAGGGGTCCACAAAAATACAGAAAATGTGTAGGTCCTTGTTTGTAAGTTAAATAGGAGTGGGTGACAGTAGGTATAGTTTTCTTTTTTTTGGGCGGGGGGGGGGGGGGGGGGGGGGTGTTTTCGATTGGATTTGTTTCATGTGTGGCATTGATTTCTTTTACTTTGTTTTTTTTTTTTTTTTTTTTTTTTTTTTTTTTTTTTTAATACTTCAGTTTTTTAATGTGATAGTTACATTGTTTCATTTTCACGTGTTTGACAGTTCTTCATTTTTTTGTTTTATTTCTGTTAATGAGTTACAATCTATTTCGCAGCAAAATCTGCATCTAGTAAGATGAATTTTTTTCTTCTTCCATTTTCTCGTTTTTCATTCAAGCAGCTACTGATACATGATGTATGACTTGTATGTTTTGTAATGGAAAGTTTTAAGTGTTCGTAATTTTTTTTTAATATTGTGGTTCATCTTTCTGTTTTGTTTACCTAGTTTGTGACATTGTCACCAAAGTGATATCAAGTGTAATTATTTCATAGATTTTGGTTCTCTGCATTGGTAATGACCTTTTCAGTTGTGCTATATGTCAAGTGATGTTTTCATAACCACATTTTGTCAATCACAGTGATTTTTTACTTTCTGCATTGATATCATCATTTTTAAGTTGAGCTATATAGCTCAAATGGTATTTTCGATATCGACTTTTGTTACTTTTCATGATTTTTGTGTTACCTGTTGGCTTTTTGTATTGATATCAGTCTTTCAAGCTGAACTATACAGGGTAGCCAGAAACAGTCTAGAAAGCTTGTCATGGTGTTACAGGGTAGATTGTGCAGAGAAATAATTGTTAAGTAAAAATTCCATTCATTCTAGTATTTCTGATTTAATTAGCACTGAAGTTCGACACTCATGTTTTTGTATGTACAAATTCAAGCAGCCTGCCAGAGACAGTGTCGCCAAACATATTCTTCAAACTGAACAAACATAGCTTTTGCAATCCTAGCTTCAATGATAATGAGCATTTGAACAAATGTTAACTCCCAGACCTGCAGATGTCTGTGCATTAGCATGTATTAGCGCATCCGTGCTTGAATTTGCATGCGCAACGACCTGCTAATTAAATCAGAAATGACACAACATATCAAATTTTATTCATAACAATTACTTTTCACCACATACTACACTGTTACACCCTTACAAGTTTTTCAGGCTGTTTCTAACCACCCTTTATAGCTCAACGACTGTTTTTGACATCGCCTTTCGTCTGTTTTCGCTAAGTGTACTGGTATCGGCTTTTGGCTTTCTGTACTGGTATTTGTTTTTGGCTTTCTGCATTGGTACCGATCTTTCAAGTTGAGCCATACATCTTAACAGTTGGTTTTGATACCGCCCTTCATCAGTTTTCGCAATCTTTCATTATGTATATTGGTATTACAGTTGTTTTGCACCTTTTTTTTAGACTAGTGCTGCATTGTTTTTCTGTGGGTGTTTCAATTAGTATATTTTACTATTACTGTGGTTTTGTGTATGAAATGTTAGTTTCTGCTCCCCCAAACATTTCCCCCTTTCTGGAGGTTGTCCCATAAGCTTCAATATTTATTATTAATAATTTGTACATTTCTGTATTTCATGTTTATATTTTCACTCCACGGTAACGTGTATAATGCTTTTGCCCACCAATTTGAAATCATGTTTGTGTAACATTTTGAGGTTTCATGTGATGTTACAGATCAAAGCTGACAGGCATTACTGTGTCCTCATGAATATTTTTGTACTTCCTCCTTTGCCCAATGTTTAATCATAGTTACCTTCCTTGTATGTATATTTGTCTGTCCTACTTTTCTTACTGCCATTTTTTGAGACCTCCATTCCTCTTCTCCTCTTCTCTAAGGCCATAAATACTAAAGTAGTGAATACTACTGTAATGCACATCAGCATTCCTCAGTATTTGAGTAACTCACATCTTTCCACATTGATTCTTCTGGATGATTCTCTTAAACTTCAGTCAGTTCCTCATCAATAACACAATGTGGCAAAAGTCAGCTGCTCCCGGGTACACCTTATAATCCAATACATGATTTTGGAATTTGTGTGTAACAATGATGTAATCAAGCTGGAATCTTTGTGTGTCTCCAAGTCTTATCCGTCTCCTCTTACGGTATTAGTTATTTGTCCTCTCTCTGCCCTACATTCCACCTTCCTATTTAGAATGAATCTTACTCTTGGTATACAATTTTTGCTGCTGTTGATAGTACTCTGTTTTTGTCCAATCAGATACTTTTATCTTCTTTCTGTGACAGTAAACTGACACCATTATTTTTATATTGAGTCACTCCCCTTTTCAGATTTTCTTGCTTTCCTAGCACATTCAGACTTCCAAAATTGCACACACCATTGCGTACTCTGACTTCTAAAATGTTACCCTATGGTTTATCATACTACTCTCTCTCTCTCTCTCTCTCTCTCTCTCTCTCTCTCTCTCTCTCTCTCTCTCTGTCCCTCCTCCCTCCCTACCTCTGCCTCCCCCCAAGGCTTTGTTTTGGACCTACCATTTGGCAGTCACATCTCAGATGTCAGAATGAGGGACTAGTCCCATGAATGCCAATGAAGGGATCATCATACCAAGTTTTCACTTACAGGCCACATGTCCTATGGATACAAAATATGTGTCTGTAATGCAGTGGTTTCCATTGTCTTCTGATCCTCAAGCCTTAGGTTGGGTGACTCTTTGCACAAAAAGTCTTCAGTTGTGATTGCTGATGACCTTTACCAAAATTTATCCAGTGGCTGGGATTGAACCCGCAACTCAACTCAGGTAATTTTAATAGCAGTTGAAATGTTAATCCCATACCAAGGTGATTATCTGCTGTTTAAATACAGCAAATAACCTCATTCCTACAGGAAGAAAACTTACACACCACCACAACTTCTTCTTCTTCTTCTTCTTCTTCTTCTACTACTACTACTAATACTAATACTATAAAAATATCAGTATATACTTTTACTGTAATTTTCAAATATAAACTGGCATCTTCTGTATAATTTAATATACCTGCAAGCATACTGTTTCTCAAAATCTCGGCCTCTGAAGTCTGGTTCCTCTTTCACCATATCGGCATCCTCACCTGCCTCTACATCAGCTTCAAACATTTGTGAACGAAGCCTTACAAGAATGCGACCTGGTCTGACCATCTTTGGTTTCAAACTGGAACCGACCCTGTGCCTAAAGAAATGAAAGGATCACAAAATAATTTCACCAATAACATAAAATACAATTTTTAAGATATCACTAATTATAAAGTATAAACACTAGTGTAAAATGTTATAAGCAAGCAAAGACATTAACAACCCAAATGCTGGTTTGTATGAAACATTGCTTTATTGGAAATGGTCCAAGTGGAGGTGGTACACTCTAACCTTCCTCTGACCTTTGAATTGACTACCCCAGCCATTTACAGGGGGACCTTCACCTAACATGGAATTCGAACCATGGTGCAAGCTGATATTTAACAGACATTATCAGGGTCAATTGATAAGAATCCTATCATTGTCCGGGATCGGACCTCAAGCCTCTGGAATCACAGTCTGACACTTAACTGTAGAGCCAATGAGCCGCACCTCAAAATGGTGACTACAGCATACTTAGTAGCTATTGTTTACACGGAAAATTTCAGAAGTTGAAAAACAATAGAAAAACTCAAATTTAGTCTCCAGAACTTTAATGGGTAAAATATGTAATTAAAAACTGATGAAAGTGATTTACTTGAAAATATTTCACAGGTAAATTAGTGATCAAAAACTTCTGCAGTGACGCAATTCTAGTTTAAAATTCATTTACAGGAGGAAATTCAATAGGGGTAATTACCACACAACAGGCTACACAATACTGACATTAACTGGGTCAACAAACTAGCAGCGACTAATCTTATCAACAGCCCACGTAGCACTCAAAAATGCCTTTGCTAATGAAAGAAAGGAGAACTTGACAGAACTATGTATTCATAAATTCATTTTATCTAACTGAGCGTATCCCTCATCAAACGCATCTGTAAACATATTTGAGTTTATACAGCTTAATTATCTACTTACAGGTGGCATGTTTATTACCGGCCTGCTTGTATAGCACAACGCCCAGTGCACAAGTTTACAAGACAGGGAGGTGAATCAGACAGGGTTACATTCAAGAACAACAACTGTTGGTACAATTCCACATGAGTTTGAATGCTTCTGCTTTTCCCATCATTTTGAGGGATACATTTGGGAGGACATAACACACAGAATGAATTTTCGCACTGGAGCAAAGTGTGCATTGATTTGAAATTTCCTGTCAGTTTAACACTGTTTGTCAGACTGGGACTCAAACTGAATCTGAGACTTTTGCCTTCTGCAAGCAAGTGCTCTACCAACTACACTATCCCAGCACGACTCATGATTCAAACACACAGCTTTATTTCCACAAGCAGCCCAGCCCCTACCTTTCAACAGATCTCAAAGTATGAGGGTGGGTCTTGAGTTGTGCTTGGACAGCTCAGTCAGTAGAGCACTTGCCCGTGAAAGGCAAAGGCCTCAGGTTTGAGTCCCAGTCCTGCGCACAGCTTTCATCTGCCAGTAATGTGAAATCAATGCACACACCACTACATTCTGGAAGCAATCCCCCAGGCTGCAGCTAAGCCATGTCTCCACAATGTCCTTTCTTGCATGAGTGATAGTCCCACAAGGGATGCAGGAGAACTTTTTTGAAGTTTAGAAGAAGGAAGGAAGATCAAAGTTTAATGTCC
Source organism: Schistocerca serialis cubense (assembly GCF_023864345.2). Lineage (NCBI taxonomy): Eukaryota > Metazoa > Arthropoda > Insecta > Orthoptera > Acrididae > Schistocerca > Schistocerca serialis. The sequence continues at coordinate 763,409,576 of NC_064639.1, forward strand.
TGTCAACAGCTAAGATATTAGAGATGGAGCACAAGCTCGGATAGTGTGAAGGATGGGGAAGGAAACTGCCCAATCCATCAATTGCCAGACTGATTTAAGGAAATCATGGAAAACCTAACTCTGGATGGTTGGATGCAGATTTCAACCATTGTCCTCAAGAAGGTGAGTCCAATGCACTAACCACTGCGCCGCCTCGCTTGGTGTGAAATCTGGAAAGTAGGTGATGAGAAAACGCTGAAACTAAATCTGTGGGGTAGATCATGAGTTGTGCTTGGACAGCTCAGTTGGTACGGCACTTGCCCAGAGAAGGCAGGTCCTTGGTTCAAGTTCTGGTGCAGCATGCAGTTTTAACTTGCCAGAAGTTTCACGATGTAAAATGTTGCCAGACACTTCTTGGAATGTAGGTCCTCAGAATTTTAATGACTTGCATCTCTGTGCTGCATAATGATTTGCATAATGGTTCTCTTGTAGTGTCTGCCACTGAAGTTTGATGAGCATCTACATGGCAGTCCCCGAACTAATTAAACGCATGACGAAACACGTAACTCTTCTTTGTATCTTCCTATTAATCCAGCCTGGTAACATCCCCAGCCCTATGAGCAATACTCAAAAAATGACCAAATGAAGGGTTTGTAAGTGATTTTTTGAACAAGTGAATTAAATTTTTGTAGAAATCTTCCAATGAAGAGATTGTGTTGGCATTTGATTTTACTACAAGTAGTTTTATGTAAGCATTAAACAATGCAAACTCCACCTGGTTGGAACATAAACAATTTAAGGAAAAGATAAACAGTTACTTACCATAAACATGACACATTACGTTGCAGACAGGCACAATTAAAAGACACTTACACATCTGCTTTCAGCCACAGCCTTCACCAGAAAAAAAAAGTGAAAGAGAAATACATGCACATTCACACAAGCAGACACACCTCACACACACGACTGCCATCTCCAGCAGCGCTTAACTTCGGTGATCTGACAGGAACCGGTGTTACCACTGCAGCAAAGCCGTTGGCTTACAGAAACCATGGGAGACCTAAATCTGGGTGGATGGACAGATGTGTAAACTATCACCCTCTGTGAACATGAGATCAGTTTTACCTCACTCAGTAATTTAAGTGGGGTAGGGAAAATAAATTAAGTTAAGACTGCAACTTAGCACCACCACTGTTTAAAATATATACCAATGGAGTAACTAAAGAATTTCGAACCCAAAATCCATATAGTATCAAATTACACAGAAAAATTTACAACAGTCAGATCTGCAGACTGCATGGCATTACTGGCAGTAAATAAAATGAATGACTTCCTAGCTGAAAAATAATATGAGCATAATTACGACAATCATCAACATAATGAAATGTATACGGAAAATGGAGCAGAATGGTAACATCTGGTTAGGTGGAAAGAAACTAGGACACATGAACAAGTTCTGATACTTGGAAGCCTTATGTTTTCTGATGAAATACGTACAAGAAGCCTCTGGGATAGAATTGCTCAGGATAAAGGAGCATTCAGTATGAAGTGTTATCTGCTGACATCTAGGGCTCTCTTATCAAAATAGTTATATAGTTTGTAAAAAGTTTTCTTGGAAGTGTAGCAACATATTAATCACAAATATGAATCTTCCTGACAGAAGATAAGAGCCTTGAAGCTTTGAGGTGTGGTGCCGGTGTCAAATGCTGCACGTATATTGGCCAAGTAAAAGAACAAATGAAGAGGTATTAAGAAACACAGAAGAGGAACATAATTTAATGACAAAAATTGCAGAGAGATGCAATAGTTACATAAAACGTTTATTATGTCGCATCTCAGTACACTATTTTAAGCCTCCCACTAACTGTAGGGTTGCGGAGGAGAAGTGACAATTGACTGAAGCCTTCAGGTGCATCAGAGCAATCTATGAAATAGTTATAAAGATGTAAGAGAACCCAATTATTTTAAGCCATTAAATTCCCATTACAGCCACTACCTAGTTGAGATCCAATTGGGCACAACAATCAAAATATACACCTGGAAATGTGGCACAGATGTTGGATAAGATGCTTACTCCTTGATCCTCTAAGAATTAGTAAAATCTTACAAGAATATAATATTCACATAGGCTACCTACAGCTAACCAACAGATCATTTCTGGGAAACCCTGCAATAAAATGTTCATTGGTACATTCTATGATGAATGAAATACCAGCAAGGTTATTGGAACAAACATTAAACTGGGAAATGTATTTAATGTTGTAGCTGGTGGTGGAGCTGCTGTTGCTGTTCTGGTCTTCAGTATGAAGGAAGACTGGTTTGATGCAAATCTCCATACTAGTCTATCACAAGCAAGCTTCTTCATCTCTAAATAACTGCTGCAACCTAAATCCATTCACAACTTCATTTTTACCCCCCTATCACACAGACTATTTTTTATTAATATAATGGAAGGAAACATTCCACGTGGGAAAAATTATATATAAAAACAAAGATGAGGTGACTTACCGAACAAAAGCGCTGGCAGGTCGATAGATACACAAACAAACACAAACATACACACAAAATTCAAGCTTTCGCAACAAACTGTTGCCTCATCAGGAAAGAGGGAAGGAGAGGGGAAGACGAAAGGAAGTGGGTTTTAAGGGAGAGGGTAAGGAGTCATTCCAATCCCGGGAGCGGAAAGACTTACCTTAGGGGGAAAAAAGGACAGGTATACACTAGCACACACGCACATATCCATCCACACATACAGACACAAGCAGACATATTTAAAGACAAAGAGTTTGGGCAGAGATGTCAGTCGAGGCAGAAGTGTAGAGGCAAAGAAGTTGTTGAAATACAGGTGAGGTATAAGTGGCGGCAACTTGAAATTAGCGGAGATTGAGGCCACGAAGACCTAGGCTGTAGGGAAGGGACCGTTTGATGTGACAGCTGCCACCCATTCCACATCAAACGGTCCCTTCCCTACAGCCTAGGTCTTCGTGGCAAACGAATCTGCTCCAGTCCGGAATCCCTGAATCATTAAACCAACAACCTGAAAACAGCTTTCGCATCCCGCAACTACCCTCCCGACCTGGTACAGAAGCAAATAACCAGAGCCACTTCCTCATCCCCTCAAACCCAGAATCCCCCACAGAAGAACCACAAAAGTGCCCCACTTGTGACAGGATACTTTCCGGGACTGGCCCAGACTCTGAATGTGGCTCTCCAGCAGGGATACGACTTCCTCAAATCCTGCCCTGAAATGAGATCCATCCTTCATGAAATCCTCCCCACTCCACCAAGAGTGTCTTTCCGCCGTCCACCTAACCTTCGTAACCTGTTAGTTCATCCCTATGAAATCCCCAAACCACCTTCCCTACCCTCTGGCTCCTATCCTTGTAACCGCCCCCGATGCAAAACCTGTCCCATGCACCCTCCCACCACCACCTACTCCAGTCCTGTAACCCGGAAGGTGTACACGATCAGAGGCAGAGCCACGTGTGAAAGCACCCACGTGATTTACCAACTGACCTGCCTACACTGTGATGCATTCTATGTGGGAATGACCAGCAACAAACTGTCCATTCGCATGAATGGACACAGGCAGACAGTGTTTGTTGGTAATGAGGATCACCCTGTGGCTAAACATGCCTTGGTGCACAGCCAGCACATCTTGGCACAGTGTTACACCGTCCGGGTTATCTGGATACTTCCCACCAACACCAACCTATCCGAACTCCGGAGATGGGAACTTGCCCTTCAGTATATCCTCTCTTCTCGTCATCCGCCAGGCCTCAATCTCCGCTAATTTCAAGTTGCCGCCACTCATACCTCACCTGTATTTCAACAACTTCTTTGCCTCTACACTTCTGCCTCGACTGACATCTCTGCCCAAACTCTTTGTCTTTAAATATGTCTGCTTGTGTCTGTATGTGTGGATGGATATGTGCGTGTGTGCTAGTGTATACCTGTCCTTTTTTCCCCCTAAGGTAAGTCTTTCCGCTCCCGGGATTGGAATGACTCCTTACCCTCTCCCTTAAAACCCACTTCCTTTCGTCTTCCCCTCTCCTTCCCTCTTTCCTGATGAGGCAACAGTTTGTTGCGAAAGCTTGAATTTTGTGTGTATGTTTGTGTTTGTTTGTGTATCTATCGACCTGCCAGCGCTTTTGTTCGGTAAGTCACCTCATCTTTGTTTTTATATATAAAGACTATTTTTTATGGTTTAAGATGTGTGTATCAACCAATCCCTTCTTTTAGTCAAGCTGGGACATACATGTCTTTTTTTCCCAGTTCAATTCAGTAGCACCTCATTAGTTACTCAATCTACCCACCTTATTTTCAGCATCTCTGTAGCATCATATTTCAAAAGCTCCTATTCTCATCTTGTTTGAACCGATTATCATCCACATTTCACTTCCATAAATGACCACACTCTATGCAAGTACCTTAGAAAAGATTTCCCAACACATTTTAATAATAGCTTTTTTTCATAAAACTTTACTTACTAATGCCAGTCTGTATATTATATCTTCCCTACTTCAGCCATCGTCAATTATTTTGCTGCTCAAATAGCAAAACTCACCTACTACTATTAGTCTCTCACTTCCTTATCTAATTTCCTCTGCATCGTCTGATTTAATTTGACTAAATTATATTACCCTCGTTTTACTTTAGTTGATGCTTGTCTTATAAACTCCTTTCAAGACACTACCTATTCCATTCCAATGTTCTTCCCAGTCCTTTGCTGTCTTTGACAGAATTAAAATGCCACTGGCAAACCTCAAACTTTTTATTTCTTCTTCCTGAACTTTAATTCTCTTTCAAGCTTTCTCCTTGGTTTCCTTTATTGTTTGCACTACATACAGACTGAATAACACTCCAGATAAACTATAACCCTGTCTCAGTCCCTTCTCCACCTCTGCTTCCCTTTTACATCCTTTAGACTCTTATAGCAGCAGCTTCTTTTCTGTACAAGTTGTGAATAACTTCTTGCTCCTTCTATTTTATTATAGCTATGTTCCAAATTTCAAAGAGTGCCATCCAGCTATGTGATGTATGAGCAATAAAATATGAGTAGCAATGGAAAATCACTATCAATAAATATAACTCTGACCTGATGACCATGTCAGGTACTATGGAATTCAAAAAACATACTACAGACATCTTGTGTTTTCTGCTTCTGATGGTGTTTTATCTTACAGTTACGGTTTGTGAAAAGTTCCACAGAATCAAACACTAGTTCACTGCCAATATTATTAAATTGCTCTTACACAGAACCCTGAAGCACTCATCTTTGATCAATACCACACCAATTCAATCTTTTCCTACCCAAGTCTCAAACCCTCCAGTGTTGCTTTACTGCCTCAGTCTTTGAGCTTTTAGTTTTCTTACTGCTGCCCACATTTTCCAGAATTTATAAATTCTGTGTCTGGCTTCATAATCCCTCTAGCTCTACCGTTCTGGCCTCAGACTGGCCAATCGTGAGCGATCGATGGTCCTGTCATCCTCAGCCAATAGAGTCATCTGAACACACTATGGAGAGACAGACATGGGGTCAGTACACCACTCTCCCAGCCATCGTCAGGTCTGCCACTACTTCTCATTCAAGTAGCTCGTCAACTGGTATCACAAGGCTCAGTGGACCCCAATCCAATCACCTACGAGAAATCCCTCGCAGGACACCTGAACCAGAGTCCTTCGCATGGCAGTCCGCCAAGCTCACCACTATTACAGTACCACTATTAAAAAACAATTTTGTTTTATTCCAGTCCATTGCATCCATGTTCTTGTTCAGAGCTACATCCCTAACAACAGGCAAGTTTCCACTTTTCCACATACTCTGGTATTTCTCTTCACTTAGAAGAAAGGATCTACTGTTTCTGAGTCCGAGGTATTACAGCTTTTAATGATGTTATCTACCCATCATACCATTACTTCCACTTCACTTCCACTGTTGAATGCAACATTAGTTAGGAGAAGTGTAGTTGCATATAATCATAGATGACAAATGATGTCCAAAAGACAATAAAATCATTACACATCAATACAAGTAAATGTAATCCAGAATACAAGAAATTAAGTGCACAAGATTTTTACCTGTAATTTGTTGTTTCCGGTAAGCGATGATCTGATCGGTAACATATTACTTCGAGCCCAAAGCGATTGTTGGTTCCACTTTCTTCCATGAAAGCTTGGCACATCATTGAAAAAGATATATATGGGTAAAAGTATGACATTCCCATTTTTGCCTCATATAACGTAGTTGATAAAACATCCCATAATATCTTGAAGAAAGAAAAATGATGAACCGGGAAGGAAACAACAGGCATGTTCATGCCACGCACTGAAACATTATATGGGCCTTTCAAAGGAACATCAAGTCTATTCCACACCATTGGTTCACCCTCACGAGTTGAACTCTGCCAAACACTCAGTCGTACATGTGGCCCAAAATGCTGCACAATTTCATGATAATCTGGTACTGGAAGCCGAATGTACACCTAATGAAAATAAGGAAATGATGTAAAAACATGAGTTTAATTTGCTAAAAATAAACACATTCTCTCTTTCAGATAAACAGAATTAAAGAATTTATGACACAGTTTTAAAACAATGGCTTGCATTGTTAGCTTTAATAGTTGGAAATAATCATTCTACATCTACAGTTGCCAATTCTTAGTAATAATATAATATTTTTCTTTCAAGTTTATCTGTGAGTGAAATGGAAACTTTTAACTTTCAGATCTATGACTTATCATCCTGAATATTAGACAGTGTACAAGACTAGAAATAAAAGAAAGAATATATGACGTAATGGATAGGAAGAAATTACAGTGGTACGGGCATGTACAACAAATGGAGAAAACCAGAATACCAAAATTGATACTGGAGTTGGAACCGGAGGGGAGAAGAAGAAGAGGACGACCTATGACCACCTGGCTCCAAAACGTACAGCACACAATGAGGAGAATGGGTGCAGAGGAAGAAGACACACAAATATTTTGAGAATATAGTTTAAGTACGTTTATTGTTTGTATTATAATTTCCAAGTAAATTATTATGTTGGAGAAAAGCCTCTGTAATGAGGAAAAGCTCAAAATAATAATAATAAACAAGACTAGAAACTGAAATTTTATAGTAATGATAGTGGAGATTAAGAGCCCAAAAGTTAAATCAGCGATTACGAAAAAACCCTTTTATACGAAGAGACTGGGTGGAATGGCCCCTTGGTTAAAACACCAGGCTTGCTTCAGGAGGAATGTGGTTCAAATTCCTATCAGTCGTTCAAGATATATCTTTTCACACATTCTTTCCTTCAACCTTTGACAACTGAAATAGTGTTTCTAATATCCTTTATTTTTGAAGTATGTTAAATTCTAAGCTTTCCTTACAATAGCGAGAAAACGAGTATTGCCTATTTCTAAAACATGAGAAACTTCATAATTCACATGCCTTTTATTCCATCTGATTTACCACCAATTTATGCAGGACTTCATCCATTTACCTTATTGCTACAAAGCTCTTTGTTATGGGTTTGATTTCAAATATCTTTGCAATGACACATGAATGTCATTTTTGGATCACATTTTTTCTTATTTAAACGCCTTCATCAACAAACAACAAATCTCTTAAGATGCACTTTTCACTTTCTCAGTCTTAAAGTGCTTCAATGGAGAAAAGTACGGAAGATTACGCTTTTACAGTTCATACGAGACAGAATGCAAGTATCTTCGAGGGAAAAAGCCCACAGGTTTAGGAAACGCATGAAAATCAAAATCTGGATTTTAATCATGCTCCTCCTGAATGCAAATCCAATGCATTAAGCACTGTGCCACCCTCACACAGCACTTAAACTGAGTCTCGTTTGAAATTTTCAGTTTCTTTTTTACACAATAGTTACAACATTTGGTACTGGAGAGTGTTTTATTGTCTCTTGCTTGATTGTGCAACTCTCTACAAACCAAAGCACACACTTGAAATCAGCATCACTCCTTACTTGGAGAAAGCAGCACTGGAATTTTACACAAGGTGTTAAGAAAAATCCCTCTGCCTCTAATGGAGTCGTATGTTGTTAGGTACAACATACATCGATAAACCAAATGTTATCATACAGGCGCATGAGTAACAACATGGTACATTTTATTAGTTAATGACAACTTACTTACCGGCTGTCTATTCTGATCAAACTGATGACCATGAGGACCCAACATGATGACGGGGGAAGCTAGAGCGTATGCATGGTGTTCTCCTGTTGTAAGCATATGAGGCTCGCTATCAAACAATATGCGCAAGTACGCATCAAGATCATGCTCCAAACATCCCTGAGGAAAAACTACTTCAACACCAGGAACTTCTTCCAGGTAAAGACGTCCTCCACGGCGACTACGAATGTGTCGCATAACTTCTGGGTATGGCTCTTCCATGATTACAGTAAAGAGACTGAAATGGCCTGCTGTTATCACAAGATACCCATTGCTGTGGTGGAGCAAGAAATACACAAACATTTAAAGTTATCTTCTGATGGATGGTAACAAAGTGGATGCTAATAGATCACACAACAGGTACACAGGATCGAATGTGCATGCACACAAAGGAAAAAACAATTAAAAAAATAATAATGATAACAACAACAACAACAACAACAATAATAATAATAATAATAATAATACCTTTCTGATAGAGGAAACAGACTTACTTCTGCTCACTATGGCTACAATAAAATCTTGTTCATTCTTGTGGTAGTCGTGAGAATGAATTATTTAACTGCACCACAGGTGCAATTGGTTTACAATTGTTATACTTATTACTCATACAAACAAAAAATTAAGGATAAATTATGCGATATCATATAAGAACACTGGCATTCACCCTACCTGTATGAATAATCCTTCTGGGGTAGTCTTTTCCAGCAAGGAAGTTCGCCATCTGGCGTATTGCTGCATAGACAAACAAGCCATTTTTCATCCTGAGGTTCAATGCTAAGTGGAATGGAAAGAAGTGCTGGATAACTCTCATGAAAATGAACACCATGAGGTTCCACAGACACCACAGGACTAACATGGTGAACACGCATACTTCGTGACAATCCATGCCTGAAAAATGGAGTCAAGAATACTAAGTAACCAAATCAGACATGGTACTTCATTGGCAGCCAAAATGGTTAGCTGAAAACAGTGGAATATTATACAGTACACACATTATTTCAGTCTAATGTATAGAAGCAAATGCCGTTGCAACAAATAATATTAAAGTTCAGTGCTACCTAAAGATACATATAAAAGTAACAGTATATAATACCATCCTAGCTTTCAGAAGTATTAACTCCTTCTTTGGGGAGGAGTAGGGGGGATGGGTTTGCCACAGTTAAAGAGGAAACATAGGTCACTCAGGCCCACAGATGACAGGGACTACCCTGTAGTGAGGATGTAGGGCTACCATGCTACACTGTATCCAGTTGAGATACATTTGAGTGAATATTAAGTACATCCCCGACACCTCAAACCAGAAAAATCATATATACTAATCTAATGATGTCAAAATTCCAAAGCTGTAGTTTGTTGTTAACAGAGCAACCATCAGATGATGGCTTATTATATCCGTTACACAGTCATGTAACTGCAACTGTCCATATTATGGAAGAAGTGACAAGTTTGAAAATTATATGTACCAGAAATTATTGCTAACAAGAGATAATTATTCAAAACTGGTTGTTATAAAAAAAAAAATTATTTGCTCTTAACTGTGAATAATTATCTTTCCTTTTATGCAATGCTGTATACCCCAAATTCACCTAAAACGTGGAATGTGACATTACAGCACCTATTATGCAGATAATTTGGCATTTAGGTAGGAAGCGTTTTATATATTCCAGGTGTTTGAAAATGCCACAAATGCTGAAACTGGCAGCCAGAGTTAAGAATATATAAAACATTTTACAATTAGACCAGTTTGGAATAACGATCTTTTTTGAAAAATTTCCGGTGGCTGAGGAACCAGCTGCAGCAAAGTTCACTGTTAGCAAGAGTGTCACAGACATAGAGTTATCACAAATAACTGTTGCTGTAACAGCTTCAAATTTAGACCTACATGATGTGATTGGAGTACCTTCAACAAGCAAGAAGTGCACGCTGAATATCACTGTCCAACTGGTAACAGTGTGCAAAAATCAACAGGTGAAGCACTTGATTTGAATCATCAAATTGAATTACTTACTGATTGAGAAAAAAAAAGAGAGTTCCGAGTACTACTGAGTTTATACATTTTCTATGAATGGAACAACATCTTGGCAATTCCACAAATTCTGCACTGGATACCTCCTGGAAAATAGGACCCATAGCACAATAAACTTACAGTATCCCACATAGTTGCAGTCAAAGCAATGATAGATGAAGAACCACAAGCAGTTTCATTAAACCCAGGGAACCTCGGGCAAAGTAATCCTCACATTTACAAAAAAATCACCTCGGCTCCATAGGATGACCCTACTAAAGCTCCAGTACTCACTACTGGAACCAGAATGTTCCAACACTACCAGGAATTTTTCGTTTAACAAATTTGTCATTTTTAGAGAGATACCCCCAATACAGTGTCTGTTCAACTCAGTCGCGCCATCACTTTCAGCTGAGAGATGCTACAATCAACTGAAATATTATAGATAAAATTTGAGAGAAGACACACCATGAAAATTCTCTATCCATATCATCATTTTAATGTACATTAAGTTAAGTGACTTACTGCAGACAAACTCAAGCAAAATCTTGTACTAGTAGAAATTATAAAGATTTAAGCAAACCTGACAAATTTGAAGGAATAGTTGATCTTGGACAAAACTAATTATAACTGAACATTTACCAGAGTGTGTCCTGATATGGTGCATACAATGATGTGTAGTTGGGGGATGGAAGTAGGGGACAGTGAGGCAAATTGTATGATGAGACTGTCTCAAATATAGCAAGGAGGTTAAAAATGGATGTTATGCAGGTATGAACAGATGTCAGCACAAGACAGACTAGCACAGAAAGCTGCACTGAATGTGTCTATAGAGTGATAACAACATGCAACAATTACCAATATATGAATTATTACTGATAAAACAGTTAAGCAGTTCATTATTCATTACAATCAAATCTACAACATCACTCTAATGACCATGATTTTTTTTAAAGGGAACTGAGTACCTTGATTCCCATGTACAACTAAACACTATACTGTTTCGGAGCTATGGGCAGTTTATATAATGTGGCAACTTCTGCTTCTAGTACGTGCTAATGATCATTTGAATGATCTACTGTTACCTTCTAGGGATTTTTAATGAGAGATATTGATGAAAATGATACACACCAGTGACACTATCAACCCATACTGACAGCTATGAAGTCATAAGCCACAAGGAACAAGAGATCCTTGAATCCCTACAAATATAGGGAACAACTCTGAATGTGAAGCTGGAACAGACATTTACCTACACTATGAAATGCAGAAGGAGGGGGGGGGGGGGGGGAAGAGGAAGATATAAAACATAAAGAATGTGTATGTTGTTGTTGATGTGGTCTTCAGTCCTGAGACTGGTTTGATGCAGCTCGCCATGCTACTCTATCCTGTGCAAGCTTTTTCATCTCCAGTACTTACTGCAATCTACATCCTTCTGAATCTGTTTATTGTATTCATCTCTTGGTCTCCCTCTACGATTTTTACCCGCCACGCTGCCCTCCAATACTAAATTGGTGATCCCTTAATGCCTCAGAATATGTCCTACCAACCAATCCCTTCTTCTAGTCAAGTTGTACCACAAACTTCTCCCCAATCCTATTCAATAACTCCTCATTGGTTATGTGATATACCCATCTAATCTTCAGCATTCTTCTGTAACACCACATTTTGAAAGCTTCTATTCTCTTCTTGTCCAAACTATTTATTGTCCATGTTTCACTTCCATACATGGCTACACTCCATACAAATACTTTCAGAAAGGACTTCCTGACACTTAAGTCTATACTCGATGTTAACAAATTTCTCTTCTTCAGAAACCCTTTCCTTGCCATTTCCAGTCTACATTTTATATCCTCTCTACTTCGACCATCATCAATTATTTTGGTTCCCAAATAGCAAAACTCCTTTACTACTTTAAGTGTCTCGTTTCCTAACTAATTCCCTCAGCATCACCCGACCTCATTCGACTACATTCCATTATCCTCGTTTTGCTTTCGTTGATGTTCATCTTATATCCTCCTTTCAAGACATTATCCATTCCGTTCAACTGCTCTTCCAAGTCCTTTGTTGTCTCTGACAGAATTACAATGTCATCGGCGAACCTCAAAGTTTTTATTTCTTCTCCATGGATTTTAACACCTACTCCGAATTTTTCTTTTGTTTCCTTAACTGCTTGCTCAATATAGAGATTGAATAACATCGGGGAGAGGTTACAGCCCTGTCTCACTCCCTTCCCAACCACTGCTTCCCTTTCATGCCCCTCGACTATTATAACTGCCATCTGGTTTCTGTACAAATTGTAAATAGCCTTTCGCTCCATGTATTTTACCCCTGCCACCTTCAAAATTTGAAAGAGAGTATTCAAGTCAACATTGTCAAAAGCTTTCTCTAAGTCTACAAATGCTAGAAACGTAGGTTTGCCTTTCCTTAATCTAGCTTCTAAGATAAGTCGTAGGGTCAGTATTGCCTCACATGTTCTGATATTTCTACGGAATCCAAACTGATCTTCCCCAAGGTCGGCTTCTACTAGTTTTTCCCTTTGTCTGTAAAGAATTCGTGTTAGGAATTTGCAGCCGTTACTTATTAAACTGATAGTTCGGTAATTTTCACATCCGTCAACACCTGATTTCTTTGGGATTGGAATTATTATATTCTTCTTGAAGTCTGAGGGTATTTCGCCTGTCTCATACATCTTGCTCACCAGGTGGTAGAGTTTTGTCAGGACTGACTCTCCCAAGGCCGTCAGTAGTTCTAATGGAATGTTGTCTACTCCCGGGGCCTTGTTTCGACTCAGGTCTTTCAGTGCTCTGTCAAACTCTTCACGCAGTATCATATCTCCCATTTCATCTTCATCTACATCCTCTTCCATTTCCATAATATTGTCCTCAAGTACGTCGCCCTTGTATAGATCCTCTATATACTCCTTCCACCTTTCTGCTTAGAACTGGGTTTTCATCTGAGCTCTTGATATTGATACAAATAATTCTCTTTTCTCCGAAGGTCTATTTAATTTTCCTGTACGCAGTATCTATCTTACCCCTAGTGAGATAAGCCTCTACATCCTTATATTTGTCCTCTAGCCATTCCTGCTTAGCCACTTTGCACTTCCTGTCGATCTCATTTTTGAGATGTTTGTATTCATGTTTGCCTGCTTCATTTACTGCATTTTTGTATTTTCTCCTTTCATCAATTAAATTCAATATCTCTTCTGTTACCCAAGGATTTCTACTAGCCCTCGTCTTTTTACCTACTTGATCCTCTGCTGCCTTCACTATTTCATCCCTCAAAGCTACCCATTCTCCTTCTACTGTATTTCTTTCCCCCATTCCTGTCAATTTTTCCTTTATCCTCTCCCTGAAACTCTGTACCACCTCTGGTCTAGTCAGTTTATCCAGGTCCCATCTCCTTAAATTCCCACCTTTTTGCAGTTTCTTCAGTTTTAATCTATAGTTCATAACCAATAGATTGTGGTCAGAGTCCACATCTGCCCCTGGAAATGTCTTACAATTTAAAACCTAGTTCCTAAATCTCTGTCTTACCATTATGTAATCTATCTGAAACCTGTCAGTATCTCCAGGCTTCTTCCATGTATACAACCTTCTTTTATGATTCTTGAACCAAGTCTTAGCTATGATTACGTTGTGCTCTGTGCAAAATTCTACCAGGCGGCTTCCTCTTTCGTTTCTTACCCCCAATCCATATTCACCTACTACATTTCCTTCTCTCCCTTTTCCTACTACCGAATTCCAGTCACCCATGACCATAAAATTTTCGTCTCCCTTCACTACCTGAATAATTTATTTTATTTCATCATACATTTCTTCAATTTCTTCATCATCTGCAGAGCTAGTTGGCATATAAACTTGTACTACTGTAGTAGGTGTGGGCTTCGTGTCTATCTTGGCCACAATAATGCGTTCACTATGCTGTTTGTAGCAGCTTACCCGCACTCCTATTTTTTTATTCATTATTAAACCTACTCCTGCATTACCCCTATTTGATTTTGTATTTATAACGCTGTATTCACCTGACCAAAAGTATTTTTCCTCCTGCCACCGAACTTCACTAATTCCCACTATATCTAACTTTAACTTACCCATTTCCCTTTTTAAATTTTCTAGCCTACCTGCCCGATTAAGGGATCTGACATTCCACACTCTGATCCGTAGAACGCCAGTTTTCTTTCTCCTGATAACGACGTCCTCTTGAGTAGTCCCCGCTCGGAGATCCGAATGGGGGACTATTTTACCTGCGGAATATTTTACCCAAGAGGACGCCATCATCATTTAACCATACAGTAAAGCTGCATGCCCTCGGGAAAAATTACGGCTGTAGTTTCCCTTTCCTTTCAGCCATTCGCAGTACCATCACAGAAAGGCCATTTTGGTTAGTGTTGCAAGGCCAGATCAGTCAATTATCCAGACTGTTGCCCCTGCAACTACTGAAAAGGCTGCTGCCCCTCTTCAGGAACCACACATTTGTCTGGTCTCTCAACAGATACCCCTCTGTTGTGGTTGCACCTGCGATACGGCTATCTGTATCGCTGAGGCACGCAAGCCTCCCCACCAACAGCAAGGTCCATGGTTCATGGGGAGGAAGAATGTGTATACTATGTAGGAAAGGGTCTCCATTATGAATTCAAAATGTTAATACCAATATGACTGACGATGAATTAGCTTTAATCATCACTATCCTCTTATCAGATTATAAACATTATTTACAATTTTATCACAATTACATTTGTTTGGTATTTTGGGTGCTGTTCAATACCTTTGTTCAGTAGCTCAAAATGATTAATTTTAGCAATTCAAGACACAAGATATAGGTTACTCTTACAGTAGAATTTTCTAGATGAATGTTGAGATACAAGGACGCTTATCTGTCCAAACACACTGTTTATGATAGCCTAGAATACGGTTATGTAAGAGATTTAATCAAGTGTTCAACCCCTCAGCTATTGCCCCAAAATTTGAAATTGTAAAAAATCAAACCTTCCGGGAACAGTTTGCAGACTGTGTCATACTATTTTAACCCAACACTTGATTTAACTTTTATCCAGAAAACTTCTGTGTCGCGTTTTAGCAAACAGTTACAAACTAGCAACTTTCTGACTGGTTTGAAACTCACAAATTATCTAGTGACTTTTCCCACATACCCCAGGGCACGCCGTATGATAGATAAATTTTCTCAACTCCCACTTTCTACACAATTTAATTTCAACAGCTCACATATTATCTAAGAAGACAGACATTCAAATGCTCATTTATTCCATGTGTAGAGGCAGAAAAAGCCTACAACAATGTTAAATGGAATACTTTCTTTGAAATTCTGGATATAACAGGTGTAAAATACATGAAGCAAAGTTTTACAGAATTTAGACTGCAATTGTAAGAGTTTAAGGACATGAAGGGAAGTTTTAATTTTGAAGGGAGTAATCCCCAATGCTATTCAATTCGTATGTTGAGCAAGCAGTAAGATAAAGCACAGAGGAATTTGAAAAGGGGATCAAAGTTCAGAGAGAAGAAATGAAAATTTTAGGGTTTGCCAATGACACTGTAATTCTGTCAGAGATAGCAAAGGACTTGAAAGAGCAGCTGGACAGAATGGACAGTTTCTTGAAAGGAAAATATAAGATGAAAATCAACAAAAGTCAAAAGACAAGAACACAATAGAATGTAATCAAAATAAATCAAGTGATGCTGAAGACATTAGATTAAGAAATGAGACACTAAATTAGTAGGCCTACAACTAAACAGTACAGTCTGGTCAGTAAAATAATTGGTGACAGCCAAAATAAAGAGAATATAAACTGTAGACTGGCAATGGCAAGAGAAGCATCCCTAAATAAGATAAATTTATCCATCAAATATAAATTTAAGTGTTAGAAAGCCTTTTCTAAAGGTATTTGTCTGCTGTGTAGCCTTTAACAGAAATGAAACATGGATGATAAGCACTCAGGAAGAACAGAATAGAAGCTTTAGAAATATGGTGGTGCAGAAGAATGCTGAGGGGTAGATGGGTAAATTGTGTAACTAATGAAGGTGGAGATGTACTGAGTAGAACTATAGAGAAAAGAAATTTGTGACACAACTTGACTAACAGGAGAGATTGGTTGGTAGGACCCATTCTGAGATATGAAGCAATCAGCAACCCAAAGATTGTTTTGAACACCACAGTGCTTTACTAGGCATGGTCCTGTTGGAGTTGGTACAGCATTGGCCTCCTCCAACTTCTGAATTATCCAGCCAGTTACGGATGCACCCACAGTTTAATGCAAATTCCGAACCGTGGTGCAACTTGGCATTTTTCATACAAACAAACACTGCCAGAGGTGAAAGATGTGACAAATGACAGATAAAAACCTAGGATTGACCAGGAATCAAATCCAAGACCTTTAGACCAGCACCTTACCCACAGACACTGAGCCTCTCTGAGACACCAAGGAAACAAATTTAGTGTTGGAGAGAACTGGGAGGGGGGGGGGGGGCGGGGGTAACTGTAGAGGGAAGCCCCAAGGCATGATCACAGTAAGCACCTTCTGATTTGATGTAGGCTGCATTAGTTGTTTGCGGATGAAGAGGCTTGCACCAGGTTGAGTAGCATTGAGAGCCACATCAAACCAGTCTTCAGAGTGAGAAAAACAACAACACATAAAAGGTTTTAAAGAAAACCAAGATGAAGGTTGGGAGAAAAAAAAGCAGGTAAGTTATAAAAATTTAAAGTTTTTCAATGACAAAGTAATTCCGTCAGACACAGCAAAGGACTTGAAAGACCAGCTGAACTTAATAGATACCATCTTGAAAACGAGATTGCAACAAAAACAAAACAAGAGTAATGAAGTTAGGGAATAAGACAGCAAAAGTAGTAGCACTGTCCATTCAAGTCGCGTGGCATTTTGCAGATAACGACAACGCTGCACCGCTGGCCACCAATAGCGACACCCTGGTCTAATGAGATCTATGGGCTGGCATGGCAAGACAAAAAAGTTTTACCTTCCATGGTTGCAACAGCCGACATATCTGGACCATTAGAGACAATGAATATTGGTGCGAAGAACTATGTGAGATAAATTCAATTATTATTGGTACTATACCTATGTCCCCTGCTGTTCAATCAATCCTCCGTGATCCTACAATCCAACTGACCTGATAGCAATGCAAAAAGCATCATGTGTTGGATTTTTGAGTAAATGTGCACTTATGGTGTACTGCAGCTTTTTCATTGCAAACTGTTGGTGTAATGAATGGTAAGAAGTGAACAAAACGAACTGTGAGTCATTGTCAGTGGCCAATAAGAACACTCGTTTATAATTTCCTGTGGTTCATAAATGAAGCGAGTTGGTGTTTTGCTCTATTACGTTGGAATTTAACCACATCCTCGGAATTTTCGGAAGAAAATCAAAAATAAGACATATAAGTAGGTTATTGCAATGGTGAACATATATCTCAGGCTATGATGGCAATCATATTTTCATGTTGAGATTCATTGGCTTTGCCAACTGATAACCAAATTGTCACATTCCTACCTAACTTAGGCCTTGGGCTAAGCTGCAGGTGTATCTGTCACAACATTCAGTTTTCTTGACAGTATCCATATAGAAAACAAATCAATTCCCATATTGCGCTAAAAGTAATCATTCGATTCAACGATTCTCATTGGATACAGAACACTATCAACCAACTTGCTATAATGGATGCAAACAAACTGCTAACAGTAACACACAGTGAAAGAACTTAGCACAGCCACACTGAAGCAGATTTTTGTATCACTCTGGTACTCTACTCTGAAATAACTGGTTTAAATCTCAGTACCATAAGAAACTTTTTATCAACAGCATCTGGCCAGCAAGTGGGGGCAGGGGGCGGGAGACAGCAAGAAGCAGTGATCTTCATTTGATGGTACTAAATTGGTAATCAACTTCCCAATGAGCTACTGAGTGCGTAACACACTCATTATGAGTAATCCATGTGACCTCTAGTTAAATGTTTTTCACATAATCAGATATCATCATCATCATCATCATCATCACTTTCTTTTTCAATGTCTTTACTTCTGTCTTAATTAAGAACATCTTAAATAATACAACATGTTGGGGGCAAGTGATATCATATCATTACCGTCAATAGCTCAGTGTTAACAGTCAATTTCAGTAAATTCAATCACCATGCACCATGCACATGATAAATAAAAGATAGAAAAGTAGTATCAAAATAGCAAACACGACTTCCACAAAAGTTCAATAACTGCACATGTCAGGTCAGAAAACTAATGTCTTGAACTCACAAATGAGATTCATTAAAATTACATAACAGAACTGAAAGAAAGTGATAAATTGCCTTCAAGACCATTTAAACAAGCAACAAAACTAGGAAAAAAGTATAACTTGAACTAAAGGAAAATCAATGGTCACTGACACATAAAAAAATGATAACACCTGCCAGTCATAGGGAAATACGGAAGCGTCCGATCCCGCCCGTCTGCTTTGACCCATGACGTCACAAATATGGCGGAAACAAAAACAAACACACACACTTTCCACAAGAAGCCTAATGACACTAACGGGACAAGTGCGGGAAATGGGGTGTTTTGGGTGGGGGGCAAACTAAATATAAACAAATTTAGACACCTTGCGTAGCTACAACGTGTAAGTGAAGACAGCCATGCATGAATACCCACCCACCTCCCCAAGGGTCGTAACCCCTGCAACCCATAGAAGATAAAGATGCTTCAGTAGGTGATTAGTGTTTTTTGTCTTTTTTAAAAAAAAATCTCACGGGATAGAACGAACAGATCAGAAAGATAAATATAATAAACTGAAACAGAAATTCGAGGACACAGATAATTAAAATAAGTAATAAGTGTTTTTAAATTAAAAAAAAAAATAATCTCACGAGATAGAACGAACAGATCAGAAAAGTAAATAAAATAACATAAAACAGAACTGGAGACAGCCACACTCAAACCAAACTCCGCGCCGTCATGACGTCACACACGACAACACCCTTACGTCACGGGTCAAAGCCGACGCGTTGGATCGGACGCTTCTGTCAACCCAATTGTATTTGGTTACCTGTGATGTAGACTCATATGTTACCCAAGTCATCCTCCACCTCAAAAATTATTATGTAAAATAAAGTAAAATCAATACACATAAATGATCCTTTGAGTATTAGCGTAACTCTGTAAAGACTCTGTGTTATAGCCACAAGTGCATTTTCTAAATTTTACTCAGTTCAGCCTGATTAGGTCTTGGAACCTCAGTGCAGATGATACTGTAACAGATCCCCAGGAATAAACTGACATTATAGCTGCTGTCATGTCTCCTTCCAGTACATATATTCAATATCCACAGTTTTGTTTTTGGCGAAGCCAACAAATGTGATACTAAAAACACTAGGCTGTGATGATAAGACTGACATGTAGATTTGCCAGAGATCTACGTTAGGCGGGTTGTGGTGACTGACTGACTGATCTGTAGCTTAGCCCACGTGAAAAAATCAGTAACATCACATTATGGTCATCGTACTGTTTATGGCATTCATCACAAGTCTCCTATATGGCTGGTCAAAGCCGACAACGCATATTGAACATTTCTCTACATCCATCTGATGAACAGAGATAAATACTGCATGACACTGTACACACATAAGTGTAAAGATGTTTAATATTACATTTTTGTTTTGTCATCTATATGTTGAAAGGCCAGACAAATGTGTGGTTCCTGAAGAGGGGCAGCAGTATTTTCACGAGTTGCGGGGCAATAGTCTGGATGATTCACTGATCTGACCTTGCAGCAACAACCGGAACAGCCTTCCTGTGCTGATATACTGTAAACAGCTGAATGCAAGGGGAAACTATAGCCATAATTTTTCTCAATGGCATGCAGCCTTACTGAATGGTTAAATGATGATGGCTTCCCCTTGGGTAAAATATTCTGCGGGGATTACTCAGGAGGATGTCGTCATCAAGAGAAACAAAACTGGCATTCTGTGGATTGGAGTCTGGAATGTTAGATCACTTAATCGGGAAAGAAAGTTAGAAAATTTAAATAGCTAAATGGATTGGTTGAAGTTAAATACAGCGGAATTTAGTGACTTTGGTGGCAGGAGGAACAGGACTTCTGATCAGGTGAACACAGGGTTATAAGTACAAAAATCAAATACAGATAATGGAGGAGTCACTTTAATAATGAATAAGAAAATAGGAATGAAGGTAAGCAACTATAAACAGCATAGTGAATGTATTATTGTAGCCAAGAAGACACGAAGCCCATACCCTACACAGTGGTACAAGTTTATATGTTAATTAGCTCCACAGATGATGAAGAGATTGAAGAAATGTATGACGAGATAAAAGAACTTATTCAGATAGTTAAGGGAGATGAAAATTTAACAGTGTTGGGGAACTGGAATTAGATAGCAGGAAAAGGAAGAGAAGGAAAAATAGTAGGTGAATATGGACTGGGGTAAAGGAATGAAAGAGGAAGCCACCTGTCAGAATTATACTCAAAGCTTAATTTTATCTTCAGTAACATTTGGTTAAGAATCGAAAAAGAAGATTACATGGAAGGGACCTGGAGACACGGGAAGGTTTCGGACTGATTATATAATAGTTAGAGATTTAGGAAACATTTCCAGGGACACATGTGGACTCTGGCCCCAATTTATTGGTTACAAACTGTAGATTAAAACTGAAGAAAGTGGAAAAAAGGTTGGGAATTAAGGATATGAAACCTGGATAAGTTGAAAGAACCAAAAGTTCGTAAAAGTTTCAGAGGGAGCACTAGACAACATTGACTACAACAGTGAAAAGGAATACAGTAGAAGACAAATGGGTAGCTTTAAGAGATAAAATAGTGAAGGCAGGAGAGGATCAAATAGGTACAAAATCAAGGCCTAGTAGAAATTCTTGAACAACACAAGAAATATTAAATTCCGTTAGTGAAAGGAGAAAATATGAAAATGTAGCAAATCACACAGGCGAGAAGAAATACAAATGTTTAAAAATCAGGAGCTCCTATGGGAAACCAGTCCTAACCAAAGAAAGAAAGCTGAAAAGTGGAAGGAATACACATCGATCAGCCAGAACATTATGACCACCTACCTAATAGTCAATATGTCAATATTTGGCATCACATCTGGACACACAAGCCACCTAATTCCTGTTAATTCCAAGTATGGCGCGGGGAGGGGGGGGGGGGGGGGGAGCTCTGACACTACGTTCAATCACATCCCAGATGTGTTCAACGTGGTTCAGATCTGGTGAGCTGGGGTGCCAGCACATCAATTGGAACTTGCCACTGTGTTCCTCGAAACACTCTATCATGATCCTGGCCTTGTGTTACGGTGCATTATCCTGTTGAAAAATGCCACTGCCATCAGGAAACATGATCATCATGAAAGAGTGTACATGGTCTGCAACCAGTGTACGATACTCATTGGGTGTCAAGAGTGCCTGACACGAGCTCCACTGAAGCCACGTGAAAGTTCCCCGGAGCATAATGGAGCAGCTGCCAGCTCTCTCTGACCCACAGTATAGGTGTCAAGGAGCTGTTCCCCTGAAGATAACGGATTCATGTCCTTCCATCACCACAATCAAGAAAATATCAAGATTCATAAGATCATGCAACCGCTCTGGGACTACGCCAATGTCTAGTGCCCATTTCAGCTGTAGTTGCTGATGTCATGGTATTAACATTGGCACATGGATAGGTCGTTGGCTGCGAAAGCCCATTGTTAGGAGTGCTTGTGTGTTCAGACACACTAGCAATCTGCCGACCATTAATGCCTAATGTTAGTTCCGCCACAGTTCGGCGCCTGTCATGTTTTACAAGTCTGCCCAGCTTACAATGTCACATATCTGTAAATGAGGGGTGGTCACCCAACCCCACAATGTCTGGACTTTGTGTCACCTTGGGTTCACCAAGTGTTGAATACACTCACCACAGCACTCCTCGAACATCCGACAAGTTGTGCAGTTTCCAATATGCTAATGCCAAGCCTCTGGGCCATGATAATCTGCCCTCAGTCAGACTCAGCTAGATCATGCACCTTCCACATTATATGCACAGTCAGTATGCTCACTGATATTACATACACCATGCGTGTGTCTGACTAGCAGCCATTCCACGACAGGTGACACTGCTATCACCTGGACAAGTTATTATCAATAGTTGCTCATTTATTATGGCTGGTCAGTATGTAGAGGGTCTATACAAGGGATATAAACCTGAAGGCAATATCATAGAAATGGAAGTTTATGTAGATGAAGACGAGATGGGAGATATGATACTGCAAGATAAATTTGACAGAGTTGTAAAGACCTAACTCGAAACAAGGCCCTAAGAGCAAACGATATTCCGTTAGAACTACTAATAGCCTTGGGAGAACCAGCCATGATAAAACTCTTTCATCTGGTGTGCAAGATGTATAAGACAGGCGAAATACCCTCGGACTTCAGGGAGAATGTCACAATTCCAGTTCCAAAGAAAGCAGCTGCTGAAATATGTGAAAATTATCGAACTATCAGTTTAACAAGTCATGGTCACAAAATACCAACCCGAATTCTTTACATAAGAATGGAAAAACTGGTAAAAGCTGACCTCGGTGAAGGTCAAATTGGATGCTAGAGAAATGTAGGAACATGCGAGGCAATACTGACCCTATGACTTACCTTAGAAGATTTTTTACCAACATTCTAAGACAAAATTATTAGAAGAGGAAATAAAGCACTATACCAGAAAGATAGCCTCACCAGTAGCTTTTCTTTTCATACTGTGTCGGCTTTGGGCTGTGTACAACCAAATGCTACAAGAAGACTTTCACTGCTTACTTCAGTATAATTAGAGAACACTGGTACATTTATATGGGAACCTCTCAATAACTGGTGGATTGTAGAGGCATGACTTGACAAGTAAATAATAGTAATAAGAGTAACAACAGAAATGATTCTTCCTGCCAGATTAAAACTGTGTGCCGGACTGAGACTCGAACTCAGGACCTTCACCTTTGGCGGGCAAGTGCTGTAACATCTGAGCTACCCGTGCACGGGTAGACCAGATGTTAGAGCACTTGCCCGTCAAAGGCGAAGGTCCTGAGTTCGAGTCTCAGTCCAGCACACAGTTTTAATCTGGCAGGAAGAATCATATCAGTGCACACTCTGCTACAGAGTTAAAATCTCATTCTGAACAACAGAAATGAATTTTAATGAAGGCTGATAACAGAATATTTTTGGTGTGTTTAAATACATATAGTTGTACAAAAAACTTACACCAACTCCTGTATTCACAGCAAACCTCTACAAAGAATGACCTTGTCAAAATGAAGCATTCAAATCACAAGGAGTGATCTGGCCATGTATTTGATGCCACCCAGTCATATGACAGTATAGTTATCCTATGATCAGAGATATCTAAGATTTGCTCACTTACTGCACAGGCACAGTAACAAATATTAGAGGCAGGAGAATAGTGATACCTTTTTACTTAACCAATGTGAATTAATATTTTCTCCCTGTTATAAACAAGGAGGACAACATTTCAACTTTTGCTTGTACACTAATAGAGAATTTCACACAATATTGAAGGAATCCTCATCAGACTGCTTTACAGGATGATATTCTAAAAGTCACTCTTCTTCTTATGTGTGCCAAGCTTCTTCAAATTTTTATACATGAAGCAGATTTCTAGTAATTCCTACCTTCCAACATTCTCAAAATCATCACACTGTTACAGTTAAGTATAGGCAATTACCTGTAAAAATTACTGCTTTCTCCAGACTTCACATTAATTCTGAATACTCCTTTATAGCCACTACTGTTTATTTTAGGAATGATCGCTGTGACCTGACCACTCCTCAATAATGTTACTTCTACACTCTCCCGCAAATGCCTGTAGTAACGCTGTTCTGCTTCAGAATCCCACTCCACTTTGTTTTGAGTTTCGCAGTCATTGCCATCCGAATCCCATGCAGCACATGACAGATCAGTTGGTTTACTATCAAGCTCCTCAAAATCCTGCTCCTGGCCAGTCATACTACCGACACTGCTTGACCCACTATCTAGTTCAGTTATTCCAGTTATGGACTCACAGTGACAACTCTCTACAGAACTAACTGGTGAAAAATCGTTGGCTGCTGAACAGTTCCTCGATCCTTCTGACGCAGTTCCGTAGTCGCTAGTGTTGGCTAGGTTCTCTAGCGTGACACACCTCCCACCAGTAGATATTCTCAGTTCTTTAGGGGCAGTGCGCACTTCACTTTGTATACTATCTCTTCCTAGCGCTTTGCGCTGCTTTCGTGTAAGTACACCCGAGAAAATATTTCGCTGGACGTGGTAAGGTGGAGGTTTGATAGGTGGCTTCATCAGATTCTGTTCTGGCGCATCGGCACCCACTTCCCGACTCTCTTGCACATTTGACACCACGTATCCGCACGTCTTCTGCCATAATTTTGTTGCACTTCGAGTCACCCGAACATGTTTTCCGTATGACTTGTCTTCGTGTTGACCTTTCACCGTCCTCTCGCACAGTCGAGCATCCAGGACACCATTTGATCGAGTAACTCGCTTTTTACTGTGCACTGCACTTTCGTTTGAATCAGCAAAACCTGAAACTTCTGATTTTTCCGTGGGAACACAGGACCGCCTGACATCTCCCCTTAACATCGCAATCACACATAATGCTTGTTAATTTACTATTTGCTGTGCACCAGGTTTAGAGGCGGAACCGTTTTCCATGTCAAATTACTGTTTTTTAACTACACTTCTCCGACATACGATGAAGAAATCTTACAACACTCCGGAACACGCATACTACCAAACGTCTACAACACATAAAAATATAACACACTGCTCATTATCGTTAAGATTTTAAACTGAAAAACACATTTATGGAATATTGTAAACAAGACGCTTTCTCCACGGCAGCCATATTGCACTGAATATTTCATTCATGATGGCATACAATTACCAACATTGTCCAGCCATAATTCACCGTTTCCACCTCTTGCATGCTTCCACAAGAGCCGTTGCACTGTCAAAATATACGAAATAAGAGTTACGTGATCAGTTTTGACAGAATTGTCAACACAATATAATATTCACGATAAAAATTAAAATGTTTATTTTCAGAAATATTGGCATCACTGCTACTTGTTATGATGCATGATCTTTGCTTTGTAAGCAAATAGTAGGGGGTAAAATGTCACGCACTTGCAAGTTCAAACAAGTTGACGGAAGGCGGCAGTTTAAAAACTATTTAATATAATGAACATAACGCAGAAGATAGCTGACACGGAAAAAAGAGATGCTCACGTTAGTCCTGTGATACTAGCACTGTATATTCCGATCGGCTATGGCTGTATTAGAACCATTCCGGCATTTGCTTAAAATGATTTGGTTGATTGGTGCTGACCGGTGTGGCCGTGCGATCTAGGCGCTTTAGTCATCCTCTTGAATGTGAGACCAGTTTCTTAACAAGTACACATCCTCTTCCAGTTTGTCCCGAAATCGCAAAACAGGAACATTCTTTCGATTTTCACTTTTTTAACCGATGCCAAAATCTAACTGCGTGTTGTTCAACAATTACCTGAGACACGTCATATAATAATATTATAAACTGTACAAATTTATATTGAATTCACACAGTTCAAAATATTCCGTAAAATAAAATGTATAGGCCTATTACTAAACCATTATTCGAGCAAGATACCATATACATTAATTCACACCCACTGCAGATAAAAATTGCACTTTAGAGCTGTATTTCTAAATAAACCATAATAAGTAATCAGCACTATATCAAGTTGTGCGTTGGGCTCAGTCTTATCAAATACCGTCTCTTTAAATATAGAGAGCTGTAAATGTGATGTCTTCACGTTAAAGCCAAGCATTATCAGTCACCCTATGAACTTGTCCCTGAATAATTTTGCGTTACTTTGGACCCAAAATGTCTCCTCAATTCTGCGTATTCATTACTTTACCCGGGTGCACGGTAGGCAGCTACTTATTTCCTGAATTTACTATCTTCTATAAAAGTTGTTGTGCTCAGATTTTCTCGAAACTGAGAGCTGGATGAATCCCGAAATAGAAAGCTCCGAAATATCTAATGAGGTATGGTACGCATTATCGGAAAGACGGCTAGACGCTGCAGGACGGGGAGTGTTCATATTGTCTGTACTGAGGTTGGCCGGCCATTGTGGCCGAGCGGTTCTAGGCGCTTCAGTTTGGAACCGCGCGACCGTTACGGTCGCAGGTTCGAATCCTGCCTCGGGCATGGATGTGTGTGATGTCCTTAGGTTTGCTTTAAGTAGTTCTAAGTTCTAGGGGACTGATGACCTCAGCTGTTAAGCCCCATAGTGCTCAGAGCCATTTTGTACTGAGGTTGAAAGTGTGTCTGACTCTGAAATTATTTGGACACGAGTAACCGGCGTAAGTGTACCCAAGTCAATCGTCAGACGTTATTAGCGGTTACCAATTCCGCCATAACGATTGTAGAATTATTCCAAGAAAGTCTATGATCAAAAGCAGGGAAATGCTCCGATCACGCAATATTAGTTAACTGAATGGGACATATACAGATTTATTGCAGGTGCTACGAACAGTCTGGTGCAGTAGTTCTGAACACGTTTTCCGAAAACTGTCTCGTGCAGCTAATTCGAAGCCCACATGCAGTGGAAATGTATTTGACTTCGTAGCTACAAACAAGTCTAAACTTGTATGAAATATATAATAAACTTTTGTATGAAATAATTTTGGGTATTGGACCGCGCCATTGCAAACTAGTTTAGTTGTTTGCAATGACGTGACCAAATACTCAAAATTATTTTATCCAAAATGACACTGCCCTGGAAGACTACAAACTTGTATCAGAAGCCAGAACTTATCGACGGTGTCAGTTTGGAGACAGGGATTAGTTACAGTTGTGCCATCATAGCGACGATGATTACTGAGGTTAATAAATCCATCGAAAAGGCTAGGAGAATATATGTGCTGGAAATAGCAGACAGGCTAAGTAGTTTGGCTTAAATGAAAGAGAAGCAATTCGTGATTTCCGTGAATATCTTCAAGGAAATTTCCAGATTCACCACTTCATCTGAAGCACACTTTGTGCGCACTAATAATATCTTCCAGTGAATGTGGAAGGGATTTCTCTTAACTGAATAGTATAGTCACTTCGTCTAGGTCATCTATGCTGATACAAAGAACTTCTGCACTGCTGGTCATCAAGATGGTAGGGCCTCATCTCACTCAGTTCAAACCTAGCAAATGTGTAGACGTATGGCAGCTCCAAGGCCATCATATTGTAATTGACAGCACAAGCAAGAAGCTGTCTAGAAACGCTGAGAGTACATCAGAGGATATGTTAAAACTGTGTAATTTGCTGCAATAATAACTGACACCTCTCTTCGAGAAAAAAAGCAGTGGACAGACCTATGTGTAAATCGTAGTCTGGAGAAGTACGTGCCGAGTAAGTGGATTAAGGACGGAAAAGACTCACCGAGGTTTAATGACACAATTCGGAAAATGCCGGGAAAGCGGTAAATGTAGGACTCTCGGGTCAAAAAAGAACGTGGAAACGTCGACATGAAAAGTTAGCGGAAATTCGTACGTCTTTTACAGATGTGTCCTTAACGAAGGATCCTGCCGAGAACCCAAGAAAATTCTAGTCTACGTAAAATTACTAAGCAGGTCGACGGTTTCTGTCCAGGCACTCGTCGACCAGTCTTCGTGTGGCAGTAGAAGACAGCAAAACGAAAACTGGAGTTTTAAATTTCGCGTTTAGAAAATCATTCACGCAGGACAATAAAGACACAAAATCGTTTGACCGTCACTTAGAAAAAGGCAGCATTGGCGTTGAGAAGCAACTTCCTGTCACAGCTCGCTTTTATTACTAATCTCTCGCCCAACGACTGGAAAAAATCGCAGTATATAAGCAGGGGAAAAGTACGGACCCTTGACATTGGTATGCTCAATATTCTTGAACTTATTCTAAGATCGAATATAATAATTTTCCTTAAGACGGAAAAGCTTCAGTCAAAAAATCAGAACGGATTTAAAAAGCATCGCTCGAGAGGAACTCAGCTTGCCCTTTTGTCGCGTAATAACCTGTGAATTATTGATGCAGGGCACTAGGCAGATTCCGTATTCCCACATTTCTGAACAGCGTTTGTCGCAGTGCCCGACAGCAGACGGTTAACGAAGGTCCAAACACACAAATAGATTCCCAGACATGTGAGTGACTTCTTCTTCTTTGGTAGCGCTACAGCCCTTGGTGAGCCTTGACTTCTTCAAGAATTTTTCTCCTCATTTCTCGGTTGTTTGCTGCTCTTTTCCACCCCCGGACTCCTATACTGGTGAGATACGCTATTACGTCGTCAGTCCATCTTCTTCTACGTCTCCCTTTTCGCTTAGCTGAATGGATCACACCTTTCACCACTTGCTTTGGAATTCTGTCCTCTGCCATTCTCTCTACCTGTCCCAGCCATCGTATTCGCTGTAATTTCACAAATTTTACTACGTGCCTATCTCGTATTAATATTTGTAATTTGGCGCTCTAGTGTATTCTCCAGCCTTCTTCCTCCCTTATTGGACCATAAATTTTGAGTAACATTTCCACTCAAAGGTTCTTAGTGAATCTTTGTCATGTTCTGTCAATGTCCATACCTCTGACCCGTATGTGATAACTAGGAGGACTAGGGAGTTATATACTAGTAGTTCTGTTTTTCTTGTAACAAGGCTATTTCAGAAAAGTTGCATATTTGCAAAGTAAGCTCTGTTTCCTGCTAGTAATCCTTCCCTTACAATCTTTCCAATTCTGTTATCGTTTGTTATTAGGCTTCCCAGGTAGTTAAAAGAGGACACTCTTTTGAAGCATTTCCCATTGAAGTTTAGGTTTTTAGGGGTTCTTCTGGCCTCAGATTGCGACATTACCATATATTTTATTTTGTTTTCATTTACTATGTGCCCAATTTTTAATGGTTCTGCTTCCATGCCAGGTATATTTCTTGGAGTGTATTGATGTTTCTTCCTGCTATAGCAATGTCATCAGCGTATGCACATATGTGGCTAATTTTCATAAATATGGTGCCTCGTTTGCCGATTTTATTTACTACACCATGTAGGGTGATGTTGAATAGGACGGCGAAGAGACTACCATCTTGCTTCATGCCTTTATTCAAGTCAAAGCATTCACTTGTTCTGCTAAGGACCTTTACTTTTGCTCTTGTCTCTGTCATTGTCATTCTAAAAAGTCTTATTAGTTTAGCGCATATGCCAACTTCTTCCAGTACTCTGTATAGTTCTTGCCGGTTTAAACTGTCAAAGGCTTGTTTGAAGTCGATGAATTGGAAATGCAGATCTATATCGTATTCATAGAACTTTTCCATTATTTGTCGTATCGCAAATATTTGATCAGTTGCTCCTCTGTCTGGGCGGAAGCCACACTGATGTTCCTCTAGTATTTCTTCAGCACACTTCTGTATCGATTCGTTTAATACATTTGTCGAGATCTTATAAATTGCGCTTAGGAATGTTATACCTCCACACTTTTCGCATGCTGTTCTATCCTCATTCTTATAAATGGAGATTATTATTCCAGTTTTACAGTTATCTGGTATTGTTTCCGTTTCCCATGTATCTGATATTAAAGTGTGCAGTTCCTGTATTAGATCCGCCCCACAAATTTTTATTAATTCAGGGACTGCGTTCCTCCGAGGCTCGATTGTTTCTTTTCTTGTGCACAGTCTGGGAGACCTCTTGTAGTGTTGGCTTTCTTGCCTCATTGGTATCATTGTTGTCTCTTCACCTTCACCTTCTACGCTGGTATTTAGTGTATCTTTGAAATACTCTGCCCATGTTCCCACTATATGTTCTTCCTCCCGTATCATTTTCCCATC
Source organism: Schistocerca serialis cubense (assembly GCF_023864345.2). Taxonomy (NCBI): domain Eukaryota; kingdom Metazoa; phylum Arthropoda; class Insecta; order Orthoptera; family Acrididae; genus Schistocerca; species Schistocerca serialis. Next base: position 763,439,641 of record NC_064639.1, read on the forward strand.
TTATTGTGCATTGAACCGGGGACCTAGAAGCGACGGAGAGGCTTCATCCCGCCGTAGCCCTCAGTGGATCACAACCCCACAACAGGCCACACCCACCTCACCGCCGCCCCGCACCGAACCCAGGATTATTGTGCGGTTCGCCACCCCCTCCCTCCCCCCCACCCCCCAGTGGACCCCCCACGCCCTCGGACACGTCTCATACCAGACGAGTGTAAACCCATTGTTTGCGTGGTAGAGTAATTATGGTTTATGGTGTACGAATACGAGGAGACTGTTTGCTGAGCAATCGCCGACATAGTGCAACTGAGGCAGAATAAGGGAAACCAGCCCGCATTCGCCGAGGCAGATGGGAAACCGCCTTGAAAACCATCCACAGGCTGGCCGGCACACCGGACCTCGAGATTAATCCGCCGGGCGGATGCGTACTGGGTACCGGCACGGCACGGCACGCCTTCCCGGGCGGGCTTCCCATCTTAACTCGAGCATACCACTATTTTTGGATGGAATCTGCTCATTTTTTTCCTACAGTATGATAGAAATTTCTTATTTTACTCAGTTCCTTTAACTTTTAACTCTAGTTCTTGAAATGTCTTCTTAGTCCATTGTCTTTTCTTTGTCTTGCACTGTCTGTTAGCTCTTCTTAATTCTCTATATTGTTCCACGTTGTTCCTGGTTTCTCTTTGCAGCACTTTTGTTCTTGCCCTGATCTTTTCCTCTGTTGCTGACCTGCAATCTTCGTCAAACCATTCCTGGGCTCTTCTGTTTCTTCTTATGCCTATTATTTCTTCTGCAGCATTTTAATTACTTTTTCAGTCCTGCTCCATCTTTCGTCTACTCCTACTGCGGTCTCTTCATTGCTCAACTTTCTGCTTAGTGTTACTTGGTATTTTTTTAGTTCATCAGGGATTTTCAGTTTTTGAGTACTCCAGTTCATCTTCTTTTCTATTCTGTTGCCATTTGTTAATAACAATTTCTCTCTCAAGACTGATTTTATCACAAAGTGGTCTGAGTCACAGTTCGGTCCTCTGCAGCTCTGTACATCTATAACTGACGTGGAGTGGCGTGCAATCACTAAAATAAGGTCAATCTTATTGACTTCTCCATTTACTGCAGACTTCCTAGTAGCCAGACAGATCCTTTTGTGTGGGAAGCAGGTACTTTTAATAAGCATGTAAGTCCTTGCTGCAAACTGGCATAGTAAGTCTCCATTCTTGTTGTTTTCTTCATGTAGTGAATATTTTCAGAAATTTCATACTGATGTTCATTCCTACCTATTTTTGGATTAAAATCTCTATTACTAGCATAAGGTCATACTTAGGTACCGCGCAGCATACTTTTTCCGAGTCTTTGTAGAACTGTTCTTTAATTATATCCTCTTTTTCCTCTGTTGGTCTTGCGCATTTATTATGGATATATTCCTAAATTTCCCTCTTAGTCTGAGTCTGCACATCCATTCACTTATGTGTTCAAACTCTAATAGGCTTTTCCTAACTTCCCTATTTATTATTTTAAAAAAAAATGGTTCAAATGGCTCTGAGCACTATCGGACTTAACTTCTGAGATCATCAGTCCCCTAGAACATAGAACTACTTAAACCTAACTAAACTAAGGACATCATACACAACCATGCCCGAGGCAGGATTTGAATCTGCGACCGTAGCCGTTCCAGACTGTAGCGCCTAGAACCGCTCGGCCGGCAGTTATCATAAACCTTGTTCCGAATTGGCCTGTTCTTTTTCTGGTCCACCACAGGTTTCTCCACCTCCTCGTTTCCTTGCCATCTTATTTCCTGTAGCCCTACGACATCATATTTAAATTTTAGAATTTCATTGGCTACTGCTTTCATTTTTCCAGGTTGAAGCATTGTCCTCACATTCCATGATGCTACTTTCAGATCCTACATCTGTTTCCTTCACCGGGGTTATGGTACATGTTTTCCATCCCATTTCCGAAGCTTCATTTGAATTTCCGTAATATTCTTTTTTTTTCAATTTTGGGTTATTAGCCCCATGCCCAAACCCCAATCTGGAGGATAAGAATTTGTATCAGGTTTACTCCTCTAGGGCAGCTGGGTTCACTACGTCTCTAGAGCCCTCCCTGCCCTATGTTGTGGGACACACTTCGTCTGGCTCCTCAGTCGAGACCAATCCGGCTTGAATGACCCTGCCAGTAGCTACGCTACCGCCGGCACAGCCCTCGATTTCAGCGAAGTAGGCCTACGCAAACCCTCCCGCCAGGCGCTGAAAGCGTCTACTATAAGGCGGTGTCCCCTGGGAAGGATGTGAGTGGCTAGAAGGCTTCTTAAATAGTAGAATCTAGTAGAGTCTGTTAAGTAAGAGCGTGGTCGGCATTACACACAGATGGTAAAAGATATAGCCTTACTTCGGCCGGGCGGCGTGGCCGTGCGGTTCTAGGCACTTCAGTCTGGAACCGCGTGACCGATACGGTCGCAGGTTCGAATCCTGCCTGGGGCATGGATGTGTGTGATGTCCTTGCGTTAGTTAGGTTTAAGTAGTTCTAAGTTCTAGGGGACTGATGACCACAGATGTTAAGTGCCATAGTGCTGAGAGCCATTTGAACCATTTTTGATATAGCCTTAGTTCATTCACATACCAGCAGAGGGAACCTGTATATTTCATGCAATGTCTATAAAGAAGTAATTTACTTTGAATTCTTGACTGAGATACACAATAAGACTCACGAGTGCAGCTTATGGCCGCGTTTATCAAAGATGTTTGATGCCGACTGCGAATCGTTGATTCACCGACAAAAATGAAGATTAGATACTGCAGGAGGCCAATAATCCGAAGTACTGCAGCAGGCTTAGCACCGACTGGGAAAAGGGGAAAGGTGTGTACGTATTGGATTGGCCATCGCCTGACGTAATTTCTATTGAAAATGTATAGTCTTACATAAAAAAAGAAGTTGCAAGAAAAAAAGAGCTTCACTGTGAAACAACTCGACACATTTGGTGGTGTCTTCCACGTGAATACACGGAAAACTTGGTTTCAACCGTGGCTCGGAGATCCCAAGTAATTATCGACGCTACGAGTGACTGGACGTGTTATTAAGTGTAATTACATTTTTTTTTTTTTGCTCATATATGATGTCTGTATATGTTTTAGTTTGTAGTCAAGTACTTTTTTTTTTACTGTTTAAACCGACCACGTTCCTGCTTAATAGACTGTACGTTGCCCTCGACGGGGAGTGTTCGTCAGGAACAAGGGTTTTGGCCCATGAAATGTGGCGCGTCCGCTCTTGTTCTCTGTATTTGTAAGTAATCTGAAGGAGAGAGCTAGTAGCAATCTGAGACTGTTTGCTGATGCTGTACTATCCTGGGTCAGTGGTTGTAGTTTTAGAACACTTCAGAGAGAACTTGCAGAATATCGTCAATAACTTTCCAGATCACGCCGTTGTAATACGGGGTGACTTCAACTTGTCAGGTATAAAACTTCCTGGCAGGTTAAAACTGTGTGCCGGACCGAGACTCTAACTCGGGACCTTTGCCTTTCGCGGGCAAGGTAGGAGACGAGGTACTGGCAGAAGTAAAACTGTGAGAACGGGGCGTGAGTCGTGCGTGGGTAGCTCAGTTGGTAAAGCACTTGCCCGCGAAAGGCAAAGGTCCCGAGTTCGAGTCTCGGTCCGGCACACAGTTTTAATCTGCCAGGAAGTTTCATATCAGCGCACACTCCGCTACAGAGTGAAAATCTCATTTTGTCAGGTATAGATTAGGAGAGCTGTGCCATTAAAACTGGTGCCAAAGACAGGAATTTGTGTGACATTATTCTGTATGTCTTGTCTGAAAATTGCTTCGAGCAGATGAACAGAGAACGAAATCGTGAAGGTAGCTCCTTAAGAGCTGCTAACAACATACAGACCTGAATTTACCGAGTCAGTTAACATAGAAGAAGGTATTGGTGATTATAGGGTGGTGATAGCAACTACGAGTAGTGCACGTTTTACAGGAACTGTTAAAAAAGATAAGAAAATATTTTTGCTTAGCAAGAGTAACAGGATATAAACCGCAGAATATCTGGATAGTCAGAATCAGATATTCAGAGCTGAGGACGAAGATACGGAACTTAAGTGGGAAAAATTCAAAAGCATCGTTCAATATGTTCTGCTCTAGGTCTCAAGGGACGAGAACAGTGATTTAATAGCCGTGTGTGAAAACTGTTACGTAAACAAACAGAACTTCATCACAGATTCAAGAGAAGCCAAAACCTAACTGACAAACAAAAGCTGAACGAAGCGAAAATGAACGTAAGGAGAGCAGTGAGTGAAATGTTCAGTGACTCTTGACAGTAAAATTTTGACAACCGATCTGACTAAAAACGCTAAGAGGTTTTTGTGTTATGCAAAATCAGTAAGCGGTTCGAAATCATCTATTCATTCACTCAGTGACCATTCGACGCGCAAGTCGCCGAAGTGGCTTCAAATCGGAAAGACTTGCAACCGGCGAACGGTCTACCCGACGGGAGGCCCTAGTCACACGACATTTACATTTTACTCAGTGACCATACTGACACCGATACGGATGGCAACAGAGAGAGCGCAGAAATACTGAATATGGTCTTCCGAAATAGCTTCACTGCGTAAGATCGTCACACGATCCCTCCTTCCAATCATCTTCGAATTTAGGAAACCGACGGCGGAATAGAAAAGAAATTGCCATCGCTTGGTAGTGGAAAAACATCAGGACCAGATGAGGTATATGTAAGATTTTGCAAAGATTATGCCAAATAACTTGCTCCCTTCATACCAGCAGTTCATCGTAAATCACTGGAGCAACGAAAGTTACCTAACGACTGGAAAAAGTCATTCACTTTTTCAAGAAGTGTCGTAGGACAGATTCACATAATTATAGGCCTATATCGTTGACGTCAATCTGTTGTAGAGCTATGGAACACGTTTTACTCTCAAGAATTGTGAAGTTTTTGGACAACGACAATCTCCGCTATAAAAATCAACATGGATTCCGCAAACAGAGATCTTGCTTCGTGTCTCCATTAGATCCATGTAGAGAATGGTGCTCAGATTGATTGCATTTGAAACCGTCCTACACTACCGTTTAGTGAAAAAGAAAGAGCTTACCGAGTATCGGACCAGATTTGTGACTGCATTTAAGACATCCTTGCAGGCAGAACCCAATACGTCACTCTTTTAAGGGGAAAAAATAGTTGGATGAAAGGTAATTTCTGGAGTACCCCCAAGGAAGTGTGATAAGACCGTTACTATTTACAACGTATATAAATGATCCAGTAAAAAGCTACGGAAGCAAGTAGCAACGCCAGGAGATAGTAACGATTTGCAGAATGACCTGCAGAGGACTGATGAGTGGTGCAGACTCTGGCAGTTGACCCTGAACGTAAATAAATGTAACGTTTTGCGCATATATAGGAAAAGAAATCCACTACTGTACAACTACACTACTGATGACAAACTGCTAGAACTGTATATATCGTAAAATAAATGGTTCAAATGGCTCTGAGCACTATGGGACTTAACAGCTACGGTCATCAGTCCCCTAGAACTTAGAACTACTTAAACCTAACTAACCTAAGGACATCACACAACACCCAGTCATCACGAGGCAGAGAAAATCCCTGATCCCCCGCCGGGAATCGAACCCGGGAACCCGGGCGTGGGAAGCGAGAACGCTACCGCACGACCACGAGCTTCGGACTATCGTAAAATATCTAGGAGTAACTATCTAGAGCACCATTAAATGGAATGACCACATAAAATTAATAGTATGAAAACCAGATGCGAGACCAGGAAGAATTTTAATGAAACGTAGCTCATCAACGAAGAAAGTGGCCTAAAAGACACTTGTTCGACTGATCATGAGTACTGTTCATCAGTCTGGAATCCTTACCAGGTTAGGACTGATAGCAGAGATACAGAAGATCCAGCGAAGAGGGGCGCGTTTCGCCACGGCCTCTTTTAGTCGGTGCGACAGAGCTACAGAAATGGTCAACAACATCCAGTGACAGATGTTACAAGAGAGATGTTGTGCATCACCGAGAGATTCACTATTGAAATTTCGAGATAGCGCTTTCCGGGAAGAGTCGAACAACATATTACTTCCTCCCACATACATCATGCGAAATGACCACGACGAGAAAATTCGAGAAATTAGAGCTAATGCAGAGGATTTCCAAGCTCCATTCGCGAGTGGAACAGGTGCCCCAAATCCAACCAGTACTCTTCATGACCGAGATTCAAGTAACAATGAACTAACTAAGAAAGAATAGCTGGTGGTAACGTTAAAAAGCATGTAGCTACCTATTTATAAGAGATGCTGGAAGTGGCGGCCATGGGCATCCAGGCATCGCTGACTTCGTGTGGTGAAGTTACCAGACAGCGAGGTCATCGGTTTCATCGGATTAGGGAAGGAAGGGGAAGGAAGTCGGCCGTGCCGTTTCAAAGATACCATCCCTGCATTTGCCTGGAGCGATTTAGGGCAATCACGGAAAACCTAAAGCAGGATGGCCGGACGCGGGATTGAACCGTCGTCCTCCCGAATGCGAGTCCAGTGTGCTAACCACTGCGGCATCTCGCTCGGTGCTACACCCTGTAATTATGCAAGCATGATGTTGTTAATATCTCCAGTAATGCTACGTGTAAGATCATCTATTGTGCAAGGATTGCCAGCATACACTTTGCTTTTTAGTTTGACCCATAAATAAAATTCACACGATGTTAAGCCCAGGGACCATGGGGGTCACACGCCTCTATTGACAAGTCTGCTTCGTTGGTGATGTAGGCCATACTTTGGTTGGATGTATGAGTTCAAGCTCCATCTTGTTGGAATACTGCATACGGCTTCTCTGGATCAGTTAATTACGCATAGAAAGGGTCAAAGATCTCTAAATACCTGTCACTGATTAAGGTAATCGATATACATGGATCCAATAATACGCATACCGGACAACGCACACCAAACACTTATCTTCTCCGAGTGGAGAGGTCCTTCATGCAGAATATGTGGGTTTTCTTGGGGCCAATATCTGCAATTCTGGGAGTTAACATAACCTGACAAATGATACCAGGCCTCAACTGGTGTGAAGTAAAGCAACGGATCCAAGCAATCATTAGCAATTAATGTTAACAGACCGTTACGATAATGAACTCTTTTTTCCCCGATCCTCAAATTTCAACTGTTGCACTACACTCACACGATAGGCTTTTAATTTAATATCTTTTAGTACACGATGTACGAAATACACCAACCGGCTGCGATAACCTGTTTACCGACTTGCGGGAAGTTCTTGCAGTGTCTATAGTTTCAGGGGTCCTCACTGTCGGTCGCCTATTCCTTTCCACATTCTGAACGGATGCTACAGCCCTCCATTTCATGTACAGATCTTGGAGAGTTTCCTACCAGGACACTTCGCTTCTAACGTTTCTTTAAATTCCTTCATGGAACCTGTCTTTTTGTAACACTCCACAACATCAATTCGCTGTTCTAATGCGAACTGCCCCATTTCTGCAACAACTCAACAGTACGAGCTTCTCACAACAACGGACGCACGAACACACAGTTGCACTCAACTTTCCGATAATATGCAAAGTAGCCAACTTTTTAAAGTGTTGCCAGTTCACAAGCAATTCGACTAGAGGTGATTAACCGTTACGTGAGGTGTACCGGTTTTATGTGGTACACCCTGTAGAAATACCCTCCGCCACATACCGTTAGGTTGCTTGCGGAGTATGATGCAGGATACAGCATGACGTAGACAGAATTTCTGTTTGATGCGATGAATGGCAGCTTGCACCTAATGTAGATAAATGTAAGTCAATGCAGATGAGTAGGGAAAGCAATCCTGTAATGTTAGAATACAGTATTACTGGTGTGCTGCTTCACACAGTGACGTCGATGAAATATCTAGGTGTAACGTTGCCAAGCGATAGGCAACGGAACGAGCACGTAAGGACGGTGGAAGAGAAAACGAATGGTCGACTTCCGTTTATTGGGAGAGTTTTAGGAAATTTTAGTTTATATACGACGGAGACTGCGTAGAGAACAATTGTGCGACCCATTCTTGAGCACTGCTCAAGTGTTTGGGATCCCCACCAGTTCGGATTAAAGGAAAGGGTGGATACAATTCATAGGCGCTGCTGCTAGATTTGTTTCCGGTAGATTCGAGTGTTACGGTGATGCTTCGTGAACTCGAGGAGGAATCCCCTGAGACAAGAAGACGTTCATCTCGCGAAGCACTGCTGAGAAAATTGAGAGAAGAGGTATTTGCAGCTGACTGCAGAACGATTGTTCTGCTGACAACGAACGTTTCGCATAACGACCCAGAAGACGAGTAAGAGAGGTTGGGGCTTGTATGGAGACATATACCAGTACACATTCGTTTTTCTCTCGCTCCACTTGCGAATGGAATATGAAAGGAAAGACAAGTAGCGGTAAAAGGCAGCCTCCGCCATACACAATATGGTGGCTTGTAGAGTATGGGGCAGGAACCAGGTAAGTAAATTTTTATGAATCTGAAGAAAAAGCAATTTTAATGCCTGAACTGTGATTACATTAATATAAAATACTTTTCATTTCATAAATTAAACATCTTGGATGCATTGAGCGTGGAAATGCACTACTGGCCTTTAAAATTGCTACATCAAGAAGAAATGTAGATGATAAACGGGTATTCATTGGACAAATATATTATGCTAGAACTGTCATGTGATTACATTTTCACGCAATTTGGGTGCATAGACCCTGAGAAATCAGTACCCAGAACAACCACCTCTGGCCGTAATCAACGGCCTTGATACGCCTGGGCATTGAGTCAAACAGAGCTTGGATGGCGTGTACAGGTACAGCTGCCCATGCTTCAACACGATACCACAGTTCACCAAGAGTATTGTGACGAGCCAGTTGCTCGGCCACCATTGACCAGACGTTTTCAGTTGGTGAGAGATCTGGAGAATGTGCTGGCCAGGGCAGCAGTCGAACATTTTCTGTATCCAGAAAGGCCTGTACAGATCTGCAACATGCGGTCGTGCATTATCCTGCTGAAATGTAGGGTTTCGCAGGGATTGAATGAAGGGTAGAGCCACGGGTCGTAACACATCTGAAATGTAACGTTCACTGTTCAAAGTGCTGTCAATGCGAACAAGAGGTGCCCGAGACGTGTAACCAATGGCAATCCATACCATCATGCCGGGTGATAACGCCAGTATAGCGATGACGAATACACGCTTCCAATGTGCGTTCATCGCGATTTCGCCAAACACGGATGCGACCATCATGATGCTGTAAACAGAACCTGGATTCATCCGAAAAAATGACGTTTTGCCATTCGTGCACCCAGGTTCGTCGCTGAGTACACCATCGCAGGCGCTCCTGTCTGTGATGCAGCGTCAAGGGTAACCGTACCCATGGTCTCCGAGCTGATAGTCCATGCTGCTACAAATGCCGTCGAACCGTTCGTGCAAATGGTTGTTGTCTTGCAAACGTTCCCATCTGTTGACCCAGGGATCGAGACGTGGCTGCAAGATCCGTTACAGCCATGCGGATAAGATGCCTGTCATTTCGACTGCCAGTGAAACGAGGCCGTTGGGATCCAGCACGGCGTTCCGTATTACCTTCCTGAACCCACCGATTCCATGTTCTGCTAACAGTCATTGGATCTCGACCAACGCGAGCAGCAATGTCGCGATAGGCTACAATCCGACCTTTATCAAAGTCGGAAACTTGATGGTACGCATTTCTCCTCCTTACACGAGGCATCACAACAACGTTTCACCAGATAATGCCTGTCAACTGCTGTTTGTGTATGAGAAATCGGTTGTAAACTTTCCTCACGTCAGCACGTTGTAGGTGTCGCCACCGGCGCCAACCTTGGGTGAATGCTCTGAAAAGCTAATCATTTGCATATCACAGCACCTTATTCCAGTCGGTTAAATTTCGCGTCTGTAGCACGTCATCTTCGTGGTGTAGAAATTTTAATGGCCAGTAGTGTAGTAATATTGGCATCCGGAGTGTTCATAGAATGAATTAATTTCCCAAAATGCAGTCAAACGTCGCTCTGTAAGGAGAAATAAGCAAGTAAGTCGAGGTAAACAGACGCAATAACTCCATACTAACGGCGACTAAAAGAATATCTGGTTGTGATAATACAACGATAGTACTCGTATCATGCATATTTAGCTGGTGGGCAGCTGACTTAAGAACTTCATAGTACCAAGACGGAAGAATCTTCATATTTTAATCTGGAAATTGGAAGCAGATCTAGAACAATAAACGGAATTATTCCAGTGGATTGGAGAATTTTTTTCCGCGACAGTGTATTTTGTTGAATCCCACCTACGCAGGGAGAAAGGAGCACTGTAATCAATTAAGAGAAATTAGAGGTCGCACAGAACGATTTAACTGTTGGTTTTGAAAAGCTTCCGGCTGTATCCGACCGACGTTTCATTTTTATTACGCACTTGATTTAATTCTGTGACGTGATACACAGATTTTCTGTTTGATAGAGTAATGCATGACTAATGTGGGATGTGATATGGGGCAGGAATGATGATTGCGAAGATTAGCCTTTCCTATTTTCTAGTGTTTCTCTCTGTACTGAGTCTGTTGTAGTTACCGGTCATAGCAGCCGAGCCGTGGCTAAGGCGAGTGCAGTAGGACGGCAGTGGGAGAGGTCAGGACTGGGCCCCGAAATTAACGGAGACCCGGGCTATTAAGTGGCAGTGGCTGGCTGCCATGCCGTCCCGTCCACTCAGCTGGGTGATTGGGAGCGCGAAGCTGGCGCGGTCCTCTTAACAGTCTAGGTACATCTGCAAGACTATGATATTTATCATTAACACTCCTCACGATTGCAGGCTCTGAACAAAGTGGGTTGTTCAGCGTGATAAAATATGCTCATAACATGGGATCGCATAGCACCACCGTTGAGGGATAACTTTGTAATCTGCTGACGTCTTGCTGGCTTGGCTGTTTGGGAACAGTCCACGAGTAGTTTTGACGCGACAACCAGGCTGTGTTCAGTTTGGTCGGCGTCCGCGAACATCGGAAACATGAGTTCTGCCATTCGTCGGAAATAGCTACTTTCTGAGGCAGCTTATCCTAATAATAATGATACTATTGGGTATAACAGGAAGAAATATTAAAAAGGTAGACTCTCATTGGCCAAGGTTTACACTTTCCTTCAGATTGACTTCTATGTAATTTTGACGACATCGCACACGAAGGTGTAGCAGAGAACAAGATTTAGCGTCGTTGGAGCTCGGAGATTGGTACTGCTTCCAAATACGACATTCGGCCTTCTGCAGATGATCGTGGGAATGGGGGCGTTTGTGTGCTATACATAACTAGAAACTTAGATCGATCACGAATCGCGACTGGATATCCTGGCCCTAGCTTTGCTGTTTGGTCTTCATGTATGCTTGTCGCCTTCAATTTTCGTAATCGACGCAATCATCATGACCAATGTGACCTAATCAGATTTGTATTTTCATGTCCTGTGTTGTTTTACTTGCGGTCAGACTGTCAATAGACCACGATTTTAATGAATTCTGCTTTGACTTCAGTCGATGAGCGTCCTCTCCTCTATACCCACAATTATTAATTTAATACTAGATCCATAGCTACAATTCATTTGTCAGGGCCACCCACCTGTTCTGTTTCCTTGTGCATATCTCATTATCGTACACCTGAAAACTAGTGGGACTATCCACACGTCAGGAGGGATGCTTGATACAGTTCACTTAGTAGATATACGTATTCCCATACTCCAAGTGGTGTATTGCAGTTTTTCCACACACTGTTAGGGAATGGAACGGTAGAGAATTCGTGCGAAAGTAGTTCGATGAAACCTCAGGCAGTCATGTAGATGTAGATGTTCCATTTTACATGTTTATCATTCAAAAACTAATCTATGGTTTTAATACATATGATGCTGCTTCTTCAGACAGATACTATTTTGTTTGATGGCTTTTTGTCAGCTGTATTTCAAGTAGTAGTAGCTTTGAAAAATTTTTAGATTGCTTTCTAGAAATTTTCAATGAAATCTTTCCATTTATAACCATAAGTAAATTGCAAAAATTTCTAGTGCCGTGAAAAAGAAACTCCAAAGTGAACTAAAATATTAAAAATGGGCATTTTGTAGGGTACATTAGGTGTTACAAAACCATTTGTCAAAAAGTTATGAATACTGCCACACAGATGGCTAACAATTTCACTTCACAACACAAAACCAAGATAAAGACAATCACATTATGAGAAGCAAAACTCTGCAAACCATTACCAGCAGCTAGCTGTAGCATCAGTTCTCACAATAGCAAGAGTCAGACAATTGCTGCCATGACAAAAAGTATCGTAATTACTAATGCTACAATTAAATATACCTCCTACAAAAACACAAGGGCCATCAAGGATAGAGGTAGAGGCAATTCCAGTTTATTTTTTGCAGCGCCAGATATAATAAAAATAGGCATTCTGTAGAGTGTGTTAGATGTTAGAAAGCTGTTTGTAAAAAAGTTGTGAAGGTAAACACACAGACGGCTAACAATAATTTCATTTCACAACATAAAATTAAGATAAAGGCAGTCTGGTCAAGTGTCAATTCAAACTTAGGTGTTAGCATTAGAAGTCATGTACTATCTAGGATTAAGATAGATAGTAACCTTATTGTAAACAGTTCAAATATCGGAGTCTTTAAATGAATTCGTCATAAATGTTGCAAAGGCATATGAGGGAACACGTGGGAAATAATCGTCTTATTTTAATTATTCCAATTCTGTCAAAAGTGCTGCAGAAAGTAACTGCATCTTGATTCAAAATTTTATTGTAAAAACGTGATATTATTCTAAGTAACAAATGTGGAGTCAAACAAAGAAAAAACACTAAATGCAGTGAACAACGTTTGTGGAAAGATAAGAATACTGTTAGACAAGTGGAGTAAAATTGTAAGGATCTTCTGTGACTGTTCAAAAATCTTTGGCCCCATAAACCATCCTTTGCTTATCCACAAATTAGATAAATATTATGTCCAGGGAAATGTTCTGTAGAGGCCTACATCATACCTATAAAACAGAAAACAAAGGGTAGTTATCAATTCAGATGCAATGAATTACTGTTCTAAGTGGAATTCAGTATCACAAGACATGCATCAAGGCTCCAGTCTAGGGCCGATGCTTGACCTATTCTGTGTAAATGACTTATCCATAAATATAAATTATCCATCAGTTCTCTTTGCAGACGACACTTCTGTTTTAGTAGGAGCTTGTCATGCAGAAAGAATTTTGATCTCTATTGTGAGCACTCTAAATACCCTAGAGAAATTTGTTTCAGTTAAATGGGTTAAAAGTCATATGGTATGTTTCAAAACCAAACACTGAAAATGTGTAAAGTTTAAAATACAATGGAAAAAAAACTTCAGGAGAAAGTTGTTAAATGTGGACAAGAACTTAAACTGGTTTACACGTATTGACTTCTTATCAAATAAATGAAACAATTTTGTGTTCGCAATGCAAATCCAGCAACTGCTACTGATTTGAGTAGTTTAAAAATAGATTATCATAATTTTTTAATCTGACATAGCTTTCTAGAGACATTTAAGTAGCTTATGTAGGATACTGAAGTTGCAGAAGAAAATCGTCAGACACATGTATGTGCACAGCAACACTTACAGATCCTAACTGCTCTCTCGAATTCATGCGCGAAATTATAATATTTTTACACAACAAGGCAAAAATTATTTCAAGTGAATCATTTTGGCCACATTTACAAGACATGAAACAAATAATTTTTTACTTGCCACACACTAATTGCTATTATACGCACAGTCTCCACTGCATATTTAGATGAAAATATACAATAAATTACGAAGTGAAAACATATTTAACATAAGCCAAATCATCGAAAAAGGCTGCAGAAGATTTTGGGGAGAAATGTTACTATTCAATAGAAGAATTCATGGAGCATAAACTGATAATTTGAGCGAAGTGAAAATGTGATATTAGATTTTTGTGTAACAAAACTGTATTATTATTAGGACATTATTTTACCATCAGTTCTCTGCATATGACGAAATTTTACTATAGATGTTTGATGTGAGTCTTGTACCTGAAGGGAATAATTTACATAATGTATGTTACAAGGTCGATAAATTACGATTCACTTTTCACACATGCAAGATAAGTACATTTTAATGTTTCTGTATAACACTCTTCACTAAGATTGTTATATGCATATCACAAATTGCTCAGTCCATTTAGCAACTAATATTCATGTATGTATTGGCCATCTACACAATATTTGTAACTTGTCCAATTATGCATGGAGCATTGTTTTCTGTGTAAAGCTAAATGAATGTCCAGTATGATGCAAATGAAGCCGGCCGGGCTGGCCGAGCGGTTCTAGGTTCTTCAGTCTGGAACCGCCCGACCGCCACGGTCGCAGATTCGAATCCTGCCTCGGGCATGGATGTGTGTGTTGTCCTTAGGTTAGTTAGGTTTAAGTAGTTCTAAGTTCTAGGGGACTGATGACCTCAGAAGTTAAGTCCCATAGTGCTCAGAGCCATTTGAACATGTAAATGAAAAACAACTGAGTATCATAAGAGTTGCCCTTATTGACCTGCTTAGCAGGGCAGCCTAGACATCGGGGTAACAAACATGTGTAGGCTTCCCTGTATGACAGGAATGTTGTGACTGGAGTATCAGCTTGCTTAATCGAATTGTTCAGATGAGCACAGCTAGCAGACAGCTATGATGGCTAAGGGAGTGGATGGACAAAGAGAGGGGACAGGAGGAGATGGATAGGGAGAGAGGGGGACAGAAGAGGATGGACAGGAAAGGGTGGAAGCAGAGGAGGGACAGAGAGAGGGGGAGGAGGAGATGAATAGGGAGAGATGGGGAGAAGGATATGGATAGGGAGAGGCAGGCAGAAAGAGATAGATAGGGAGGGGCAGGTAGGAGTAGATGGATAGGGAGAGGAGGTAGGAGGAGATGAATAGAGGCAGTGGGGAGGAGGTGGATGGGTAGGATGGAAATAGAGATGGGGCAGGGGCAAATGGAAAGAGAGATGGGGACAGGAGGAGATGGACAGAGAGATGGGGGTAGGAGGAGATGGTCAGCGAGAGGAGGAGGTACAGATAGACAAAGAGACAAGAGAAGATAGAAATGGAGAGAGAGAGATTGAGGAGGAGAAGGAGGGGGAGGAGATGGACAGAGTGAGGAGGTGGAGGAGGAGATGGATACAGAGAACGAGCGAGTAGGAGATAAACAGTAGTGGTTCAAATTACCCAATGCAGTGGCTTGTAGGGAATTTATGTAGATTTAGATGCTGAGGTCATGAAAGCAGCTGATAGAGTAAGTTGAGAAGACCAGCCATGCACATAGAATTTGTACAAAGCTCACAGTCTGCAGCATTGTTTCGAAAATTTGTGGGATTAGGAGGTCCTAAGTCCTAATCATGTAAATAGCATGATATGAGGAGTTCCTATTGCCTAACCACATAAATAACACATTCATTGACGTTGAAAATAAAATGTTATTTATTAACACTTGAGTGAAGCACCATTACATTGTGTGTTGTTCAAGCAAAGTACAGGCAACGACTGTCTTTAGACAGCGATAACACTCACTGCGACGTCTTTTTTTTTTTTTTTTTTTTTTTTTTTTTTAGAACTCAAGCCCAAAAACGTGCTGAAGCTATGGCTGCAAACCTCTAAACCTCATCTTCTTCTCCTCCTATGTTGGAGGTATCCAGCTGTGTCATGGCCATCCGCGTGAGCGGAAACATCTGGGACCTTTCTCGATGTTTTTGTGGTTTAGTAACGACAGCGCACAGTGAATATGGCGTGGATGGAAAGAGAGATGGGGCAGGGGCAAATGGAAAGAGAGATGGGGACAGGAGGAGATGGACAGAGAGATGGGGGTAGGAGGAGATGGTCAGCGAGAGGAGGAGGGACAAAGAGACAAGAGAAGATAGAGATGGAGAGAGAGAGATTGAGGAGGAGAAGGAGGGGGAGGAGACCATATTGGTTGCTGTAGCCATACGCTATCACTTGCACATAAAGGTACGTTAGCTCGAAGCGAGCATGTGGTCAGCTGTTGAGTGACAGACACCACAATATTATCCTTTCCTGATATATGCCATACTTTGGTGGTGAATTGTGCAATAAATTCCGCCTGTCTGCACTGGCAAGGTGAGTTGAGATCGGTTACTCGTTGAGAAACATTGTGAGCGATTTTTGATCTGCGAATATTGCAAAATGTTGAACTTCAACGGACGATCTAAAATGTTTGACGGCCAGAGAGATGGAAAGCAATTCCCACTCGCCTGCTCTTCATTTCTGCTGTTGTTCAGAGAGATTCTTCGAAAAAGCTACAAGTGACTGCCATTTTCCATTAACTTTTTGTTGCAGTGTAGCACCAACTGCCATCTGGCTTGCATCCACCACAAGTGCTAAACGTATACCTAATTTTTTCTGGGCTCTTAGTGTAGTCTGAGACAGAGTCTTCTTGAGATCTCGAAGAGTGAATTTCGTTTCCAATGTACACAGAACCTTCTGGTGGGCCAATCTTTTTTTTTTTTCTTTTTTCTTTTTTCATTAAGTAGGCTACTGCGCGGCTCCTGCACAGCTGCTAAACGAGATATGCGACGGGGACAATAAATAAGTATTCTGATGAATCTGCAGAGCCATTTATAAGTTAGAGGAGGTGGCATCTGTTGTATAGTCTAAATGCTCTGGAAGAGAACTGAGGCCTGCATGTGAGACTGAGTAACCAAGAAATTGAACATATGGTTTGGCAAACACACATTTGGTTGTGTTAATTAAGACACATAAATCCTCTAAACGACGAAAAAATTGTCGCAAATACTCCAGATGCTGTTCCAGAGATGGTGAGAACACTAAAATATCGTCCCTGTAAAAAAAAGGAAGGGTACTTTCTTCTCACTTTATGCATTTACTGCTTTCAGGTTTGTGCTGTGTTTTGCAGAATATATGGAATAAATTTAAATTGTAACAGCCCAAACGCCATGATAACAACTTTTGCTTGTCAGTTGGTAACATCAATACCTGTGACAATGCTGTATCTTAGACAGTTATACTGAATACAGGTGCGCTCACAATATTTCTATTGAAGTCTACCTCGTTAGGGACCGGAACTTGGTCTGGAATTATTCTGGCATTTAAGGCACTGTAATCGTCATATAGCCTCCATGATCTATCCTTTTTTTGCACCATGTGGAGCGGCGAAGCCCAAGAGGTGTCAGATCTGGTTAAAGTACATTCTTTGAACCTTTTGATGTAGCTGGCTTTTGCTGCAATAAGCTTGTCTGGCGGTAACCAGCGAGGACATGTAGCAAATGGTTGCCCAAGGGGTTGTGGGAATATGACCCAACATTGAATGAGGATGCTTCACACTAGCATCGACTGGGTTAGTTAGTGCTGGAAATTCGTGAAGTAGCCTGAAGTAGCCTTTGAAAACGTTTTTCATTAGATGTTGACAATAATTTGTCTGTCACAGGAATATTTCTGCAGATGATAGAGTTCTACTCACTTGATACATACGTGTGCCTTACGCATTGTGTCAAACGCAGCAACGACCCTGTTAGAAATGACCCAGTGGATGCAATTTAACCATACTTCTTCATGTGGACAGGCATATGCACATCACCCATCACATGACCTGATGTGGGAGATGCAGCAGGCAAAATTGTCTCTGAGGAAACATGCACGGATCAACGATTGACTAGATACAGCATGACCTGGAAATGGTGAAGGAAATCAGCACCAATTATTAGACCACTCATATCAATTACCACAGAAGTCCATGTCAGATGAAAACCACTATCCAGATTCAATGTTAGCTTCTTTTCTCCGTAGATGGAAATTCTGATATCCCTGGAAGCCATCAGTATGTGCTTCGTAGCTGCCACTGGTTGCTCGCTTAGTCTCCCAAGATAAACTGCACTGCAAGTGATTGACCATCAACACTGTAGCATTCGTGTTTGCGTTGCTGTTGACAAGCACGTGCGCCCTCTTAATGTCTGTCTTCTGAGTTTGGGTAATTGCAAGGTTTTGTTGACTCTCAGGCTGTATTGTCGAATCATCTGTGGTACCAACATCATCCAAATGCTTCACTATCCTCAGCTTTATGGCACTGCAAATGTCTGGTAATTCGCTTA
This sequence comes from Schistocerca serialis cubense, assembly GCF_023864345.2. Taxonomy (NCBI): domain Eukaryota; kingdom Metazoa; phylum Arthropoda; class Insecta; order Orthoptera; family Acrididae; genus Schistocerca; species Schistocerca serialis. The sequence goes on from NC_064639.1 coordinate 763,457,792, forward strand.
TGCTGCTGTATTTTTTTATTTATGTTTTATTTTTTTATGGCCATGCTGCTGTTCCTTTCTGTCTATCTTTGCGTTAAGTGAGCCAACTCTGCAGCCAGTGGAGAGATGGAAACTCGCTGTCAGCCTGCTGCAGTTGTGGAATGGCCATGCTTATTATGGGCCAGTGGTGTGAGCTTGCATGGTCATGTGCATTCCGCGACCACTGACTGGTCCATCTGTGATTTTTACTGACAAACTCGAATCACCCAAAGCATTCACTATTCTATCTACGTTGAATGTTAAGCCTGTATAAGAAGCTACAATGGCTCGAATGTTGACCTGCAGCTCACATAGCCAAAGACACATAATGAGTTCTCTGGTAATGGTTCTGGCCAGCCGAAGCATGTTAAGATGGTAGCACTTGTCGAAGCTGTCTCCTGATAATACTTTATACAACGTATTTCTGGTGACAAAAATAACCCTGCAATGTGGCTTCTTAGGGGGCGGCATAGCAGTGCTGTTGCAGAGCACCTTCGGTCTGTTCAATAACGACGTGTATTGGTCATCTGGGTAGAACAGCTCACACGTCATATTAGGTTTATGTGCTCCGAGACGGATGGAGGAACTGTGATAGTGCCACAGATTAGTGACACACAAATATACACATTCTATCTATCGCCTGCGCCTGTGTCCCGCATTGTGCGTGGGGTTGGCGTGGTTAAATCGGATTTGGCATGTTAATTTGAAGGGGTGGCCGGATGCCCTTGCTGCCGCCACCCCCTCCCCCCCGGGACGGAATCAGAGTACCCCATCTGTCGGCGTCTAGTGTAAATCATGGAAAAGTGCGGATGCGTGTCAAATGTCTGTGAGTCGTGGAACTGAGGCGGGACGTGAGGACCAGCCCGGTATTCACCTAGGGGGATGTGGAAAACCGCCTAAAAAGCACATCCTGGCTGGCAGGCAAACCGGCCCCCGTCGTTAATCCGGCGGGCGGATTCGATCCGGGCCGGCGCGCCTACCCGAGTCCAGGAAGCAGCGTATTAGCGGTCTCGGCTAACCTGGCGGGTCACACAAATATACACATTATTCCACTGCAATACTGAAGTTGTACGGCAACTCGTTGGATGTGCTTGCTGGTAGATATAACTAAGCAGTGGCCTGTCAAGGCATGCATTACTGGATACAATGTCAACAAGGCTACTGTCCATCCTGGGCGTCAAACTGTCAACCATTGCCGTAAACACTTGTCCCCATGCGAAGGCTATAACCGACTCTACTTGTAGGCTAAGTCTCGCAGGCTGATGATCTTCACTACGAAATATAGCTACGAACAGCGACCCTGGAACTCCAACACCGTGTTACGAGAGGAGGCCGAAATGCACGCGTTTTAGCTCACGCAGGCTGGCGTGAAGAACTATACTGACGTGAGGTCTGGAACATGAAAAGTAATGAGAATTCAGATAGCGGACGTAATTAGTTTCATACTTAACTTTAATCCATTAATGATGAACGTCACTCTTGACGGTACATGAGTCACAATATTATCTGTTAGTAACTGAATATGGCGCCTTGCTAGGTCGTAGCAAATAACGTAGCTGAAGGCTATGCTAAACTGTCGTCTCGGCAAATGAGAGCGTATGTAGATAGTGAACCATCGCAAGCAAAGTTGGCTGTACAACTGGGGCGAGTCCTACTGAGACTCTCTAGACTAGACCTGCCGTGTGGCGGCGCTCGGTCTGCAATCACTGATAGTGGCGACACGCGGGTCTGACGTATACTAATGGACCGCGGCCCGATTTAAAGGCTACCACCTAGCAAGTGTGGTGTCTGGCGGTGACACCACAGTTTCAGCTTGCCAGCTGTGATAGCGTCCATTGTCGAGGACACAAAAAATTACATTGGAGTCCAGATGCGACACAATCACAGTAAATTTATCATAATAATTATGTACACTATGTTATCGGAAAATAGCTTCCACTTGCTTGAACTATAGCTTCAGTTTGATGGGCTAGAACGTCGAAGCTTGAGGCTGTTGATATTTGAAAAGATATCCGCATTTTGCCATTTACTGTATGTCCTTGTGTTTAACGGAGAGATCTTAGGTGTATAGGCGAGTGTTGTTCTTGTTTCACCTAGGTTTCTGTGCGTTAGCCGATCCTGCCATTGTCTGTGAGAATATACACGCGCAAAATTGAAATCTTATGCTGCGTAATTCGTTCAAAATAGAGCCACCACGATGGGATTAGGAGTGCCTATGGCGTTACCACGTAAGTAACAAGTTATTTATCGTTGAACATAAAATATTGTTTTTTGTCACTCAATAATACACATTTAATTGGAGGACAATTACATTGCATGTTGTTTAAGCAAAATAAAGGCAATTACTGTCTTCATAAAACGATAACAATCGCTGTCCTCCGCTAGTGACGTCGTGATGACTATTGATAGGACGCCACAAACTCACCTCTGGTTCTAAGCAGAGAAGGTCTACACCAGAAACTTTGAAGGTGCTGCGACAGGCAAGGCTGTGAGATGAGAACTATATGGCTGCCGTTAATATTTTGGTAAATGATGCACTGCACATCAGAGGACATCAGAGGCTGCTACCCGGGTAGCTCACTGCGTGAAGTGTGCGTACAACGATTTTTTATTAGATTATGTGAGTCCATTAGGTTGACCATGCAAGTAGCTTTTGTGGAGAATTGTTGAAATATGTAGCAATAACTTCAGGTATGCCACAGGGGAGGCTGTTAGACTTGCTGTTCATGATGTATATTAATAACCTTGCTATATTAACTGTTGTTGTTGTTGTTGTTGTGTTCAGTCCTGAGACTGGTTTGATGCAGCTCTCCATGCTACTCTATCCTGTGCGAGCTGCTTCATCTCCCAGTACCTACTGCAACCTACATCCTTCTGAATCTGCTTAGTGTACTCATCTCTTGGTCTCCCTCTACGATTTTTACCCTCCACGCTGCCCTCCTATAATAAACTGGTGATCCCTTGATGCCTCAGAACATGTCCTACCAACCGATCCCTTCTTCTAGTCAAGTTGTGCCACAAACTTCTCCCCAATCCTATTCAATACTTCCTCATTAGTTATGTGATCTACCCATCTAATCTTCAGCATTCTTCTGTAGCACCACATTTCGAAAGCTTCTATTCTCTTTTTGTCCAAACTATTTATCGTCCATGTTTCACTTCCATACATGGCTACACTCCATACAAATACTTTCAGAAACGACTTCCTGACACTTAAACCTATACTCGATGTTAACAAATTTCTCTTCTTCAGAAACGCTTTCCTGGCCCTTGCCAGTCTACATTTTATATCCTCTCTACTTCGACCATCATCAATTATTTTGGTTCCCAAATAGCAAAACTCCTTTACTACTTTAAGTGTCTCGTTTCCTAACTAATTCCCTCAGCATCACCCGACTTAATTCGACTACATTCCATTATCCTCGTTTTGCTTTTGTTGATGTTCATCTTATATCCTCCTTTCAAGACACTATCCATTCCGTTCAACTGCTCCTCCAAGTCTTTTGTTGTCTCTGACAGAATTACAATGTCATCGGCGAACCTCTAAGTTTTTATTTCTTCTCCATGGATTTTAATACCTACGCCGAATTTTTCTTTTGTTTCCTTCACTGCTTGCTCAATTTAGATATTGAATAACATCGGGAGACGCTACAACAATGTCTCACTCCCTTCCCAACCACTGCTTCCCTTTCATATCCCTCGACTATTATAACTGCCATCTGGTTTCTGTACAAATTATAAATAGCTTTTCGCTCCCTGTATTTTACCCCTACCACCTTCAGTCAACATTGTCAAAAGCTTTCTCTAAGTCTACAAATGCTAGGAATGTAGGTTTGCCTTTCCTTAATCTAGCTTCTAAGATAAGTCGTAAGGTCAGTATTGCCTCACGTGTTCCGATATTTCTACGGAATCCAAACTGATCTTCCCCGAGGTCGGCTTCTACTAGTTTTTCCATTTGTCTGTAAAGAATTCGCGTTAGTATTTTGCAGGCGTGACTTATTAAACTGATAGTTCGGTAATTTTCACATCTGTCAACACCTGCTTTCTTTGGAATTGGAATTTTTATATTCTTCTTGAAGTCTGAGGGTATTTCATCTGTTTCATACATCTTGCTCACCAGATGGTAGAGTTTTGTCAGGACTGGCTCTCCCAAGGCTGTCAATAGTTCTAATGGAATGTTGTCTACTCCCGGAGCTTTGTTTCGACTCAGGTCTTTCAGTGCTCTGTCAAACTCTTCACGCAGTACATATCTTCCATTTCATCTTCATCTACATCCTCTTCCATTTCCATAATATTGTCCTCAAGTACATCACCCTTGTATAGACCCTCTATATACTCCTTACACCTTTTTGCTTTCCCTTCTTTGCTTAGAACTGGGTTTCCATCTGAGGTCTTGATATTCATACAAGTGGTTCTATTTTCTCCGAAGGTCTCTTTAATTTTCCTGTAGGCAGTATCTATCTTACCCTAGTGAGATAAGCCTCTACATCCTTACATTTGTCCTCTAGCCATCCCTGCTTAGCCATTTTGCACTTCCTGTCGATCGCATTTTTGAGATGTTTGTATTCATGTTTGCCTGCTTCATTTACTGCATTTTTATATTTTCACCTTTCATCAATTAAATTCAATATTTCTTCTGTTACCCAAGGATTTATACTATCCCTCGTCTTTTTACCTACTTGACCCTCTGCTGCCTTCACCACTTCATCCCTCAAAGCTACCCATTCTTCTTCTACTGTATTTATTTCCCCCATTCTTGTCAATTGTTGCTTTATGCTCTCCCTGAAACTCTGTACAACCTCTGGTTTACTCAGTTTATCCAGGTCCCATATCCTGAAATTCCCACCTTTTTGCAGTTTCTTAAGTTTTACTCTACAGTTCATAACAAATAGATTGTGGTCAGAGTCCACATCTGCCCCTGGAAATGTCTTACAATTTAAAACCTGGTTCCTAAATCTCTGTCTTACCATTATATAATCTATCTGAAAACTGTCAGTATCTCCAGGCTTCTTCCATGTATACAATCTTCTTTTATGATTCTTGAACCAAGTCTTAGCTATGATTACGTTGTGCTCTGTGCAAAATTCTACCAGGCTGCTTCCTCTTTCGTTTCTTACCCCCAATCCATATTCACCTACTACGTTTCCTTCTCTCCCTTTTCCTACTGAGGAATTCCAGTCACCCATGACTGTTAAATTTTCGTCTCCCTTCACTACCTGAATAATTTCTTTTATTTCATCATACATTTCTTCAATTTCTTCGTCATCTGCAGAGCTAGTAGGCATATAAACTTGTACTACTGTGGTAGGCGTGGGCTTCGTATCTATCTTGGCCACAATAATGCGTTCACTATGCTGTTTGTAGTAGCTTACCCGCATTCCTATTTTCCTATTCATTATTAAACCTACTCATGCATTACCCTTATTTGATTTTGTGTTTATAACCCTGTAGTCACCTGACCAGAAGTCTTGCTCCTCCTGCCATCGAACTTCCCACTATATCTAACTTTAACCTATCCATTTCCCTTTTTAAATTTTCTAACCTACCTGCCCGATTACGGGATCTGACATTCCACGCTCGGATCCGTAGAATGCCAGTTTTCTTTCTCCTGATAATGACATCCTCTTGAGTAGTCCCCGCCCGGAGATCCGAATGGGGGACTACTTTACCTCCGGAATGTTTTACCCAAGAGGACGCCATCATCATTTAACCATACAGTAAAGCTGCATGCCCTCGGGAAAAATTACGGCCGTGGTTTCCCCTTGCTTTCAGCCGTTCGCAGTACCAGCACAACAAGGCCGTTTTGGTTAGTGTTACAAGGCCAGATCAGTCAATCATCCAGACTGTTGCCCCTGCAACTACTGAAAAGGCTGCTGCCCCTCTTCAAGAACCACATTTTTGTCTGGCCTCTCAACAGATACCCCTCCGTTGTGGTTGCAGCTATGGTGTCTGGCCAAAAGATACCCCTCCGTTGTGGTTGCACCTATGGTACGGCTATCTGTATCGCTGAGGCACGCAAGCCTCCCCACCAACGGCAAGGTCCATGGTTCATGGGGTAGATATTAACTGTAACCTCTGTATTTCGCAGATGATGCAGTTATCTATAACGAAGTACCGGTTCTGTCTGAAAATAACTGCACAAATATTCATCTGGGTCCTAATAAGATTTCAAATTGGTGCAAAGATTGGCAATTTGCTTTAATATTCAGAAACGCAAAATTATTCATTTTACAAAACGAAAGAGCGTGTTATGCTGTACCTACAATGTTAATTAGTTACAGTTATAATCTGTCAATTCATACTAATACAATGGCGTGACAATTTGTAGGGATATGAGATGGAACGATCTCATAGTTTCAGTCGTAGGTAGCATGTGGCAGTCTTCGGTTCATTGGTAGAAGGCTAGGGAAATGGAATCAATCTAAAAGAGAAACTGCCCTCGAACACTCGGTTCATTGTAGAAGGCTAGGGAAATGGAATCAGTCTAAAAGAGAAACTGCCTCCGAACACTCGAGTGCTTCATCCTAGAATATTGCTCAAGTGTGTGGAAACGGTACGAAATGAGAGTAACAGGGTATACTGAAAGTAATACAGAGAAGGGCAGCACGAATGGTCACAGGTTTGTTTGACCCCCGGCAGAGTATCACGGATGTGCTGAAGAAACTGTACTAGCAGATGACTGAAGACAGACAAAAAAACTACCCAGAGAAAGCCCGCTTACAAAGTTTCAAGAAACAGCTTTAATGATAAAGCCAGGAATATGTTGTAATCTCCTACGTATTGTTGCCGTGGAGATCGGCATGACGTGACTGGAATAATTACAGCACGCACAGAGGCGTTTAAACAGCCATTCATCCCGCCCTCCATACGTTGAGACGGGGAGAAGCCCTAATAACTGGTACAGTGGTAAGAGGTCTCTGACATGTATTTCACGGTAAAATGGAAATGAGCGTTTGGCGTCATTGGCCGGGAGGCCCCTTACGGTGCAGGTCTTATTACATGCGACGCCACATTGGGCGACCTGCGCACCGGATGGGGATGAAATGATGAAGACAACACAACACCCAGCCCCTGAACGGAGAAAATCCCCGACCCAGCCGGGAATCGAACACTGGTCCCTTAGGACAGCAGTCCGTCACGCTGACCATTCAGCTATCGGACTATTTCACAGTGATCTGCACATTATGGATGTAGATGTAAATATAGATGTAGAAAGAAAAAAATAGAATGAGTCAAGTAAGTACCACATTTATGAGTAATGACTGCTAAATATAATTTAATTAAATGAATTACTGATTCTGAGAATTCTCTCTAGCGGCGAATAAAAAGGATGAGATAAACAACCGATCACGAACCGATAACTTACGTCGCCGCGAAAATTGTCACTATACTGAATGCCAATAATATTCCCGGAAATAATCTGCAATTATAGAAAAAATATGTGTATACGCAGCTACAAATCTTAAATATATGTCTACACGAAATGAGACGTGCGGTCACGTAACAGCAAGGCATCTCATGCGCAGCATTTATTCTTACCGAGCTCCGTACCCAATGGCTCAAATGGTTCAAATGGCTCTGAGCACTATGGGACTTACAATCTGAGGTCATCAGTCCCACAGAACTTAGAACTACTTAAACCTAACTAACCTAAGGACATCACTCACATCCATGCCCGGAGCAGGATTAGAACCTGCGATCGTAGCGATCGCGCTGTTCCAGACTGAAGCGCCTAGAACCGCTCGGCCACACCGGCCGGCCGTACCCAATGGAAGAGGCTGAATCTCTATATATGAAAGGCAACGTCCCCACTGATAGGCTCACTGATTCATCACCGCCCACCCCAAACCGCTAAGTATAAATCTTGAAATTGGGAGAGGGTATTGGTCTTACACTGTAGGCGTCGTTTAAGAAGGCATTTTTCGAAATTCCGCCCCTAAAAAGTAAAATAGGTGACGATAAGTTTTTGTAAATATGTCGCAGTTAAAGCAGTTTTGAAGCTAGACCTACGAAAATCGGTATTTGGTTTCTCGGTCAGACATTAAGTAATATGTGTCTCATCATTTTTGGAAATTTAACTTCTAAGGGGGGCGAAATAGTGGGTGGAAGTTTCTTTCTGAAAATAAATCTTTATTAAGGAACTACGAAAGTACTTTTAAAGCTACATCTATAAAAATGCTATTTCATTTCTCAGTTACGTGTAATACAAATACATTTATCTGTGTTTTTGGAAATTCAGCCCATGACGGGTTGAAATAGGGGAGAAATATTTTATGAAAATATGTTATTATGAAAACACATTTAAAGCTAAATTTATGAAAAATTTAACTTGACTTCTCAGCTGGAAATAAAAAAAGCGTTTTACTGTATTTGCAAATTCAGCCCATAGGTTCTGCAATCATTTTTGACGCTACATCTACGAACATTTGTATTTGTCGTGTCTATTAGAAATTTAAAAAATATACATTTCATTGCTTTTGGAAATTCAACCCCTAAGGGGATGAAACTATTTCACTGTAAAAGCAAAATTTTTGAAAATTAGTGTTTAGCTTTCGGTTAGAAATGAAAAAATACGTATATCACTGTTTTTGAAAATTAAACACCTAAGGGGGTGAAATAGGGCCAAGCTGATTCACTGACTCGTCATCGCCTATTACAAACAGCGATAGACAGAAACTTGAAATTTGGAGGGGATTTGGATCTTATACTGTAGGCCTCACTTAAGAAGAGATTGTTCGAAATTCCACTCCTGTGTTAGTGAAAAAGGAGATGAAAGGCTTATTGAAAGTATGTCGCTATTAAGGCAATTTTGAAGCTAGAACTATGAAAACTGGTAAATGGTTTCTCAGACAGAAATAAAATAAGTGTTTCATCATTTTTTTGGAAATTCAACCACAAAGGGCGTGAAATGGTGGGTGAAAGATTTTTTGAAAATATATCATTATTAAAGAAACTACTAAAAAGCTACATCTATAAAACTTGTATTTTACTTCTCAGTTAGAAATTAAAAAACACTTACGTAGCTCTTTTTGGAAATTCAATCCCCTAAACGTATGAAATAGGGGATGAAAAGTTTTACGAAATTATGTAGGTATGGAAGTACTATCAAAACTAAATCTATGGAAATTTGTGTTTGCTTCCTCTGTTAGAAGTAAAAAAAAAAAAAGTATTTCATTGCTTTTGGGCATCCAACCCTTAAGGAGATGAATTAGGGGATGAACGTTTTTAAGAAAACATTTATAGATATTTAAAAAAATTTAAAGCTAAATTTACGAAAACTGGTACGGTATTTCACTTCTCGGTTGGATACAAAGAAATAAGTGTTATGAGATGAAAGTTTCTATGGAAAATATCTCCAAGAACGCAAAAGGCATGATGAAGAAAATCTTTGGACTCCAGCTACTAGAATCGCTTTTCGGCCAGAAGTACGTCTGGAAAAGACTATGTTTCTAAGACTTTAGCTGGCGTGAAATGTTTAGAAAGTGTTGCAGTTTGTGAACAATATAAAATTTCGTTTGAGGAAAACAAACAAATCTGTGCAGCTCATATAGTCTATGCGAGAGAAGCAGCAGGCGCTAAACTGATAGATAATGAATATTTGGTACAATGGGAAGTACATCATCGTAGTGTACAGAATATGGATGTAGATAACATCTGACATCAGTGACAGACCGAGAAATTTTCTAATAGTCCAAATATATTCATCCTGTTGATGCATCCATTCGTTTAGCACTCTGTCGTTGCCAGGGAATGGTGTTAAGTAGTTATTCTACATTACAAATGCAATGGTTATTCTACAACTATCCATATATTCTGCAAGTCTAATACATAGCGTATTGAAGATGATACTGTCCGTTCGTTGTTCTCGTCTTCTCGCGAATGGAGAGCGGCTCTTGTATCCTTGCTTGCCCTTCTTTCTTATCTTGTTCCTACGGTTCTCCCGGGAGAGATATGACGCAAACGTAGAGCCTGTTCCAAATATTTGTTCTCTTACGTTTCCCAACAGCGTTACTCCAGTCTTCCAAAGATGCCCATGCTTTCTATAAGAGTGCTTCCATAACACTCTCGTATTGTCTGAATGAGTCATTAAAATTGTAAGCTTCATGTGTCCAAATGCCTTCAGTTCCTCGTTTTCGCCGATATGGCAGTGCTCGACAACAGATGGCGTTAGTGTCTTGTACCGGCTCTGTTCCAGACGCAACTGTTTCCCAAATTCTCCCAGTAAATTAAAGCTTTATTGTGTCGTTCCTACAAGTGATTCCAGGTGTTTCTTCCAATCCACGACCGTTCATTATGCTACACCAGGATGTTTAATCGTTGTGACCGAGTCCGGTAGTATACTGGGTGTAACTGAACGACGTTTTAAGAATTAGGCGGATTGTAGAAGATGAAATTTTGAAAGTTATGATTTAAGGAACCTACAGCCTTGTAACATCAACCAAAACGGCCTTCCTGCGGTACTGCGAACGGCTAAAAGCAAAGGGAAATTACAGCCGTAATTTTTCCCGAGAGCATGCAGTTCTACTGTGTAGTTAAATGATGGCATCCCCTTGTGTAAGATATTCCGTAGGTAAAACAGTCACCCATTCGGATCACAGGGCCGGGACTACTTAGGAAGATGTCATTATCAGGAGAAAGAAAGCTGGCGTTCTACTGATCGGGGCTTGGAATGTCAGATCCCTTAATCGGGCAGGTAGGTTAGAAAATTTAAAAAGGGAAATGGATAGGTTAAAGTTAGATGTAGTAGGAGTTAGTGAAGTTAGGTGGCAGGAGGAAAAGGAATTCTGGTCAGGTGAATACAGGATTATAAATACAAAAACAAACAGGGGCATGCTGGAGTACGTTTAATAATGAATAAGAAAATAGGAGTGCGGATAACCTACTATGAACAGCGTAGTGAATCCATTATTGCAGCTAAAATAGACATGAAGCCCACACCCACCACACTAGTAAAAGTTTATATGCCAACCAGCTCTGCATGATGAAGAGATTGTATGATGGGATAAAAGAAATAATTCGGATAGTTAAAGGAGGCGAAAATTTAATTGCGGTGGGCGACTGGAATTCGAGAGCAAGAAAACGAAGAGAAGGAAAAATAATAGGTGAATATGAACTGGAGGAAAGGAACGAAAGAGGAAGCCACCTGGTAGAATTCTGCACAGAGCACAACTTAATCATCGCTAATACTTAGTTTAAGAATCATGAAAGCAGGTTGTTTGCTTGAGGAGACCTAGAGACACCGGAAGGTTTCAGATTGATTAATGGTAATACAGAGATTTCGGGGCCAGATTTTAAATTGCAAGACATTTCCAGGGGAAGATGTCGACTCTGAACACATTTATTGGTTACGACTTGCACATTAAAACTGAACGAATTGCACAAAGTTTGGAAGTTACGGAGATGGGACCTGGATAAACTGAAAGAGGTTGTAGAAAATTTCGGAGGGAGCTTTAGGGAACGACAGACAATAGTAGGGGAAGGGAATTTAGTAGAAAAAGAAAAACGAGAAATTATTAAAAAACCAGTAAACGAAACAGGCGAAAGGGAATACAAACGTCTAAAAACTGAGATCGACAGGAAGTGCAAACGGCTAAGTAGGAAAGGTTAACGAACAAGAACAAGGATTTTGAAAGCGTTTATCACTAGGGGAAAGATAGATAAAGCCTACAGGAGAATTAAGGAGAAAAGAAAACCACCTGAATGAATATCAAGAATACAGATGTAAAACAAGTCCTAAACAAAGAAGGAAACTGAAAGGTGGAAGGAGTAAATAGAGAGACTATACAAGGAAGATGTACTAGAGGGCACTATTATAGAAATGGAAGAGCACATAGGTGATGATGAGATATGATACTGCGAGAAGAATCTGACAGAGCACTGAAGGACCTGAGTCTTAACAAGGCCTCGGGGGAAGACGACATTCAGTTACAACTACTAATAGCCTTGGGAGTGCGAGCCACGAGTAAACTCTTCCATCCGGTGACCAAGATATACTAAGACGAAATACCCTCAGACTTCAAAAAGAATAGTAATTCCGATTCCAAAGAAAGGTGTGAATATTATCGAATTATTAGTTTAATAGGTTATGGCTGCGAAATACTAATACGAATTCTTTACAGATGAATGGAAAAACGTGTAGAAACGAAACTCGTAGAAGATCAGTTTGGACTCTGGAGAACTGTAGGAACTAGTGAGGCAGTACTGACCCTACGACTTATCTTAGAAGATAGGTTAAGGAAAGGCAAACCTATGTTGATAACACTTGTAGGCTTAAAGAAAGCTTTTGACAGTGTTGACTGGAATACTCACTTTGAAATTCTGAGGGTAGCAGCGGTAAAACATAGGGAGCGAAAGCTATTTACGACTTGCACAGAATACAGATGGCAGTTATCTGAATCGAGGGGCATGAAAGGGAAGCAGTGGTTGAGACGGGAGACAGGGTTGTAGCCTATCCCCGATTTTACTCTATCTGTTCATTGAGCAAGCAGTAAAGGAAACAAAAGAAAAATTTGGAATAGTAAGTAAAGTCCAGGGGGAAGAAGATAAAAACTTTGACGTTTGAAGATGACATTGTAATTCTGTCAGAGGCAGCAAAGGACTTGGAAGAGATCTGAACGGAATGGACTGGGTCTTGAAAGGAGGATATAAGATGAACATCAACATTGATCACATCACCCAGGACAAAACTTGTCCTACTCATTCACCTTAGGCAAGTGGCCTATTTGTATTCAATGCCGTGACGTAACCTGATACCGATCATGTGATATAAAATTGGTGGAAAACCCCTGGACCAATGGGAGCACATTAAAATGGTGGCAAACCCATCCCCGTCTGCCTAGGCAGATAAAATTAAAGCTCCCACTCCCCCGTATCATCCTGTGCAACTAGTTCAATCGTGTAGGCCTCTCATTCCAGGACTGTGCATCATGGAGAAAAAGTTCAGTTTTTTATAAACAAATTAACAATAATTCCATAGTGAAAGGTTTGGAAATAATAACAATGACATAAAAAATTAACTAATGATATAATATTAAAATTTTGTTTTTTAGTAAATATTTATAGCATTTTTTGTTTATTAACAATTTTTTAGGGTTTTATATGCAAAGCTATTTGTTCCTGATTATATACACACAATAGTTGTTTTACAAAGCTTTTTTCTAATACAAAATCATTTTCAAAGTCAATTTTTCGTACAGCTTTTTTGTTGGTGTATGTACAAAACCATTCTTTTCTTTTATATATGGGTTTTATTTACAAAATAATTTATATTTTTCTTATGACTTATGACTACCAGTTGCTTTTATTTGTACTAAGGCTAGTATAGAAATACATTTCCTATTCCATTTCTATATGCAATATTTAAATTTTAATAGTTTTTTATTTCTGATAATTCTGTATACAGTGTTTAAATTTCGTTCTCATTATTCTCCGTATAGTATTTACGTTTTAATCATTTCTTTCCATACACAATGCATGGGGAACGAGCACTTTCAGCAGCAGGTGAATACTACACACACGTGCGCACACGCACACACACACACACACACACACACACACACACACACACACACACACAACTATAGACTATATTTTCAGGAATACATAGTATGAACGCAGTATACATACACATATAGTATGCAATCATCCGTCCCACCCGGTTGGCCGTGCGGTCTAACGCACAGCTTTCCGGGCGGGAAGGAGCACCTGGTCCCCCGGCACGAATGTCACAGCACAGATAGGGAATGTAACAGACCAAATGAACAAGCTAGACAGTGATGTAAAAACCCTTACTGAAATGCACAATAACCTGACGACACAACTGACAACTAAAAAGAGAGGTAGCGGATCAGGTAATAGAAGTGTTGCGTGAAGATCTAAACTGTATGAATCGAGATACTGTTGATTTGAAAACCACAGTTAAGGATGTGCAAAATCAGACAAGTAAATTAACTGAAAATTTCAATGCCATGAGTGTACAGCAAACCGAGCTCAATACAAAAATGCTTGACAAAACAGCAGAAACAGCAATTCGAGGACTTTTTAGAAGAAAAAGACAACACACATAAACCGTACTCTAGAAACAGAGCTACAAAAAGCAATAAGTAAGACAATGGAGCAAGTATACACTACACAGAACATATTTGTAGTTAAACTGCAAGTTGACTTAGACAAGGTAAGGAAAACTTTGACACAAGACTTACCAGATTGGCAGAATCAAATAGTCGAGCAACTAAACAGGAAACTTGGTACAATGAAAGAACGAAACCAACATGCAGCAGAAGAACTTGACAACACACCCACAGGTAAGAGCGACAGTGCGGTCAGTGAATATCCTACCCCGAATGTACATGTGTATTCACCAAACTATGAGGTGTACGGTAATCAACGACACCGTGACGAAAGAAGGGAACAGCAGATAGCTGAACCCATTTGTCATCAGTTTTGTTAGAATAGAGTCTTATAAAACACCGTCTATTTGAAGTGTTTATCCCGGGAAAAAAATCCAGGCACCCAGTAATTTTTATAAAGTCATTCAAAAATGTATTGCCTAAAACGTGGTCAGAACAGCAAAAGATACAATATGTTACGGGTTATATCCAAGGCGATAGAGCGTTATGGGCGATGGAAATGTCAGAAACTTGTCAGACATTACAACAGTTTGAAAACGCGTTTCTTTCAAAGTATTGGTCACATGGCGTGCAAGAGAGATTAAGAACAGCCTTATTCAACCCTGAGCAATATAATAAAAAATTTGGATCACTCCGAAAGTACTTTGAAAAATATTTAAATAAAACAAGATTCTGGGATGAACTAGTGACACACATGGACGTCCTACGCATTCTGAAAGCTAAACTACCGCTAAATATTCAGGAATAGCTAGTACAAGTACCCGAAAGCAATTTGGAGTATTTCCTATCTGTCTTGGACTCTACTGACTTAATTAATGAGCAAACCAAAGCCACACCAATCAAAATAATTTCCGTAGCAGCGGTGGCAACCAGTCTCCGCAGCGCGAGCCGCAGTACGACGTCAACAATGTAGCGTGCGCGGCTGAATCACGACCGGCTTCTGTCGATTCCGCCGCAGCAGCGCATATGTCACGCCCGAATTCGGGAGGCAATCTCAATAACAACTATAATCAAAATTTTAATCCAGGATTTAAAAGAAAAACAAAAAATGGGGGCAGAAACTACTCTGGCTATTCCGGTAACCGGAAGCGAAACTGGAATAGAAACGATAACGGAAATCAGTGGGATAACGTTCACAGTAATTTTCAGCCTCAATTTAGCAACAACACGGCTACCCCACGAAATGTGCAGTGACAGTACCCCATTAAACTCAGGGTAAAATCATGGATCGCAATGTGCAATGGAGTAACAACACGTCGGGCGTGAATACTATAGAAGTGACGAACGAAACACCTGCAAACAGTAATAATGGGGCGTTAAACTAAACATGGCCTCATTATGCTCCCCAATGTTGGCCATGCTACCATGGTAATAACTTGATAAGATATCAAGATGAAACGGACATGCGTGATTTGTTAACCAATGAGGGAGAACCATAGTTGTATGAAGAGGATGGTATAGTATAGGTAGCATACAGGCTATAGTAGGAAAATACACACTTATATCCTTGAGGATACCGGCGCAAAAATTAGTGTTATGTCGAAGGCATTATTTAAAGGGATTGACAGCCACAAAACTTTACCGACGTATCCAGTGCAGAACTGCAGGATATTAGGAGCCATAGGTGGAAAATCTAAATTAATTAACGTACAAACCATTGTCGAAATACAAGTTGAAGATATTGTTTTTCAGGCAATTTTTCTAGTAGTGTAAGGACTGACGGAACGGTGTATTTTTGGCATGGATTTCTTAAGGGGAAAATGTGCAAAAATTGACCTAAAAACTGGGAAGTGTTATCTGTTCATAAATGGGAAGAACTGTACTGTAGGTCTGATAAAAGTCAAAACTAGCAACGCCAAGCCTTGTGAAGCTATACACATCCAAATTTTAAAAGTCAACACCTTTCGATGCCATGACTCGAACGAAATGTGGTGTCAGCAAGAAGAGCAGCACGCATTTGAGGATAAAATATCAGAATGCACAGGAATCTCTCGGCGGACAACCTCAGAAGTGTATTGTTACGTCATGTACGCATGTTCGACAAGAAACCTGGAGTTATTAGAACGTATCAATCAATACCGCATGGATGTCCGGCCCCACGACACATTCTGCAAAAACACTTATTCCATACCGTGGTCACAAAGAGAGACAGTGGCCCACGATATAAGAAGGATGCTTGCATGGAATATTTAGAGACCTCCTTATCGCCATATTGCAGTCCATTGCTTGCAGTAAAGAAAGCGGGTAAATCGCTGAGACGTGTTCTCGATGCCAGGGAAATCAATAAGATTATTGTTCCAGTAACCACCCGACTGAAAACCTAGAAGAACAATTGCAGCGGTTTCACGGAGAACAATATTTAACTATTTTCGACCTCCGAAGTTCGTATTGCCAAATTACCCATCACCTGAAAGTAGGAAATACACAGCATTCATATTTGCAGGCAGGTCGTACCAGTACTACGTTTTGCCCTTCGGGCTAAACGTGAGTGCTGGTGTTTTCATCACTGTGTTAGGGCCTGACCTCTTAGACAAACTCAACTATATATATATATATATATATATATATATATATATATATATATATATATATATATATATATATACGACATCTTAAAAGCAACACCTACTTATGTTGAACATATACACTCCTGGAAATTGAAATAAGAACACCGTGAATTCATTGTCCCAGGAAGGGGAAACTTTATTGACACATTCCTGGGGTCAGATACATCACATGATCACACTGACAGAACCACAGGCACATAGACACAGGCAACAGAGCATGCACAATGTCGGCACTAGTACAGTGTATATCCACCTTTCGCAGCAATGCAGGCTGCTATTCTCCCATGGAGACGATCGTAGAGATGCTGGATGTAGTCCTGTGGAACGGCTTGCCATGCCATTTTCACCTGGCGCCTCAATTGGACCAGCGTTCGTGCTGGACGTGCAGACCGCGTGAGACGACGCTTCATCCAGTCCCAAACATGCTCAATGGGGGACAGATCCGGAGATCTTGCTGGCCAGGGTAGTTGACTTACACCTTCTAGAGCACGTTGGGTGGCACGGGATACATGGGGACGTGCATTGTCCTGTTGGAACAGCAAGTTCCCTTGCCGGTCTGGGAATGGTAGAACGATGGGTTCGATGACGGTTTGGATGTACCGTGCACTATTCAGTGTCCCCTCGACGATCACCAGTGGTGTACGGCCAGTGTAGGAGATCGCTCCCCACACCATGATGCCGGGTGTTGGCCCTGTGTGCCTCGGTCGTATGCAGTCCTGATTGTGGCGCTCACCTGCACGGCGCCAAACACGCATACGACCATCATTGGCACCAAGGCAGAAGCGACTCTCATCGCTGAAGACGACACGTCTCCATTCGTCCCTCCATTCACGCCTGTCGCGACACCACTGGAGGCGGGCTGCACGATGTTGGGGCGTGAGCGGAAGACGGCCTAACGGTGTGCGGGACCGTAGCCCAGCTTCATGGAGACGGTTGCGAATGGTCCTCGCCGATACCCCAGGAGCAACAGTGTCCCTAATTTGCTGGGAAGAGGCGGTGCGGTCCCCTACGGCACTGCGTAGGATCCTACGGTCTTGGCGTGCATCCGTGCGTCGCTGCGGTCCGGTCCCAGGTCGAGGGGCACGTGCACCTTCCGCCGACCACTGGCGACAACATCGATGTACTGTGGAGACCTCACGCCCCACGTGTTGAGCAATTCGGCGGTACGTCCACCCGGCCTCCCGCATGCCCACTATACGCCCTCGCTCAAAGTCCGTCAACTGCACATACGGTTCACGTCCACGCTGTCACGGCATGCTACCAGTGTTAAAGACTGCGATGGAGCTCCGTATGCCACGGCAAACTGGCTGACACTGACGACGGCGGTGCACAAATGCTGCGCAGCTAGCGCCATTCGACGGCCAACACCGCGGTTCCTGGTGTGTCCGCTGTGCCGTGCGCGTGATCATTGCTTGTACAGCCCTCTCGCAGTGTCCGGAGCAAGTATGGTGGGTCTGACACACCGGTGTCAATGTGTTCTTTTTTCCATTTCCAGGAGTGTAGAACTTTTAGACAGGATGTTACAGAGGTTTTCAGCAGCTGGTGTTACAACGAACCTTAAGAAACCTAAATTTTGTAAGAAAAGACATCAAATTTCTCAGTCATAATTTCGCACGCTGGGATAAAGCCCTGAGAAACTATTAGCGATAAAAAAATTTCCAGCCCCTTGCACAAAGCGACAGCTAACGGCATTCGTAGGCTTGTGTTCATTTTGCCGCCGGTTCGTTCCGAACCAATTGCTCAACAGCCCTGCATTATCAGACCTATTAAAGAAGGGCAAACAGTGGAACTGGACGCAACAGTGCCAAGCTGATTCTGATAGTATAAAACATGCTTTGGTAAACTCCAATATTTTAGGACATTCTGACATGTGGAAAGAACTTTTTGTATAGCGACAGATGCTTCATTTTCGGGATTAGGAGTCTGTCTGTTTCAACTGGACGAAGGTGGGGCCACAGACAATGTTAAAGTTATTGGTATTGCTAGCCGCACACTATCAGAATGTGAACGCAGATATTCCACCACAGAGTTAGAAGCCCTTTCTATTGTGTGGGCATTCAAGAAATTTAATTATTATCTATTTGGCAAACATATACGAGTCTACAGTGACCACCAGGCGTTAAGCTTTTTACTCACATATAAGTTATTACATAATCGCCTTGCGCGGTTTAGTTTGTTTTTCAAGTCTTATGATTTTGAAATTATATATGAGAAGGACAAAGACAACGTAATCGCCGATGCACTGTCACGGTTACCCCAAGGATTACCCGAGTTTGAAGAGTTGATAGAACAAAACACAGAATTTAAGGTTCTGCTCATAAGAGACACTAAATTTAGAAAATATTTTTTGGATATGTGTAACATATCGAAATTGCAGGAAGAAAATAAGCGGTGGAAGAAAGTCGGATTTCAATTAAACAATAACCTATCTGCACCTGTACGACAGCATTACAAGTTGTATAAAGATGTGTTATTCTATAGGAGAAACCTAAGCAGCGATGTGTGGTGCGTTTGTGTACCCGAAGCGTGTGAGAAAAGTCTAATTTGGCATACTCGTTTCACTTGAAGACACTACGGTGCCCCCGAATGCTGTAAAAGGCCGAATGGGCACTGCTATTTTCCCAATATGCTTCGACGTACACAACTACTTTTGAAAACTTGTATTGTTTCTCAAAAGGCTAAGCCTGTCAGTCTGAACTGCTAGGCAGAGTTACATCCTACTTTACCAAAAAACCCTCTAGAGCGGTATGCATAGATGCTGTGTGTCCTTTACCCTCTGCAAGAAGAGGGGTGAGATATATAATTAGTGTATATGATGTATTTTCGAAATATGTGAAACTGTATGCCACAAAAACAACCGCAGCTAAGCCTATTATTAAACGTATGCTAAATGACTACTTTCCGTCTGTTGGGAAACCGCAGGCGATCTTATCAGATAATGCAACCAATTTTACATGCCATACTTGGAAACAATTTCTAAAAGAGCAGCAGGTGAAACAAATTTTGATATCCAAATATAGCCCGCAATCCAACCCGATAGAAGAGTTTTTCGTGAATTGAACAGGTTTATGAGGACATATGTAGCCAACAAACAGTCTAATTAGATTGAATACTTAAACGTTTTTGAACAGGTAGTAAATAGTCTTCCGATTTACGAAACAATAGTTACCCCGTCGGAATTAATATACCATAGGAGAGAAAACAACGCATGGGTTAACCTCATCCCATCTGTTCCAAGATAACCTGGAGATTTAAATGAAAAGGTAAAACAGGTATTGATCTCTCTTACAGGACAAGCTCAACGCCGTAAGAAACATTTTGACAAACAGAGACATGGTGTTACCAGATTAGTCGTACTTAAGACCCATGTGAAATCTTCTCTGGAGCCAAGAAAAACGCTAAGTGGCAAATAAGATATACTGGTCAGTATATTATTGTACATATTCCGCATGACGGATGTTATTTACTTGCGTATCCTCACAATGGTAAAATCAAAGGACTCTATGCACACAAAGACTTGAGGAAATTCCATCATGTTTAAGTATCACACTTTATCTATGCACACGAGTGAAATAAGTAAATTATGGTAAAAAGAAGAAATACGATTAGGTTAAAGTAGGTGTATCTTCCTATACAGCTACGTGAATCAAAGCATTTCACTACTTCTGTTTACATTTGTCAGTGATTGTGGACTCAATACACAACCATGCTAGGACATAAACGTCAATCGATGACTAGCAATGTTAACATAGGATGTAGGCCTACTTGGAAGGTTGACTGAATAGTTTCTGATCACAGTGGTGTTTTAGTTTTAAGTTTATGTACAAAGGATTCTGGAGCGAACAACTAGCACAGACTTCGGAACAAAGTAGATTTTTTTTTTTTTGCCACTTGTGTTTCAAGATAAGGTACAGGGTAAGTTACAGAAAACATTGGACTCCCTAAGGTACATAAGTATACGGTCACGCAAGTACATTCCATGTTGCAGAGAGAATTTTTTTTTTCATGTCCAAACCACTGGGCTTTATTTATGAATATATCGAGCAAAGTTGTACTAAATTTTTTTATGCTCCGATGATGATAGGATTTCTGGCTGCTAATGAAAGTTTAGCGTGTTATACACCATACGCACGACAACCTGATCTAGGTGCATCCAAAGATAGAGTTTAGGAATAATAAAAAAAACTAGTGTGATCTTACTGAAATAAAAATAATTTTTCAACTTTATACACACGTTTGAGTGCAAGAACACTGCAGGCCGGAGTGGCCGAGCGGTTCTAGGCGATACAGTCTGGAACCAAGCGACCGCTACGGTCGCAGGTTCGAATCCAGCCTCGGGCATGGATGTGTGTGATATCCTTAGGTTAGTTAGGTTTACGTAGTTCTAAGTTCTAGAGGACTGATGACCTCAAAAGTTAAGTCCCATAGTGATCAGAGCCATTTGAACCATTTGCAAGTACACTGCTGAGGTACGATTTGTAAACATGATATGAGGCATACTTAATACCGTCTCTTCTAGAATAAAGTAAAAGAAATATGTACGAGGTAAGTTACAGGAAACTGACGGGCAGAGAAATTGGAAAATGCCGAAACAACCTTAATTCTTCACAGGCGGCGTTCATCGAGATGCTACGAGACTTCAATCGGCGAAGAGAAGCAACTATATTACTCTTACGTCACTACGACTTTACGATCTCCGATACAGAATATTACTAAGTGTTGTGACTTAGCAAGACAGCCAAGTCACAACGAGAGGAAGCCGAAAGGCACGCGTTAAGCTCACGCAGATTGGCGTGAGGTCTGGAACAGTTAACAGGAAATGAGAACTTAGAAAATGGACGCAGTTGCTGTAATACTTAACTTTAATCCACATTTGTAGAACATCTCTCGTTACGGTACATGCTTCATTATATTAATTATCAATTGAATACGGCGCCTTGCTAGGTCGTAGCAAATGTAGCTGAAGGCTAGGCTAACTATCGTCTCGGCAAATGAGAGTGTATTTGTCAGTGAACCTTTCCTTGCAAAGTCGGATGTACAACTGGGGCGAGTGCCAGGACGTCTCTCTAGACCTGCCGTGTGGTGGCGCTCGGTCTGCAATTATCACTTAGAAGTACACTACTTGACACTCAGTAACACCAGAAAGTTTGAATAACTGGTCTTATGTCCGGCATGAGAGAACCAAGAATCTATGCTGACTTTAGAGCAATGTATGCACTGATTTTCTCTAAGTTATTCAATATTTTGTCCAATCCGAGTAGGAAACGTTTTGTGAAAAATTACAGTAAGAAAGGACTTAGGTCTATATATTGCCAGTGATACAGTGATGCACACAAGCAATCATGAAGAAACACAGAAAGCAGTATAGGATATAGCGGCCAAGCTTCATTTTCAATCTGTTGTTCGTACTGCCTAACATTTTAATTTTTCTATATATGTATGAATTTTAGTTTAGTGATTCATTTAGGTATATGTATTTTTTTTAATTTCTTTCTGCTTGTTCTTGATGTGTACCATCCGTTGTTACAATCTTGGGTGACGTAAAGATGAAATTCTTCCCCCCACAGTAACTCGCGGGTAGTAAATGAACAGATTTTGCCTCGTTTGGAGACAATTTCTACAAGCAATTTTTGTGCGTTCATTTTTGCAGTGTCATTTCAATGTGTAGGTGCGTCTCTAGCACGATCCTAAGTTAGGGAAGTGCTGTTGTTCACGAAAACGTGTTCTTTTATGCCCTGTGAGATGTCAGTATCGCGATTGCGAGCTGCAGTACTAGAGGCACGTATGTTCTGTGAACACATTCACCTACTAACTTCTATAATTAAATATTTTGAGCAATTTGTACCCCGATGAAGTTTTGAACGAGAATACAGGAGCAAATAACGAACTTGGGTATAAACTACTAAAAACCAGCCAGTGGTCTCATGAGCTATAATTTATTTTATTTTATTAATATTATCATTTTTTTGACAGAAAGAAAATCAACGGAACGGTGTATAGTTACCCAACGACAGTGAGTTATTCAGTGTCAGTGACATGTGAGATATACGCATAGGAACCAGTGAGAATACTATTATACCACAAGCTTTCTCCTTCGAAATAAAGAAGACTTGGTAAATCGAGAAAGCCTGTTACGGCACGAGTGTTTGTGCAAAGTATAGGACAGTGTGCTGTTGGCAAGCTAAATAATTAAGTGCAGTACTTACCTTCGTGCAGTGACCGTAGGAGGTGCCCTGTGGTCCCTTCTCACAGCCAAGGTGTACGACGAGTGGAAGCAGATGCAGTAGTTTCGTAGACGCTACGAATGCTGCACAAAACACTTCACGAAAATGTATTGACCGGCGCGAGCAACATGACTAACATGACAAACTGGACTCCAAACGGCGCGTAGCGTGCCGCCAGACTCATTGTTGCGCGTGCGGTTGCTTGTAAGTGACACATCATTGACTGACGGCGTGGAGCTGGATAAATCTACGTTCAAAGGGACGCTCACCATAGTGCAAAGAGGCGTAGAGACTCGATTTCCTGACCTACTAAATAAAGTCTTACCACTATAGCTCATGATTTTCGTCCCACGTTACAAAACAAAATATAAACAAACCGACATCCATGCAGTGTTGCCAATGTAGCGAGTTTGTCGCTAGAAATGGCGACTTTTGCTTTCGTCTTAGCGACAAAAAAAAACCTTTTTAGCGACAAAAATTATGTAGCGGATTATCTGGCGACTTTTGGAGTACAGACGACTTTTGAAGTACAAATCAAAACTATTTTGGGCCAATATTTTCATTAACAAAACCAAGATTTTAACTATGGAATAGGTACTACACTGACTTTGTTCTATAATTACTAAGTTTAATTAAGTTCTTAGCAGATCATGTAGCATTGTTCAGCATTTAGTAAACCTGAATGTGGGAATTGCCTACAGAGTAAGAAAACGTTGACTATAGAACAATTCATTATTCATTACCCAACAGCCTGTTATCGTCGATATCGTATCGATCTATAATTCTTCAACTTTTGAACTCCCTTTGTTTTTCGAATTGACATAACACATACGTAATATTAAGTGCAATAAAACACATTTCTGTCCATCAACCTCTAATTTTTCGAAATGTTAACTCACAGTCAAATTATTACCACATGCACAGTGGTAACGCACGAACAATTCGGTGGGGGTATCTCAGACATTATTACGTTTTAAACAATGAGCAATAGGACTGATATCGAGTTACCGAGTGAGTAGATTGTTTCATGAGCTCTAGTTCGCCTGAGTTTTAATGTATTTTCAGTGATTATAAATTGGTGAAATTTATGTTGTGGTGGCTTACATAATGGATTTACGGTAGAAGAAGAAGCGGTACGCTCAAAAATATCGGGATGCGTGGGAAGCAGTGCCTGAATTCAATGGGTGGCTGAAACCAGTCGTTGGAGACTTATCCAAGGTAAGATGTCAAGTATGTGCAACAGAGTTTTATGCTAAATTGTGTGATAATAGAAAGCATTCGAAAACTATTAAGCATAAACAAAATATTGATTTCAAAAAACACAAACCACCTTACCTGTGAAAATTATTCAGAAACCTACAGTTAGAATAGCAAGCAGAGCAGAAGGCGCCCTTTCTTTATTTATTGCTGAACATTGTTCTATTTCAGCTGTAGATCATTTAGGAATACTGTGCAAGAAGGTGTTTTCCGGTGATGAGGGCGCCAAAAACATGCAATTACATCGTACAAAGTGCACTAACATTATAACTGACGTTTTGGCTCCATGTTTTACACAATCATTGGTTGAAGATAGTAACCAAAAATACAGTGTACTAATAGATGAATCCACAGATGTATCAATATCTAAAATGCTAGGTATCGTTATACGGTACTATAGTGTAAACAACCAAACCATTAGATCAGCATTTCTCAAACTCGCTGTAGTAGAAACTGCAGATGCAAGAAATCTGGCTGCTGTTCTTGTGAATTCTTTGAAAGATCTCAAACTTCCAATCGCTAATATGGTAGGAATTGGCACAGATAATGATCTGCAATGGTTGGAATAAACAATGGTCTTTTCGAACAACTCAAGGGAGAATATGGTTTGAAGCATTTGGTATTGATCCGTTGCATTTGTCACTCTCTTCAGCTTACAGTTTCGCAAGCCTCAGTGAATACCATACCTAGAAACATAGAGTTTCTTGTACGGGAAACCTACAATTGGTTCTCCATTTCACCCAAAAGACAGGAGGAATATAAAAAGGTTTATGAGACAATAAATTGTGGAAAACAGCCACAAAAAAATTGGAAGGACTGTACAACACGTCGGCTTTCAATTGAACCAACAATACGAAGAATTCTGGAGCAGTGGGAAGAACTGAAGCTACATTTTTCACTTACCATGGTTCAAGACAATTGTTACACTGCCGATCTTTTGTACAAGACGTATTGTGACGACTCAAATCATCTTTACATGTTTTACCTTAAACATGCTTTAAAAGACATACAAAAAGCAATAAAAGCTTTTGAAGGAGAAGATAATGACCACACTAAATTACTAGTTACACTTGTATTTCTCATGCAGTCACTCAGGCAAAACATAGTTTTTCCAACTGTTAACTTGTTGACAACACCAGTTCCAAGCGAATGTATGTACACATATCCGAACCTTGGCTTTATGTTTGAAGAGAAATTGTCTGAGTCAAGTTTGTCTGAAGAAAATAAAATTTATTTGAAGTAGAGATGCATTCAGTTTAGTCTGAAACTCATAAAAGAAATTCAACATAGACTGCCAAGTAACGTTACGATCCGGAAAAAAATGTCAATGCTGAATGTTGAAGAAACACTAAAAGTGAATAACAATAATGCTGTAGCGGATGTAGCCAAAGAATTGTGTTTTAGTGGCGATTTCATAGACGGTATGCTGCAAGAATGGGATAATATCAACTTAACTTCATTAGGTGGAATAACACTACTAACGCTGTTCGATTTTGGAGTGCGGTTTTGCAGTATAAAAATGCCGCAGGGGAGAATCCTTTTTCTTTGATTTCACAGCTAGCAATGACTGTTCTATGCCTACCGCATTCAACTGCAGAAGTGGAAAGAATATTCAGTTCTATGAACATTATAAAAACTAAATAACGTAACAGATTATCGTTAAAGACAATTAATGTTTTGATCATATTGAGAGACCAGCTGAAGAAACAAAATAAAAATTGTGCATCTTTTGACATACCGTCAGACGTATTGGAGCTTATTGGAACGAACAGAAGTTACTCTTTTGCGACAAAACCAGTCGAACTGCAACATCATCTTTTGATCGACATTCAACCCTCTACATCAACTACAGTTCTGTCAGAGCATGAAACAGAAGAGTTATTCGATCTTCTGAGTGACGATGATGAACAGCTCACATACCGGTATGTATATATTTTGTAACCTAATTTGAGTTCTTGCTTTCTTTTGTTACAAATATGGTTGTATATTTCTAGTATATTTGACTACTGTGATTGAATCAACAATTTATGTGTTGCATCAATTATGATAATGTTTAATTAAACGTTAACGTATTTTATATGTATGTTGTTGCAAGCGATGCATCATTTAATTAAGACAATATAGCAATTACGTATGAGACAATTTTTATTAATATTTTATTCTGCCCCCTCCCCCACCCCACCCCCACTGGCTTATTGCACCATTCACAGCACGAAATTTTCAGTACACCCCTAGTAAAATCAGTTTTAGCGACTTTCTAGCGACTTTTGATATTGAATTTAGCGACTCAGGTTTTTAGAGTTGGCAACACTGCACCCATGTTCATTGGACAGTACCCATGTTTGTGTATATGTTAGTGTTAAGTTAGAATAAGTACTAATCTCTGTAAATTTCATTTGGTACATGTTTATCTTGCCCATGATGAGACAACTATAAAACCCAGAAAGGACATAATCAAATAGATTCTGGTATAAAGGAGGGAGGAAGTGGAGAGCATAAGCAACTATAAAGAAGAATTTCTCCCAATTACTATTCCAGATACCCTTGCAGCCATATAGCCTGGATCGATACACTCAAATATACGACGTTCTTGTAAAACTTTCTTGTTTTCAGCAAAAATGTAACTCCAGAATCATAGAAAAGACTTGTGAATTGTAATGTTATTGTCAATGTGCGAAGGCTACATAGGAACAATGACACTGTGAATCGTTGTAAAGACCTGAACTATAAATTGGGTCATTCCACACCAAGTGGTCTAAAACTGAAAAAAGTTCCCACCATCATGGTCTCCAATTTTCGTCAAATTTTAACTGTAGCTTTAGTCAAGTGTTGAAGTAAGTTTCCCAAGATTTCAGGCCTCTAGCTGCAATAGCTGCTGATCTAGACCCCCTTGTCTGAAGTGTACTTAGTCCGTGTGCATGCAACATAAAAAAAATGTCATATTTGGAGTCTAATAAAATCGAAACTAATTCATAAGAATGGTTAGTAAGATGCGACCCTGTACAGTTTTTTTTGCTGATTCCAACGAAATTATGTATAACATTACTCATGCAAACCCCGGTCAAATAACTCGACTCAAAGTATACTTCAAAATTTGTCGTGACACAACGCGACAAATTTTGACCAATATTAAGACTGCAATGATTTCCTTGCAGTTGAAGATATGGACTTGAACTTTTGGCCAAGCTTCATGCTTGTGCTAGACATAATGCAGCCGGATTTGCAATGATCCAGGCCATATGGTCGCCCTGCAGTATCTCTTCAAATTAGGCAGTGTCAGCACAAACGGTAAAATTTACCAAAGTTTCAAGCCAATTACTAAAAAATAGTTGGCCTGAATCTGCTTGTGAATAGTATCACCTAAAAGAGAAACTCTTGCTCTACAAGACTGACATTTGTTTTTTTTGCAACGCGACCATTAAGTACTCATTAACTCACATCAAAGTTGTTATATTTTGTATGCGCGATGCACTAATTTTTCTTCATTTCTAGGAATTTGAATCTTAATAGTCGCTTAGAATTACTGATATAATTGGATATTTCATTCGTGTTTTATTCAGTGATTGGCCAGTGAGAGATGTCAGAAGTTAATGAAGAAGAAGAATCGTTGGCCCCCTGTTCAGTTGGAAAAGATGCTGCTGCATCAAAGTGCCATGTTATCTTCTATGCTAAGAAGACTGGATTCAAAGCGTTTAGTGATTTCACAGAATGTGACCAGAAATTGCTTGTTTCGCGTTCAGAAGCCAAACTTGACGAAAATTCCATCATTTGCTTCCACCATGAAGCCCTCTTCCTACATGAATATCAAGCGATGCAAAAGAAATGTTGCAATCCATTCAAGAAGAGGAATCACAATGTAAAAGCTGGACTTAGACTGCTTGATAATGAAACAGCTGCCAAACTTTGCCTGTTAAAGAAAAAAGAAGTGATTGATATAAAACCTGGTCAGAAGCTTTGCCCTCGCTGCATGTCGGCACTGAACCAAAAGCTAGAAGATTCATCATCACTATCAACCCAATCTGAACAAGATTTCACAACGGATGAAACTGAACCAGCCATCAACAAAAGTTTATCATTTATTGGTGCTTCACCATTGAAAAGAAGACAACTAAGTAAAAGAGATAAGCAAAGCTATGCAAAAAGAAAGATCTTGGATGCACAAAGTTTAATTGGGAATCAAATTGCTGCTGCTGTAGGAATCAATTACGATGAACAGCCAAGTTCAAGTAAAAGTCGCCCATGCAATAATTGTGCAGATCTTGATAATCTTATAGAAGAGTTGAAAGAAAAATGTAAAGTGTCAAATCGTAGGACAAAAGTTCAAATATTGACCTTGGTTCCAAGAAGCTGGACAATTAAAGATACGACAACAGCATTTAATGTATCAGAAAGAATGGTAAAGCAAGCGAGAAAACTGAAGAATGAGCAAGGTGTTCTAGCTTTTCCAGCAAATCGGCAAGGAAGGAAGCTTTCAGATGAAGTTGTCCAGAAAGTACATGACTTTTTTCAAGATGACGAATTCAGCAGACTTTGTCCAGGGAAGAAAGACTGTGTGCCTGTGAGAATTTCAGGAACAAAGGTGTACAAGCAAAAGCGGTTGTTGCTTTGCAATTTGAAGGAAATGTACGTGTCTTATCAGAAGCAAAATGGACCAGAAATTGGCTTCTCAAAGTTTTGCGAGCTTAGACCAAAATGGTGTGTTACAGTTGGCTCTGCTGGAATGCACTCAGTTTGTGTCTGTACAATACACCAAAATGTCAAGCTTATGCTCACTGGTGCATCAATCAATGAAGACTACAAGGAAATTCTTAGCAAAGCTGTTTGCAGCTTGGAAAACAAGGATTGTATGCTTCATCGTTGTGAAAACTGCCCTGGTCCAGAAGGTGTAGAAGCAGTTATTGCAACATATTTTGAAGATAATGACCCTGAAGAACTGATTGAGTACAAACAATGGATTCATACCGACAGGGATACTTTAGAAACAAAGCAGCTTTCAACAGAAGAGTATGTTGAAGATATTGCAGCAAAAATTTGGAACCTGTCTTGTCATCACTACATTGCCAAGCATCAAAGCCAGCACCTGAAAGCTCTCAAAACTGATTTGAAAGAAGGCGAATTCATAATACTAATGGATTTTGCTGAAAACTATTCATTTATTGTTCAAGATGCAGTGCAAGGCTTTCACTGGGAAAACAGTCAAGCAACAGTTCATCCATTTGTAGTCTACTACTGTGAAAACGAAGAGGTGCAATGTGTGAATCTTTGTGTTATTAGTGACTGCCTTCGACACGATACGATTACTGTCCATGTTTACATTGGAAAAGTAATCAATTACCTGAAGATGCAATTTTCCAAAATAAGCCACATCCACTACTTCAGTGATGGTTCAGCTGCACAATATAAGAATTTCAAGAATTTTCTCAACTTATGCTATCACAAAGAAGATTTTGAAATAACAGCAGAATGGAATTTCTTTGGAACAAGCCATGGAAAGTCGCCTTGTGATGGCATTGGAGGCACAACAAAACGGTTGGCAGCAAGAGCAAGTTTGCAACGTCCATATGAAAACCAGATTCTAACACCCAAAGATCTTTTCAACTTCTGCAATGATAATATCAATGGAATCAAATTCTTTTTCATCAGCAAAGAGGAAGTTGAAGAAGAAAAAGCTTCTCAAGAAGAAAGATTCCTGCAAGGGCACACTCTAGCTGGCACAAGAGAAAACCACCATTTTTTGCCCATTGATATGACGACAATTAAGGTCAGTAGAGTTTCTAATGATGCGACATCTTTTTTGGCCAAAATTAGTGCTGCTGAAGTAGTAGTTCAAGTCATGGATCTTCAGCCTGGGCAGTATGTTGCTTGCATTTATGAAAAGAAATGGTGGATTGGAAACATCGTTGAAATCTCAGTCGAACAGAAAGATGCTTTCATAAGCTTTATGCATCCTCATGGTCCTGCAAGTTCATTTTATTGGCCCTTAAGACGTGATACTTGCTGGATTCCAGAACAACTTATCATTGGTGTTATTCCAGCTCCATCAGTGACATCATCTGGTCGGCAATACAGTTTTCCTGAAAGCATTCTCTTGCAAATCAACGATGCTTCCAGAATGATGAAGTAACTGAGGAAGACAGGCTTGGGAACCTGCATAAAGAAACCCACAATCAGGCTTGGGATCCTGTGGTAAAGACACCCTGTAATCAGGCTTGGGAACCTGCAGTAAAGATACCCACCCGTGGCTGTTACTGCATGGCTATCGGGCGTGGCCCCTATGGCGATGGGGATGCTGGTTTTATTGTGATAACCAGTAATGGCTCAGCCATCATGGACCAACGCAGGGCACTGCGCACACAAAATATAAGATACTTTGACCTGAGTAAATAAGCACTTAATGGAAGCGTTGCAAAAGAAAAATATATCCATCTTGTAGAGCAAGAGTTTCTCTTTCAGATGATACTATTCACAATTAAATCCAGGCTGACTATTTTGTAGTAATGGGCTTTGAACTTTGGTAAATAAAGCCATTTGCGCTGACACTGCCAAATTTGAAGAGATTTTGCAAGGCGACTATAAAGCCTGGGTAGTTGGAAATCCAGCTGTATTATGTCCAGCACAAAGATAAGACTTGGTAAAAAGTTCAAGTCCATATCTTTATCTGCAAGGAAATTATTGCAGTCTGAATATTGGTCAAAATTTGTCGCATTAAGTCACGACAGAATTAGGGGTACACTTTGAGTCGACTTGTTTGACCGGATTTTGCATCAGTAATCTTATAATTAATTTCGTTTGAATCAGCACAAAAAACTGTACAGGGTCTCATCTTACTAACCATTCTTATGAATTGGTTTCAATTTTATGAGACCCCAAAAATGGCATTTTGTCTGATGTCGCGCGCATGCGAACTTACTACCCTTCAGACAAGGGGGTGTAGATCAGCAAGTATTGCAGCTAGAGGCTTGAAATCTTGAGAAACTTAATTTAGCACTTGACTAGTGCTACAGATAAAATTTGAAGAAAATTGGAGACATGATGGTGGGAAGGTTTAGACCACTTGGCATGGAATGACCCAATTTGATCTAAAAGACGATGTAATGTAATATCCATATATTTGATGTAAAATATGATGTAACGTAATATCCATGTATTTAATGTAAAAGACGATGTAGTAATTTTTGTATCTAGTATGTAAGTATTTTGCGTGCCCTATTGTGCACGTTTGTTTTCCTTGCTAAGCACCAGTGCCAGCCCCAGAACTGAATAAACTAAGTGATGAAGAGAACTCCATTAAAGAAATGAACAATGCCATTTAAGTACGTGTGTAGAGGAGTCAAGAGCTATCAGTGTGTAAAGTAGTTGGGCTCATTGCCCGGAATTTGACATTTCTTCCGACAATTCGCCAAAGGGGGCAATGTAAAGGAATTATATAAATTTTTTTATGAATATATAGACACTAGTTCAACTACCAGAGATTAATGCGTAAAGCATTTGCTGACCAAAAGAAGCTTTACGCTCTTCGTTTATTAGTTTTAGAATAAGTTACCTATTGCTGTTAGCCTGTCCTAGTGTTAAGACGTGTTGTCCCATTTCTTACTGATAAAATTGGGTTAAATAATGAAAGTGATTTTGAAACAGAGCGATTTCGCCTTTTGTGAGACCGTGGGTCCCAGCTCCTGAAATTCTGGAAAATAATTACTATTATTTTAATTTTATGCAGAGAATTTAGATGGAGGCGACGATCTTCACGGCGACGTGAGTGTGTTCATCTTTTTCCTTTCGTGGCCGCTACCGTCAATTTCAATATATCTGCCGCGACATTCAGAACCTGCAGTCTTTTGTTTCATTTAATTTCGAAGTCCACGCATTTACGATCTAAGATGAATAAATGCATTTAACTGTAATTCTTTTTATCCAGGCCACGGGGGATGATTGCACTCAAAATGTACGTGCCTCTATCCCGTTCGTATGTTCGCATACATTTGATTGTGTACAAGCGTAACTATATTTAAGACTCATTTCCTACACAATATTAACGCTTATTATTATTATTATTATTATTATTTGACCACTCATTCGCGAATGTACGTGCCCTCTTATTTGATGCAGTCAGTCGGCAGTATTCTTTAATGACATTATTCGTAATATTCAGTGGCTTAGTTTCCACAATTGATCTTTGCCTGTGTCGCAACAGCGCTTCAAGCGAAATATTTATTACGAGACATCCACAATAACTTTCATTTCAAAATTTCGACGACCGACTGAATAAAAATTTTTCTAAGAATAACAATAGCAAAACATAATAATGCAAGAGGACGCGTTAGAAAGACTAAAAAAAAAAAACAATCAAGACACGTTCATTGGATTTGTCGACCTGGAAAAGCATTCGACAATGTAAAATGGTGCAAGATGTTCGAACTTCTGAGAAAAATAAGGGTAAGCTTTAGGGCGAGATGGGTAATGTACAAGAGCTAAGAGGGAATAATAATAGTGAACGACCAACAACGAAGTGTTCGGATTAAAAAGGGTGTAATACAGGGATGTAGTCTTCCGTCCCTACTGTTCAATCTGCACTTCGAAGAAGTAATGACGGAAATAAAAGGAAGGTTCAGGACTGGTATTAAAATTCAAGATGAAAGGATATCAATGATAGGATTCACTGATGACATTGCTATCCTGAGTGAAAGTGAAGAAGAATTATACGATTTGCTGAATGTAATGAACAGTCCAATGGTTACAGAATATGGATTGAGAGTAAATCGAAGAACGATGAAAGTAATGAGAAGTAGCAGAAATCAGAACAGCGAGAAACTCAACATCGGGATTGATGGTCATGAAGAAGATGAAGTTAAAGAATCCTGCTTCATAGGCAGCAAAACAACCAATGACGGACGAAACAAGGAGGACATCAAAAGCAGATACCATTGGAAAAAACGGCATTCCGTCAAGAGTAGTCTACTAGTATCAAACATAGGCCTTAATTTGAGGAAGAAACTTCTGAGAATGTACGTTTGGAGTAGAGCATTGTGTGGTAGTGAAACATGGACTGTGGGAAAACAGGAACGGAAGAGATTCGAAGCATTTGAGATGTGGTGTTATAGACGAATGTTGAAAACTACGAGGACTGATATGTTAAGGAATGAGGAGGTTCTGCGCAGAATTGGAGAGGAAAGGAATATAAGGAAAACAGTGACAAGGAGATGGGATAGGATGATGGGACCTTTTTTAAGACATCAGGGAATGACTTCCGTGGTATTAGAGGGAGCTTTAGAGGGCAAAACCTGTAGAGGAAGACAGAGACTGGAATACATCCAGCAAATAATTGAGGACGTATGTTGCAAGTTCTATTTTGAGATGAAGAGGTTGACACAGGAGAGGAATTTGTGGTGGGCCGCATCAGACCAGTCAGAAGACTGATGACTCAAAAAGTAAAAATAAAAAAAAGGAGTCCTTATACTGAGGATAGTTGTATAAAGGTATAGAGAAGTGGCGATAATGCCGTTTTTGATTGTTCAAATGGACTTTTGAATCAGTAGAATCTGGAACAATCGAAAACGGGTCGCTGGGTTTGCACCAACCCAAGGAGAGGAAACTGCATTTGCCAACTGAATAGTCAGAGGAACTTAGTTTATCTAGCGGTAGGCTACCCATGTTAAAAATCGATTTCCGAGATTCAAACCAGGAGGAAAACTGTACCTGATAATATTTTCCAGAAGATTTGAGGGACTACAAAAAAGAAATACAGATTATGATCGGGCATTTAGAGGCCGAAGCAGTCGAAATGGTTCAAATGGCTCTGAGCACTATGCGAGTTAACTTCTTAGGTCATCAGTCGCCTAGAACTTAGAACTAATTAAACCTAACTAACCTAAGGACATCACACGCATCCATGCCTGGGGCAGGATTTGAACCTGCGACTGTAGCGGTCGCTCGGCTCCAGACTGTAGCGCCTAGAACCGCTCGTCCACCAGAGGTCTGCTATGCGCTAAAGGGCCAAAGACATGCAGTGTGGCAGGTACAGACTGAAGTGGTACATAACAAGTTAATACAGAACGCTGTGATGAGAGTTTAAGTAAGGAATCAGGACACTAGCAAGTAGGAGACATAGTATTTGCTAAATCACGTCTCATAAGTTCTAAATCTGAGAAGGAATGTAAAAGGTCTTTTTATTCATATGAGGGACCGCTAGTAGTGGAAACCATGCCTCATCCAAAAGCCTTGTTAATGTAACAGCCGGTGTCAGATGTTATTAAAGGCCTATATAGGGTAGACCAAGTTAAACCATTTATAGACATATAAGGGTGCGATGCATCCCCCTTGCGGGCCGGCCGCTGTGGCCTAGCAGTTCTAGGCGTTTCAGTCCGTAACCACGTGCCTGTTGCGGTCGCAGGTTCGAATCTTGCCTCGGGCATGGATGTGTGTGATGTCCTTAGGTTAGTTAGGTTTAAGTAGTTCCAAGTCAAGGGGACTGATGACCTCAGATGTTAAGTCCCATAGTGCTTGGAGCCATTTGAACCATATCCTTTGCGGAAGGTGTTGTAAGTTGTTAATAACTAAGCAATTAACACGAGGAGAGGAATGATTGATTTTCAGTTGTGTTTAACTATGGAGAACAATTATGAAAGAAAGGAAAACTGATCCGCAAGTCATTAATCGAAAACAGATATTAGCTGATAGGCTGTAAAGAAACATAATGGTGCAGTGTTATTACAAAGCATTTGTTGGCGCGAAGTCTAGTTCATAGGATAAGGAATGCCTGAAGAGCCTGTTCTGAAAACTACTTAGACGTGGAATTAGTTATTTTAGTTACTTACCTTCAAGCACAGAGTCAGAGAACGTAGGTCGCAAATAATTCATAATAATAATATTTCAAACAGAGGAAACAGTAAAGTCTCGTTGGTACCTGGCGGTCCTTGGTTAGTCAGCGTGTGCTGGGAATGAAAGAGCTGAGCATAAGATAATGAGGACCACTGGCGTCTGGGACATAGTTGTCCGCAAGAAGGCAGTGATAGTGTCTTTAATATGGGTTTGTGAAGATACTATCGGACAGTACTCCAAAACTGACGTTATTCAAGTGCTTCTCATAGTTTTGTTTAGAGACATCTTCCAAGTCCCTTGACATGCCAAAGCTGTGCAGTACCACACTGAGTCTGCCTGCGCCTACGCGGGTGTTGTCGCCTTCTAATCTTACAACTTGATTGTCATTGTTATCTGGAAGAAAGTTTGATGTTGTTGGGAATAGAGTTCCCTGGTGGTGTTCCTCTCAACTGAGGTTTTATTCGACTTACGTTAATTAAATCACAAGACTTCAGGCATGAAAAATCACATTATGAACACTCAGATGCTAAGTAGGTGAACTGCAGATAAACAAACAACTGCTTAAAATGGCAAAATAGAAAAAATGGTCCAACACAAGTTAATATGATGTAATTTAATGAACTGTCTCAATAAAGCTGATTAGATACAGTTATTTCGTCAGAATGGGGATCCGGGCAAAAACAAAAATCGCAATTACACGTTCTGACATTTTAAAAATCAAGTAAAACGTTATAGTATGAAAGGATATTATATGGATATTAGATGTTTAAGCAAAAATACACTCCTGGAAATTGAAATAAGAACACCGTGAATTCATTGTCCCAGGAAGGGGAAACTTTATTGACATATTCCTGGGGTCAAATACATCACATGATCACACTGACAGAACCACAGGCACATAGACACAGGCAACAGAGCATGCACAATGTCGGCACTAGTACAGTGTATATCCACCTTTCGCAGCAATGCAGGCTGCTATTCTCCCATGGAGACGATCGGAGAGATGCTGGATGTAGTCCTGTGGAACGGCTTGCCATGTCATTTCCACCTGGCGCCTCAGTTGGACCAGCGTTCGTGCTGGACGTGCAGACCGCGTGAGACGACGCTTCATCCAGTCCCAAACATGCTCAATGGGGGACAGATCCGGAGATCTTGCTGGCCAGGGTAGTTGACTTACACCTTCTAGAGCACGTTGGGTGGCACGGGATACATGCAGACGTGCATTGTCCTGTTGGAACAGCAAGTTCCCTTGCCGGTCTAGGAATGGTAGAACGATGGGTTCGATGACGGTTTGGATGTACCGTGCACTATTCAGTGTCCCCTCGACGATCACCAGTGGTGTACGGCCAGTGTAGGAGATCGCTCCCCACACCATGATGCCGGGTGTTGGCCCTGTGTGCCTCGGTCGTATGCAGTCCTGATTGTGGCGCTCACCTGCACGGCGCCAAACACGCATACGACCATCATTGGCACCAAGGCAGAAGCGACTCTCATCGCTGAAGACGACACGTCTCCATTCGTCCCTCCATTCACGCCTGTCGCGACACCACTGGAGGCGGGCTGCACGATGTTGGGGCGTGAGCGGAAGACGGCCTAACGGTGTGCGGGACCGTAGCCCAGCTTCATGGAGACGGTTGCGAATGGTCCTCGCCGATACCCCAGGAGCAACAGTGTCCCTAATTTGCTGGGAAGTGGCGGTGCGGTCCCCTACGGCACTGCGTAGGATCCTACGGTCTTGGGGTGCATCCGTGCGTCGCTGCGGTCCGGTCCCAGGTCGACGGGCACGTGCACCTTCCGCCGACCACTGGCGACAACATCGATGTACTGTGGAGACCTCACGCCCCACGTGTTGAGCAATTCGGCGGTACGTCCACCCGGCCTCCCGCATGCCCACTGTACGCCCTCGCTCAAAGTCCATCAACTGCACATACGGTTCACGTCCACGCTGTCGCGGCATGCTACCAGTGTTAAAGACTGCGATGGAGCTCCGTATGCCACGGCAAACTGGCTGACACTGACGGCGGCGGTGCACAAATGCTGCGCAGCTAGCGCCATTCGACGGCCAACACCGCGGTTCCTGGTGTGTCCGCTGTGCCGTGCGCGTGATCATTGCTTGTACAGCCCTCTCGCAGTGTCCGGAGCAAGTATGGTGGGTCTGACACACCGGTGTCAATGTGTTCTTTTTTCCATTTCCAGGAGTGTAGAATGTCTTTATACTAGGTACGAAAGTAACATGCAAGCTTATAACTAAAGGGAATGTTGTCAATGCACCTAGAATAACCTTATTAATCGACAATGTACTGTCAATGGTTGCCATAGACTTACTTAAAATATAGACCGGAGCCAGGTTAATTTGAAAATAATTGGTGGTACATGGCACCAGCCATTTAAACACTAGTTTTGAGCCTACAGAAGTGCCCCATAATAGTAATAACTCAGGTAGGAATGAAAGAATGCAAAATATGCATATAATAGGAATTCTTTACTGACACTGCTCCTCAGTTTGTACAGCAGATAGATGACACAGTGCCAATTTGCCACATAACTTCCCTGTGTCGGTATACCAGTTGAATCCTAATAATTTTACCATTTTGTTATCATGACTATGAGCATTCAGATTGAATACAATAGCTTCAGCTTTACTATCATTCTTCTGCAGTACATTTGCCTCAAACCAAGTAGCTCATCTCTCCATTGCCACAGCCAAGTTGTGTTGCACATTTTCAAGTTTGGTATCACATGTGATGAGCATTGTGTCATCAGCATATAGCACTGCATCACATGTTACAACTGCAGGTAAATCATTTATATAAATAATGAAAAGGAAAGGTCCAAGAACAGATCCTTGAGGTACACCCTTTACAATTGAGAGACATTCTGACATATGATTACTTACCTTGACTAACCGTTTTCTATTCTCCAAGTAAGGCAGCATTAGGCATAGAGCATTCTCTCTCACTCTGTAGTGGTAGAGCTTTTCTATGAGAATATTGTGCACAGATAATATCTTTATTTTCAAAACACTTGTATACTTTTGTTACCATACTCTTTTGCAACCTTTTATGATTTCTACAGAGAAGGTCTCCAGAAATGTCATAATATGCAAACATAAAGCATATTCCAAAATACAATAATATGCCTAAGATTTTTTGCGTCTGTTCGCCAATCCTTGTTCTAATCTACAATTATCTGCGTGTTTTCCAATCACTTGGAATGCTTCGCTCGTCTAGAGACCTTTTGCACATTGCTGCTAGAAGAGGGACAAATTCTTTCGCATACTCTGTGTAGAATCATACTGGCATTCCTTAGACACACTGATTTTCACTGTACATATGCAATGATGTAATGGAAATATATTAAGGCTGACGAAACTTCAAACTTCAACCATCCTTCCTATGAACAGAACGTGATGTAACTTCCGAGCTTGCTCTGCATATTTGAGCGATTCCTAACATAAATTATAGTTGTTTTACATAGGTCATCTAACATTTCCAGTGACAAGATACTTAGCACATTTTCATATGAGATCAAACTTAATAGTTCAGCTGTTGCAATGTCAGTGAGCGACAGAGAGAAACTTAACAATTGCTGCAAAAAAATACTTTATATTGCAGGAAATTTGTAGCAAGATGCTCCATGTCACATTTCAAATTGTAAGTAAACACCCTCAGTACATATAAATGTTATACAGCTTTATGTAGAGCACCTACCAAAACTTTCAACTTCAGGTATCCACAGCACAATAAGTGTACAAGCATAAGACTATACCCAGAAAGCATTTTGCATTACAAGTTGTTGGTATGTTGATTGGACTTAGTAATGTACTTTAGACAAAACGAAACTTAACAGTTCAACTGCTGCAATGTCGGAGAGATACTTAACAGTTGTCGCTATGTTAGAGAGAAACTTAGCAGCTGATGTATTTTCAGCTGTTGTTGGATTTAGCAGTTCGTACTAGAAGAGGCAAAATGTATGAGTGGAATGTAGTTTTCAAAAATTAAAGTGTGTAGAGGTGACCCAAGCAAGATTTCTGAGGAGGGAGAGAAGCCACGCCCCTCATGAGTTCCACTGTTACATACTTGTTACTTGGCTGACATATGTAGATGGATGCGGTGCCTCACAGGATAGTATGACTCAGCACCCAATGCACTACCAGGATTATGCGATGTGAACAGCGTTTCTCTGATACACTATCTGGACTATGGCATGGACCAGTATGGCGCAGAATATCCGAACCATACAATGTGTGGTATTGTACACACATGCAATACCAGGCACAGCGCAGATCGGGGTGCAAGTTGCCAGTGATCAGCCATTCACAGTGGGTCACGTGCACATTTTTGAAAAATTTTTGAAAAACCACATGCCACACATACATTTTGCCTGTTTTCGTATGAACTGCTACGTCCAACAACAGCTGAAAATGCATGAACTGCTAAGTTTCTCTCTAACACAGCGATGACTGAAAATGTATGAACTGTTAAATTACTCTCTCAGACATTGCAGCAGCTGAAGTGTTAAGTTGCATCTCGTGTAAGATAAGCTATGTACCATCAACGTACCAACAACTTGGACTGTAAAGTGCCGGTCTAGGTATAATCTTATGCAGGGGCGGATTAATAAAGTTTTGTGGGTCGGGGCGGTCGCCTAGAAGAGAAAGAAGATCCAGGGAGGCTTCTTTTGAAAGTTGAGGAAAAAAACTTTCAAAAAGTACTGTGCTACACTGTTTTGACACTTAAAAATATCAAATAATTGCAAAAATGTTTTATTTTAGACAAAAGAGG
This sequence comes from Schistocerca serialis cubense, assembly GCF_023864345.2. Classification (NCBI taxonomy): domain Eukaryota; kingdom Metazoa; phylum Arthropoda; class Insecta; order Orthoptera; family Acrididae; genus Schistocerca; species Schistocerca serialis. The sequence goes on from NC_064639.1 coordinate 763,497,586, forward strand.
TTTAAATTTCTTGAAATCTGTGGCATTCACAACCTTTTTTTGAGTAACTTCTTTTATATAATTGTTAACACACAGCAACAATCTCATAAGGCTTTTGTTAACACAGAGTTGGTAAGAAAATTAAAAGCAAATAAACTGAAATTAGAATAAAATACATTTAAAACCGTAGTTCTTAATTTGCTAACAGCTATATTTTTGCCAGTTTAGTTCATAAACATACATACATTTTTGTTTTGAAAATAATAATTGCAAAGTCTTAAATAGATACTCAGATATTTTTTTCTAATTTTTTTATTTTCAACAACCTTTTTTTGAGTAACTTCTTTTATATAATTGTTAACACACAGCAACAATCTCATAAGGCTTTTGTTAACACAGAGTTGGTAAGAAAATTAAAAGCAAATAAACTGAAATTAGAATAAAATACATTTAAAACCGTAGTTCTTAATTTGCTAACAGCTATATTTTTGCCAGTTTAGTTCATAAACATACATACATTTTTGTTTTGAAAATAATAATTGCAAAGTCTTAAATAGATACTCAGATATTTTTTTCTAATTTTTTTATTTTCAACAAAATCCACAAACACACTCGTTTTTTAACAAACGTGATGGGAATATTCAGAACAATATAGTTGAGACTACTGTCTTCAAAGAAGTACAATGGAAACAGTGAGAATGATATTACATCTTTACAGTAGCTCAAAGTCTACCTGCAGGTACATAAGGCTGTAGTTTTGAATCTTATATTGTGTTTCTTTGATACACTGAGTAGTTAAAATCCGGCAAAGAAAATCTTTTTACAAAAAACCATCGCGTTTATGTTTTTCATTTTAGTTCTCTACACATGCAGTGCATATTTGGCATGCTTAATGCTTATTAGCATCTGATTCGCACTTTTTTTTAGTTTTTGTACAAAATTGTAATATAAGTGTTTGGATGCTAATTACTCAGTCTTTTTACATCACAGAAGAACAACTGTCATTATATTAAATACTATCTGTACTTAAGGAAAGCGTATTCTTTTCGCCCTTCTTGATATGCATATCCATAATTTTTTTCTTTGTTAATAATGATGTCTCTATGGACTTACAGCGAAGTAAGCCCTGTTAAACGATTTTGCCCACCATGGTTTCTCAACCAGTTCTTAATGAGTTTGAGTGTCGAGAAAGATCTTTCTGCTGTTGCAGTTGACAAAGGAAGTGAAGCGGCAACTGTTCTGGTGGCGGCGCACCGCAGCGCAGTGTGTGAAGGCTCGGACGCTGCAGAGAAGCACTTCTTGTTGGCGTCACGTCCAGGCGCTCCTGGATATGTACCTGAATTCTGAACAAGCGGGCTAACAATACTAGCATCAACTGCAATGGGGTCAAAACATATAGTGCCCTAAGGGGAACGCGAAGTGCATGCTGGTGTGGCAGATCGGGAAGCCCTGCTAATAGCTGATGCCCAAAATTGGAATGGGAGGGGGAGTACAAGTTACTGGCACAGATAGTACATTCTCTCGGGCACACAAAGTAGTTTGGCTTGGTGAATGCTGAATTAAATGACTTATTTCACTGACCAAGAGTCTAAATCCGCATGCTTAATTTTAGCGCAGTTTACAAAAATTACCATTTGATTTTAATTTAGTTTCAAGTCTCGGCGGATCGCCCCTCCCTCCTCTAAACTACCCTTGATCTTATGCCCCTCTAATCTGCCCCTGATCTTATGCAGTGGATGTCTGAAGTTGCCCGTTTTGAGAATTGTCTACTTAAAGCAATGTAACATTTATGTCTGTTGAGAGGTGCTAACTTAAAATCTGAAATGTGGCATGGAGCAGTTTGCTACAACTTTACCGCATATTAATTTTGCTTTGAAGTACCAATTCCTTTAGCGTGAAATCGCCAATGCTGTTTGCAAGACAGTTACCTCTAGTGGTACACTGACACACCTCTCCGAATGTAGGGCGTTGTGGCAGGATGGGATTCAAAGCAACAGTCGGAGTGCAGACAGTGCTAGCCTACGTTACTGTATACTGAGGAGATCGTTGACAGTGAAAGCAGGTATATCTAAAGTTACTGTAACGTAAATTTGAGGTTTTACTACTGCTTTTATAAATGGTTTCAAAATGAAACTACTGGAGCAGTATGTAGTTCCCACACCAAATAAATTATTAGATCTTACGCCCATTTTTGCTTGTTGTTTAGGACTATAATTTGTTTTAGGCATTATGAGTTCATGGAAGTTCATGAATGTAGAATTGTGTCTAGTACAAAACGGGAATTTGCTTTCAAATATATCACATGTAATGATGGGTGGTTAATAATGGTCCCAAAGTGAAACCAACTCCTTGAAACAGTTGATTACTTCTTGTTAATTTCTTCTTGTTTTTTCGTTGCTTACTGTGATAATAATGGTTAGTTTTGTTAAAAATTATATATTTTTTCATTTTGTTGGTACCGAAAGAGCTAAAAAGGAGAGGTGTCGAACGTACGATGAAAGCAGTACGGACGAAGATGTACGCGATGTAGAACAGATCGTGCGGATACAGATTCCAAAGTCGGTATCTGAAACGAATGTTTCAAAAAAACTGCAGTAGAAGAAGTCAAGGTAAGACTTCACACAGAGGCCAATTTGACGCCTCACATGCAGCAGCAAGCCGTCAAAACAAAACAAGCGAACTCTCGATAAGCAAAACAAGGGAAACAGTGCTTCTGCACAAACAAACACGGCGAAAGAACTTGTGCCGTCAAACTGACAGGAAACGAAAGAGAAAGTGGAAGCACATTGATGACTGTCTTTCTCACCACAGCAGCGATCTATATCGCTGCTTAAGAGTTCTGCTTATTACTTTTTCGTATTAACTGCAGTACCCAATTGCTCTCTTGAAATTGAAATAACAAAATAAATGGTCGTCCAAATAAAGAGGAACCTCACACAGTGACAGAAGTATGTGCTGCATTTGCCCCCGGGACATCTAGTACCAATTCCGCCCATAGCCGCACCATTGTACATAATTGGTTTCTACCTCTTAGGGAGGTACCTGAAGTCCAAACAGGAATCAGTGCATAATAGTATGCACTGACTGATTACCTCACCGCAATACTATTGCCAAAGCTGTGCCGACTGCCAAAGCTCTCGAAATTGCTAAGTTCCTTGTAGGAGACATCATTCTGAATCATGGAGTTCCCTACCACCCATAGACAAATGGCCTCACAGAATGTTTTAATGAAATGTTGATAGATATGCTCTTGATGTGCACTGATCGTGAACAGAGAGATTGCAATACAATAATATCCATTGTAAGATTCACATACAATACAGTGGAGCAAGACACTACAAGGCTTTATGCCATTCCTTCTGCTCCATGGTCACCAAACCAAAAGGGCAATGGATATATTATTTATTTCAACCAGATGGTACTCAGGATGATTACATGAAATACCTCATCAGCAGGACCATAGAAACAAAACAGTTGGCTCACATACAGATCATGGATGCCCAGGAGAAATACGGAGAGCCCTATAATGCCAACCACTGGCAATTGTACTGCAGCACGAGAGGCTTGGCATGAATTTTTACACCTGTGTAGAAAGTGGGACTATTGGAAGAGTTACTGAAGCACTACTTTGGCCTGTATCATATCCTCTGTCATGTAGCAGATGTCATATACAAAGCTGAGGATTATGACCATTCATCAAGAAGACAAAATTGCAGAGATGTCATCTAAGGTCCTCCATTCAAAAACCTACTATAGTCCTGAGGTGTGGATGGACAATGGGGACTTCTCACTCATGCACTCATGGAAACTGAAGACCTGATCAATGATCATGAATCTTTGATGGGAGGGCTACCTTCAATGCTCATTATGGTGAACAGGATGTGACAACATGACCAGACCATAGAGATCCACTAGTGCTGCCATAAAGAGGACCATTGAAACATTTAGATCCAGGGTGCTGTAGTCGGCTCCAGCGAGAACTGAAACAGCGGATCACTGTTTCTCCAGGAGAGGGAACAATGCTGCAAACGGTACTGCATGTAATGTGTTGTACTGGTTAGTGATACTGGGTAGCGTGTTTCAGGTCACCACTTCAAACCTGATGTTTGATGATGATGTTTGCTTTGTGGGGCGCCAAACTGTAAGGGAATAAGCGCTTGTACAAATTCCCAATCTTTACTCAGTCCAAACTCGCCACTTTCATGATTGATGATGAAATGATGAGGACAACACAAACACCCAGTCCCCGGACGGAGAAAATCCCCAACCTGGCCGGGAATCGAACCCCGGGACCCTGTGATCCAGAGGCAGCAACGCTAGCCACTAGACCATGAGTTGCAGACTCAGTTCAAACCTGACCACCAGCATTTATTTGTTATTTAATGCTCTAGCTAAACATTGGTGTTCATAAATAAATGTGCTAAGTGCTGTATTTCATTGATGAACCTGCTTTTGGATTTAGACTCAAGTGTGGTTATGACATGTCAGTGTAACAGTTACTGCTTTTCTTTTACCAGTACTTACCAGCATATTTGTTCAGACTGTAATTGATTATGTCAAATTTTGAGTCATATATACCCTTTGCATGTGTTGAATTCAAGCTTTGTCACCCTAATAACATTCTGATTGCTAATCTGTATCTTTTTGCTGACATTGTCTACAATATCACTTTTCTTTGTTTCCAGACAGCCAAAAATTTATGTTTTGACATATTATTGGTAAAATGAGTGCGGTACACTTTGGTCCATACCACCAGTAGTGAATGCTTAATTATCCAGTGAATGCTTGGTAAGTGAAAGTCACCACATTGTTACTTTGGTCAGATTGTCTTCATAGTTTTCTGTGACTGTTGTAATTTAATTCAAAAGGACTCATAAAAGGATCACATCAAGTTGGCTAGAAATAACTGACTAATAAAGGATTTTTGCATACATTGCCAATGACAGTTAAATATTGTGGCATTAGGTCATAACATGAAACTACAGAGACAATGGCATAATCATCGCATTTAGAGCAAAAGAAGAGAGGGAAATGGTTTTAATACACAATAAGCATAAAAGAAAAAGCTATGCCAGGAAAAAGCCACAGAACAATGTTCATGCACATTTGTCGTATGTTGTGTCTAGCGTATAGCTGTTGCTTATTCATGAAAGTCTGGTGTGGTAAAGTCACTAATATTTACTTTTCTTTTCAACCTATTTGTTTATCTCTCTTCCTTCCATGATGAGGAATAGTATAACATTATTATGAATGCTTCCACATAGTGCATATAACACCTACATTCCATTGCACATATTTGGGTTTGGGACAGCTGTTCATGTACCAGGGTAGCTTGAAAAGTTCTCCAATGGATAAGAAAGAAATGAGTTACCTCAGTAAGGGGCTTCACACATATATTGGAATAGTCAACTGCTATCCTCTAGCAACCAATGTATGCTGACTATACTGGTGACAGGCTGAAGCATGTAGAAAGCCACAAAATGCCTTAGTACCATAGGCATGAGTAGCCATGAGACACAAGGTGCGACTTGAGTCAAATGATATGGCAGAGGTACATGATTTTATTGCCATGTGATATACACATATGATCTAAGGAACATGTGACTAACCACAATCAAGCTGTAGGAAGAGATGAAAGAGAAGGTATCTTTTTCTCTTTACAAAGTGAAAGGCAATAAATTCCATTAAATTAATAATCTGCACTGTGAAACAGAAAATACACTGATCCATCATATCTCCATCCTGTGCTTTGTAGTAGTTCTGTAAGGCATTTCTACAGTGCTGCAAGGAGAGCAGTAAAACACTTCCAAATCAGACTCGTGGGTCAGTTGTCACATTTGTAACATGGAGGTGGGCATTATTAGACCAATGTGTACAGTTTAAACATCTTGGAAGTTGGATGTTATTATGCCAATGTATATAATTTAATCATCTTCGAGGAATTATAACAACTCAGCTTGCTCAGACTGAAATTATAATTAATTTTCCAAGTTGTTGATGCAGAATTGGCAAAGCTATGTTTGTGCATGGTATGCTGCATCTGGTTGCTGGTACGTCTCATTATTTGATGATTATGACTGATTCCAGTGATTAGTCACTGAACAAGTCATTATACAATAGCATATTGTTTTGTCTACTTACATGTATTACATTTATTTTGTATTGTCAAATACTTCTAGCACTGAACATGTAGAAGTTGTTCTGTGTTCCACAATAATTTTTCGTCAGTGTTCACTATACATATACTAAAAATGTTGGGCAATAATGACTTTATAAACAGAGTGGCTGAATTTCACTGTCTGGGTTGTTGCAGTTGAAGGTGTGCCATTTATAACAGTTGAATTTTGCAGCTAGCTGCAGTGTATGGTGTGAGCGTAGACTTGGTATCTGGTGGTCTGCTACAGATAGGTGAAGTAAAAGTGGCAGAATGTCATGAGTTTACTGACTCTGAATACAGGATGATAACCATTGAAAGATGCAAAGTACAATGCATATTGGAGATTACACAAGACTATGGGTTACCAAGGTCAACAATTTCTATGGCAGGTCTTCAGTATATCAGAGATAATGTTTCCATGTGCATAAACAACCCCACAGTATGTCCCCCCCCACACTCCCCCCAGTGTTTGATGGAAGGACATCATGCCATCTCCAGAGACCCACATGAGAAAATTTACAGTCTAGTGCAAGTCACATCACCAGCAATTTAAATGTGGGGAGGAGGCCTACGACTGTACAAGGCTTCAGTAGCCAACAACTTGACTCATTTCCCTTTACCGATATCTCAATACAGAGCCCAGTGATTGGCATGGATCTAAAATCTTCACTGGACCTTAGCACACTAGTGATGTAAAGCACAGACTGATGTACTGTGGTTTCATTTGTATAAGAATATAGTATTTCGTGACAGCACTATTGTATAGAACATCCTAGGAGCTCTTGCCACATCATTTCAATGCAAAACCTCCACCTTTTGACAACTACCTGCATCATCTTCATCAGGAGAGCAAGTGACTGTCAAAACATCTGCTGTGGTGGCCTTATATAGTCCATAGACTGCTTCCGATTGGGTGGTAATTATGTAATGATGTCACAGATGGTGTCAATATCCGCACAGGTGGCACCATCACTCATGTAGTAGTGTAAACATTGGAATGAACATCTCTACTTCTTCTCTGCGTCGAGAGTTTGCTTGATGCACCACTAAGATTATATCCATTGCAAAGGTTGAAGTTCTTCTCAAACATTCTTATCTTTGCAGCCTCTTTAATTACAGAATCCTAGTATGTAGGAGCCTGGCCGTTAGTTAGTTAATTATGTGTTCTATTGATCAGTCTCATGGTAACTGTTATGATACGGAATGTGTCAAGTGCATAAGAAATGCACACATGAATCAAGGACTATTTTTTTTAAAAAAAAAAGGAAAAGAAAAGAAAAAAAAGCTTAAAATTTACCTACCCCACCCTCTTAAATGGCATAAAATGCATATATTATACCTATAGATTTATTTATTCCTATTCAAGAATTCGTCTATGGTACAGAAGGAGTTGTCAAGGAGATATGACTTCAATTTATTTTTAAAACTATTACTGCTGTCTGTCAGACATTTTATTTCATCTGGTAATTTATTGAAAAGTTTTACAGCAGGGTGTTTTACCCCTTTCTATCAGTGTCAAAGACAGGTTAAGTACGGGATAGTGAAGGTCTTTCTTTCTTCTGGTATTATAATCATCAATCACTGTTGTTTTTAAACTGTCATTGAGAATAAATTTTATTACTGAGTGAATGTATTGTGGGGCTGTTGTAAGAATTCCTAACCTATTAAACTGATTCCTACAAGAATAGCAACTATGAGCCCCACACATTATTCTAATCACTTTCTTTTGAACTTTTTGCCCGACTGTTGAGTTACCACAAAATACGTATTACTCCGTATGATGTCAGAGAGTGAAAGTATGCAAAGTATGTTAGCTTGCTAACTTCTACATCCTTAAAATTAGCAATTATTCTGATTGCAAAAGTTGCTGAACCTAGTTGCTTTAGGAGATCCAAAATATGAATTTTCTAATTAAAATTCTCATCTTCATGTACATCCAAAAACTTTGTATGCTCTACCCCACCTACTGACTTCTGTTGATGTGTTATATTTATTGAAGGAACTGTACTCCTTGCAGTAGAAAATTGGATGTACAGTGTTTTTTCAAAGTTCAGAGCAAGCCCATTTGCAGAAAACAAATCAATAACTTTTCTAAAGTTTTTATCATTTTCTATTGGAGTTTCTTTTACTGGATTAATAAGGATGCTTGTATCATCAGCAAACAGTGTCAGTTTCACTTCTTGTTTCAGATAAGAAGGGAGGTCATTCACATATATCAAGAACAGAAGGGGACCCACGATCAAACCCTGTGGAATGCCTAATGTAATTTCACCCCAGTTAGATGACGTGGGAAACTTCCTTAAATCCGTAGTGGTGGCTTCTACCACCGAATGTATCAGGATGACCAAATGTACCAGGAAGAGGTAGAAGGTACCGTATTAAGACTCATCTGAGCTTTCCAAGTGATTTATTGTTTCCAACTACAGTGCCCCATTCACCTCGGTCTGCGTCACAGGGTCCCACAATGCTGAGGCCACCGCCCCAGCAACCCAATGCAATGCACTGCTGTGTGTCAGCCTTGTAGGGCTGCGTCGTCAGGCATGCGCCAGCAGCTGACTCAGCAGTCTTCTACCCATTGACTCAGTGCTGCTCTGCTGTGAGCCACCGAGCGGCCCGCTGCGTCATTCCTCGCTGGTGTAGCCGAGGTCGCGACGACCTCAAGCACCTGTGATCCGGCGTCCGAATCTGTGGCCCTCACCTTGGAATGCCTCCAGCATGCATTGGGAGCCAAGATGACTGCCTGCGGTAGTGAGCTGAAGAGTGGCCCACCGCTGGCTGGCTGGCTACGAACCCCGCATCAGCCTCGGGGGTTCGAACCAACAACCTGCCGTGGACTGGGATGCTGGTGCCCCATCTGCTGCTGCGTGTAGCTGGTGGTGTGACACATCCTGCCATCCAAGGGAGCTGCCGCACTTGAATGACTCTCGTTAGAAAACAGCACCTATTTATACTCGGCTGTGTGCCCCTGTTTTGCTAATGCACCACTCCGAGTCACGTACTCATAGCATCTATGTTGCACCAGTGGGCCCCTTCTGCCTGTAACTTGCACCATGCAAATTGCTGCATTTACTCCTTTCATGGGTTCGATGGCCCTGTGGCCTCCATTCTACTTCACAACTGCTGGTCAGCATAACTTACCGTCAACAGGCCCATGCCTGGCTGTAACTTGTGCACTTAGAAATGTTGCACTGAATCTAACTTTCCTACCTTAAACTGTGGCGCCGCTACATTATTCCCCTCTTTGGAAAGACCTGGTCCCCAGGTTGACCTTTTAACTGACTCTTAACTTGTTTGGGTCGGCACCTATGACATATTTCCTTACTTTTAGAAAACTTAAATGTGGTGTAGTGCCCCTTAAAAACAAGACATGAAATAAAACGTAAAATTTCGTTATGGGATGACCACTGCTCAATCAATCCCTTACCTACTCGTCTCATGCCCTTGGTATCCAATCCACTGGGACTTGGACTACCCTTGGTTCCCTCTTGGAAATAGCTCTCTGCCTGATGAGAAAGAAAACAACACATAACGAAGTTAAGGCTGAGATGACATTTGGCACAGAGGTGCTCAAAATGATCGTTGTTTGCCGTTGCCTTTCCCTATACTGAGCGACATGTTGCACAAGCTGTTCAGCTGACATCCGCCCCTCTTGTTCTAAAATGGACTGGTTTAAGGATCTCAACAGACCTGGCTCCAGAGTTTGATTTAACAAGGTCAGATTCTGCCATGGCAAAAACTCTAAAGTGGCTCCTGGGCAGTACAGCTGTGGCTGCGTAACATTCAATTGTGTGACTCCTGAAATTGACGCTGGCAGGTGGGAGGTTGGTCCTATTATGTTACACTTAGTTCCATTGATTAAAATTCTGCTCCCCTCGAGCTCTATATGTTTCGCTGCAAATACTCCCCGCTCAAAACAACTTGCTACTACTACCAAATTCTCGTAGGTGGAGAGGATCCAATGCTTCCAGACCCATTGCAAGCTCAATTTTGGCTCCACAATGTCCCATGGATTGTCTATTCCTTTCCCCCTAGCTAAAAATAACTGCAGTGTGCATGTATCCAGATTGGTACACACCAGCCTCACAGGACATACTGTTACCTTCCCTACATGGCAGCTTCATAATTCCTCCATTGCCATCTCAGTGTACCGGTTGCTAGTTGCCAAGATCAGCAATACCTCTTTAGTTTTCACTTCTACAAACTTGCTCAACACTCCCCACTTCGCTGGATATGGATGGACCATGTAACACTGAAACCTCACGTTTTTCCCCATAACTGGGAATTGGACCAAAATAAACACTTGTTTGCAGTCGATTGTTACGCTTACCGTTGCACCATGATAGAAAAATGGCAAATTTTGCTCGCTGGGCTCCATTATTAAATATAACCCTGAAGGTAGTTAGTTCCTTCTGCGTCTTGCACAACCTGCGTACATATTGGTCCAGCGGTAACAAATCGGTACTTATCTGGCCTTGCAATGCGTGATGCAGCGCTTCTTGCAAGATTCGTTATTACTCCCTGCACATCCCACACACTGTCAGCTACTCCTTGCAAAAGTCTGGTTAACACCAATGTGCTATCAAGTACTTCTAGATGCCCCTGTAGGGTTCACAGGTTATGATTTATTCTGTCTTCCGACACCTTAGCGTATTCCACTACCTATCCTGCTAATGCACGGAGCAAACGTGTGTTATTCAGGACTTCCCCATCCAGTGTCCCTATCTGAGTTGCATGCCAAGCTTCCATTGCCCTACTCTCCTCTGCGAGATGCCTCACCGCTTCCACCGTGCTGTTCAGTTCTTTTATATTGCTTTTGTCTTTAAAAATTTTCCCCCTGTGTTCAGTCATCCTTGTTTCCTTCTTACCCATGGCACCGCTTCCTCCATCCATCCTGCCTGCTTCCGTAGCATCTTATAAGCCTCATGCAATTTCTTATACTCCCCTGCAACTTCCTTCAGCATTCCCTTGCCATCTGCACATTGCCTAAGCTCTTCAAACACTTCCTCAAGCCTCCTTACTTCATTCCGCATTTCCCATACATTCCATATCAACCTTAATGCCCACTGGTGACTTGACACCACCACATCTTCCTGCCTTGAGTACAGTACACCCCCACCCAGGTGCTGAACTTGTAAGGCGCCCACCTCGATGGTGAAGAGATGAATCACTGCCACCGCTCACCCTTTCAGTGACCTGAGGACAGGGATCACCATCACCCTTCCTCCCTCTTCAAAAGGACTGCTGTCCGCAGCAGGCTATATTCGAAAATACATACAACATATGAAAATACAATGCCTAATTACTCTACACAAACCCAATGAACATGACAAGAAAACAAAAAAAACTACAAATACTCTACTACTTTCTGGATCGCAAAGCATACGGTACTTCATGCTGTACTCTATCTTCCTGGTTTTCTCTGTGCTTAGCATCTCTCTTCACTCTCTCTGTCTTCCTCTTTCCTTCCTGTGACACAGCTGGAATCACATCCGGGCAACCCTTAAATGGCCGTAACCACCCAATGTGTACTATCGTTGTTCTAACTGGCAGCTGAAGCTTAACGTTAATGGGTTATGTGGTTTCAACAACTTGGCATGGCCCTTGATACCTTGTGAGGAACTGCTTTGTTTTCCCTTTTTGCGTATAGGGGCTGGATGGCCTTACACATTGCCCCACTCTATACTGTGGTAAACTTCCTTCCCTCTTTACTGCATCTTCCTGCCTTTCCAAAGCCTTTATATTCACCTGTTGTACCCTTTTCCAAACATCCCGAATTGTCCTTGTGAACTGACATACAGATTCACTGGTCCTTCCTTTCTGTAGCCTCACCAAATCAAACGGTGATGGCATTTTTCGCCTGTACACTACCTCATATTGAGACAAACCGGTATTTGTATAGACTTTTGCATTGTATGTGCGTACAATATGCTCCAAATACTTGTCCCACTGATGGTGAAGAGAATCCACATAAAAACTCAGCATCTTCCTGATTGTTGTGTGCACCTGTTCTGTCCTTCTGTTGGCCTGTGGATGCAACACACTCATCCTCAACTTCTTTATGTTCAACAATTAAAACAGCTCCTTCATTAAATCCAACACCAAACTTCAAAATCCAGTTGTTTACTAACGCTTGCGCGACCATTGCTGCCTGTTGATTTGGCATAGCCACCGTCTCCACATACCTCGAAAAATGGTCTATTATTGTGAGAACAAATCTGTTCTCTGTTGGTGTTCACCTAAAAGTTCCTAAGACATCAATCCCAAACAAAGAAAATCGACATCTTGCATCCGGTAATCGTTGTAGCTGTATCTGTTTTTTACTCAAATCTGCTCTCTGTGTACATGGTAAACAATTCTTGACATACTGACCCACATCTCCTCTCCTACATCTCCACCACTCTCCTATTTGTCACTCTACACCCACCATGACCAGATAACATGTGATCCCTCAATTTCGCTGGCACTACTGCCCTTGGCCCTAACTTCGTTCCCCTGCACAGAAGACCATTGTACATATTAAATTGTGGCTGTGTCCAATACAATTTACAATCGTTGTCCGTGTCCTGTAATTCTTGCCATACCGCTAGGTCATAACTTATGACTGCTACTTTTGCCACCTTCCTACTTAGTGCCTCTGCATTACCATGCTTCTTCCCAGGCTTGTACACCACCTCGTAGTTGAATTCACTAAGCCTCACAGCCCATCTAGCGAGTCTAGTGGACGGATCCTTCAATCCCAACAACCACTTCAATGCAGCATGATCTGTCACTACCCAAAATCTTCTCCCATATAAATAACATTTAAAATGTGTGATTCCATAAATTATGCTAAGCATCTCTCTCTCAGTTGTTGAGCAATTCCTCTCTGCTGCATTCAACTGCCTAGACACTTAGGCCACAGGATGTTCTTTCCCATCAATTTCCTGACTAAGAACACACCCTAATGCTTGATTCGATGCATCACATTCTAGTACAAACTCCTTTTCAAAATCTGGAAACACAAGGACTGGACTTGATGTTAACACTTCTTTCAGTTTGTCAAAAGCTATCTGACACTTTTCTGTCCTCACTAACAATCGTGTCAATGGCTGTGCTAAATCTGCAGAACCCTTCACAAACTTTTGATAGAAATTTCAAATTCCGATAAATGACTGCACTTCCTTAACTGTTTTCGGTTCCCAAAAATCCCTTACAGCCTGCACCAACCTCAGATCTGTTTGCACTCCATCCTTACTGATAATATGACCCAAATATTTTACTTCTTCTAATGCAAAATGACTCTTCTCCAGGCTCAATGTCAAACGAGCTGCTCTTAACCTCATAAAGACTTCCCTTAACCACTGTCTATGTTGCTCCGTACTACTTGAAAACACCATAATGTCATCCAAATAGACAAGACACTGCCATGGTTTCAAACCCCTCAAGACACTGTCTAGCAACCTCTGAAACGTTGCTGGAGCGTTTTTCAAATCGAATGGCATTCTAATGTACTGGTAATGGCCTCCAAGTGCAGAGAAAGCAGTTTTTGGATGATCCTCTTGAGCCACCTCTAGCTGATGATAACCACTTGCCAAATACATTGTAGAAAAGTAGTGGCACTGTCCTAAGTGATCCAAAGTCTCCGATATCTTGGAATGGGGTATGCATCTGTTACTGTCTTATTATTGAGGTATCAGTAGTCCCAACAGAACCTGTAATTCTTAGTTCCATCCATAGATTTTTTAGGCACAACACAATGCCTGCTCCCCAGAAACTATTACTATGCTCTATAATACTGCCCGCAAGCTGCTGATCAATGAAATGCTCCACAACCAGCTGCAAATACCTCGGTATTCTGTATGGTTTACAGTAAACAGGTGCTTCATTCCCTGTTGGTATCCTATGTTGAACTAATCGAGTTGCTGGTAATAGCCCTTGTGGAAAAAAACAAATCCTTAAATTCTCACAATAATTCTTCCTTGAGCTCTCTTTCTCCTCCTTTCAAATGCTTAATTTGGTCATGCAGTACAGTTCTGTCGGCAGTTAGTGGTTCATCACTTCGCCTACCTCTCGAACACCAGTCTTCGTCATCTGGCACATCCAAATTTGCTACTAAAACTCCTTTACTCAAATACGCATCTACAGCACTAAAATTACCCACGTTCATGGAAACTACTCACCCGTCATTCCCCTCCTGTATGCATACAATACTACGTTTCACAAAACAACCAAAATACTGTAAACACAGGTAGATTTATTTGACTCCACTCTTACCCAAAGCAACTTCCTGGTGCCACTAGACACACACTCATGTGACTTAAGCCTTAATGCTAATGTACACAGTTCAATTGATTTGTTCATTACATTGAATGCCCCTCACGACAGCTTTGCATTGACAACAGTTTCCCCTAGCTGAAATAACATTCCACCAAGTTCCACAGTTTGTTGTCCAAGGTCAATTTTGGCAAAATGTTGATGCAAGAAACCTACTCCTAGGATCATGTTGTAGCCCTTGCTTGCCCATGGTACTACCTCCATGCATGCATTAAATCAGACTTTTGCTATTCGAAAGTCAACTGTCACTGACTCCAAAGGCGTGACCTCCTTATCCCCCACTCCACGCAACCTATAGTGTGGTGGGTCTAGCTTCCTTCATCCCATGATATTCCTAGTAGCCACTGACACTTGTGCCCCTGTGTCCAACAAAATCTTAAACTTTTTAGTTCCTATGGATGCCACCATTGAACATTCCACCTCTGCATACGTATTCGTAGCATTGAAATTGAACAGGAGCTCCCTTAGGTGGGTCTTTGGCCCCCTCTGCTATTTAACAATTGTCCACCCCTCCTATATCAACTTCTCCATCCTCCATGCTGCTGATTTCTACCCCTTCCTCTATTCCTCGGTGACTGGGTACATTGCCTCTGCACATATCCCATACAACCACACTTATAATATTTTATACCTGCTGTAAACACTGTTTGACTATCATGTACCCCCATTGCCACATCTATCTCCTCACATTGAATTGCCAGCTGAATGGCCGAATACAAATCTTTTGGATTCCCTTCACGCACTTTCCACAATATATGCGCAGGTAATCCTCTCAAAAATACATCAAGTGCCCTTTGCTCGGCCTCCTGCAACAGAACACCATTCGCTTCATCGCTCTGACCCAACTCGTAAGTGTTCTCATTAATTTCTCTTATTCTGTCCACAAATTTCTCTATTGTCTCCCCATGTCTCTTTGTCATTGTACTCAACTTCCCCCTAAAGTACCGAGTGCTTTCTGTTTCTTGCACCTTTGTAAAAGCCCTCCTTCAACTGCTTAAACTGTCCTGCCTTCCTTCAGGCTTCAGAACACCTTACATATGTCTTCACTTCACCTGTTAATCTAATCTTGGCTACATGTAACAACTGTTTATCAGACCATTCATCACAGCTGAAATTACCAATTCCTGCACAAATCAACGCACATCCTCAGATGCCTTGCCAGAAAATGGAATAATCAAACTCGCAGCAGCTGGATCAATCTCCTGCTGTGGCATCCTAGACAACAACAACTGATCCAATGTTGTATCCCTTCTAGATGTTAATTCACTTCTCAACTGCATATTGTCTGCTGTCAATTGTTCTACCTTTTCCGTCAAAATCCTCACTGCTTCTGGTTCTGACACACCTTGCGTCCTTGACTCTGCCATTGTGTTGCTTTCATTCCCAGTTAGTCCCGAAACAAAACATTTAATTACAAGAACAATCTGACTTCCTACAGTTCCATATCATCACACTCAGTATCATCATAAACCAATACAAAAGTAATTAAATGCCATGAAAAAAAATCTTACTGCCCCAAATACACTAACACTTAATCATACAATGTAAGCTTTCACTGCAGTTTGCCGCTTTACCTCCGAGGATGTCTCCCGCAGTTGGAGACGAAACGTCAGGAGAGAGTTTTATATTTCGACCACGGCCTATCAGCCCGGAAGTTTTAAGTGAAGACACTAACACTTACACTGACAAAAAAAAAGCCTATGCAAAACATCTAAAATGTGGCTCCTCACAGGTCATACTCAAAACACAAAAAGGCAAGAAAAAGTCCAACACTCAAACGAAAACTGGTCAAAACTCACCATATCTTGTGAATGCAATGCAGACGGTGGGCTCGAACATCATACTGTACAGACGACGTCTGCTATTCTGGCACTGAATGTATCAGGATGACCAAATGTAGCAGGAAGAGGTAGAAGGCATCATATTAAAACTCATCTGAGCTTTCCAAGTGATTTATTGTTTCCAATTACAGCGCCCCGTTCACCTCCGTCCGCGTCACAGGGTCCCGCGATGCTGAGGCCACCACCCCAGCGACCCAGTGCAATGCACTGCTGCGTGTCGCCCTTGTAGGGCCGCGTTATCAGGGCTGTGCTAGCAGCCAACCCAGCGGTCTTCTTCCCCACTGACTCAGAGCTGCTCTGCTGGGAGCCGCCGAGTGGCCTGCTGCGTCCTTCCTCGCTGGTGTAGCTGAGATCGCGGCGACCTCAAGCACCAGCGATCCGGCATCCGAATCTGCGGCCCTCGCCTTGGGATGCCTCCAGCATGCATTGGGAGCCAAGACAACTGCCCGTGGTCGCGAGCAGAGAGTGGCCCGCCGCTGGCTGGCTGGTTACGGATCCTGCATCGGCCTTAGAGGGTTGAACCAACAATCCTCCATGGACTGGGACATTGGTGGCCCATCTGCTGTTGCGTGTAGCTGGTGGTGTGACACTCCCCGCCATCCAGGAGAGCTGCCACACTTGAATGACTCCCTTTAGAAAACGGCACCTATTTATACTCAGCCGTGCACCCCTGTTTTCTAACACACCGCTCCGAGTCACGTACTCATAACATCTATGTTGTGCCAGTGGGCCCCTTCTGCCTGTAACTTGCACCATGCAAACCACTGCGTTTACTCTTTTCAGTGGTTTGACAGTCCTGTGGCCTCCATTCTATTTCACAACCACTGGTCAGCATAACTTACTGTCAACAGGCCCATGCCTGACTGTAACTTGTGCGCTCAGAAATGTTGCAATGAATCTAACTTTCCTATCTTAAACTGTCGTGTCACTACAAATCACTTAAACCATATAAAGAAACTTTTTGCTTCCTATTCTGTAGATAAGACTTTATCCACTCATATGCTGTTCCATTTATACCACAGAATTGTAATTTCTGTAACATAATGTCGTGGTTCACACAATCAAATACTTTGAGTAAGTTACAGAAAATTCCTATTGGTGACATTTTACTATTTAAAGACTCTGTATATTGGCAGTGAAACTGTATACTGCTGTCTCAGTGGAACAGAATTTTTGAAATGCAAACTTTAATTTACTGTGGAGATGGTTAACCACTCTCGAGTACATTACTTGCTCAACAGTTTGTGAAAATGCTGTAAGCAAGGATACTGGCTGTAATTACTGACATCTGTGGTGTCCCCTTTTTTATAGACAGGCTTGACAATGGCATATTTTAACCTGTCCGGGAAAATACCTTGAGTTAGTGATGCATTACAGATGTGACTCAGAACATCACCTGTAGCTGCTCTACATTGTTTTAATACCTTGTTAGAGATGTCATCTACTCCAACAGAACATTTATTTCTCAAAGAGTGAATGATTTTCCTTATTTCACAACAGGTTGTTAGATGAAAATTAATCTGAGTAGGATTTCTCAAAACTGACTCTTCCATGTACTGTTTGTCTGTTTCTTTTGAACTATGCGCAACAATTTTTTCACCTACACTTAAGAAATGGTTTTAAATACATTAGCCACTTGTGTACTGTTGGTTAAGATAGTCTCATTCTCTTTAATAGTAATACTACCTACCTCAGTGGTTATTTTTCCTGTCTCTCCTCTAACAGCATTCCATACTGATTTGATTTTATTGCCTGAATTGTTGATTACATCTCTAATATACATATTATTTTGATTTCCTGAAAACTTTTCTCAGTTTGTTACAATAATTTTTATAGTGTAAAATTACGTTTGAGTCTTTACTAATTCTTGCTGCCTCATACAACGTTCTTTACTTTCTGAAGACACTTTAACACCTGTAGTAATCCAAGGTTTCTTTGAAAATTGTTTGGTGTTACATCTAGTAATTTTTTTTTAGGCAACAGTGTTCAAAAAGGGATACAAATTTATCAAGAAAGATGTTGCATTTATCATTGGCATTTGGCTCATTAACACATCTCCCCAATTAACATTTCTTAAACTTTCTCTGAAGTGCTCTGTAGATACCGGGTTGACCAGCCTTACAATATTACTTAATTGTTTCTGGACTGTACACCCTGCTAGGTTTTGTAAGTTAATCAGTTGTGCATCATGGTCTGATAATTCATTTATCACAGGGAAAACATGTGTTAGTTTTACATTCTCTTGCTGTACAAGTACATTATCTATTAGAATGCTACTGTCTTGAGCTATACTTGTAGGGAAATTAATCACTGATTCTAAGTTATATGATATTAATAGCACTTCTAGTTCACTTATCCTATCAGAACTGCTTAGGAAGTTTACATTGAAATCATTACAGGTTAACAACTTCTTCTTTCTATCTGACAGACACCATAATAGGGAGTCAAACTTTTTTATGAATAGCTCCCAATCTCCTAATGGGGACCAGTACACTGTTGCTAATATCAACACTACATTATTTAGCTATTATTCACATTCACAAACTTCTACAGTTTTGAACAATAACCTTGTTTTGTGTAAATGGCAACCCTTCCTTTATCCATGCTAGATCTGTAAGTGTAAGACGCTAAACTGTACCCATTTACATAGTAGCCATTTACACTGCTTTCCATCCCCACAGTTTCTTGGTGTTCAGACAGACAAAGTGTATCAATCTCATTCTTATTTTTGAGATCATGTAAACACACCAACAGTTAATCTACTTTATTTTTTATTCCCCCAATATTTTAATGAAGTAAACTGATACTACTCTCAGCTTTATACCTATTTACTGTACATGAAGCTTCTTTTATTCTATTTTTCTTGATTGTTGTCTGCCTGGACTTTGGCTTTAAACTAAAAAAACCTTTCTGCCTGGTCCCATTAACCACAGGGATCATCCCTTGTGTGACTGTGCCCCCCCCCATACAGTATCTGGTAATAGAGAAGCTAACTTATCTTTCCCCTTCCCATTTAGGTGCAGGCCATATATAGTGTATCCCCACCTACCAATAGCATCAACTGGAACAACATTTATGTGAGATTTTGCCAGTGTCTGGAGCATCCTGTTCAGCTCAGTGTTAACAAGTCTTACAGCAGTGTTTACCCAAGGCCGATCATGGCAGTGATGACCTCCACAAACCCCACATTTGTGTGCCCAGTTTCTGCTCCTATTTTATCCAGGTCACTCCTAATACTATATCTTGGATTCACAGCCAGGCTGTTTCCTGATCCCCCAGCTATAATTACCTGATCTTCCTTCTCCAAGTCCCTGCATAGCTGACCTACGTTTTCTGTGGCACAAAACTATTTTTTCATCAAACAATATTTCTTGTTTGTTTATGAGGCTTCGCACAGCAATTTTCTGCAGTTCTTGATTTTTAATATGCCATTGATGTTCTGCACAGTGGTCAGAAACAATGTGTATGGACTGACCAATGTAATTTCTACTGCACTCACAAGGTGTGTCATGAATCCTGTGGAATCTGAGGGCAAGACTGTCCTTAACAGGACGTAGCATCTTCTATATCTTCTTAGGAGGTCAGACAACAGATCTTGTACCTCACCTTCCCAGGACTCTGCCTACTTTGCCGGATGTAATACCGCAGAAAGAAAGCAATACGGTCAGTTCATTATGTGAGTGTTCAACATTTTCATGTTTCCTTTTCTTGGAGAACACTGACTTCATATCACATGAACCATAGCCATTCTTTCATAACACATATCTCAGAGGATTAATTTCAGAATCCAAGTGGTCCTTGTTAGAAACGGGTTTTGCTCTGTGTACCAACGAATTTAAACTTCTCTCTTCTGGACTGGGTGATGAAAACTCTGTGCACTAAGATATAAGACAGTGTGCATCGGCTTGAGTTACACTGAATGGCCAAGATGTCTGTCTGGCTTTCTTTGTACCAGCACATCTAAAAATGGCAGCCTTCCTTCTTTCTGTCTCAACAGTGAGCTATATGTTTGTTTGCATACTGTTCATATTTCAATGAAGTGCTCAATAGCTTCTACACCATATGGTCAGACCATAAACATGTCAACATAATGATAAAATGGAGATGGATGCAGGGGAGCAAAACATTCCATAAAAATGTTGGCCTTTGCTAGACAGTGGAAAACTCATAGCAATTCCATCCGTCATTTCATGAAATTTACTGCCATACGAAAAGTAGGTGTTCATCATAACATGTCACAACAACTTTATTGCTTCAGGAGGAAAATACTCTGCCAGCAGTTTCAATGTGTCTTCCATATAAACTTCTGTAAATAGTGAGACCACACCCAGGGTGACTAAAATACTGTATGGGAGAACTCTATAATCTGTTTAATTTTCTCAAGGAACATCTGAGAGCTTTTTCTATGTGATGTTTGCAGTGGCCAACTGTTGGAG
Source organism: Schistocerca serialis cubense (assembly GCF_023864345.2). NCBI lineage: Eukaryota > Metazoa > Arthropoda > Insecta > Orthoptera > Acrididae > Schistocerca > Schistocerca serialis. The sequence goes on from NC_064639.1 coordinate 763,518,312, forward strand.
TTTTTTTGTGGTTCTAGGTAATCTGTACAGCCCGGGAGGTGTGAGCTCTCATGCTCTAAGGGTTTTGATAAGATCCTTTGGTAGACCAGAATTCTTCAGAAGCTCCACTGTTTTTCTGCTGTATGACAGAGTTGGGTCCAATTTTAGGCATTTGTATGTGCTATCTTCCAACAACAATACCACTTTGCTGTGATATTCAGTGGTATTAAGAACTACCATGGCATTTCCTTTGTCAGCTGCAAGCACCATGGTATCTTCATCTTCCCATAGTGCATGGAGCCCTTCTCTCTCAGTTTTGACAGCCAGTCGCTCCTCACAAAGATGATGGCATTAACCATTGAAAGCTAGAGGTTTTACCCTGAACTGAGACAGCAAGACATCTGAGAATGTTTCATGTGTGTTTTCGGTTGTTACTGAACTGATGATCATGTGATAGTGTGGTATATGCTTCATGAAACTATGGATCCTCTGTGTCAATGAGGCTGTGTCCAAGTAGGAGGTGGCTGAATTATGGTATGAGCTGTATATGCATGATTGTAATTAGCCCCACTGCCCTGCTGCAGGGGCTACTGACAGTTGCATGTTAAGCAGAAATTCTTGCATCCCTGTCTAGTATGAGAGTACCCTGATAGGGATACCACATTTCAGCAGAAAAATGTGACATTCCATGACTTCCTGGTTACACATAGGTGGCTTGATGAACACTCCAACAAGTCATTGCCTCCAATTGGCCTCCCAGATCAAACGATCTTAACTCAAATGAGCATTTGTACGATGCTGTTGGTACCCCTGCAAGTTTGATGAAACCAGCACCAATTAACAAGGACAGCTGTGGGAAGCACTGCAAGATAGATGGATCAATATCTGTCCTGAATAATTCTAGTATCTTGTAGAGCCTATGTGTTGACATGTTACTGGAGTTCCGAGTCTTACATATGAGTGACTCGCTATTAATACCACATCTAGTGTTTTCCAACTAAGTGTTGTACATCTTTGATATGCACCAAACTCTACTTCTCCATCTGACAATGAGCTTTTTTCTAAATATTTTATTGGCATTTGGTGAGCATACCAATCAGTGACCACCATATAATATAAGAGGGTTATTGATAATCAAAGTAACCTGTTTAAGGACATATAGGCCACATAGTACAGAGGCTCTCTGTGAAAATAGTCAGTTAGTCATAAGTGCAGGTTACAATATTGTAAAATGTCCGTGATAATTGTAAAAGATGCTATATTTCCTCATGGGAGTGTTGTAGTGATATTAGTGGGAAACTAGTATTCCAGATTCCTTAGACTCTTACACATTGAAGCTTGTTGCCCCAACATGAGAAGAAATATGGTATAAATGACATTGCACTTTTATTTCAATAGAGAATCAAACAATAACTAGTATAAAGTTCCTGCAGATTAGATAAACTTCAAACAATTGGGGGCTCTTTAGCTTGTATTCCTTGTAATATAAATTTATTGATCAGGAACTAGTGCAAAATATGGGAGAAATGTCACTGCTTCCAAGAGCAGTGCATTTATCACTGTTCAAGGCATTTCTCAGATGCAGATTCTAATACAATGGTACTTTATTTTGTCTAATTTTGTAAGTACCAACTTGTTCGCACTGCTGTCAAAAATTGCACTGTAATCTAATAGTAGCCACACTAGTGGTTATTACAAATGTGCACATGGCAAGATGTTTGCCCTGTCAATTATGGATAACATTTATTGCTTGTTCTGGCTTGAGAACAACATGAACATGTAAACAGTCAAAATAGATTTCACTTTAACTTTTACTGTGCAGTTTTCCCTTCTTGTTCAAACAGGAATAACATCTCTAGAACATGTTCAAGAAATGGTTAGGTTTTTCTGATGGGTTAATAGAAAGCTTAAAGACTTTCTACAGGGAACCATGTGCATTATCAGATCGAGGATGATGCATGTGTATTGGGGGAGGGGGGGGGGGGGGATGCTGAAAGTGATGAATCTCTGAATGAATTACTGTGTATGTGGAAATTTTCAAGTAGTACCTGAAGCTATACGAGGAATGAACTAGCTAAGTGATCCAGTAAGATTCCCTTATTTTTCTAGATAGTAATCACAATGTGATTAAATGTGATCTATTAAAAAAAACTTAATTCTGCAGGAGGCAATGAGCAGTGGACAGGGACAAAGTGATGATGATGATTTGAGGTGAGGGGCACTCAACATCATGGTCATCGGAGCCCTGACAAAAAGTCATCATGCCAATCTCATGGGTGGGGATGAAGCCTGTCCCCACATGCAGAGCGGGTTATAATGTATTAAAGTCTGCCTCCCTTCCCCACCAATTTAGGAATGAGGCCTGACAGTTTACAAAATTTCACCACTCTTGCAACACTGGAGTCACTATCTGTGAGGATGGTTGCCAGATCTCCATTGAGACTGAGGGCTGCCCTAATATCAGTATATAGGACACACATTGCCAAAATACGCTGAACTAAAAGTGGCACACCATAAACTTCATAGAGTGGTGTATCCTCCTGCCAGTGAAGGAAGCCAAGTGTTAAAAGTCTATGTCTGAGGTGCGGTCTGATAAGCAGAACCTCTTTTCAGCAGTTGGGCTGACATGAAGTCCGCCATGCCTTTGTGATTAATTTGAGCAACCATAGTTTATTTTCTGTCATCTGCAACCATTCAGTCTCCCACTGGCACATGGTGTCTCTCTCAGAAAATGAGATGGTGTGCAGCGGGATGGGACATCGATGGACAGCACCATCCCGACATGCTTCCTTGGTGGCTTTGTCGGCCATGTCATTTCCCTGTATGCCAATGTGGCCAGGTACCCCCAGCAAAAGATCACCTCCTTGCCACAGTGTTAGAACTGCTACAAGGAGTCATGGATGAGCTGAATCAGCTGGTCTACTGGATACATTTGGTGAAGTGTTTGCAGTGCACTTAGTGAGTTGGAACAGATAAGAAATCTTGTGCGGTGATGTCTGTGAATACTCTCCAGTGCCATCAGAATGCCATATAATTCTGTATCATAATTTGCAAATTATTCGGGCCTCTGAAGACACCAAGGCAGCAATGTGTACCATCCCTGGCTGTGTATTTTGATGCCCGATAGATCCAGATCCCCGAGACAGTCGGTAGCACATATCCCAAATGGCTTGGCCACATGGGACTGATTCCTGAACAGCCATTAAAAGGTGGGTTGGTCAACTGCACTAAATGCCAATGACTGAGATGTCACTGAGAATTTCAGTGACTGTCAAGCCAAATGGATACACCGCCAAATCCAGAGTAGTGGTTCACCAGCCTCCGAACTGGACTGGTTCGAAAAGCTCTAGTCGATATCCGAATTCCCTCATGGTGGACAGCATCTAAAATCTTGAGGTAGGAATTAAGGGCCAATCCACGCTGCCATAATCTAAATGTGATTGGGCAAATGCCCTATAAAACAACTGGAGGTGGGACCTGTCAGCTCCCCATGTTTTTCCACTAAGGCATTTCAAAATATTTAGTGACGAAAGCCCTTTGTTCGTAGGTCTTTCAGGTGTGGGAGCCAAGTTAATTTTGAGCCAAATAATAAACCCAAAAAGTGCACAGTTTCTTGAAAACATAAAATATTCTTCACCATTGTGAGCACTGGCTGGTTAAAACTTTGACGAGCACGGTTAAAATTGACACATGTAGTCTTCTCGGGTGAGAACCAAACACTTGTTGTCCTGGCACAGGTTTCCCGCCTCCTAATGGTCAGGTGTAGCTGCCTTTTCATCGTTATAACATCAGAGGAAGAGTACAAGATTGCAAATTCATCCACAAGCAAAGAGCATTTGACAGGGCTCCTGACTGGAGGAGATGTCATGGATAGTCATGGAAAACAATGTGACGCTGCGGATACTGCCATGGAGGACTCCATTCTCTTTAACATAGCAGTCAGACAAGGCATCGCCAGTGTGATATTGAAAATGCTGGTCCTCGAGAAAGGATTGGATAAGAATTGGCACGCATCCACATAGTTCCCATTCATGAAGTTGGCGAAGGATGTTGTACCTCCAAGTAGTGTCATGTGCTTTTTCAAGGTCAAAAGACACAAACCAAATGGTTTTAGTGTAAGGACGACTCCTGTATTGCTGTCTCCAATAGAATTAGGTTGTCAAGGGAGGAACAGGTGCCTGTAACCACATTGGGAGCGGCTCGGGTGACCTCCGGATTTGACCAACCAGATAAGGTGGCGGTTGATCATGCGATCATGAATCTTACCCATACAACTGGTAAGGGATACACTCTGGTTAACTGTTAGAGGCACTACAGACCTTACCTGGTTTCCAGAATGGAATTAATATTGCCTCCTTCCAAGTTGTGGGTTACTGTCCGCCAAACCAGATCTAATTGAAACAATAGAGGAGCTGTCCTTTTGCTTCAGGGTACAGATGCCGAAGCCTAGTGGATCTCATCAGGGCCTGGAGCAGTGTCTCTGGCTACATACAGAGCTGATTCCAGTTCCCACAAGGAGAACCGAAGGTTGTAGACTTCCTCATTATGCGAGAAGAAATTCAGCTTCCTCATCTTTGCAGTCCTACAGAACACCTGAAAAGCAGAAGCTTGTCTGGATGACGTAGCGATAGTAAAGAAGTTCCTAAAACTTGATCCGTGTCTTCTGGAGTGTCAACGAAGACCCCATTACTTGACAAGGCCGTAAGGGGACGTGTACTGCCCTTGCGTGAAATCCATCTTATCGAGTCCCAGACTTGTGCAGTGGAAGTGGACCAATTAATGGAAGTTGTGAATTCCCTCCAGAAAGCCCTCTTCCATTCTTTTATCACTCACCTCAAATGTGCTCTCGCAGATCTGAAGGCATGAAGGTTTTCTGTAGTTGGATGGTTTTTGAAGTTCCACACAGCTGTTCGTCTGGCCCTGATTGCTAGTCGACAGTCGTCATTCCACCAAGATACAGGCTGTCATCTGAGGTGGTTACTGGAGCGGGGGATGCACTCTGTGGCAGCCCATTGCGTCTCTCAAGTGATATGGACCACCATCTCCTGTACCCAGTCCTTTTGTTCAAAAGTAGCCTGTCGACTGTACTGCAACCAATTTGTCCTTTGTATCATCCATCTGTGTGGTCTCCTGACAGCCACCGTCCTAGTTGGCAGATGGATCCACACTGGTAAGTGGTCATTAGAATGTAAATCTGTAGCCACTTCCCACTGAACTAAGTCTGCAATAGATGGGGAACACAAAAAAATGGTCAGTCGCTGAAAAAGACCCATTTCCATAAAAGTGTGCCATCTGACCTGTGTTCAGAAGGCAGATATTCTCAGAATGAATGAGTCCCTCTATTGTCTGACCCCTGGGGCAAATGGTAGCTGAGCCCCATAGCACATTGTGTGCACTGAAATCCTCCCCCCAGAGAGAATGAGCGTGGGAGGGCCCAGAAGAGTTCTGTCAGTGTGTCTGCTTTGGCATCATTAGGTGGAAGATACAAAGAACACACTGTGATATTAAAGGGTGCTAGAGCTTTCATGGCAATTGCTTATATGGTCATGGTAAGAGGGACAGGAGAGGAGTGGCATCTGTCACCAATGAAAACAGCTACTCCATCTTTATCCCTGACTCCAGTAATATCCTTTCTGTATGGGTGGTAACCTCGTAATGCAGGTGAGTCGGTGACTTGAAAGATGCGTTTCTTGCAAGCAGATGCAGAATGGTTTCTCCTGGACCAGGAGCTGTAATTTTTCCAAATGTGAACAATATCCATTTAAATTCCACTGCAACACAGAATTCTCTGTGGAAGCCATTGTTTAGCAAAGGTTGTTCGTTCCTTTCTCCCTCAGAGGTGGTGACTTACCAGGGGAGGTCATGGGTAATGTTAGCTGGTTCCTGGCCCTCCAGTTCCTCTGACTCTATGTCCGTATCCTCAAGAGCATAGTCTCCATCAGAGAAGGAAAGAGCTCGTCGATCCGAAGGTTTAATTACTACTTTCTTGGACTTGGAACTACTTTTCGAAGGACGTTTTTCTTTACTTATTGGTGGAAATGGTTGCTTTGCTTGTGGAGTGGTTTAGTTGGCTTCGATGGTGGGCAGTGGTGTGACTTAGGTGGTAAGCCCATTACCAACAGCTTCCGAGTGACTTCTGTTTCATGTGGAGCATTTCCCCCATAGGTACACTAACAAGTACATGTGCTTGTATTTGAATCTGTGGTCCGAGTTTGTGTGGAGGCGTCACACTTGGCGATTGGCACCTTAAGGGTGGATGCAAAAGAAGTAGCAAAAACCAGTGGTTGCATAGTTTTCAAAGCTTTTTTAGCTTCACCAGAGGGTATGCGCCTCTTGACTTTCAACACTTGAATTTTCATTTCCTCGTAGTAAACCTCACACTTTCTGCTCCACACTGGGTGGTCCTTGGAGCAGTTTTCACATTTCAGAGGAAGTGTACAAGAATTGCCTGATTTGTGAGCTGAGCCTCCACAATTACCACATGCAGCCCTCACATTACATCCCATAGTGGTATGGCCATATTTTTGACATCTGAAGCAGTGCACTGGGTTAGGAATAAATGGGCGAACCTTAAGACAGATACAGCCTGCAAGGATATGCTCAGGTAATTCCGGAATACTAAATGTTAGAATAAATGTTCCCGATTTTTCCAATTTGCCACTCTCCCCCCTCAAATATTACACTTCCGTGACACCCATATTTTACCATTCTTCACGTAACTCTGCAGGGTTCACCTCCATTATATTGGAACAGGTAATCACACCCTTACTAAAGTTAAGGGTGTTATGCAACTCATCCTCGACTGGGTAGTCACCTAAGGCCTCACATCCCAAAAGTTTAGATATTTGGTTTGAATTAGCAGTTTCAACTAGAAGTGTTCCCTTACAAAGTCATTTGACACTTTTTAGAGACCCAGCAATACCTTCCAATGCCTTGCGAATATAAAAAGTGGAGACCTTCTCAAAGGTTGCCCCGTTTGCTTGATTAGAATGAAAGTGTTATGGCACACTAATGCCCAGTTACTATGATTCTGAGACTTCTTTTCAGGAGGACTGACCAATTGAGCTTTCTTTGATGAATGGGTGTAGGTACTACCTGATGGTACACCCGTCCTGTCAGGAGCAGTAGTTTGATGAGACCATTCCATAGGGATCCTACAAGACACTAGAGAAACAACCGTTGACCCAGGCGGAGCCCTCCAAGCTTGAGCAATCCTTATAGAAGGGCGGCAGGTGCCCCAGAGGTTTCCAGCTAGAGACTGTTTTACTTCAACAGTCATTCATCTCATCAGCATGTAGAACATCTTGAGGGATAGATTATATAATGCTAAGACAGAGATTTAGGAACCAGGTTTTAAATTGTAAGACATTTCCAGGGGCAGATGTGGACTCTGACCACAATCTATTGGTTACGACCTGTAGATTAAAACTGAAGAAACTGCAAAAAGGTGGGAATTTAAGCAGATGGGACTTGGATAAACTGAAAGAACCAGACATTGTACAGAGTTTCAGGGAGAGCATAAGGGAACAATTGACAGGAATGGGGGAAAGAAATACAGTAGAAGAAGAATGGGTAGCTTTGAGGGATGAAGTAGTGAAGGCAGCAGAGGATCAAGTAGGTAAAAAGACGAGGGCTAGTAGAAATCCTTGGGTAACAGAAGAAATATTGAATTTAATTGATGAAAGGAGAAAATATAAAAATGCAGTAAATGAAGCAGGCAAAAAGGAATACAAACGTCTCAAAAATGAGATCGACAGGAAGTGCAAAATGGCTAAGCAGGTATGGCTAGAGGACAAATGTAAGGATGTAGAGGCTTATCTCACTAGGGGTAAGATAGATACCGCCTACAGGAAAATTAAAGAGACCTTTGGAGATAAGAGAACCACTTGTATGAACATCAAGAGCTCAGATGGAAACCCAGTTCTAAGCAAAGAAGGGAAGGCAGAAAGGTGGAAGGAGTATATAGAGGGTCTATACAAGGGCGATGTACTTGAGGACAATATTATGGAAATGGAAGAGGATGTAGATGAAGATGAAATGGAAGATACGATACTGCGTGAAGAGTTTGACAGAGCACTGAAAGACCTGAGTCACAACAAGGCCCCCGGAGTAGACAACATTCCATTGGAACTACTGATGGCCTTGGGAGAGCCAGTCCTGACAAAACTCTACCATCTGGTGAGCAAGATGTATGAGACAGGCGAAATACCCTCAGACTTCAAGAAGAATATAATAATTCCAATCTCAAAGAAAGCAGGTGTTGACAGATGTGAGAATTACCGAACAATCATTTTAATAAGCCACAGCTGCAAAATACTAACACGAATTCTTTACAGACAAATGGAAAAACTAGTAGAAGCCGACCTCGGGGAAGATCAGTTTGGATTCCGTAGAAATACTGGAACACGTGAGGCAATACTGACCTTATGACTTATCTTAGAAGAAAGATTAAGGAAAGGCAAACCTACGTTTCTAGCATTTGTAGACTTAGAGAAAGCTTTTGACAATGTTGACTGGAATACTCTCTTTCAAATTCTAAAGGTGGTAGGGGTAAAATACAGGGAGCGAAAGGCTATTTACAATTTATACAGAAACCAGATGGCAGTTATAAGAGTCGAGGGACATGAAAGGGAAGCAGTGGTTGGGAAGGGAGTAAGACAGGGTTGTAGCCTCTCCCCGATGTTATTCAATCTGTATATTGAGCAAGCAGTGAAGGAAACAAAAGAAAAATTCGGAGTAGGTATTAAAATCCATGGAGAAGAAATAAAAACTTTGAGGTTCGTCGATGACATTGTAATTCTATCAGAGACAGCAAAGGACTTGGAAGAGCAGTTGAACGGAAAGGATGGTGTCTTGAAGGGAGGATATAAGATGAACATCAACAAAAGCAAAACGAGGATAATGGAATGTAGTCGAATTAAGTCGGGTGATGTTGAGGGTATTAGATTAGGAAATGAGACATTTAAAGTAGTAAAGGAGTTTTGCTATTTGGGGAGCAAAATAACTGATGATGGTCGAAGTAGAGAGGATATAAAATGTAGACTGGCAATGGCAAGGAAAGCGTTTCTGAAGAAGAGAAATTTGTTAACATCGAGTATAGATTTAAGTGTCAGGAAGTCATTTCTGAAAGTATTTGTATGGAGTGTAGCCATGTATGGAAGTGAAACATGGACGGTAAATAGTTTGGACAAGAAGAGAATAGAAGCTTTTGAAATGTAGTGCTACAGAAGAATGCTGAAGATTAGATGGGTAGATCACATAACTAATGAGGAGGTACCGAATAGGATTGGGGAGAAGAGGAGTTTGTGGCACAACTTGACTAGAAGAAGGGATCGGTTGGTAGGACATGTTCTGAGGCATCAAGGGATCACCAATTTAGTATTGGAGGGCAGCGTGGAGGGTAAAAATCGTAGAGGGAGACCAAGAGATGAATACACTAAGCAGATTCAGAAGGATGTAGGTTGCAGTAGGTACTGGGAGATGAAGAAGCTTACACAGGATAGAGTAGCATGGAGAGCTGCATCAAACCAGTCTGAGGACTGAAGACCACAACAACAACAACAACAACAACAACAGAGGTGTATACCTTCCTTGTGGTCCAGGTGGTGAATCCAATCCCCCCCCCCCCGATTCTCCGAAACACACAACATTCCACCGCTTCACTGCACAGTGATCACTGAAGCATGCCCAGAGCATGCTTACGAGCCCCTAGCTCAGGAACCCCAGGGTTACAAAGCCTGTACTCAGCAAACAAATGCTGAGCCCCTGAGGGGACAGGCACGAAGTGTGCTATGAGGGAGTTTATGTAAATATTAGCAAATGACCGTTCTTTTCTATGGTAAATGATCTCTTTGCATTTGATGAGTAGTAAGTGATGGGGCCTGACAAAGAATATACATTGTTATCATTAGTTAGGAACTTTTTGCCATCGTGTTTTAAGTACGGGTCTGTTTTTCAACCTTGAACTGAGTTCTTATAATGAGAGAAGTTTCATAAAAAGGAGATCAATTTATTGACAATGAGAAAGCAGGTTACAACAAGTGCGTAAATACGTTGTACTGGAAAAACAGTTTGAGCAAAGTCCTCCACAAAAGAAACTGAATAGATGATGCAAATTTGCTTACCAAATCTTTTTCATTAGTTATTGCCACCTGGGGGTAGGACTCAAGTGAGTCCACACATCTGAATTGGTTCTTCTGTTGCTAATATTTTTTATGCCTGTAATGTTTAGAGAGATTATAGTCAGTAGTTGTGTGAGCATGACCACCTATACTTGGCACTCTGTCCTTATGATTGTACATACTGTTTATTTTAAATTACACATGCCAATATCAAGTGATTTTCATACTCTTCAAATGCATATTGTTGATTTGACACAATACATAGCACAGATGGAGGAGATTATATTAATTTATAAAGCATACAATCCAGAGAAGGTAATGCAGTCTTACTGAAAATTGTTACTAAAATACATGCTTTGCCAGCAATCTTCGTTTTTTAAAGTTTTTCTTCTGCTATTATTACACTGCAGATTGCCCCCATTCTGGCACATTGTCAGGACTGTATAACTGATTAGTGTTTGTCAGGATTTGCATGCTTTGAGAAACTAGTATTCTTCGAAATAAACATTATTTGAATGACAATATGCCAGTAGAGAAATTATTAATGATACCACATTTCGCTCATGCCATAGCTACATCCTTGTTTTTACAAAGAGTACTCCATGGCAATGGCCCATTACATAGCTTGCATTTATCCCAAATCTCTTGCCCAGCACAAAGTCACACACAACTGGAAAAAATTGCATGCGACTCCAGTCTATAAGAAGGGTAAAAGAATGGATCCTCAAAATTACAGACCAATATCCCTAACATCTGTTTGCTGAAGAATCCTTGAACATACTCTCAGTTCGAATATAATTAACTTTCTGGTGACAGAGAAGCTTCTGTCCATGAATCAGCATGGTTTTACAAAGCACCAATCCTGTGTAACTCAGCTTGCCCTTTCCTTGCACAATATACTGCAAACCATGGATGAAGGGCAACAAACAGATGACATTTCTAGATTTCCAGGTGTTTGACACTGTGCTCCATTGCACGCTGTTCTACATCTACATCTACATGATTACTCTGCAATTCACATTTAAGTGCTTGGCAGAGGGTTCATCGAACCACAATCATACTATCTCCCTACCATTCCACTCCCGAACAGCGCACGGGAAAAACGAACACCTAAACCTTTCTGTTCGAGCTCTGATTTCTCTTATTTTATTTTGATGATCATTCCTACCTATGTAGGATGGGCTCAACAAAATATTTTCGCATTTGGAAGAGAAAGTTGGTGACTGAAATTTCTTAAATAAATCTCGCCACGACGAAAAACGTTATTGACTTTTATTTTAAAATAACACCTGCCACTTTAATGTGAACACAAGAAACAAACAATAGATCAAGACAGTACTGAAAGTATTGCAAACATTACACTACAGGATGAAAATATATTTTAGTCACCCTATGTCACACCCAAATCTTGATCTGAGCAAAGTCACAGTTATGTGATATAAAACAACAATTACTTTAAACCTGCAAACTAAACCTCAGATTATGTCTCTCAAAAACTCAATCAGTACGTTCAAAAAATTATTCAAACATATTAAATTTTTTCCATCCATTTAATTCCTCATTATTTTACTCTTACCTCCATAACTTATTCTTGTTCACCATCACTATTGTTGGTGACACTTATTTGCCCTTCTCTGTATTAATGAATTATCTTCCCATTCTTATCTCCATCTTATGAACTACACTGAAATTCTTTCCTTCATTTACTGAGCAACAATGTTTTTTTATTATTATTACATCTACAATCAAATTCTGATTTACTCACTTCCTTTCTCTGTAAGGAAAGCCAATGTGCAGTTTGGGTGATATGCCTAGCTGCTTCACAATGACACTAAAGCCAAAACTTTTAATTTGAGTCCACAAATAACAAGTTAAGAGTGGTAGCAACAGTTTTTACAGAGCACATATTCAGTATCACACTAGAAATGAGGGATGGAAATTTATCTTAATCTAGAATCTTGAGAAAAATAGCCACATTCTCAAAAGTGGTGACAAGCGCTGCCTTTTTTTTTATTAAAAAAAAAAGCCACATAGGCAAATCAACATGCTGTTAGTGAGATGACCACTACCTATGTTTGCAGCTCTGGTTTAGACTGTCTACGAATTATCACAGTCCCAAGAATGGTTATTACATTGCAAAATAACAGCTTCAGCTACTTTTGTCAGAAAGACCAAGTAAAAAGGAATACTGTAAAAATAGTTTATTTTGCTTGCAATGAGAGGAAGACTTTTTTCTGCATGAAAGTTATTTAGTTCACCTATTTCCCTTCAACTTTACATCTAGGGCACAGATGCACTCACAGACCCAACACCTACAGTAATTTCAACGACGACACGCAGAGGAGTCAAAGTTTGCTTGGAAGTGCGAAAGTTCGGTCAGCATGAAAGATCTGCATTTCAGTTAAGCAATAATGGTAAACATGATGTATTTGATATATTGATGTCAATGTGGAAAAAAAAAATCTGATAGAAATAGTGTGCATGTAGTACCCTCCACAAAACACTACAATGGATAAAAAATTTCACAATCCAACACCACAATGGTACTGACTGTACCATCACAAATACTATTTCTCTACAATAATAAAAAATAGCTGAAGAGACACTGCTGATTTAACTACATCAAAAATTTGTGGAAGCCATCTGATGAAGCCACTAACAAAAACCTGGGGGCATGCATAAAATTGCCAGTGGAGGCATCAAGACTGCTAGAATCAGTTACTAAATGCTCCCAACGAGTGCTTATGCAGAAGAAATGAGACCTCTGTTTACTGTGACAATTAGTCTGACACTCTTAAGATCTATGTTTTCTTTGTGTATTTTTGTGAGTAAAAGTGTCTCTGTGACTTATTTTGATAATGTCACTAAAATCCCTATGCAACTTTCAACATCAAATTCCCTTTGTTACAGAACATTTTTTTCAAAATTTCCATGTCAGCTTGAGAATGCGACCACAGGAACTGCTAAAAAGAAAGAAAATGGAAACCTGAATCATTTCAATGCTCGTTGAGCAACGGAAAATCCAGGATGGAATGTAACAATATTATGGAAAGGATAGTTGGTTCTCACCATATAGTGGAGATACTGAGTCGCAAATAGGCACAACAAAAAGACTGACGGAAAGTGAGCTTTCGGCCAGCATGGCAGAAATAGACAGTGTAAGTACACACACTCACGCAAAATGCATCTCTCTCTCTCTCTCTCTCTCTCTCTCTCTCTCTCTCTCTCTCACACACACACACACACACACGAGACCACAGTCTCTGGGTGCTGAGGCCAGACTGCAAACAGAAGTACATGGTGAGAGAGGCAACTGGGTGATGGGGGTAAGGAGGAGGCTGGGGCAGGGAATGGGAGGGATAGCATGGTAGGGATGGGGACAAGGTGGTGCTTGTAGCAGTGTACAGAGATAAGGTGGAGAGATCCCATCAAAGGCACGGCCCCCTGCAAAACGAGTCATGTGATCTGCTAGCAAAGCTGCAACCACTGTGCTGCATGCTACATGGGCATGAGAACCAGCAATCTGTCTGTCCACATGAATGACCACCAACAAACTGTGGCCAAGAAACAGCCGAACCACCCTTTTGCTGAGCACGTCATCCAACGCAACGTTCTTCATTCCAATGACTGCTTCACAGCCTGTTCCATCTGGACTGTTCTTGCCAACACCAGCTTTTCTGAATTGCACAGGTGAGAATGCTCCTTGCAATATATCCCATATTCCTGTAATTGTCCTGGACTCAACCTTAGTTAGTCATTGTTGTTACCCATCTAGCCCCTCCCCTGTTCCCATTCCAGCACTACACAGCCCTCTATTCCACAAACGTACCTCCTGATTGCACCTCGCTGCCCCCCCCCCCCCCCCCTCTCTCTCTCTCTCTCTCTCTCTCTCTCTCTCTCTCTCTCTCTCTCTCTCTGTGTGTGTGTGTGTGTGTGTGTGTGTGTGTGTGTGTGTGTGTGTGTGTGTGAGAGAGAGAGAGAGAGAGAGAGAGAGAGAGAGAGAGAGAGAGAGAGAGAGAGAGAGAGAGAGAGAGAGAGAGAGAGAGAGAGAGAGAGACTGATGAAAGCCTTGTTAAAGCTCACTTCCTTACAGTCTTTTTGTTGTGCCTATCTGCAACTCAGCATCTCCGCTATTTGGTGAGTAGCAACTATCCTTTACATAATATAGTAACATATCACCCTCGATTTTCCATTACTTGATACAATACTTAAGACAACACTGGTGGTTTAGCACTAACGTACATCTAAACAGATCTTTCATCATCAGAAAATAAGTAACATACTGCCATCATCATACCTGCATTGACAATCTGCAAGGAAGAGCTACTGGTTTATGCAGGATAGCCTAGAAATATTTTATGGTTCTTCAAATAGGTGAATCATGCCTATTGTATTCCACTGATACTGCATTTCATTTTTTGTGATATTTATGAAATATCAACAGACCCATTACTTTCTCTTCACAGCTGTCACTATGTACTACAAATATCTTGTGTTGTACTGCTCTTGCCTACTCAGTGATCGAAATGACTGAATTTTCCTCATTTGTCGTTTTGGTTTTCAGTCCTACACAACAACAAGTCTCCAATTCACTGTGGATAAGCCACATCCATGTTTATGACTCAGCCAATTGCCCATTTCACAAAACTCCGAGCCAACTGTTACCCTCCGACTCTCCAAGTGTTGCAGAACTGTGACATAAAAAGATGCTTACAGTACAAGGCACACTTTATAAGAAATTCATCAAAAGGTTCAATGTAACTGCTCTCATTTCCCATTCCTAATAGAAGATCAAACCGGTTTCAGCAACAGTACAAATGCTACACCCAGAAGAGGTATCAGCAATCTGAGACTACTTAAATTTTAGTTATCACATATCTACTGCAATTCTATTCAAGAGCAGATCTTATTCTGCATTAATATGCAGAATTCTAACCGTGTTTGCTTTCATTGTCATGTTTTTTTTCTATACTTGTGAGACCTTGCCTAATCATTTGCATTATAATTCAAGACACTGTGTTTGCATCAGTGTGCCAGAGGAAACTCATAAATTAAATAAGCCATCAACAAATATTGAGTATGTTTCAAGACTTTCTTATTAAGTACGGGAGCCTTCATCAAGTGCTAAACAACAGCTTATTGCATTTCTTAGATAAATGACGCAAAATTAAATCTGAAGCACTACCAATAAAAATTTAATATAAGGAAAAGAATTAACCAAAGACAAAGCATGTGTTTTATTGTTCTCTCTTTAAATAAAAATTTTATAGTGTTGACAAAACAGAGTCCCGTATTGCCAAGTTAATGTTCATTAATATACAACTTATAACATTCAATTACTCTTAACAAATATTAAGACTGTATATGTACAGCAATGGATCACTTGATTTAATAGGTTACAATTAACAATAACTGGAAAAAATACTGGATATCATTTCAGGCCACATAATAATTTTGTATTTATTTCCGTCCTCATAAGAAAGACTTGTTAAGAAAATTCAAATTCACTTAGATTTTTGTTAAGTTACACAAAACTACTCAGAAATCATCACAAAGTTAAACAAAATGGTCTTCTGAGGACTTCAGAAAGTGGCAATGAGTCATAAAGCTAGTTCATTATCTCCAACCAACAAAACCCTACAATTTAGTTAAATGAAGTGGAATTACATTCAGGCAGTCAGTACCACTCAAATGCATAGTTACAAATTTTAGCAATTGACAATCACTAAAGCTTATAAGCTTAAACATGGAAGGTCATAAATTATAGAATCAAGACATTTCTCTTATATGATTCAGGATGTGTGTGAAAATTTCATATGTTATTTATCAGGAAAGTAATTTTTCATACTGACAGGTAACTTATGAGTACCACAGCATACTTTACTGTGGATCAAAGCATTTTGCAAAATACAGTCTTCTTTCTGGGTAAACTATCAACTGACACAGCCAAATATTCTGTTTATTTTATACATATATAATATATCAATTTAAGCTGTAAAGACCCAGATGCAGAGACTTTTGCAGGGGTGTTAAACAACCAAGTGAAATCATCTGACACATCCTATGAAACACGTCAGTCACAAGAATTTACAAGGAAAATGCTGATAATTCCATCCACATTTCATTCTATCTTGAAAATAACAATTCAACAATCATCTTAGAATCAAACAAATATATTTCAATGAAGCAGTACTGCTATACTTTAATTAGTAAAAATTATGTACAATACTTATAGAAGAACAGAAACAATATGTAACAACTTTTACCAAAATATTTTTTTTTCTACAGTCTTACTCCACCTACGGTGCATTTCAAAATAATACAAATATTATAAAAAAGGGAATATATTTTCAGGAGAGAGATTTTGTGCAATAATGTTTGTTTATGGGCAAGAATGGCTTGCGTTTTCGTTTTTGAGGCTGCATGCCACAGCTGTACTACGATATGGCTTATTTCCAAATAATAGTTTTCTTACCATTTACCAACTTTCCCAGAAATAAATGATACATTCTTCAAAACATGGGTTGTGCATAATGACTTTCTGATAATGAAAAGGTTTATTTTTGTCCCCAAAAATAAATTTTTAGAAAATTATGAATTTAATCATCATTTAATTTTGCTCTATTATCAACAAATGCTGACAACACGAATCATGGGTCAGAAAATTTTCTAAAACAGATTTGACGATGTAACTCTGGTGTCTGTTTATTCACATACGTGGGTATTTGTTTCCCACAAAAAACATATGCTACCAGCAAAGTATTAAAAAGTATCTCTCAATTTTTCAGGTGTCAAATCTAATTTTCAGCTCTCAACATTTCTTGCTATTATCAATCACTAGTAAAAATCTCAATTTGTGGTCAAGTGTTGAACTTCTGTGCATAGATGTTAACTGTGTATTTTTGTTATAGTATGGCTTTCTTGAAAGAATGTTGATGGCATGATGAGAATATCATGGGTTCCCATAACAAAGAATTTAAGTCTGGATGCATTGAAAGAAAGTTAATTAAAAAGATATTCTTATCAACAATAAACAGACACATAATATGGAGCAGTTCTGTTAATTTATCTGTCCAAATTCCACAGTATTAGTTATTAAAACACAGAAGGTGGTATAATTATGTGTCAGCATCTTACAGGGTTAACCATACTCTTACATGCTTTATAGTATTAAAATGTGTGGGAGGCAAAGCAGCAAGGGAGACACAGGGAAACAAAAAAATTAAAGATCTTGTACGAGTCACAAAATGAGAAATAAGAATGATATTATAATCAGTTATTTGTGACACTGTTGTCAATATATTTGTCAGAGTGTTTAAAAATATAATTTTCTTACTCTTGCTAACAAGAACACAGCTTCACATATAAAAGACATGAGAAAGACTTCTCATTCTGAACTGCCAAACCACATAACATCTCACCACCAGCCATCAGGGAGGCATCAAAGTTGTTCGCATCACACTGTTAAAATGCATCACTTCACAAATTCAGCATTGAGCTGACAAATCTACACATTTCCAGCAACTGTTAGTTGCTTATATCTACCCCTTCACATTCTTTTCATCCAAGAGTTAAGAATAGTAACATTTACAGTTTCTACAGCTGATCATCCTCTTTATATAAGCACACACTTCCTTTTCGGTTTAACTTGCAGCACTGGGCATAATACGGCTCGGATTGCCTCATCAAAAACTGTTTTGAGTCCCTTCTGAGTGAGAGCACTGCACTCAAGGTACTTCACTGCACCAATCTCCTTTGCCATAGCCAGTCCCTTTTAAGAAGAGCAGAAAATGTTATGTTAAGATTAAGTAGTGAAGATACTTTAGATGCAGTAATATCAACATTGAATTCATTTCTTCAAGTTTTTGATAAATAATATTTTAACTCTTTTGTCAAATAAAATGACCAATGACACACAAGTTCATTTATTACACATCAATAATAAATAAAATTATAAATTAATAATAAATAAGTTTAGTCACCAGA
The DNA here is from genome assembly GCF_023864345.2 of Schistocerca serialis cubense. NCBI lineage: Eukaryota > Metazoa > Arthropoda > Insecta > Orthoptera > Acrididae > Schistocerca > Schistocerca serialis. The sequence goes on from NC_064639.1 coordinate 763,536,398, forward strand.
CTGTTAACTCAAGATATATGAAAAGTATCATCATCGTGGAATGGTGGTGATCTGTTTGTTTATGTTCAATCTTCAGAAAACCAGTTAATATCAGAAAGTGCAATGTGAGAGAATGCAATTACAAAATTTAAAAAAAATGTTAAAATAATCTTACGTTCTAATAATCCTGCAAAGCAATTATTTCCAAGATTACCAATGCCAGCTGACGTTTTTCTTTTATGGGCATTAAGCTCTTGTCCAAGGCATATTTCTCTGCCTCACATTTTGTCTTCCAACAAGCGAAGTGCCATCAAAGGCTATAAAGACTCAGACTCATATCAGTTTTGAAGTTAGACAAGATCAGCAAGCCAAACTGCTTACAGATGTCCATAAAAAAGTCTGTTCCAAGACATATTATGGTCAGTTTTGGTGTTTTATCACTCTTTATTATGATTTCTGTTACTAAGCTAATGTCACAGTTGGAAAGTGTTTTCATAAGGCATATGGCATATCTCGAACACTGTCTCGCATCAACTTACTTTCAGAAGGACAACAGATTTTTTGAACAAACTGGAGAAGCTATTCATAACAACTGTAGTGAATTTTTATAGGGAAAAAATCTCTCAAAATTTCTCAATTTTCTTAATGATAAGAGTGCTAAGATGAAGTTCACTATCACAAAGGAGAAAGGAGATCAACTTTCTCTTTTGCATATTAAGGTACATAGAAAACCTAAAAGACCTTCAGGGCATGAAGTCTATAAAAATCCACTCATGTGGAAAGATACCTTCACAGAAATTCCAATCACCATCCCAAGCAGAAAAGAGGGAAGAGTGATCAATATATTTATGTACCATGCTACAAGAATCTGGGAACCACAGAACTTGGACAATGAGCTCCATCATTTGAGAAATACTGTCAAGAAACAGTTACTCTGACGAAGTGAAATAAGGCATTACACCCTGAAAGATCTGAAGCTTCTAGTGAGAAAGAACCAGCCTAAGGTAAAGTTTCCTCCCATTCATAAAAACAGCCAGAGACAGCATCACCAGAGTACTAAGATGCGACTGACACAGTGTTTAAATTAAAAGAAAGTTGTGTGAATATCTGAACACTTAAGGACATTTGCCCGCAACTTGTCACAGCAGGAGTACATGAAATCCCTTGCATATACTATCAAATGTTCACAAGAATGACAAAAAGGCCCATTAACATCCAATTTAAGGAACACAAGAGCAATTGTCATCTGAGAAACGTGGATAAATTAGTGATAGCAGATCATGAATTGGGACCCGGGAACTGCCAAATTAGTTTCTCTGATACAAAGTTTTTATCAAGACTGAGTCACTATTATGTTAGGAGGTACAGACAGACCATAGAAACTCAAAAGCTCAGCAACAATTTCAATAGAAGAGGAGGAGGAGGAGGAGGAGGAGGAGGAGGAGGAGGAGTGAAATTACCCAAGTTGTGAGCATTAGTTCTAAACAAAGCGAACCGCACCAACTCTTCCCCAGCTTAATAACAAGCGCAACTACATGATCTTAAGTAGCAGTCTGAGGATATAGCGAACCAACTGTTGCAGGCGAACCAAATGTTGCATGGATATGTATAGGCAGTTCAGCTTGCTGAGCTTGTTAAAGTTTGAAACTGCTCTCCGAGTCTTTATAGCCTCCGATTAAGCCTGCAGCACTGAAATACAAAATGTTAGGGACAGAAACATGCCTTGGACCAAAGCCAAATGAGTACAAGACAAAGGTCACCAGGTATGCAAAACACAGCTTTGATCATAAATGATCCCTATAATTTTTAGGTGGCTGGTACTTCCAGCCACCACAACAGTCACATTAATTCAATGAACAGTTCTCACCTGTGGGTATGTAATTGGTGCTAACTTCTTGTCTTTTAGTTTTTCAATTGTGTCTTTGTCTTCCCTAAGATCCAGTTTTGTTCCCACAAGAATAATGGGGGTGGTTGGACAGTGATGTCTTACTTCTGGATACCACTGCAAAGAGATGTTCCTGTGATTAGTAAGCTCAAAATAAATGAAAATAATTTATCAATCAATCTACTCTTTAGATAAATGTAATACTGGTGTTGTATATATTTGAATACCAGAGTTTGAACCATATGAAATAAAAAGGAAACATTTGTTGGCAAAACCTATTACTATTTACACCTTTGTTTGCTTTTTTGACTTTGTTAGATTCAAAAATCCTAATTCCTGCTGGACTGAAGAAAAGTGTTATTATCAAACATATCCCATTACTAGCCTCTAAAACTTCAGTGAAGTCTTGTGGAGCTTATAAAGCAAGTGACAGAATTATCTGCACATGTAAGCCAATTTTCGTAGCAACATGTTCATATTATAAATAAAGGATGCCGAATAAAAATTCATTTAACCTTCACTAAAATTCAGCAGATGGAAATGTTATTCTGTAGATATTATGTTTCCAATCACCACCACCAAACTGAATCCAACCTGTGCTCATAGTTTAAGTGTTTAATCAACCATCTAATGTGTACTGTCTTTCAAACTACAACAATCAAATGACAGAATTTTAATAAGACTGTGGATGAATCTGTATCATTTTATTTAAAATTCACACTGTATCACAAGTTTGCACGCAAGTGAACATTTTACCCATAGCATGCATTTATAAAATCCTGTGAAAAAAGCCCCAAAAATACTGGATTACTACAAGAATGGTGCTACTGTCTTTATGTGGAGCATTTTTCTCAATGTTAACAATGGGTGTATTTCAACAACTGCAGAAGGTACTTGCAGCATCAACAGCTGTTAATGTGGAAACAAGTTTAATAATCCTCATTAAATGGGATACTTTACCTTCGCTCTAACGTTCTCGAAAGATGCTGGATTGACTAGTGAAAAGCAGATTAGGAAGACATCCTGAAAAAATTGAAATTATGAATCAGTACATGATAAATAACTAAGAGTATAAAAAATACTAAACTTTTAATTCATCTAGTCTCTGGCCCTAATCTGTAACACATTTGTAATTGTTTTAAATACAGTCTCATCTCATGTGATTACTGCTTACTCTCCAGTTACATTTTCGTGAGCAGCAATTTTCCTTTGTGAGAGACCACTTGTACAAGATCACGTCCCAATTTAAAGTTCTAGATTCACGTATTTTACTATTAGTGTCATTTTAGCATAATCTCTCATTGATTGTATCAATATCAATTTGTGTTGGGATATTGTGAATTTTCGAACATTCGTGAGTATTGAAATAAGGACTAACTGTTATCGTCAATAACAGGTTTAAACTTAAGTGTGCTTTTTTAAGATATCTGAGAACAGTGGGCCTATCCACATTCAAAACAATCATTCTCTAATTTCATTGTACAAAGACATAAGAAATAGGTTTTTTTTGTGAGAATTTTCGGACACTTACAAAACTGTACTTTTGTAAGTTATCAGTACAAATGTTTTGGGTACTTCGTTTATTTCATAGCAAATCAGCATTAGTGATTAGTTCTGCCAAAGAATATATCACCCTTGAACTTCATTGTATATGAACACAAATAAATGTGTGTTTTGCAAATTTTTGAAAGCTACCATTGCCCTTTGCATAATCTATGAGCAATCTGTAGCAAATCAGCATTTGTGATTTAGTTACTATAGCTGATTTTCACTAACATATTGTGCTACATCTAGTTTTGCCTTTAAGAAAAGTAGCCCAATATATTATCTGCATTTATCACAAATTAAATCTGTTTTTGAGTTCGCTAACAACTATAATTAACCTCAAAACATTTTAGAACACTAGTAGTTATTGCCAAAGGTTTGTGTGTTGCTTTAATAGAAATCTCACTTTGTGTTTGTGTCACTTCTTATAGGGAATATTAATTGTCAGCAGTTCAAACATATGCCTGGGGGCCTCACTCAACTTGCGGATGAGGCTATTCCAGTAGCCATTGAAGGAACACGGTGCAACCAACTGCAGATTGTGGCACACGTTGGAACAAATAATGCCTGTCGTCTGAGTTCCAAGGTCATTCTTCAGTCATTCCAGTGACTAGCAAACAAGATTTAGAGGACCAGCCTTGCCCATGGAGTTTCAACGAAGCTCACAATTTGCAGCATTGTCCCCAGAACTGATCGTAGCCCTTCTGAGTCGAATGGACAGACAGAACCAGAGCCTTCAAGGTTCTGTGACAAGGAAGGCTGTAACTCCCAGGACTTTTGCCATAGGGTTGAGAAATTAGTGTCACCCTAAATGGGTCTGGTTGTGACTACGCTCAACTGCTTTGTTTCTTCATTTGTTGCCTCGGTGTCAACATACTGCATTGTGATACTGGATAAAAACTGGAGTGTGGAAGAACAACAACGGACTACTTTAAATAACGTAGCCAATAGGTGCACAATTGCATTTCACAGTAGTTTATGTTCACTGTTTACAACCCCCCGATAATACACAATTATATATGCCCAGTGAACTATTGTTTAACTTTCGATAAGCCTCATTAATAAGTTGCAGGCGAACATCCACATACAGCTACAATAGTTTACTGATGAACATATAAAAGCAGTAAAAAACATTATCACATAGTCCACAGTTCTTTCAGAATAATCAGGTACATATGGAGCAGACACTGTCATTGGTTTAACATATGTCCTATTGGTGTAATATTTATTTCACTATTAAGTTGATGCATTGTTGTCATTCTAACCAACACAGGTTCCTCGTCTGAAACTCAGCCGTGGACTGACTGCCTCGGGACCAAAAATTGGGCCCTTATATATCCTCACAATGGTAGGTACTGAAACTACACTACACATTGTTTGAAGTTAAACTTACAGATATTATAATTAAAACTTAAATAATTAAATTAACTGCATACATAAAAAACATCTTTCCTTTCAACAGTTTCTTCTACCACAAGGTTTAGGCCGAATTATTTGTTTAAATGATTAAATTAACATATATAGATATGTAAACAATACTTTTGACAAAACTGTTAATTACTTTGTAATTAATGAAGGGCTGGTTTCTAACATGTTTTCGAATAGAGCCAAATATATTCTTTAAGAATGCTATTGTTTTGTCTCCCAAATGTTTATAATTAGTACAGAATTTACATTTGTTTATACAACAACAACAGAATTTAAGTTACGAAACAATTACCGATTTCACCCTATAACATACGGTGCTAACTAGGAATAGTCTAAATAAATTAGAAAATCAATTACTTGCATAAAACTAAGCACAAAATTAGATCTGGTGTCACATTCTTTAAGACTCAGAGCCAACCTTTTTTTTTATGAAAATGCAGATTATACTCACATATGTTAATGGTAATTAGTTAAAACTGAAAAAACGGATTTAAGGAGGCAGATGGCAAAACAAGAGGGGGGAAGTAAAAATATCCCAGCTTGCTTCATCACAAGGTGTGCGCTACACATCAAAGGCTGCTACTCAGGTAGCTGATTCTGTGTGGGGTGCACACAAGATTTTTTTTATATTAAGCAACTCTACATCCAATCCAGATAATGGCAGCTGTAGGAAACCCAGAAGTGTCAGTGTAAGACCGAAACAAATGTATCCCGCAGTTGAGGATATTAAAGTTCTCATGGTAAACAGCCGAAGCAGTTGCAACAAAATGCCACAGTTTGAAGCTCTCATCAAAAGCAGTGAAGCTCACATAATACTAGTTACAGAAAGCCATTTGAAACCTAAAACTGATAGCACTGAGATTTTTGGGGAAAATTTAAGAGTATATAAAAAGGATAGGTAAATGGAGGTGGTGTATTTGTCGCAGCAGACAAGAAACTCAAATCGCATGAGGTAGAAACTGAAGCTATACGTGAGAATGTCTGGGTGGGTAGGCATAAATTGATAATGGATCCTTCTTGCGTCCATCAGATTCATCTCCTGATGCAACCAAAAGCTTCAGAGAAAACTTCAGTTCACCTGTATCCAACTTCCCCACTCATTTTGTAAACCCTTTGGCAACTTTAATCACCCAAAAATTAATTGGGAAAATTACAGTTTTGTTTATGTCGGGTGTGACAAGACATCCTGTGAAACTTTACTAAATGCCTTCTCTGAAATCTACCTAGAACAGATAGTTAGGAACCCCTCATGATGGAAATATATTAGATCTAATGGAAACAAATAAATCTGACCTCTTTGAGGATGTCCTCACAAACTGGTACCAGTGACCATGATGTCACTATGGCAACAATGATTACCCAAGTACAAAGGACAACTAAAACAAAGATATTATGTACAGTAAACTAGATTAAAAAACTAGTAGTGTCATATCTCAATGAGGAACTGAAACTTTCAGCACAAGTCAGGAGCATGTAGAGTAAATCTGGCTCAAAGTTTAAAGAATAATCAACCATGGATTGGATAGGTATGTACCCAGTACAACAGTTCATAATGGGAGGAAACTTCCGTGGTATATAGTCACTGTAAAGAAACTTCTAAAGAAAGACAGGTTACTGCATAATAGGTGTAAAACAAAGTTTAGGACTATAGACAGATACTGAAGGAAATGCTTTTGACTGTCATGAGAGACATGCTTGATGCCATCAATGGCTGCCACAGCAGAATATTGTTAAATGATGTTTCACAAAATTCAAAGAAATTCTGGTTGTATGTAATGTTGTTAATAGCACCAAAGTTAGTGTCCAGTCCCTAGCGAATGAGACAGGAACTGAAATTGAGATTAGCAAAACAAAAGCTGAAATGCTGAACTCCATTTTCAAACATTCCTTTATAAAGAAAAACCCAGAAGAATTGCCCTAATTTAATCCTCAACCAACAGAAAAATGAATGAAATAAGTATTAGTGTCAGTGGTGTTGACAAACAGCTGAAATCATTAAAACTGAACACAGCTCCAGGGCCCAATGGAATCCCTGTCAGATTCTATACTGAATTTGCAACTGTGTTAGCCCCTCCTCTAACTATTATCTACTGTAGATCCCTCTAACAAAAAAATCATGTCGAGTTCTCAGAAAGAGGTGGAGGTGACACCTGTCCACAAGAAGGGTAGTAGAAGTGATTCACAAAACTACCATCCAATATCCTCGACACTGATTTGTTGCTGAACCTTATAACATATTCTGAGCTCAAACATAATGAGATATCTTGAACAGAATGACCACTTCAAAGCCAAGCAGCGTGGATTTTGAAAACATCACTAATGTGAAACCCAATTCACACTTCTCACACATGGCATACTGAGCACTTTGGGTCTAGGCAATCAGGTAGAAGATGTATTTTTTGATTTCCAAAAAGCATTTGGCTCAGTACTGCATCTATGCTTATTGTCAAAATATCATATTGGATATCAATGAAATTTGTGATTGGAATTGAGGACTTTCTGGTAGGGAAGGCACATCATCATATCCTGGATGGAGACTCGTCGTCAGATCAAGAAGTAACTTCTAGTGTGCCCCAGGGAAGTGTGTTGGGACCATTTGCTGTTCATGTTGTATATTAATGACCTTGCAGACAATATTAATAGTAAAATCAGGCTTTTGCAGATGATGCAGTTATCTTTCATGAAGTACTATCTGAAAGGAGCTGCACAAATATTCAATCAGATCCTTTAAAGTGGTGAAGAGATTGGCAACTTGCTTTAAATGTTTGCACTTCACAAAAAAGCCATGACTGTAATATCAATCCTGTTGAAATCGGTCAACTCATACAAAATCCTGGATGTAACACTTTGTAGGGATATGAAACGGAATGATCACATAGGTTCAGTAATGGGTAAAGCAGGTGGTAGACTTAGGTTTATTGGTAGAATACTGGGAAAGTGTAATCAATCTACAAAGGAGACTGCTTACAAATCGCTTGTGCAGCTGGATCTAGAATATTGCTCCAGTGTATGGGACCTGTACAAGATAGGACTAACAGGGGATATTGAACATACACAGAGAAAAGTAGTATGAAAGTTCACAAGTTTGTTTCATCTGTGGGAGTCACAGAGATACTGAAGGAACTGAACTGGAAGACTAAGATAAACATAAATATTTCCAAGCAAGTCTATTAACAAAGTTTCGAGAAACAACTATAAATGATTACTGTAGGAATATGCTACAACCCCCTATGTATCACTCACATAGGGATCATGGAGATAGGATTAGAATAATTACTGTACATACAGAGGCATTCAAACAATAATTCTTCCCACACTCCATAAGTGAATGGAACAGGAAGAAAACTCTAATAACAGGTACAATGTTATGTACCCACTGCCATGCACCTCATGGTGGTTTACGGAGTGTTTTTGTAAATGCAGGTTGTGCAGCTGTTACTACAGAGAACGGCAGAAGGAGTAATATGGTTAGGGGAGGCTACTGCACCTGTAACACACTAAATCTCTGTAGCAACAGCCTTGTTGCTTTCTAATACTACTTCACTAAATATCCTGCTGACTCAAAACTCATAATCTCCTCTTCTGCTAACCAGTCGAATGAAATCCTACCATAGCAACTACTGTATATGTGATACGGTTATGTAGTATTATGAGAAGCTACATAAAATTGCTTTTATTAAACATACCACTCTAATTACTATTTCACCAGCACTGTAATCCATATAAAAATCATCTGACAATCTTCTGCAGGTTAATAAGCTATTGAAACTTCCTGGCAGATTAGAACTGTGCGCTGGACCGAGACTCGAACTCGGGACCTAGCCTTTTGCAGGCAAGCGCTCTCCTACCAAGGAAGGAGACGAGATACTGGTGGAATTAGAGCTGTGAGGAAGGGTCATGAGTCGTGCTTGGGTAGCTCAGTTGGTAGAGCACTTGCCTGCAAAACACAAAGGTCCCGAGTTTGAGTCTCGGTCCGGAACACAGTTTTAATCTGACAGAAAGTTTCGTATCAGCACATACTCTGCTGCAGAGTGAAAATTTCATTCTGTAATATGCTATAGTTTATATGTAGCTGAGTACTATAGATTAGTTACTAATTTGCAGTTCTAACGTAACAGTATATCTTCATGGACAGTTTTCCGTAAGGAAAAATTAGCCAACTCCTTTAGTGCTGCCCCTAATTACTTTCTGACTTGAGCTAATATTTTCATCTTTACTCAATTATGGTAATCAACATTACACTGTTTTCCCTTACTGTAGCCTGTATGTTCCTACAATTTATCCCCTTCGCTTTTCCTTTCAGCGCCAAATTAAGAATTTCTGAACTCGCTGCAAATATCCCAGTAACCCTTTCCCTTTCCTAGTGATTACAAGAGACTTCTCCACATATATATTTTTAATCTATCTTCATTATGTGCCTCATCCAGTCATGTAGCTTTAAATGATTTTCAATAACACGATCTTTCAAATACTTCCACATTCTCCTCTTGAGCATTTCCTGTGTTCTATTTCTCACTTACGCACTCCAGATGAACACTTTCAAGAACTAATACTTCAATTCCACACCCATATTTGACAGCAGTAGAGCTCTATCTTAAAGGCTTTTTTCATCTGTACCAATGTTCGCCCTATTCTGGAGTACTGCTGTGTGGTGTGGGATCCGCATCAGGTGGAACTGACAGGTGCCATTGAAAAAGTTCAAAGAAGGGCAGCCCATTTTGTATTATCGCAAAATAGGGGAGATAGTGTCACAGACATGGTATGTGAAAGAGTGGCAACCATTAAAACAAAGGCGTATTTCGTTGTGACGGGATCTTCTCATGAAATTTCAATCTCCAGTTTTCTCCTCCAATTGCGAAAACATTCTGTTGGCACCCACCTACATAGGGAGAAATGATCATCACGATAAAATAAGAGAAATCAGGGCTCACTCAGAAAAATTTAAGTACTCATTTTTCCCTCGTGTCATTTGAGAGTGGAACGGTAGAGAGACAGCTTGAAGGTGGTTCATTGAACCCTCTGCCAGGCACTTTATCGTGAATAGCAGAGTAATAACCTGGATGTAGACTTATTTTTGGTATCTTCCCTACTTTGGCTGCCATGTGTAATCTTTCAAGGGGCATTCAATTAGTAATGCAACACATTTTCTTTCTTGGCCAATTTCATTTGAAAAATGCAGGATTTGTTGTGGAACATTATTGAATATTTCCATTTCAAGCCCCTATAGTTTCTTGAAGTTCTGATAGGTGGTGGCATTATATGTAGCCTTCACAATGACATCTGTAACAGAGATTCTTTCCAAGAGGAGAGCTGTCATTGAGTTTATTTTGGTGGAAAACTAGAGCATTGTAGTTATTCAGAGGCACTTGCAGAATGTCTACAGAGATCTGGCTGTGAACAAAAGCACAATGGCTTGTTGGGTGACGTATCCGTCATCACTGCAACAAGGTCATGCAAACCTGTCCAATCTCCTATGTGCCAGCCAGCTGCACACATCTGTGACTCCTACAGTTTTGGATGTGGGGGCACACTCATTCGAGGTGATCAATAGATCACAATCAAATACCTCAATGCTCAGCCATATGTCTCTGTTGATAGGACTGACACACTCTTCCACCAGATGGGGCAGTTAAAGGTATGTGTCTGCTGGGCTCCTCACCTCCAAACAGAAGACCATAAAGAGCAATGAAGGACCATATGTGTGGAATTGTTTGTGCATTACAAGGCTGATCGTGATCAGTTTTTGTTGAACATCATCACAGACAATGATATATTGGGTTACACTTTGAAGTGGAAATAAAATGGCACTCCATAGAGTGGCGCCATACCATTTCTGCCCTGGAGAAAAAGTTCAAAGTGCATCCCCAGCTGGAAAAGTCTTGGTGATTCTTCTGGGACTCTGAAGGGGTGGTTCTTTTTGATGTCCTCCATTGTGGTGTAATAATCAACTCTGTAGAGCTTTGTTATAGCCTCACGAAACTGAAGAAACAACTTCAGCATTTTTGTCACTACAAAAATGCAAACTAACTTCTCCTTATCAATGACAATGCAAGACTTCACACCAAACGAGAAGAGCTCACAATGCTTCATTGGACTATTCTTCCACTCTACAACCTGGATCTCACACCCTCAATCTTCTATCTGTTTGGCCCAATGAAGGGTGCACTCTGCAGGAAGCAGTACATGGGTGATGGGGGCGGTTATTGGTGCAGCAAGACAATGGCTCTGACACTGACCAATAGAATGGTACCCTGATGGTTTGAAGGCTCTCCCAGAAAGGTGGTGTAAGGCTATTGCACTGAACAGAGATTAAGTTAAAAATAGGGTTTTGTAGATGAAAGAATGGGGGATAATATGGTGTATTAGAATCCTGACTGAAAGCAACTTGCGTTCATAAAAAAGTGTTGCATTCTTCATTAACCATACCTCATACTTCCTGTATAAGAAACTACTTTTAGTTTTTCTACTTCTATGCTGCTGCGAACTTTTATATTAAGCATATTGCTACTCAACATCATATTCTATTATTTTTATATAGTTTCAGTTTATATCTCACGTTCACCTAAGTCTTTCTTACTTTCAACTCTGAGGGCAATGCCATCTACAAATCTTAGTATTGCTGTCACCACAATTTTATTTCTCCTCTAAAGATTTCCTTAACAGCCTTCATTGCTTCTTCAACATGCAATATATTCAGTGGTGACAAATCACATCCCTGCACCACACCTCTGCTTACACTAACTTATTTCTTGCTTGATCTTCCCTTTTAATACACCCACTCAATTTTTGTAGGGATTTATTTTCCAATCTATTTTCTTTTCCTTAAAACAAACTGATTTACCTCCAGTAACACTTAAATTTTTCTTTCAATTCCTTTATATGTTTGTAAATCATAAACACAATGCCATCTTTACTGACAGCTGTGCGTTTATCTACTTGCGCCTCCTTAAGTAATGTGATGCTAATACTTTTCTGTAAATCTAATAAGTCACTTGGTTGGCAGATGCCTAACAGCAGCAGCTTAATAAAATTTCTAATTTTAGTAACCATAAATGCATATCACTGGCTACTGCCCCTTATGGAAACCATAACAGAACATTTGAGTGACCTGAAAATATAATTCTAGTGTCTTCCAAAAAGAATATCCTTACTTTCAGGATTGGAATTTAAAAGAGACTACTTTCATCATGAGCAACCTTTCATGAAAAATTGTTGGTTTACTTTGGAGTGTCTTTTGTTCACTGTTTACAACTATAGCACAAACCCAGCCACAATAATCCTATATTTTTCTGACAAAATCTATTGCAGTGCATAAAAAAATAGCTCTGAAGTACGTCTTGGATGGCCTGTCTATTGTCATGTATATTCAGATCTCATTTCTTAAGTGTTAACCTTCCCTGTATTCTCAATAACAACACAAATCTGTTGGTGATCATCCACACCTTTTCAATCTTTCTTGATAAAAATTCCAATGTAACACTCAATTATATTATCTTACATTAACTGCTACACTATTTGTGTTTTATTTCTCCATAAAACCTCAAACTCATCACACATTTCATAAAATCAAAGGATCAACTGAACCTACTGATACCGGATGTTTGCTTCGTCTTGTAACTTGATGTGGCACGTGACATAGTTATGCTAACAGAAAGAGAAGTTAACACTGACAATATTTATTTTGCATCTATATTAGTTTTTTTTAAGCTGTGGGAACATACTAATCTATAGTGTAGCCCAAGGTGTACATTAGTTCAAAAGGTGACAGCCAGTGAGTTGAAGTGGTATCAAGTGTTTCAGTTAGTCCATCAATACAATCTGAAGTATTTCAGATGGCACCATGGAGTTTTTTCAGAAGCCTTCCAGAAGTGAAGGACCATAACATTTATTGACCATCTCAATAAATCTTTTGAGCTTGAAGAAAACTAGAGTGCCTATTTTTGCTGTTATTGAAATCTATGCTAAGTTTGGCATAGGTGGTTATTTGCCTTGATGAAAATCATGAAACAAAGTGTGTCTAAAATGTTTGAAAACTTTCACTGAATTTATAGCTGGAGTCACGAACGATGGCAGTCGAGTTTAGGCTTGTTCTGCACGCCTATGTCACAGACACTCCGACAGCCAATGAGCGTTCAATAGTGTTCTGAGCACTCTGCTCTGAGTGCGGTAGCTAATGCAACCATTAAATGTGAACATAGCTGTTTAGTGAATTTCTATTTCATTTGTTGAGAGTTGTCGTTGCTGGTGGTGGAGGCAAATGATAAATTCTACATGAGCAAGTGAAAGAAAATTTGCAGGATGTACGCTTCCTTCAAGCGGAAAGCAGGTGCGTGCCGCTACTGTCACTTGGAATGTCAACAATGCCTTTACCGCCCTTGTATTTACATGCACAAACTGCCATCATTTGTGGATCAGACTACAGTGTTTAAGCCCAGTGTTCACAAATATTAGACATTTTTATTCTAAATCTTTAAACTTAACACTGCACAAGGATTACAATCTGTGCCCCCCCCCCCCCCTTAAAAACAATCCACCTACACACTTTAAAAGCATGTAAAATGAACAATGGTTCAACTGACATTTCTAGTTTTGAACGTCATACATATATTTGCAAGTCAAAGCAACTGAATTTGATACAAGATTAATACATCAAAGTTCAGTGCTTGTGAACTGTTTTGTGGCAAAATTTATCATCTCCTCCTAAAAAGGCTGATGTAATACCATTTCAATAAATTTGGGTATCCTGGCTACTATTTCTTCTGGACTATTAATATTTCACAGAGAGATGTTTATAATAAACTGGTAGCATGACTACAGGGAAGAAATATTTTACTACTAACTGAGTAGTATTAAAGAATAATATGTTCAATCTTGTTAAATTTGAACAATCAAACTGTCTGCATGTAGCCATATAGCGATCTGTAAGCTAACTTGCTACATCGTATCAATAAATATCATGCAGTATATATGGAACATGTAACTAGCTAAAGATAAATACAAATATAGTTCTGCACATCTACATCACAAAATGCCTTTAAAATAGTTCGCTACCAATTTGATCAAACAGTAATGAAATACATATTTCTTAAGTTAAGCAGTTTTACAGATATTACACGGATAAAATGCATATGGATTATTGTTTCAATAATTTTGTAAACTGAATACAATTCTAATATTACTGCCACTTGTCTTCGTAGTGTGAATGTTACTCAAATTCTCTCTACTTACAATCACTAATTTCATTTACTTTTTGTTGGTAACACATTTTCCTGAGTTCATACTTCCGACTGGCCACAACAAATACCTGCCTATTAACTTTCTGTAGTACTAATAAAAAACAGTATAGGCTTCTTAGCATTACCGTTTGTGGATAAGACAATGGCCGCAGCCTATCGTAATCTTCTTGTCCTGCTGTATCCCATAGACCCAAATTGATAGGCTTCCCATCCACCATTACATTGGCAGAATAGTTGTCAAACCTGGAATAATAATGTCAAAATGTACAAAATTATTAACACACACATCCAAATTAAAAGATAATAACTACAGCAATGTTACTTACACAGTGGGAATATATTCTCCTGGGAAGGCATTGGTTGTATAACTGATGAGAAGACATGTTTTACCCACGGCACTGAAAAACAATGCAATCAATTAACAGCTGGTAACTCAGAGTGCAAGAAATTGGTTACATTGTAATACTACGGGACAAAGCTATGATTTTAACTGGATCAAAATAATGATGCTAAATAACAGAATCAGCTGAACACTCAGACTGGTCATCAATTTCTTGTCAGAGTAATAAGCAAATATTGTTTCCTTTGGCTCTGAATATAATAAATTAAGACATTCAGGAAGCAGATTGCATACAAGTCAAATAATGCTAAATATAAACAGTAGAAAACTGTCTTAAACCTCTCAACCTCAACCTTCATTTGACATCAGAGATGCATAATGAGATAGATCTTTTCCTACTACAACTGTAGTATTTACATTTAGAATAGAAAACATAATCAAGATTTAAACCTTCATAGCAAAACGGGGATTCTAAACCCTGCAACCAGGGGAAACAAAGCAGGCAAGCAGGAAAGAACCGAAATGGGAGATAATGGAAAGGATAATTTTTGTTACTGTATTGGATTAAAACTGAGGCACATAATTAGACTGCTGAACTTTGTGGTGAATTTTATATGGAATAACAGCATTTTGTTTAATCCTTGGAATACCAATGCATTTTCAATAACGCGTACTACCAAGAGGAAGGGGGGGTTACCTTTATTAAAAATATAAATTTTGTTCATTGTTGTTGGCTTTTATTAACAACATACTTTTCCAAGCGATAGTGATGTATAAGTAGGATCCAGACACTGAAGATATTGAATATAGCTTACGCTATGAAAAGTCTAGTCTGCCATAATGGCAAATTTTTGGCTTAAGTTTACCTGAAAAATTTAAAATATGAAGTTAACACCTTCCCCTCCTCTGTTGGTATTGCTAGGATTAATATGTAAACCATAAAAATTTGTTTGAACAGATTCAAATTTATGAAAAATAGTAACATATTTGGTGGAAGTGTTTCTTCTGCACTGACAAACAAACACTAAAGCGTGCATATATTTTAACACATTACAGAGTCTATGCCTTAATGAAATGTTTTCAGAGTTATGTCTGTGTAAAAGCAGGCTACACACACACACACACACACACACACACACACACACACACACACACACACAACAAAAAAAAAATTGTTAGTTCTTAAAGTTCCACTGATGATCAGAAGGTGGATGGAGGACAATCACTGCCTGGACAAGTATGTGGATGAAAATCTGCCTTAAATTTTTTGAAGGAATCATCCTGGCTTGTACATTAAGTGACGTACCAAAATCACTGAAAAAATACTTGTGGATGATTTCTTTGCAAAGGATATGGATTAAATGTAGATGGCTGGATGAGACTTTAAATCCCACCTCTCCCAAATAATGATTTGGTTCTTTAACCACTACATCATGTCACTTCACATACAGCTTGTAAAGCTGCGCAAGATCTATATTTCCATAACAATGAAAATGACTACCATAAAACTAACCTATACATCTGTACAGATAAGTTCACCACCAACATCAAAGTACCAGTAAAGTGTTATGTTGGGGAAAAACGCACAGTACATTTCAGAAGTTTCTATTATTTGGTTATTTTCTGAAAAACGCTTCCTTATAAACATCTAAATCTAAGACTAAAAATTTACCAAAACTTTAAAATTAAAATCATGGAGGCCTAGCTCAGAAACATCTGTGTGAGAGAAGTGCCACCTAATGGACAGTAACACTTTTCATCAGAGCCTCTCATCTCATTGCTAACATCCTGGCAATTTGCACCTTGCTGGAAACAGCTACACGTCAGCCTCCACAGTGAACCCTGCCGGAACTTATCCGTGCAAATTACAGTGTCACTTAGAGCAGCTTAGCACATTTACAGTAGCATATATATATGGATACACAATAGTGGAAAGCCATCATCAAACTACTTCATGAAAAAGGCACACCAAATTGAGTCAACGGTGTTAATTTTTTCAAGACAGAAAGAGAAAACCCTATACTTTTCTCATTCTCAATAGGCATCTGAATGATGACATACATTAAATACAGGATTGAATTTTTGCCACTTAACCAAAAAATTCTGAAGCAAAGTGTATTATGTACAAAATAAACAACAGAGCCATAGATGTTAAGTGCTTCTGACTGTTTCTCTGGTACATACTATTAAAATACTTTAACATGTGTATATTACTTGTAGCCACATCACAGCAAATCATTATCTAATTACTGGTTACTGTAATTATGTTGTGACAAGATAATATAACAGCGGGTATTTGGCAACAAGCTAGCTGACAATCCACAGGAGCTACAATATTATTGTCTCTCGAATTCTTTGTACATGTAAACCAATGGCACAGTTTCTTTATTTGAATTACTCCTTAGTCTCTATCATCTGGCTGAGTTCTTATGGGACTGCCTTTTGAAGAACTTGCTATCTGGCAACTTTTCTTCCTAGATCTGAACGAGTAATACGGGACGGAACATGCAACCACTGAATGGAAATAGCTCTGACAATGCTAGTAATGGTCTCCCATGGCCTTATTCAGATGTGCAGCTTTCTCAGTTGTAGGTGCACTGTTTTCCCATAGAGGAGCACAATATACAGCAGAAAGTACACAAGTGAAACTGCAATGTTGCATAGTTTATATGGATTTGCTCCCCAGCTGCTTCTAGCTATTTTGTGGTGTAGATTTAACCTTCAGCCAAGCTTCTTTGACAGGCTCATGCAGTGCTCCTTAAGTGACATGTAGCTGTTTAGGGAAGCAGTTATGGGGAAACTTTGACCCCATCAAATAGCATAAGATACTTCCCGTGTTCTGCTTTATTATGGAGATGTATCACTGTGATCTCTCTTTTGCTTGGCTTTGGCTGGATTCTCCAGTTGCAAATGCACTCTATCAATATGGTGAGGTCACTTGACAGTGTACACAACTTTCATAATGCTCGATATCTTTGTTCTGACATGTTAATGACAAGTAATCTGCATGCTGAATTTTTTTGGAATTAAAATGTCGTGGACAGACAAATTAAACACAATGGGAACCAGGACTGATGCTTGCAGCAGACAGTTGTTTTAAAGTTCTTGACCTATTAGCTGTTCCATTCAGAACAACTGAAAACCACTCATCAGAGAACATGTTGCTGAATGAACTTGCCAGCTTGTGACCTACAGCAACTTGAAGAAACCTGACCTCAGGCTCTCTCCATACTGTATTGTAGAGCTAATGTCAGACTGACAAAAGCCTCAGCCGATTTGAGACATCTCTGAAATCCAGATTCAACTCATCTTGTCACAGCACCTGGTCTCAATAACTCTGATTTTTGTAAAGCCATCCTGTTGGACTGGATTTAATTTATGAATGACCTCGTTGATGGATTCGAGAATTTGCCTCTTCCAATTTCGTCTCATTATCTGAACAGGCAGTACGAACAGTGAACAGCTGCGACAATATGATTCAGTTTTTGAAAATAACTAATGTGTAATCAGTATCGTGTACACAAGAGGAGTTAACGGCCTGGTAGCAGCAGGCTAGAATTCAACTACAAGGCAGTCTTGCTCGAGTTCTACTGCACCCAGCACGTGAGGAGTAATCAGTATAGCGGACCTGCCCTACGAAGTGCCGCGCGACCAGTGAGCGAGTTCTGAATCACTGGCGTGAATCAAGCGTCGGGTGTCCTTCCCGCAGGCGCCTGAGTCAACTACCCAACGTCAACCGGGGTCACTGGGCGAATCATTCTTCCGCGTCCATCTGCTACGCCAGATCTCTCCTCGTTGTCTCACTCTTCTCTGAAATCTGTCTAGGTCCTCGAACTCTGATTGCAACACACAACAACCGGAACTGCAGAATTTTGTGGTCTGTGCATTAACTTTTAATGTCCGACTACAGCCCGATTAATAGTAGTGATCTCTTGACAGGTAACGGGAAGGAGTGCTCCCGCCAATTCGAACCTGTCGCTGTCGGCTGCCACTAATTGCTTCGTCCCCTGCGGAAAGGCTTAGGCTTGCCAAGTTCTCAAGTGCTAAAGTGCTAAAGTTTTCCGGACCCGACTATATCGCCTATTTCAAAAAACGTTAACTCTGTCATTAATTAATATTAAGGGTTGATTTTTACATTATTAACTAAGAATAGAGATCTATACAATAAGTGAATTGCGATTATTTTTACGCTGGTTTCATGGAGGTAAGAGGATTTTCAGTGATTTTTTTTTATTGCCGCAGAGAGCTATGGCGGCTGCCTGCAGGTAGTATTTAACGGGACAACATCGCAACTTGGGACCTTAAACCTCAGGTGCTAATTAATTTAAATCGGAGTACAGTTATTTCGTAGGAACAGCTGTTCCAGCACTTAGTAATTAAGCTATCGTTATTTAAATTTAGGTTCTTTTTTACTCCCGTATTCCGCAATGCCGCGGTTCGTTGTCCTTTGTTTATACACAGGTGACAACGAAGGGAATTCAATCTACGGTAATAGATCCTGCCTGACTCGTCTTCTTACAACCGTTAAACGCTTTATGTGATAGTATTTCAACGTTTCATTGTGACTGATCTTATTTTTGAGTTTACTAAATCACAGTGAGTGCTTCCGCACTTAAGCCGGTTTCGAATAATGCATTGGAAGTAGGGATTGGGAAACTGGTGAGCACCGGATAGCGGAAACCATTCCACGTCATTCATCTGTCACGCCGGACGCGGCTTCAGTTCCTGTTTCTCAAGAAAGCACTTAAAGTGTTAAAAATGTGATCAGAACTTGCGTTCTTCACATTAATATTTGTAAACAATAATAACTTCTGCTACTTATCAAACGAAAATTATATTATTTTAACCATAATACAGAGGTATGTAGCACAGCAGTATCCCAATCCACGATGGAACACCTGGTTGGCGCAACCACAAAAGACAAGGTTAGTCGTGGTTACGATATTCGTGGAATGAACCTTAGGTACTACAGTTTAGAAAGACCACAGTGTGCAAAATGTACAAAATAATGGAAACGCACCCGTCAATCGAGATCGATGTGAAATCTCTCTGGCAAACCAGCGCAGTTAACATTTCCGCAGTCTAAGGTGTGTAACAACCGTTAGTAGCAGCAGCAGCAGCAGTAGTAGTAGTAGTAGTAGTACGATCTTCACTTTGTTGCTTCATCTATACTTCGAAACTTCCGTCTGTCAGTAGGCAACGAGCGTCAAAGGAACCGGTAACTAGACTTCCTGCTATTACGGATGCAATAGCGGAAGCCTGGTGTCTTTCCGCAACGCGAAACGTCGAGCACCCGCTGCTACGACTTTCCCTAACGCGATATTTCAGTTATAATCCTAGAAACGAAATCAAAATTGCGAATCAGGTCTTTTCACCTCGCTCCTTCAGCCCCCACAACGAGTTTTTTTGTAATAATGTAACCAAATTGTAGCCGACCAACGGATGGAACGAGGCACACGAAAACTACACAAGGCTGTAATCCTGGACAAAAAGCTCAGTGTGTGTCTAAGAATCACGAATCATCACGCATCAGAATATAGCTTCAGACGGACGCATATTTCCTCGAAGTTAAACACAAAATTGAGAGACGAAAAAAGAACACTATCGACCTCCTCTGTTCGAACTAGAACGGACGCTGTGACGAAGAAAAGATCAACATTACATAGGTGAATAATTGTGGGGCTGAGATTGCAAGTGTTATAAGTGAAATTTCACAAGAAAATGATCAATACGCACATTTGGTAATTGAAAGTGTGAATATCTCTTCCGAAAAAAAGAAGTACAAGCGATTTCCCGCATAGTGGCGCACTATGTATTTAGACTACAACTAGTACAAGTGAAATGGGGGACAGAAGGAGAACTGCTGCAATCTTTAATGAATGTTCAGGTACGTAATTTTTTGAAAGTACTGTAGTAGCTTTATGTTTTTGCTTTTAAGAGTACTCATAGAATTATTTAATGCCTGTTTAAATAGGCAGTATTTTGAAACACTGTTTGTATACTGATGCAAAGTCAACATACTGACAACAGATCATAAGGCACTTTAACCTGGCCATACACATATGCAATGTTATAAAGATTTTGGTTTTTCTGGAAAAGCAAATAACAACGCCAAACATGTATTGGTTCCCTAAGACAGGCTGGAAGCAAACAGCAAAAAGTTGTCGTAACGGAAATGACAGAAAACTTTAACTGAAAGGAAGTCATTAATACCATAGCGAAGGACAAGTTGCAAAACATAGAAGGGAACAAATTACAATGGAGGAATACGAGATGAATCTAAATCGGCAAAGCAAACCCTATAAGCATAGAGATCAAATATTCACTAAGCCGTCATCCTGAGTTTATAGAAGCGGATTTTTGGAGGCCCCAATACTGGTCCCCCATCAATACCTCTTCTGCTGCGTTTGCATCAAGATGAGTTTGAAATAAAATGAGGAATGGAAAAATTTTCATATGATAAAGAACTACTTCCCTCCACTTTATCACAAGTTCCATAACAATAAATCTCATGCCCAAACAGCAGTTACCATGAGTGTAATAAAAGACCGTGGAGAAAGATAATGACATGGTCACAGAAGGGGGGCGGGGAAGACTGGAAAAATGCACCACACAATGGTACAGCATCACAAGTTTTGCCCAGGAGAGAGATTCTTCAATATACATCACATAAGGAAATGATTATGACTCTACAGACACTGTGTTTGAGGGCATTATAGTCACTATAAATGATCTCTCGTATATGTTGGCACCACTAATATATTTTCGTTTTGGTGTTTTAATTTTGTTATTCACCTACTATTATTCATCTTGTTATATAAATTTCGCTTTAATTACAAATACTTGTCTTATGATGAACATGTATTTTGCTACATAGGTATCATCTGGGTGCTACCACGGAAAATTTTCAAAATATAGCACAATAAATAAAATGTTTTTGCACTTTTAACTGTTTCACTCCAAAAGTATCAAAACCCGAAGAATATAAGCGTTTTTAATGTATTTAAAAGAATAACGCTGGAGCACTACAGTCTCCACCCATAACTGGAACTAAACACAGATGAGCCAAAACATTATGACCACCTGCTTAATAGCTTCTTTGTCCATCTTTGGAACGAAATACACTCCTGGAAATTGAAATAAGAACACCGTGAATTCATTGTCCCAGGAAGGGGAAACTTTATTGACACATTCCTGGGGTCAGATACATCACATGATCACACTGACAGAACCACAGGCACATAGACACAGGCAACAGAGCATGCACAATGTCGGCACTAGTACAGTGTATATCCACCTTTCGCAGCACTGCAGGCTGCTATTCTCCCATGGACACGATCGTAGAGATGCTGGATGTAGTCCTGTGGAACGGCTTGCCATGCCATTTCCACCTGGCGCCTCAGTTGGACCAGCGTTCGTGCTGGACGTGCAGACCGCGTGAGACGACGCTTCATCCAGTCCCAAACATGCTCAATGGGGGACAGATCCGGAGATCTTGCTGGCCAGGGTAGTTGACTTACACCTTCTAGAGCACGTTGGGTGGCACGGGATACATGCGGACGTGCATTGTCCTGTTGGAACAGCAAGTTCCCTTGCCGGTCTAGGAATGGTAGAACGATGGGTTCGATGACGGTTTGGATGTACCGTGCACTATTCAGTGTCCCCTCGACGATCACCAGTGGTGTACGGCCAGTGTAGGAGATCGCTCCCCACACCATGATGCCGGGTGTTGGCCCTGTGTGCCTCGGTCGTATGCAGTCCTGATTGTGACGCTCACCTGCACGGCGCCAAACACGCATACGACCATCATTGGCACCAAGGCAGAAGCGACTCTCATCGCTGAAGACGACACGTCTCCATTCGTCCCTCCATTCACGCCTGTCGCGACACCACTGGAGGCGGGCTGCACGATGTTGGGGCGTGAGCGGAAGACGGCCTAACGGTGTGCGGGACCGTAGCCCAGCTTCATGGAGACGGTTGCGAATGGTCCTCGCCGATACCCCAGGAGCAACAGTGTCCCTAATTTGCTGGGAAGTGGCGGTGCGGTCCCCTACGGCACTGCGTAGGATCCTACGGTCTTGGCGTGCATCCGTGCGTCGCTGCGGTCCGGTCCCAGGTCGACGGGCACGTGCACCTTCCGCCGACCACTGGCGACAACATCGATGTACTGTGGAGACCTCACGCCCCACGTGTTGAGCAATTCGGCGGTACGTCCACCCGGCCTCCCGCATGCCCACTATACGCCCTCGCTCAAAGTCCGTCAACTGCACATACGGTTCACGTCCACGCTGTCGCGGCATGCTACCAGTGTTAAAGACTGCGATGGAGCTCCGTATGCCACGGCAAACTGGCTGACACTGACGGCGGCGGCGCACAAATGCTGCGCAGCTAGCGCCATTCGACGGCCAACACCGCGGTTCCTGGTGTGTCCGCTGTGCCGTGCGTGTGATCATTGCTTGTGCAGCCCTCTCGCAGTGTCCGGAGCAAGTATGGTGGGTCTGACACACCGGTGTCAATGTGTTCTTTTTTCCATTTCCAGGAGTGTACATCACTGACTCTGCGTGTCAGGCATCCGACAGTTTGTTGGTAGGTTTGTGGTGGTATGTGGCATAGATGTCTACGCACTGGTAATGTAATTCGCGTAAATAACGAGCCGCTGATTTACCTACGTGGCGATGGCGCACGTTAGCGACCCAATTGGGTCCCATAGGTTCATATTAGGCGAATCTGGTCGCCGAGGCATCAACTTGAGTTCACTATAACGCGCCTCAAACTACAGCAGCACGGTTCTGGCTGCGAGACGCGGACAATTATAATGCTGAATGATGACGTCGCCGTCGGGGAAGTCATCAAGCATGAAGGGATGCTGGTGATTCGTAGATGTCAGCGAGTCTTTGATTACTGCTATAGCTCCCATGTAAGCGCAGGAAAATGTCTCCCATAGAATAATATTGCTCCCGCACGCCTGCGTCCGTGGCGTGCTGCACGTTTCGAGCCGCTGTTCATCTCGATGATGGCGTTTGTAGAAACGATCATCGACCTAGTGTAGCAAAAACATTCACTCTAAGAGCCGACACATTTCCACTGAAGGAAAGTCGAGTCCCTATGGTTCCGTGCCCACTGAAATCTTAACTGACCATGTCTTTGGGTCAACCATGTGAGAGAGTATACGGGAGAGTATTCAAAGCAGTGAGATGCGTGTTCTAAGGTCCTGTGCATGATTTTGATACTGATAAGTTAATTGTTCCAGAGCTCCTTATTCAACACTGCACGATGAACGATGTGCTCTGGAACACCGGTGCGTGCACCAGCACTGCGCTCTTTCCGTACAGATGCCACTGATAATTATCCTATTTTACACAGCAGACAAGCCTCCGAACCCTACGTTCTGTGAAGAGTCGTGAATGTCCAACCATTTAGCACCTGGTGGTAGTTTCACTGTCCTCCTACCTCTTTCCGTAGATGCTCGCGACAGAAACATGTAAACATTCGACATGCTTTGCCGTTTTCGAGATAGTCGTTCGTGGTCAGTGGTCATAATGTTTTGGCTAATCAGTGAATACTGGACTAACTGACAGTTAGGGGAAAATATCTGATGTTTCGACAGTAATTCACGTAATTTATAAACAGCCATTTAACTTTGGCAGTCAGGTAGCTTCAGTAAGTACTTGTACCACTTGTACCCTCAGTTCTGAGTGAAGACAGTATTACCTGCGTAATGAAAGCATAGCTGGTCGATTTATTGTTTTCCCATTTTTTCTATAAAGTCTGCATAAAACTCGAGGTAACGTGTCGCACTTTTGTAACGGTCCAGTTACGTGAAGTTCTTTATTCCTTACTAAAATACTTCAAATGTAAGCTAGGAAGATATTGATTTTTGCTAACTGATGAGAGAAGGGGGAAGTGAGAAAAATCTTTTTACTAACGATCTTCAGAAAAAACTGTTACCATGTAATCGACGGAGAACTTGCGAGCCGCCAGGCAGCTTGGAGTTTCGGGGAAAGCTGTACCCGGAAGACTTGTGCATGCAGTGGCGGCGCGGAACAAAGGGCCAAAAGGCGCAGAGAGACGCAGACAACCCGCTGCTGCTGTGCAGAAACTGACTGTACCAGCTAGTCAACGCTTCGTATCCACTCTAGTCTAGACTGACGTGTATGTATCTGTGCCTTGCTACGGCAATTCCAGCTACCATTAACACTAATTTCAAGACTGTTACGAAGTTGTTATAAACAGGCACAGTGCTTGTAATTTTTATTTCAAGAATATATAATTTGTTGTTAATACCGTGATCGATAGTATTCTCTACAACGTGAACTAAAGCAAAAGTGAGTATTTTATTTTCAATCTATATGTAGATTATGATTTTCTTTTAACTGCGGCTGGAACCACGGAAATGAAGGAAACCTCTACAGTAGAACATCGGTAAACCGTCCCCTACGGGACCGACATCATGGTCGGAACGCAAAAAAGGTTGGATTTCCAGAGGAACAATTTTATTGATCCGTAACATCACAATACAATACAGTAATTTTCAACTGTTCTATGTAAAAAAAATCGATACACTAAAAAGTCTTATACGAAAGAGTAATGTAAAGTAGCGTATGTATTCCAAAATACGGCTGTATCGTACGGTAAGACATAACTATTGTGGGTAAAATTTTAACAGCTGTACATGCCTTACTATAGTACTGCAGTGACACAAAACTGATTCGCAATTAACTGTTGAAAACATGAGACAATACGATAAAATGTTTTGTTCTTAAGCAGGACGAGAAAAATCTGTAATGAGCTTTTGCTGTGCAATCAACAACCTCTATTTTACCGCGATGTTCCGCCATTAGCTATCCACTAAAGTGGATGTACTGAAAGCCTACGTCAAATGCATTTTTACCCTGTACGTGATACTCGAGCCGTAGGTTTATTGTCTTCGTTGGCGTAGTCATTTTTCTCGTTCTCGTCGGTTCTTCGATTTACAGCGTCAATCATTTGATCGTCAATTGATTCTTCTTCCGTTGTGCAATCAAAGTCAGCTGTACTGATCCACTAACTCACGTCACTGGCTCCACGTCCGGTTGTAAGGTTTGCAAATACCTCAAAATCGCTGGAGTGTCTATGTCTTGATTCATCACTTGTTGGATGGTCTGTTTTATCTTATTCTCTTCACTCGTTCCTTTACATGTTTTATCTTAATTTCATTCAATTTTGGTCACAGTTTGCGTTAAGATTTTTCAAGCGTTTATGCCGGCATTTCTTCCCAAACTTTGGCAATTACGTGGATCATATCTTTCATATTTATTGATTTCATCGCTTGAAACAAGCAGCTGCCTTCATGTGTCTTGTCTAAAAGCCACTCTCTTCAGTCACTCATTAACCTCCTGGTCCATGGGTTGGATTAGGCATGTTACGTGGGCAGGGAGAGCTAAAACTTTTACTTCGCCTTTTAATGTTCATCTTCAGATGGATCACATGTCGCATTGTCGAGTATCAATATGGACCGTTTAGGGACGCTTTTTTCCTTTTAGGTATTTTGTAACGGCTGGGACTAACTTTTCCTTAAAGAGGCTGAATTTCTTCCATGTTGACTTTTGGCTACATCATCATATAGGTAGTGCGATATTAATATTTTTGAACACAGGACGTATACACAGCCACTTCGGTTGCATAAAAGTTTTTCAACTGACAGTTTCGATTGCTCTAGGGCAATCTTCACCAGAATAAAAAGTTACATGGAATACCTGTAATCAGAATTTTCATTTTCAAGTCTTTGCATTTCGTAACAACCTTAGAAACGTGGACAGGTAGGAAGCACAAAAATTTGAAAATGAAAATTCTGATAACAGGTATTCCATGTAACTTTTTATTCTGATGAAAATTGCCCTAGTGCGCAATCGAAACCGTGGTGAACTGACGAAATTTTGTACAACCGAAGTGGCTTTATATATGTCCTGTAATTAAACAGCGTACGGTTGCTGGGTCACAGCCAATCAAATGTTTCAAATTTCATATCTGAACACCTTTAGTTTGTCTTTTTCATCACAAACAATGGCATCTTATGGCTGCCGTTAGCAGCACTACAGAGGGCAAGTTTTCTACCTGTTCCAGACTGATTTTGTGTAGCAAGAATTCTTGTAGGAAGCATTTTGTTGTTGAAGCTAGACTAATCAATGTTATACGCCAGACTCATAAATGTTATACGCTTGATCGGGAGTCAGGTTAAGCTTCAAGTTTTCAAATTTCGGGCCAAATTCGCTGGCGACCGTTTCGTCAGCAGACAGCTTCTCGACAGAAATAATCACATTTTGAATGTCATGACGTTTTTTCCGTCAATGTGACAAGCCTCTATTCGCTGTAAACTTTTACTGTAATTTTCACACAAAGTCAGTGCCTTTTCTTTTATGACTGGTCTGGACAACGGAGCCCCTTTTCTCCGCCGCTGCTTAAATCACATCCACGAAGTATTGTCTAGAACTTCACTTTTAGGCTTCTTCAAAGTCTTGCGTATTTTTAGTTCTTTCAAATCACTGATCATCTTAGTATAACTTAAAGAATTTTTGTAATTTTTTATCCAGGCTAACAATTGTTATGCGAACCCCTACCTCACTTGCAATGTTTTGAAAATACACGCCCTATTTAACTTTTCAAGCCCTGCCAGATTGTACACTAAAGACCTCGTCAAATGCTTACGTTTAGTTTATGGCATAAATTAGTTTTACACATTTTCATATGTAAGAAGACCAATAATTTATAAAACAAATGTGTGCACAATAAACCTGTTGATAGAGTTAGAAAGACGTTATTTCATACTAAAAGTGACGTAACTACCGGACCTATCAATGGTCAATTACCTACTGATTAATATATCAATTGCCTACTGATTAATATCGAAGACGATGAGTTATCGAAGTCCAAAAAAAAACACCGGAAACGGGATGGACGGACTAAGCGGGGAGTCGGACCATCTGAGGTCGGATTAGCGAGATTCTACTACATTAGTAATCTTTGGTGGTTATCGACGTCCCGAGTGACGGGAGAGTATTCAAAGCAGTGAGATGCGTGTTCTAAGGCCCTGTGCATGATTTTAATACTGATAAGTTAATTGTTCCAGAGGATTTTTATTTTAAGCAACTTGTAGCAGTAACTAACATTAAGCGCTGCGGATTCAGTCTTCAATTTTTTGTGAAAGTGAACCGCCACACTGAGTCCGTCACAAATTTCGAAATTTGTGGTAAGTTCCTATGGGACCAAAATGCCGAAGTCATCAGTCCCTAGACTGAACGCTACTTAATCTAACAAAGTAACTTACGCTAAGGACAAAACACACACACACACGGGAGCTGCGCGAACCGTGGCAACGCGCCCAGACCACGCGGCTACCGCGCGCGGCAGTCCGTCACATTCGAGATACCTAAAGTACCATTAGAAGTCAGGCGACGATTGTTCAATAAGAATTCAAACTTTCTCTGTCTTACGGAAGAAAAGCGGTTATGTTTATTGTGCTTTGAGAGATACGTAATCTCAGCAATAACGTTATGTATGTTGATGACTACACAAGTTATTCGTGGACTAATTTTTCAACTTTCGACACGCTCCCGCATATTATTGGTTGGTTTTTTATTCAAATACACCATCAAGTTGACATATTTTTAACTAACTATAACTTGGCATTTGAATTAACACAGCTTTACCTTCACACACCTGATACTCTAAATAACCTCCGTTTAAGAATCTGCCGAGTACGTGGTAATCATTTCAGCCCAACATGTCTTATTAACCGACGATGATGTATGTCTTTTGGATTATCTAAAGTAAAACGGCAAGCAGAAAGAGAGCAATAAGCTATTTTTTCCGACATGAAACTGCTAAATAAATTTTCTGGATATAACATGGCTTCCATCACCCAGAAGATGATTAAATAAGACATACACCGATGAGCTAAAACATTGTGACCACCTGTTTGATAGCGTGCTGTTCCACTTTTCAAACACAGCACAACAGAGATTCTACAAATCCTCGCAGGGTTCGAGAAGTACATGGCACCAGTTTTCTACGCACATGTCAAGCAATTCCCGCAAATTCCGAGATGGTGGTTTACGGGCATGCGGCTGGCGCCAGATGTGTGTTCCAATGGGTACAAATCAGGCACATTTGTTGGCCAAGACATCAATATGAGTTCACTATAATGCTCCTCAAACCACTATAGCAAGATTCTGATCTTGCAACACGGGCAGTTATACTGCTGGAATATTTCATTGCCGTAAGGGAAACTTCAAGCATGAAGCGATGCAGGTGGTTTGCAATAATGTTCACGTAATTCACTGCTGTCACGATGCCTTCGTTTACCATCATCACAGATTCCATGGAAGCCTAACTCCATACACCCCATAGCATAATTCTGTCCTCATGAGCACGCATCTGTGTTGCGGTACATGTTCCGTGCAGCCATTGGCCTGGATGACGGCGCGTAAAGAACCAACCATCGACCTGGTGTAGCAAGAAATGCGATTAAACCTACAGGCGACACGTTTCTGTTGAACCACGGTGGAAACTCAGTGATGCTGTGCTCACTGCAATCATACTGACAGTGTCGTTGGGTTAACACAGGAACACGTAGGGGTCGTATGACGTGGAGCTCCATGTCCAACAATGACCTTTGAACGGTGTACATCGAAACACTTGGACCTGCTCCGGCATTGTACTCTGTCGTCTGACTTATCACAGATCGCTGGGGGGGGGGGGGGGGGGGGGGGGAGAGTGTGTCGATTCCCCCTCGTCACATACAGCTTTCCGTCCAGCACTGCCCACTGTAATAAGTGTTCACGATTTCAATAACAAAATGTAAGATGTTTAAAACAACAGTAAGTTGTTTACATGACACTTCAGTATATCGCTGTAGCTTAACGTCCAAGACATTGCATTTCATATAAATATAGCATCTGAAACCATTAGACCGAGAGTTCGATAAGTACGTACATCATGCGGTTCATTTAAGAGCTATAATAGCAATACATTCTTACAACGGTAACAAAATCATAATTTACACAATATAAAATCAAAGTGTACACTAATCACAATTGTAATCAAATGTCTGTAGATTGGCCATGTGAAGCGTGTAAATGAGACGAATGGTGTTTGTTTTAATCGCCTCCTCCTACTTTCCTCGGTGGACGCTCTTTTTCCTTTGTCTTCCTTTAGCCAGCTTCCTGTAGTTTACCGGTTCCACTAGTGGACTCACGACCCATTTGCGGTTTATTGCTGACGGCAGATCAGTCTGAGAATGTGCACTGGCAACTAGCTGGAATACCATTGTCAGGATCTGCATGCCCATTCACAAGGACAGCAAGCTCTCACAACAGCTACGGAGAAGAATAGTGTGTTAAACGTAGCTTGTGATTTCTAGTATTTATGGCCAATTTTGAGACTTCGTGTTTATGCTACTTTATTCTCCCAAAGTTAGCTGAGAAATTTGGAAACTGATAAACGTAAAAACAAACGCTATCTCGTGTGTGTGTGTGTGTGTGTGTGTGTGTGTGTGTGTGTGTGTGTGTGTGAGAGAGAGATATATATATATATAACCCCACCCTTTAACGCTCCCCCTCCCCCCCCCCCCCGATCCGCATAGTGAACGGCTATTTTTTGCTAGAAAATTTAAGTGTGAATTGTGGCGTATACCTCGGTGATCTGTACCCATACGAAGCTCATCTCTCTCGTTCTGCTGCAGTTCAACCACCTTCTGCATTAGTTCATGAGGTGCTTGCTATGATCACAACTAATTTCCCAGCTCGAACAAGTTAAAACAAGATGTCGCGTATTACCAATCCTGTTACTACAAGGTTCAAGAGCCATGTTTTTCCGGTAGAGATGTGCCTAGTAGGGCGGTATGTATCCAAATGGGTGCAGCGGCCTGTACAGAGCAGAGGCCTTCACGCAGGCTACAGCGGAGCGCGTGTCGCAATATGGTGTCGCGCCGGCATAAAAACCGAGTTTCACCTTCGTGCTGCCGGCTGACTGCTGCTCGCCCCGACCTTGAGCCTCTGGCTGCAGACAGCCTCCCACCGCACACTCCACACGCCCGTCTTGCCAGTTCGCATACAGCCACGTCTCAAATACATGTTTTTTCGCAGTTGCCGAGTATCTATCGACACAAAACATCGATTTTGCAAACGCTGACATCGCCTGCGAGGGCCGTAGCGACAGTTTTAACTGAGGTACAGAAACATCGCCGCAGGTCGCGTATGATTTACTTGACTAGTTTCGCTCATCGAACGCACGCATCCTCCACTTCGTGTTGACTGTGGTGCCGAGCGGAGCTTTAAACCTCTAACGTGTTGCCGCCACGGCAATGAATGAGTATGTGAAGCTAGTCAAGTAAATAATACGGCAACCTGTGGTAGGTTGCCTGTACATTAAGATAAATTTACCTCTATTATGTTACCCGGAAAAAGTTTGCCAGCAATTTTAAAATACAGCATTCAAATCTTTTCTATGGTTTCACTTTCTTTCTGTCAAGAGGGCTACATGCTACGTTCACAAAATTAATGCATGAATCGTGGTCAAGATCACTTAGGTAAATGGTCCTTTACCGCATGAAGCAGTAAAATCACCGTTGACTTAAAGATATTACATTCAGCATCTGTGTATTTGGCGAATTTCTTGCGTAAAATAAACAATAGTTTAGAATCATTCTTTCTTAAAAGCAGTGTTTAAGGTAATTTGTACGTAAAGGTAAGATCCGCGTTTAGTTTCCTTTCGATATTAAGACGGCGGAATTCGCAGTTACAATAACATAACACTTCAAATTCTGCTATAGATTCAAAAGGAAAAATGAAGACACAAGCGGTGGTGGTGCAAGCATACGAAACAAACTCTAGGTGCGGAAACGTGTAACAACGGTTCAAATGCTTTCGCGACGAAAAGAAAAGTCAATGATGTGTTAAATTTGACTCGACTGTCAACAACTACGAGTATAAAGAGACAATACAAGAATGTGCGACAGATTACAAAAGTCAGCTACTGTTTCTGATATCTGAGAAGAGGAATGACTGTATTAACGCAATTATTGACAAACCATTTGATATGACAATGGATCTGTTACTGAGAGTGCCGTGCAAAATGGTCTAAAAGCAGAAGGTACACGTGAATGAAGAATATGGCTCTGAGCACTATAGGACTTAACATCTATGGTCATCAGTCCCCGTGAATGAAGATTTCACTGACATGTGGCACATTCATCATTCCTGCAAACCTCACAAACTATAGGACTTGATGCTACCAGTTCAATCTGGTGTAGGGTACGCAACAATCAAGGTCGCCGTGTGTAACTTTTCACGGTAGATTTCGACAGACATCCGCAACGTGTAACGTCAATGGTCAGAAGATGAATGCTCAATATTGAGTCCATTAAAAACGAACAAAAGTGTTTCTTCGTTATCTTCCACTTAACTTGTGATACCATTGGCCGACCAGATTTCACACACTTTCAACATGAAAACATTTCATTTTGTTATGGGAATAAAGCGTTTGTCTTCAAATCTCTCTCTCTCTCTCTCTCTCTCTCTCTCTCTCTCTCTCTCTCTCTCTCGTTCGTACTACTTGATAAGGGGTTCCACAATAACGAACCATACTCAACAATCGATTGGACAATAATATAGTAAGGCTTGTCCCACTTATGGATGAATTAAATGCATGTTGATCTGTCTACTTACAACTAGGTTCATGTGGTCTTTCCACATTAAATCGCTCCAGATGGGCAACCCTTGACTTTGGACTGGCAGTTTTGAGAGCAAAAATACGGGGTGTTTTCAATATTTGAAGGCATTTAAAAAGCTGCTAGTCCTTTCACCAAATGCTGCCAATATGTATATCTTCCGCATTTCGCAAATATTTTCTAATGATGCGATTTCCTTGAACAGAATTATTTTCTCAGTTCATTTGTCCACTTCGTCAACAGCAACGTTTCTAGTACAGTTTATTGAAGCTTCTGAGAAAATCGTAAGGAGTTCTGTTACCTAAGTAGTCTTCAAAATAATCTCATGCGCGGTCTGACACTCCGAAAAAATAAGGCAGCGGTGAGAAACCTTATTAAAAAACTCTCCAAAAGTGTAGAAACAACATCAGTAAACAGACGCCTCAATGACGATCAGAATGAACGATTTTTTTTAGTTTTGGAAAATTGTACGTAAATACGTAACTGTGAAACGCATTTACGAGGAGATATCGCAAAGTTTTAATTATCATCCGATAATTATTACGGTATACTGAGAAAATTTTGTCAGTGTTGTCAGTAGTCCCTCAGCGCACGATGTTGAAAGTTTCAGTTAATTGTGCCGCCGCCGCCCCCCCACCCCCTCTTTTTTACGGGGAGTGCCAGAAAAGATTAAGGTGGAAGACGAAAAAAACTGAGGCTCTTAGTGTGATGAAGCTCCTGCGTTTGAAGGGTAAAAGTGATTGGGAAATCAATGATGAGATGACTGTTTATCGAAATTATTGCCCAGCTTATGACACTATTAAAAGATGGAACAGGAATTTCCAAACTGGCCACGTGTGTCTGACAGACGAGCCTGTCAAACCATCATCACTGGTAGGAACTACAGCAATCTTTTGAACAAGTTACGCGAAGCTCTGATTAAGAAACGCCGCGGTATACTTTCCAGAGGCGTTCGTCTTCTGGCTGACACTGCACCAGCTCACAAATCTCAAGTTGCAGTTGACAAAACGGGGGCAAGTAGCTTCGAATCTCGCAGCTTCCGCCTTATTCATCAGATCTCTGATCAAATGACTTTTTGTTCAAGAAAATACAGAGTCGTTGCGTAGTCGCCGATCTGACAACATATACGTCGTCATTCACGAACTGGAAGAATGGCTTAAGATAAAATCTGCAGACTTCTACAATCAAGGCACTCGGTAGGTGAAGAACTTTGGGGTAAATATATGGTGACTGTAGAGAAGAATTAACAACAACAACAACAACAACAACAACAACAACGAACAACTATCACATTTTTAAGGTTTATAATTACAACTTGCCGATATCCCCTCATATGCCAGTGATGCAGGCAGACCTAATGATCTCGGCGGCCCACGGCCGACGAGTGTGGCTAGCGCTGTCCCCCACGTGCAGCCGAGCACACGGGAGGTGAGTGCTGGCGATAAATATACCCCATCCCGCCACGAGCGCGTCCGCACGCCGTTCTGCTTCCCTGGCTCGCGCAGCTCGTGCGTTAACCAACCATATACAGGTCAACGGTATGCTTTGGCCGCACAGTACGCTGACGCTCATTTCGCTGGTTAGTACAGTGCTCGACAAAACCCATTACAACAAATTTCACTTTCAAACTACATAAAAGCGAAACCTTTTTTTTTTTATAGCTACAGCAACATTTTCTATGACCTGAGGACGGGGGGAAGGAGGGGTGGGGGGATGCAAAGCGCTGTCGGAATTTTACACCTTGCACAATCCTACGTTTTTATTCCACCAAGCACTGAATACAGGCCTCGATGGAATAACTGTAACGGTGAAAAAGAAGTGCTCACACTGAAAACCAATGTGCAGCAGTTACAGCCCATATAAAACGAACACATACTACACGTGTCTAAGAGTGTGGCCTTTGGTCCACGGAAGCTCTTCCAACAGCGAAGTGTCACAGAGGCAAATAATCTGCCGTCGTAACTTTATAACGCATAACGAGTAGCAGCGGTAAAATGCCTACCACCATCTTACTCTAGGCTGTTATGTAACAGATGTAGAGTTCCATTTTACAAGGCTTTGCTGATCACTATCTTTAGCAATTGCATTGATGTTCGCGGTTTGTTTTCCTTCCACTGTTACTTTCGTTATTAAATTAAAACAGTGCTGTCAATGCCTTAGTAACGTAACAACACCATCCACAAACGAAGTAAAAACGTCTACATGCGTTATGGAATAAATAGAAGTAGTGTTTCGAATTTGTCACGAAATAAATTATTAAATCTTATTGATTCAGAGGCATTATTTAAAATCCAATGATCTCGATAACGAGGAGGCTCACTACATCTGGGATATTCCCCGATAACGCTACATCAACCACACGGAAAAGAAGAATGGCAAAATTGTAAGCACTTTTTTCGCTGCAAGTGGACATAGTGCAGAATCATTTGAGAGCCTAGAACATTTAACCAGCTTTCCACGTTTTTTTGAAGACTCCACGAGTTAGAGAATACCCAATTCCCTATCAGGTGGCGTGGTTCTTTGATTGAATATAACATGTGGAATACACTCTAACGGGATAGTTAGAACTCACCTTCAGATCTATGATCTCAGACATCTGAATAACTCACAAAACTCTACTTTCCTGTAGTTCCACTCTACTCCATTACATTTTACGTACATGCGACTGCAGAAGTAGGTAACTTGTTGGTAAGTACCCATTTAGTGGTTTTGTTCACCAACCAGTGCCTAACTCACTATTGTATCTAGTACCTCATCTGGCGCTATCGTGTTCTGCGTTTTACCAATGGCGATTCCTACTTTTAACTTGTGCATGGGAAGTAGCTCTTGAAAGTTATATTATGGATTCTCCAAATATCGAAAGATTAGGTGCTTTGTGGTACAACGTATTACCAGTTGCAGTCCATTAACTTACTGAGATATGTGGCCGCTACCGGTTTATTTACAAACGTTCCCACATGCTTACAGTACGAATGAAATATTTGTTTAGCAGCGCTGTCGTTGCCAAATTGACCCCAGAGGGCAAGAAAACACGTACGGTTTTGGCTCGCCTATCTACAAAGACATTACATTACTTCCTGCCATTCTGCAAGACCTTGACCTTTCGCGTCTTCGTAGAGCGCACGTTAACGGTGTTGGTCGCCAGTTTCGCATGCCTGACCGAGCACATAAACTAGAGAGAGCGACGCTGCCGCGTACAACATATTCGATTTTGTTTGCGCATATTGTTTGCATTGTTGTACATCATTAAATGCGAGGATGGAAAGTTTTAGATATGGTCCATCGTAACAAAAACTATCGTATTATGGTGGAATCATCGCTATTAGAACACACTGACGAATAAATCAACATGAATTATTCTTTCTTAACATTACAGAATATGACTGATGCAATTTTCGAGAGCAAGTGATAGTCACGCATCGCGGATAAACAAATTAGCGAACAAACTTTCATGTTGCAGACTGATAAACCAGGAACAATCGTTTAACTCAGATCCTATGTCGTGCAGTACTCCGAATTTTAAGAATGAATACTAAATACACACACAAAAAAAGTTCTGCATCACCCCGGTTCCCTGAACTCCTGAAGATAGACGTTGACTGTGGATATTGTATCACAGACACAGTCCCTTTGACTGTTCAGAGATGTCACTAAACCCGCCCAAAGATGTAACCAACGGTGCGTAAGCAGCGCCTATTAGACGGAGGGGGCCAACAGCCGCTCAGTTCCAGTCATTCCACCAGGAAGGAGGTACACGTCTCGTATTGTCTGTAGATCAACCATGCCTAGAGGGTCCGCATTGCTACTTTGTGCCACGAAGGGCTCGAGAGGAAGTGTCCAGGTGTCTCGGACTGAACCAGAGCCATGTTGTTCAGACATAGAGGAGATAAAGAGTGATAGGAATTGTCGATGACATGCCTCGTT
Source organism: Schistocerca serialis cubense (assembly GCF_023864345.2). Taxonomy (NCBI): domain Eukaryota; kingdom Metazoa; phylum Arthropoda; class Insecta; order Orthoptera; family Acrididae; genus Schistocerca; species Schistocerca serialis. The sequence continues at coordinate 763,572,439 of NC_064639.1, forward strand.
CAGACCGCCCACGGGCTACTACTGCGGTGGGTGACCGCTACCTACGGACTGTGGTTCGGAGGAACCCTGACGGCAACGCCACAATGTTGAATAATGCTTTTCGTGCAGCCACAGGGCGTCATGTTATAATTCTAACTGTGCGCAATAGGCTGCTGATGCGCAACTTCACTCCCGGACGTCCATGGCGAGGTCCATCTTTGCAACCACGACACCATGCAGCGCGGTAAGGATGGGTCCAACAATATGCCGAACTGACCGCTCAGGATTGGAATCTCGTTTCTTGCCGCGCCGTCTGAGGCGCCTTGTCACGGTTCGTGCGGCTTCCCCCGTCGGAGGTTCGAGTCCTTCCTCGGGCATGGGTGTGTGTTGTCGTTAGTTTAAGTTAGATTAAGTAGTGTGTAAGCTTAGGAACCGATGACCAAGCAATTGGGTCCCATAAGACCTTGCCACAAATTTTCCACGTTCTCTTCACCGATGAGTGTCGCATATGTCTTCAACCAGACAATCGTCGGAGACATGTTTGGAGCCAGCCCGGTCAGGCTGAACGCCTTTGACACACTGTCCAGCTGCTGATGCTTTGGAGTGGCATTATGCGGGGCCGACGTACGCCGATGGTGGTCGTGGAAGGCGCCGTAACGGCAGTACGATACGCGAATGCCATTTTCTGACCGATAGCGCAACCATGTCGGCAGCATATTGGTGAGGGATTCTTCTTCAGGGACAACTTGCGCACCCATCGTGCACATCTTGTCAATGACTTCCTTCAGGATAACGACATCGCTTGACTAGAGTGGCCAGCATGTTCTCCACACCTGAACCCTATCGAACGTGCCTGGGATAGATTAAAATGGGCTGTTTATGGACGACGTGATCCACCAACCACTCTGACGGACCAACGCCGAATCGCTGTTGAGGAGTGGGACACACTCCATCAAGAGTGCCTTGATCAACTTGTGGATAGTATGCCACGACGAATACAGGCATACATCATTGCAGGACGAGGAGTTACTGGGTATTAGAGATACTGGTGTGTACAGCAATCTGGACCACCACCTATGAAGGACTCGCTGTATGGTGGTACAACATGCAACGTTGGAAATGATGTTTATGTTGATCTCTATTCCAATTTCCTGTACAGGTTCCAGAACTCTCGGAACCGAGTGGATACAAAACTTTTTGTGATGTGTGTATTTTGTTGAGTTCAATAAATGAAATGTTTTAAAGTTCCCGTTCCCCCACCCGAGCACAGCTGACAGCACTTAAGCGTGCGTGTTGCCACGTGGGTTGCGGAGGCGTCGGTCTGAAATAGACCGTGGTGCTCTGGTATCACGTTCGAGTCTCTATTTATACAGCCGAGAATGCTGTGAAGTGCTATCTCAGCTGCACTTGCTGGGAGTGCCTCCTCCCCCTTAAAACACACACACACACACACACACACACACACACACACACACACACACACACACACACAGAGAGAGAGAGAGAGAGAGAGAGAGAGAGAGAGAGAATGAATTCACTGCTACAGGACCACAGTTAAGCCCTTCGTTGTACTACTGTATTAGCCCGTCCAAAAAGTATCGAGACTGGGTTAGTTAAAAGTACAGAAAACTTAAGATGGTGGGTTTAATGCTTCAGACGTTCTACACACTCTTCCTCACATGCGTGAAGGACAGACCCTTCACACAAGCAAGTGAAACTGTCAGAGAAGGCCTCCTTTGAGATGTTTAAGCCGCGCGTCACACTGGCTCGCATGTATGTTCAAGGCATTGACCCTTCATGCTATTTTATTTATTTTGCAGTTTTGTGGTACGTTCGTATTAATAATATCACTTCGTCACATGTGATTATTTCTGAAAAAGGTACTGTCCGCGAGTCCTCGTTCGTGAGTCACAGCGTGCGGGACAAACTTTGCACGCACTTTTCTCTTCATCAAAACATTCTGGAGAATGTCTAACACATGAGTCACAGATATTGCTCCATTCCGACTTCTGGCAACAACAACGACATGTTCACTGCACGTTCACTAGTTAACACTACTTTATCAGAACTGACTTTTCGAAGCACATTTGTTGTTATCATTAGAGTTCAAGCTGCCACCGCAGTTACTGCGCTGACATAGCTTATACGCCAGGAATACAATGAGTTTCGAAACTTTTCTGACAAAGTGTAATATAGCGTGAAAACCTAGAGAAGTGAAAGAGACAACTATAAAAGAGACAGTTATGTTGTGAACGAACAGTAACTGATCAACAGCTCAGAAAAGGCAGATAAGAAAGGGACGAGTTGTTTTCCACAATTACGATTACCGCAAAAGAAAGATATACAGTCTTTGCAAGAGGCAAAAGTTAGACTCAGGAATTGTCTCAAGATTCCGTGAAGAAAATTATTTCCTATTGAAAGTTTTCGGATTTTCACATATACAAAACAAACCGTCACTCCCACTGACTCCTGCTATATCAGAATTGTATATTATAGGGTAGGCCTAAAATTCAGTTAATTACTTCTACGGCTACTAGCGACATTATAGCTTTTTATGTGCAGTTATTCAGTTAAAAATGACTTGTTGAGACCAAACTTCGAGCTTACCAATACGTACCGTTAAAAAAAGTTTATCACTGTTAACGTAAAGAAATACAAAGCAGAGCAAGCAACAGAATTTTTTTTACGGTAGCCACACCGTTCTTTATTAATAACCTGAAAAATTTGGTGACGGCAGTTTTAAGTTCCACAGAGTCTTAAAAATGTCTATCATCCTCCCACGTTACAGTCAGGAGTAAACCACATCCATCAACGAGGCTTCACCTTACTGCTGGGAAAACTCCACTGAGCTGTCATAGTGATTGAAATGTCTGTGTCTGATGTTACGTTTCCCTGCCTTTGGCTAGGCATGCATTGCATAAACAAAGGTACGTCTGCTGAGTATGTACCGGGTGATCAAAATGTCAGTATAAATTTGAGTACTGAATAAATCACGGAATAATGTAGATAGAGAGGTACAAATTGACACACATGCTTGGAATGACATGGGGTTTTATTAGAACCCAAAAAAATACAAAAGTTCAAAAAATTTCCGACAGATGGCGCTTCATTTGATCAGAATAGCAATAATTAGCATAACAAAGTAAGACAAAGCAGAGATGATGATCTTTACAGGAAATGCTCAATATGTCCACCATCATTCCTCAACAATAGCTGTAGTCGAGGAATAATGTTGTGAACAGCAATGTAGAGCATGTCCGGTGTTACGGTGAGGCTTTGACGTCGGATGTTGTCTTTCAGCATCCCTAGAGATGTCGGTCGATCACGACACACTTGCGACTTCAGGTAACCCCAAAGCCAATAATCGCACGGACTGGGGACCTGGGAGGCCAAGCATGACGAAAGTGGCGGCTGAGCACAGGATCATCACCAAACGACGCGCGCAAGAGATCTTTCACGCGTCTAGCAATATTTTTTTTCCCCTAATAATACCCCATGTCATTCCAAGCATGTGTGTGAATTTTTACCTCTCTATCTACATTATTCCGTGGTTTATTAAGTTTTCAAATTTATACTGACTTTTTGATCACTCGGTATGTGACAAACCTGTGAGAAACTATGTACTTTTTATACGCGAGGAAGTATCACATCACTCTTGACATGTATGGATTTCCTTCTCGTCTTCGGAACCAAGTTTCCTCAGCGTTAATTTCGAACACTATATTTGCGAAAAATAGTGATTTCTAAGACACTCGATATACATTTCTCCCGATTACAATTGAATAACGCAGAACTATAGGCTGGAAGTCTAAGATCTTCATTCCTCTATTTTCAGTCAAACGTCGCGTTTACTGTTCAGTACTACATATGAACTTAGCATTCCTCTGGTGTAGGGTTCTCTCTTTCGTTATTTTAGTTGCTTGTTTTCTCACATTCTAGTGAACCGAAACCGTAATTTCCTTTACTAACGGAACTGCCTTTGCATAATCAAAATGGGAAATTATTGTCGTCGTCGTCGTCGTGGTCTTGTTCAGTCCGAAGACCGGTTTATGCTTCCTCAAAATAGGGAGTTAGTAGGCACCCGTAATATACAATCAGTATTTTGACATCGATGGAGCTAAGTTTGATTTGTGATCCCCAATTGTCTAGTACTTACCTAGAAAAAACGACTGTTAGTATGTCCCGATCCCTATATGCTTCAGCCAGTACAATCAAAGATTGTTGTGGATGGGAAAGTATATGCTACTAAAATGCACACCACACACGCTATTTTCGTGAACATCATTTGTTCGCACTCTGGGCTGTTATGATGGTCTTCCAATTTCTATTGCCTAAAATAACTTTACGAACATGCGGCACAACTTCTCGCCACTGTCTGATGATACGCACATGCAGCTTTAGAGTTTGGAGGACAGCTGCAAACTAATGTGCTTTCCTTCCCATAGCGTTTCCCATTTCAATAAAAGCTTCTTCACTGCAATATTTTTAAAAATTATTTAAAAATTGCTTGTAATTTGTATTTCCCATTTCATACCGCACTGATTTACTGGGAACGAAAGCGAAAGAGACGATGAATGTGAACAACAAATATTCGGTGTACCATGACTATTTCGTGTAGCACATGTTCGACTACCATTCGTGTACACAAAGAGGTGGTAAATTCCCCCTGCCTACTCTTGATAAAGCCCAATTACACCTGACTCTTTACTTACGAGCTGCGTGGTCTCAGGCGTCTTGTCACGGTCCGCGCGGCTCCCTCCGTCGGAGGTTCGAGTCCCCCATCGGGCGTGTGTGTGTGTGTGTGTGTGTGTGTGTGTGTGTGTGTAAGTTAGTTTAATTTAGATTAAGTAGAGTGTAAGCTTATGGACCGATGACCTTAACAGTTTGGTCCCATAAGATCTTACCACAAATTCCCAAATTTACTTAAGATACGCAGACTATGGGTAGGATTCATTCTAACGAATAACAATGCCTGTCATGAGTTCCGATGACGGATAAGCTCTGAGAAAACACAGAATGATGTTGCAACTATACGTGGTTGTTAAAGACAAAGGGCGTCAGAAAGACTATTAGGATCGTAAGCGAAACGGCAATGCGATAATTATTTCCTTAGGGTAATCAACAGCGCATGGCGATAGCAATGCTAAGATGTCTTTTTCTGTTATAACGCTGTTGCTGAACGAACTTTTCACATGCCGCTGCAATGAGGTAATACAGTTCCAAAAGAAAAGGGAGAACACTGGGTTTTTACGTCCCGTTGATGATGTCAGAGACTGAGCACAAGCTTCATATCGGTTATGATGGGAAACTGGCCTGTCTTTTTCAATAGAAGAAGTCCTTGCATATACCTTTGATTGTCTTATGGAAACTATGGAAACGCTTGATTTGTGTGGTTCTATGGGGATTTCAACAGTCGTCTTCCTCCCGAATGTGAGTCCAGTATGCTAGCCACTGTGTGCAATGTAGCCGAGTAGTAACTTCAATGACGAGTTATTTGACTTGCATTCGACGATGAAACCACAGAAGCGAAAATATTGTTGACGAATTGTGTACTATGAACATTTCTCCGTCCAACCTACAATACTTTATTACGTCAATTTACATCTGTCTCACAGCACAAGAACATCAAATAACAGAGATATGGAGACAACCTTATTCTACGAGATCCGTTCACAAAGACGAAGCAAGTATTCTATCGATGGGAGGCAATGAAAACCTCGTAACTCCATTTTATTAAACTTTACAGAAGCAAAAACTGTTTCTTAAAAATAATGTAAAGTGATACAGATAAAGTTGCTAGATGTGTAACTATAGACTAGAAGCCTAGTTTATGACAGATTAGGGAAATCTATGCACTTTGAAATCTCTTTTTGATAACGGAGTTACTGGTTACTGGGATTACGAAGTTTTCGCAGGCAAATGGAGTTACAAAGTTTTCATTGCTACCATTGCTATGCCAATAAGTTCTACTGAGAGAAAAAAATTCAGGAACGAACAAAAGAGGCGGAAGAGCAATATATAAGCCCAGTTGATACATCCTACTACTTGCAGTCACCTTCTTATGAACTTACCGTCATTCATGTACACTACTTTGATCAAAAGTATACAGACACCTCTATGTAAGGCGGAATTGACCAGAAAATGTCACGAGCGTCGGAGTCGGCAATATAAGAGGAGGCGGGGAGCACTGCGTTGTCAGCACACAAGCAGCAGTAGCGGAACTGGTCGGTCAGGAGAGCTCACTGGATGTCGCCAGAGTAATTAACCAACCAGACTTTTCAAACCACATAATGCTGCACAAGTCGACTGTTGCTGTGTGACTGAAGTGGAAAAGCGAACGAACAACCACAGTTAAAACAAGACAAGGCAGACCTCAAGTACTGACGAACAGGAAGCATCGAGTACTGCGGGGGATGTTTGTAAACAAAACAAATAAAAAAACAGCATTAAATCAAAGGAAGGAATCACTCTTGAGTTCGAAAGTGCTACCAGCACTCCAGCTAGCACAATGACTATGGGTGCGGAGATAGAAAGAAGGGTGTACAATAGTTGAGTAGCTCCTCACATAACACATATTTCTTCTGCAGCCAAAGCTAAGTGAAGCTTGAGGTGGTATAAATAGCGACGCCACTGGGCAGTCGATGGGGAGGGGGTGGAGGGGGTGGGGGTGGGGAGTGATGAATCACGCTATACCCTGTGGAAATCCAATGCAACAGTTTGGGTTTAGAGAACATTACCTGCCGTCACTCGTACTCTTAGTGCCATCTGTGTAGTAAGGATGAGGTGTTACGGTGTGGCGATGTTTCTCGTGGTTATGGTCTCGTCTCGTGATTGAGCTTCAGAAAACGCTAAATACGGAAGACAGCAACACATTTTATAGTATTATATACTGCGTACAGTAGAGGAACAGTTCGGTGACGATGATCGATTTTATTAGCATGACAATTCACTCTGTCATAAAGCAGCATCTGAGAGGCAATCATCTGAGACAATGACATCCCTGAAATGCACTAGCCTGCTCAGAGTCCTAGCCTGAATAAAATGGGACACTTTTGGGATATGTTCGAACGTCGACTTTGCTCCTGACCTCAGCGTCCAACATCTCTACCTTCTGTAGTTTCGGCTCTTAAGGAAGAATTCCTCCCCAAACATTCAGACACTTCACTGTAAGTGGCCCCAGTAGAGTTCAAACCGTTATATAGATGAAAGGTGGACACTTACCCTATTAATATCCACTAATGTAAGTCCACATACTGTAGTCACATCAAGAACATAGCGAGTGCACACAAAACAGGAATTCGATTTCTGAAGACTTGTGTTCAATCGTTCTCTAACATTACGTGCTGTACGCAAAGTGTACCACAAGTTGCTAAATATTTACTAATGATGTTCACAGTAATCAAACACATTCTACAGTTCTTCCCTCAGCTATAGAAGGGTGAAAAATGAGCGTGTTTTTAGTCAATTGTGTTATACTTTTAACTTGGTTTTTATTTCAGTGAAATCACAGTTCAACACTTTCGCTCTCCTACCCGTACCTAACGCGATGAACATGTTAGCATACTTCCTTTCTTGTTCACTTTTTATGTCTGCCTGGGTGTACATTAATGAGCAGGGCTGATTTATGACAGGTGGTGTATCGGTTTTAGCTGAACTAGTTAATTAGAAGCAATCTTTGACAGAAGTCAAAGAAAACAGTTAAGCCATTTAGCGCTTCATTCTGATGTGTGAGCACCTTGTCACAGAACTGCGCCCTCACCTCAAATTGAAATGTTAAAACGTAGCGGTAGTACATCGAGGGACCTATTTATTCGCAGTTGCTCGTCGTCACTACTGGAAGTAGCCCATTGTGGGGGTACCCACAAATTTACGCAAGGTTTTTTGTTGGTGGGGGTGGAGTGTGACTAAAATCGCCACTTTGATATAAATGATTTGGTCAGTCTCGAGACATGTCATGTCACAACAGCTTAATTTTATAGGTTACACAAAAAGCTTACTATATCCGAGAGAACTGATGGTTATTGACTCACTTCTACAAGTGTATTAGAATTATGTAATAAAAACCTCTGTAATCTTGAGTCCAAGAGGGACGGAGAGGCATGGAGGGATGGGAGGGTGAGTGGCACTCTTGCGGATGCCTGTGCCTATTGCAGTCTTTGCTTGATAGCGAGATTGATTCTGTAACTTTCTTTTTTTAATGAAATGTGGCTTAATTTATCGGGTAGCTGGAAGCAAATCGACTTGGATTTGTAAAACCCCTACTATTTGGATCAAGAGCCATGATTAGAAAACAGGAGTGTGGTGTACTACGAGTTATTGGGCTCATGTGTCACAACCAAACCACTGTGTGCTATGCGATCAATGTACTGCAGCCTTTTTTTTCGGAAAAATAACGCGTAAGGAAAAGAGCAACTGTTGGTTTATGCAGAACAACATTAGAAAACCTACAACCAAGGTTTTCATGCCAGTACTACTATCAAATTCACCTCATTTTTCTCCGTTTTCTTTCCAAAGCGCTCGGAACCAGGTTAATTCGAGTAATACCCTTCCTGTCAAGAGTCCAAGGAACGGGCCCGAAGCGTATGCGGCGATAAGGGCCTGTCTTTGCGGCACTTATTTTCTAGCAACGCCGGGGCAGAGCCTTTGCGTCGTACTTAAAGCACTCTGTCAATAGCAGTTAGCACAACTCCACTGTACAGTGATGGCGAAGGTTACTTTCCAGCAATCCGATCTTAGGCCAGGCTTACAGCCTATCAGGTGAGAATTTAATACAGTTTGAAGCAATTCGAGAAACATTTAAGCCAATAATAATACCCGTGGTTAAAGGGGATCTACTTCCAGCATCTGCATGAGAATAGAAAAACCACTATTTCGTAGACGGCGAACTATATATGGTATGTTCACGAGAGGAGCCGCTGCACGAAAATCTGAATTATTCCCCTAGCAAAACAAAGAACATTTCGATCGGCAATAAGTGAAAGTCGTGTTATAAGTGGTGCGAAAGAAGCAAAGCGCAATGGGAAGGAATGAAATTAGTAGTAGTAGTAGTAGTAGTAGTATGTAGTTTACGCAAAGTTACCCATCACTGCATAAAACAGGGCTCCAAAATTATCGTGACGTGCCTACTTGACTATAGTTCGGTTACAATTACTTGATAATTTACGCCTGTCACTTGGTGTTAAAGTGTTGTCACATCGGCTGCCGGCTATCGCTTGTTACAGGTAACACACAAACACGGCAGGTCACATCGCAAATGCTATTATGTGTAACGCGGAGCAATGTTGGAGTGGCCGCCGCGAAGGTTGCCGAAAATGCTAGATGCTCTGTCGACTGCTGATTTTAAGTGAGCAATGACTTAACTGCGGCAGACGACGCGTTTTGTAGACCTGAATTCAAAGTCATGTCCTTCGCTAACCACAACCTCGTGATGTGCAATGTATCCGAGGAAACAGCGGTTAATCTTCGTCAGAACTAAAACCATGATCGTTTGTTAACGGTGATTGAAGTTACCGTCTACGAGTAAACACAAGGCAGGAAAAAATAATTTTTAGTCCTAAATCCAAATTGTAATTCGTTACCTGAAACTATTATCACACTAGATACAACAGCTGCGGCTTTACCAGCCAATGAGCAGTCCTAGTTGGCACTTGGTTGCAGATTATAGGTGACGGCAGATTTCAAACGAAAAACGAATGATAGACAGAAACATATAAAAAAATAAAATCAATACGATGAAGAAAAATGATAGGGCAAATAATCAGAAACAAAAAAATTGCATTTAAACCAAGTAACTAAATAAAAGTAATAATCAATTTCTTTTGGTTATATTTAGAAATGAAAAATATTTCGCTACATTTAATGAGATTTATAGCTACGACCTTCTACACGTCAAATCAGTAAGCTAACCTTTGCGCTATGCCACATCACAGCGTGAAGCTGATATATTTATGGCTGTGGTGACCCAGTCGCAACGATGAATTGCAGCCTTAAAATTAACATTACGTGTGTGTGATTTTTATCTTGTGTGATGAAATACGAAATAAAAGTGCCAGACCATGATTCGGGATCCAAAGACATCAAGAAAGAATGCCGGACAAGGAATTGGAAGTGCTCTGACCAACTTTTGTGAAAGTTTGGCAACGGGGAACGGCTCAGGCGTGACGTTGAGCGCCCTGATTGGAGGAAACCAGCTCCAACAAGTGAAGTGTCAACTATCGAGTAATTTTAATCTGACTATGGACAACTGTGAGAGGCAGTGACCAGTCTACACGAGAGTGTGACGACAGTCTAGAGAGTGAATCGCGTGGCCCGCGTCCAGCCCCGGACGGCATGTGTGTCAAGGATGGGCGGCCGCCAGCCCACTTGGCCCCTCCCTGCCTGCCTGCACGTCACTGCCAAACGTGGTCCGCCGGCCGCCGCCCACGCGCTCAGCTGGTCGACCCAGGCGACGCGGCAGGCCTCCCTGCTTCCGCGCCGTCGCCAGGCGACAGGGCACGCTGCTCCTGGTTTTTTATGGCTGCACCCAGTCTCAGACCCGAAGCCAGTTCTCTAGTGTCACAATGCTCAATCTGCTTCGCTACAGCGACGACGCTACACGCCTTGTCGCAAGGGCTAAGCGCACACGCGCAAAAGAACATTTGATCCCCTCCATTACAAACTGGCATCTGCCCTTGTAATAGAACCATGAAGTCTGTATAATTGATGGTTCATGAACTGTTAACCTCAATGCAGACTGTAAGATATGGATAGAATTTGACAATTTACTTGGGCAGTCAAAGATCACAGTATTTCCGTTACGTTTACTTGTTTACGTCGTACACTTTACATTGATGTGGACAAAAGTCATGGGATCCTGTTAATATCGTGTCGGAGGTCTTTTAGCCATCGTAGTGCAGCAACTCATGGACTGAACAAGTCGCCTGATGTCCCCTGTGGAAATACTGAGCCATGCTGCCTCTACAGCCGTATATAATTGCGAAAATGTTGCCTAGCAGAATTCTGTGCACGAGCTGACCTCTCAATTTTGTCACATAAAATGTCGGGCGATTTGGGTGGCCAAATCTTTCGCTTGAATTGTACAGAATGTTCTTCAAACTCGTGACATACTGAAGTCTCATCCATAAAAATTCCATAATTTTTTGGGTACTTTAAGTCTATGAATGGCCGCAAATTGTCTCCAAGCGGTCTAACATAGTCAATTCCATTCAATGATCGGTTCAGCTGGACCAGGAGCCCCGGTCCATTCCACGTAAACACGGCCCACACAATTATGGAGCCGCCACCACCATGCATATTGCCCTGTTGACAACTTGGGTCCATGGTATCGTGAGATCTGCGCTACATTCGAACCCACCACCAGCTCTTATCAACTGAAATCGAGACCCATATGACCAGGCCACGGTCTTCCAGTCGTCTAGGATCCAACAGATATGGTTACGAACCCAGGAGAGGCACGCGACGTTGTGCTGTTAGCAAAGGCATTCACGTTGGTCGTCTGCTGTCATGGCCCATTAGCGCCAAATTTCCCACACTGTCCAAACGGATACGTTCGTCGTATGCCCCACACTAATTTCTGCCATTATTTCACGCAGTGTTGGTTGTGTGTTAGCACTGGCAACGCTATGCAAAAAACCCTGCTCTCGGTCGTTAAGTGAAGGCCGTCGGCCAATGCTTTGTCCGTGGGGAGAGAGAATGCCTCAAATTCGGTATTCTCGGCACACACTTGACACTGTGGATCTCGGAATATTGGAATGCCCTATGCATTTATATGTAACAATCATTTTGTGTTCAAAGTCTGTTAATTCCTCGTGCGGCCATAATCACCTCGTAAACCTTTTCACATGAATCATCTGAGTGCAAAGACTAATGTACTGCCCTTTTTACCTTGTGTACGCGACATTGCCGCCATCTATGAATGTGCATATCGCTGTCCTACGACTTTTGTCAACTCAGTGTACGTTATCTTCAGGTTTTGGTAGAAACAGAAATGAGAGAATATGATGTAAACCATAATTATCATGTGCTGAGACGTATCAACGTACTTGCCAGAACACGTAACTGAGATTATAAACGGCTGAAAACTGTGACAAATTAAAATGGTATCGATGCGATCGTTGACGTAAACCTTTAATTTACCACCCTCAAACGCGTAGAGATCTGTTTCGTTTCCTCGTATACAATGCAAAATTTTCTGTAGTGTAAACGTATAGAACAGGGTTCGCTAACTCGTGAGCTGGTAGAAAATAACTAACACCCAAGATCCCAAAGTGGCGTCAGATCCAAATGCTTGCATCAGGGTGGGAGCCACACAAGCAGGTTACACTATGACGATACCATAACACTGTGGACGCGAAGCCAGCGAAGTCACTCCGCCATATGTTGGGACTAAAACACTGTCAGTAGAGTGTGTTTACTGCAGTGTTATTCAATGAAATGCAAATATAAATTGTCTAAAAATGGTTACTCGTGCAACCTACGGGTGCACAACCATAGGCGGAAAGTCTGTTGTTACTTCCTGTAGGTAAATGCTTAAGCTAAAATACACATATCAAAAAAGTTTTGCATCGTCCCGGTTCCCAGAATTCCTGAAGATAGACGTCGACTGCGGATATTTTATCACAGACACAGACCCTTTGTTTTAGAGATATCACAAAACCCGCCCAAACATGTAAACAACCATGCATGAGCAGCGCCTATTAGACAGAGGGGGTCCGACAGCCGATCAGTTCCAGTCATTCCACCAGGAAGGAGATACACGGCTCTTAATCGGGCAGATAGGTTGGAAAATTTTAAAAGGGAAACGGATAGGTTAAAGTTATATATAGTGGAAATTAGTGAAGCTCGGTGGCAGTAGGAACAGGACTTCTGGTCAGGTGAATACAGGGCTATAAAAACAAAATCAAATAGGGATAATGCAGGAGCAGGTTTAATAATGAATAAAAACTAGGAAGCGGATAAGCTACCAAGATCAGCATAGTGAACGAATTATTGTAGCCAAGATAGACACGGAGCCCACACCTACCACAGTAGTACAAGTTCATATGCCAAATAGCCCCGCAGATTAAGAAGAGATTGAAGAAATTTATGATAAAATATGTTATTCAGATAGTTAAGGGAGACGAAAATTTAAGTCATGGGAGGACCGGAATTCGATAGTAAGAAAAGGAAGAGAAGTAAACGTAGAATGTGAATATGGAATGGGGGTAAGGACCGAAAGAGGAAGCCGCCTGGCAGAATTTTGCACAGAAAATAACTTAATCATTGCTAACGCTTGGTTTAAGAATCATGAAAGAAGATTGTACACTTGGAAGAGACCTGGAGTCACCAAACGGTTTCCGATTGATTATATAATTGTTTGAAGAGATTAATAAGCCAGATTTTAAATTGTGACACATTTCCAGGGGAAAATGTGGAATCTGGCCACAATTTATTGGTTATGAACTGTAGATTAAAACTGAAGAAACTGCAAAAAGGTAGGGATTTAAGAAAATGGGACCTGGATAAAGTGAAAGAACCAGATGTACAGAGTTCAGAGGGAGCATTAGGGAGCGATTGACAAGAACAGGGGAAAGCAATACAATGGAAGAAGAACGGGTAGCTGCTTTGAGACACAAAATAGTGAAGGCAGCAGAGGATCAAGTAGGTAAAAAGACGAGACCTTGGACAAATTCTTGGGTAATCCAAGAGATATTTAATTCACCTGATGAAAGAAGAAAACATAAAAATGCAATAAATGAAGCAGGTGAAAAGGAATAAAAACGCCTCAAAAATGAAAGACAGTAAGTGCAAAATGCCAAGCGGGAATGGCTAAAAGAAAAATGTAAGGATGTAGAAGCGTATATCACTAAGAGTAAGATAGATGCCGCCAACAGGAAAATTAAAGAGACCTTTGGCTAAAAGAGAACCACCGGAACTAATATCAAGAGCTCAATTAGAAAATCAGTCCGAAGCAAAGAAGGGAAAGCAGAAAGGCGGAAGAGGTATAGAGATCCTATGCAATGCCGATGTACTTGATGGAAATATTATGGAAATGGAACAGGATGTAGATGAAGATGAAGTGGGATATATGATACTGTGTGAAGAATTTGACAGAACACTGAAATCCCTAAGTTGCAACAAGGCCCCAGGAGCAGGCAACATTTCATTAGAACTACTGACAGCCCTAGGTGAGCCAGCCATGACAAAACTCTTCCCTTTGGTGTGCAAGATGAATGAGACAGGCGAAATACCCTCAGACTTCCAGAAGAACATCATAATTCCAATCCCAAAGACAGCAAGTGTTGACAGGTGTGAAAATTACCGAACTATCAGTTTAATAAGTCACGGCTGCAAAATACTAACACGAATTCTTTACAGACAAATGGAAAAATTGGTAGAAGCCGACTTCCGGGGCGATCAGTTTGGATTCTGTAGAAACACAGGAACACGTGAGGCAATACTGACCTTATGACTTATCTTGCCAGAAAGGCAAACCTACATTATAGCATTTGTAGACTTAGAGAAAGCTTTTGAAGATGTTGACTGGAATACTCTCTTTCAAATTCAGAAGGCGGCAGGAGTAAAGGCTATTTACAGTTTATACAGAAACCAGATGGCAGACGGCAATTTTAAGAGTCGAGGGGTACGAAGGTGAAGCAGTGGTTGAGAAGGGAGTGAGACACGGTTGTAACCTATCCACGATGTTACTCAATCTGCATACTGAATAAACAGTGAAGGAAACAAAAGAAAAATTTGGAGTAGGAATTAAAATCCACGGAGGAGAAAAAAAATTCTTGAGGTTTTGTCGATAACATTGAAATTCTGGTCGAAGTAGAGAGGATATAAAATGTAGACTGGGGATGGCAAAGAAAGTGTTTCTGAAGAAGAGAAATTTGTTAGCATGGAGTACAGATTTGCCAGTAAGTCTTTTCTGAAAGTATTTGTATGGAGTGTGGTCATGTATGAAAGTGAAACATGGACGATAAACAGTATAGACAGGCAGAGAATAGAAGCTTTTGAAACGTGGTGCTACAGAAGACTTCTGAAGATTAGATGGGTAGATCACGTAACTAATGAGGGTGTATTGATTAGAATTGGGGAGATGAGTACTTTGTGGCACGACTAGAAGGGATCAGTTGGTAAAACACGTTCTGAGGCATCAAGGGATTACCAGATTAGTATTGGAGGGAAGCGTGGAGGGTAAAAATCGTAGAGGGAGACCAAGAGATAAATAAACTAAGCAGATTCCTAAGGATGTAGGTTGCAGTAGTTACTCGGAGATGAAGAGGCTTGCACGGGACAGGTTACCATGGAGAGCTGCATCAAACCAGTCCTTGGACTGAAAAACAACAACAGGTAGAGACGGCAAGTTTCAAGTGGGTGATGGAGGAATGCCCCTGGCTTCAGCCAGTGCCTGTGCTCAGCATAGGCAATGCCATCTTTATTCTAATCTCCTTGAAGCCACTCAACACTTTTACTACGGTGGATCGCCAGAGCAGCCAAGTGTTGCGTGCCCAGGTGCGGTTGGCTGCCACAGCAGTCGAGCTGTGAATTGCATATACACAGACGGAAAAAATATAAAAAATGTAGATTAATGAAATTTTGGGAATACATTTGACTAGGTAACATATTTGATTGACATTACAAGATCACAGATTAATGTAGGCGCGAGATAAGCCTTTGCAAATGTGAAATGCTAGCAAATTGATAACCGGTGTAACCGCCAGAATATTTAATGCAAGCATGCAACCGTGCTCACATTATGTTTTAAGGTGCCGGATGTCAGTTTATGGGATAGAGTTCGATTGGTTAATGTTGGTTGTGGATGACTCTAGAGTGGTCGTCCGATGTCCCATATTTGCTTGGTTGGAGACAGATCGTGTGATCTGACAGGGCAACGCAACATGTCGACATCTTACGGAACCCATCTGGGTCGCTATCGAGCGCCATCACCGCGTAGGCAAATCAGAGGCCCGTTATTTACGTGTATTACATAACCTGTGTGTAGACATCGAACGTACCAACCACTGTGGGATCTCTGATACGCAGAATGTATAGTGTATTTTTGTTCCAAGGACCGACTCTCAAGCTGTGAAACAGGTGATCATAATGTTCTCGCTCACCAGTGTACTTGGTACACTACAGCACAAGAATACAGGGTCGGTATTTTCTGCCATCAGAAAGTCAAGACCTCTGAGCTTGTTCAATTTTACAATATACCAATGTTTAGCACACAGGCTAAAACAAAGCCGTGTTTTCTGCTAAACTACGATAACGCACATGCACAGATTAAACAAACGCTTTTTTTTAATAAATCGGTAAGTCGGCCACCCAAATTCTTTAAGGAATCGAACTCCCATATATGAGTCAAACGTCTGTTTGCTTTACAAATGAGTTAATGAATTAATATTTGACGGTAAGCATGTTGGCGAGAAAAAGTTTAGAAGAGGTTTCAAATTATGTTTAGTTTGTTAGAAGTCGCTAAGTGCTCTCTAGAATATAGTTTAGATACTTTTTGCGCTGAGAGTTACTATGCCTCGAGACATATTTACAGTTTCTAACAGTTTTTAATTTTAGTGCTTGTCGTGTTAGGTTAGGTTAGGAACCTAACCTAACCTAGGTTACTCTCCTTGCAGTTGCAGATTACGTATCTAGCGGCTTCCAGGACCAACAAAAATTAGATTTGCAGTATTTCACATAATTATTGTCCGAATTTGAAAGTATAAAATCTTATAATCTAGCAGTTAAGTCTTTCGTGTACGATTATACCTCTTAACTGCTAGATTATAAGATTTTATACTTTCAAATTCGGACAATAATGTGAAATACTGCAAATCTAATTTTTGTTGGTCCTGGAAGCCGCTAGATACGTAATCTGCAACTGCAAGGAGAGTAACCATTACAGCCGTTTTTTTTTTATCGCAGCAAAAAACAAGCAGACCGCCAAAAAGTACATTTACATCAACCAAAAGCATCTATTTTGGTTGGCAAATGACGTTCGCATACATTATATAGTATGTGCGTGGGATATGTCCTGGTTATCATCGGAAAAAAAATTGAAATGCGCCAAACGTGCAACGTATTATCCGCTTTTAGCTGACACTCTTAAATTAGCATATAAAATCATTTCTAACATATTTTGCATTTTTTTGTACGTGGGACGGGTAGGTCACAGTGAGCACGGCCCTTGGCCGTACCCCTAACCCCACCGACGGCGGCGGCACGCGGCGGTGCAGTAGAGCGCGGCGTTGGACCAACAGGTGTCCTGACGTCACTGGCGGCTGTTGCTGACAGGCTGGCGCACTGGCAGCTCGCCTCACTGGAGCGCCATCGCCTTTACCGACAAAGCGAGGTCCAGTCCCAAAGGAGACGGAAATAGCACGAGCCGGTACACATGACTTTATAAACTTCATCCCTTCTTTAACTGAATACTGTCTGAATTACGCGTTCTCTTCAATGCTCGGTTCACAGTTTCAAGTCTGCATATAAATTCGTACAGAAAATACACCTACATTTGTCACACGTTCTATTTATACGTCAATCCAAGTGTTTGTACTGCTTAAGTGTGATAAATCGCATGTACAAATAGCTACATTTTTGTACCTTCGTACTGACTAATTAGGATCACGTAACTCTTTCTTTGCGGTTTTCTTTTTTACCAGTACTCCATGTTGTTCTCGTGCTTTCCCCTATGCCAATTTGTGCCCGATTACTGATTTCTTGTGGCTCTAAAGCCTAAATTTAATATTTTATTCTTGAAGAAGTTTCTTTCCGTTAGTCCCGATTCATTGATGTTTCTTTCTAGTTCTTCCTTATTCCTGTGATCCATACTGTTGTCGATGTCGGTTCTCATCCATTCAGAAGACGCGTCCAAAAAGATTAATATTCGCTTTGCCACTAATTCTGATATTTTTTCTATATTTTGTAGAAATCCTCGTTACTTTTTTCCAACCACGTGTTGTTTGTAATGCAGCCATTATTTTTCTAATAATCCGTTTTTCAAGCACCTCTATTCCATCCAGCTTACAGTTCATTGTTAAGAATTCACAGGTATATACAGATTCTGGTCTTACAATTTTAGTATCGCGTTTCAGTTTTGTTTTTCCAGGCACGCAATGTATGTAAATATTATTTGACAAACCATATACTCTTTCCATTTTATTAACTCTTATAGTTTAGCACACTCACTTATTTGGGAGGACGACGTGAACCGTGGAGACCTGAAAGATATTGAGAAAATTGGAATACATGTTGCACGCTTTATTTCTCTCCGAGACTGCTGCATGCATGCCAGTACATGTTGAACAACAGATTTACTGTACTGTTTCCCTTCACTTGCCATATTGCTTCGTTAATACTCATTAATTTATTCAATTTCTCTGTATTAATTTCTGTCTCCTTTTGTGAAGGCCATTGCAGAATAAGACTGTCTCCTTATACACGCACGTTTGAGATGGTGACGTGTGTATGAAAAATCCACAATCTTGTGAGACACAATCCCTCCCAGACCTTTAGGTCAGTAGCTAAAAACTTTAACTGCTTAAACAGTTGGCGCGAAACACACTGCTTCACCTACGTTCGAGGAAGCAAATATCAGGATGGTGTCTTCTACACTATCGGTTTAAACACAGCCATATACGAAAATTCTTTGTGGGGCGAGGTAGACTTAATACTGAACTGAAAAATCCCATGCTCATGAGAGACTAACAAATCTTCCAACAAGCAGCATGCTATTTTGTCATTCACAGCACTGGACAGACGCAGAATACAGCATAAGTAAGTCACATTGAATCACATTAGCCTCTCGCCATGTCAATGTAGGAAGAGCCTTGTTACCATGTGTAAATTTTGTGTACTGAGGGGAAAACTTTGGCCCGAGTTTTCCATTTCCGGGACTGTAGTAAACATTAGCATCTGTAACACTTCGGTCACTTCGTGTGCGAGACGAAATGAGCAGTGACGACTTGGCTGTCAATCAGCAAGAACAAGCGTGAGCAGTAAGTGCCATGGTGAAGTTTAATTACTGCTGTCGTAACGAGCGGCAGAAGTACGCCATGCAGCAGCTAAGGTCCTGGCAGCGCGACTGATTCACTTTGTGCTCTTGGCTCGGAGCGCCGGCTAAAAACCACCGCCGGCAGGAAATTGCGAATTTCGACGGGGAAATTGGCTACATGACTGCCGCGGCAACGCAAGATGGAGGCGCCTGGCTGCGTCCCTCCGCCGCTGTAGCTGAACCTACGCTCGCTCCTTCAGTTACTCTGCACCCTGTCGCTAACGCGGAGCACGTATAATGTCTGACCCACATTTCAGAAAATCTTAGTCGTCGAATTTACATTATTCTACCGCTCATGTTAAAAATAAGCTCGTCTTGCGGTCTTCCAAAGTTGATAAGATTCTCCTTCCCTTCTCTTGGTTAAGTCTGGAAAGTCTGATGCACGGTATTTCACATGTTCGAAAAAATTTAAAGTGAGAATATGTTATCAAAATCGTTTCGCAAATACTTCTGTACCAGTATATTTTTTTATAATACAAATGGTCAAATACATAACTAAGAGGATTTTCGTTCAGCGGTACTTTGTGCCATCATCCTTCCTCAATTGGCGACCGACCACCAATTGAAGAGGCCGGCGGACTGGATTGGATTGATGGGGTTAAAGGAATCAAACTACGAGGTCATCAGTCCCTCTGTCCTATGTGTGCCAAGCTGGGAAGAGTTATCAGAGAGAAACGACACGGAAGATACAATACGATGAACGCAACTGTAAACGACAATCAATAAAACCAAGAGAGAAGCAAGCAGAAGTGAGAGATGGATAAGTGGGTGAAGGTGGGTGAGCTGCTCCGCCCACAAAGCGGCTGGAGCCCTCTGCACATGTTATGCAATGGGCCCTCTGCATCCGACCCGCGTTTCCCCACCATCTACTTACACACGAAAATCTTGCAACGGACGCAAGTTGATAAAATTTCAGGAAAGAGAAGAATGATGACGAGACAAACTAACGACAGACAGAGAAGAATACGAAGAATTAAAAAGGTGGACGGTCAGGAGCAAGGCTGGACCACCCAGCAAGGGCAGCCAAAGGACGGGGGGGGGGGAGGGGGGACGAGGGGGGGTTGCAAGAGAGAGAGAGAGAGAGAGAGAGAGAGAGAGAGAGAGAGAGAGAGAGAGAGAGAGAGAGAGATCTGGTGTCACCGGGAACTCTGCCTTGGGTAGAGAGGTGGTACATATGAGGTCTGGCAGCATGGGGACCACCGAAACCTCCTCTGTGTTGGAGATGATCTGTTAGTCATTCTTCTCCTTGGATGATTTAGATATCTGCAAGGGCTTGTCTGTCTTAATTTCAGGAACAGAGGATGAATGCAAAGCTCTTGTGGCTCCTTCAGTCATTGTCTGGTATCGATTGCAGATCAGCAAAATCCTGGGATGTGACCCCACCTTGGTGAGAGATGCCAGAAAAGGGCGTTTATTCTCCATCTGCGGGTTGGGGATCGACATCGCCTGTGGGTTGGGAGTCAACATTCCCAAACTGGGTGTGGGGGAAACGATAGGGGGGGGGGGGGAGGGCTGGCCCCCAACAAACAGGGAGCAGGTTTAGAAAGGCTATCTTGAGGGTCCAGCATGGAAGACACTAAGGGCATTGATACTGTCGCCAAAGAGCATGAAGTCGTCATAGCTGTAGCAAACATCACCATCAAATCACCACCATCAAATCACCACCATCAAATCACCACCATCACCACCAAATCACCAAATCATCATCATCATCACCATCACCACCATCAAATCACCACCATCACCACCAAATCACCAAATCATCATCATCATCACCATCACCATCACCAAATCATCATCATCACCATCACCATCACCAAATCATCATCACCACCATCACCATCACCAAATCATCATCACCACCAAATCATCATCATCATCATCACCACCAAATCATCATCATCATCATCATCACCAAATCATCATCATCATCATCATCATCATCACCAAATCATCATCATCATCATCATCATCACCAAATCATCATCATCATCATCATCACCAAATCATCATCATCATCATCATCACCAAATCATCATCATCATCATCATCACCAAATCATCATCATCATCATCACCAAATCATCATCATCATCACCAAATCATCACCAAAATCACCAAATCATCACCAAAATCATCATCATCATCATCATCATCATCACCAAAATCACCAAATCATCATCATCATCACCAAATCACCAAATCATCATCATCATCACCAAATCACCAAATCATCATCATCATCACCAAATCACCAAATCACCAAATCACCAAATCACCAAATCATCATCACCAAATCACCAAATCACCAAATCATCATCACCAAATCACCAAATCACCAAATCATCACCACCAAATCACCAAATCATCACCACCAAATCACCAAATCATCATCACCACCAAATCACCATCATCATCATCACCACCAAATCATCATCATCATCATCACCACCAAATCATCATCATCATCATCACCACCAAATCATCATCATCATCATCACCACCAAATCATCATCATCATCATCACCACCAAATCATCATCATCATCATCACCACCAAATCATCATCATCATCATCACCACCAAATCATCATCATCATCATCACCACCAAATCATCATCATCATCATCACCAAATCATCATCATCATCACCAAATCATCATCATCATCACCAAATCATCATCATCATCACCAAATCATCATCATCATCATCACCAAATCATCATCATCATCATCACCAAATCATCATCATCATCACCAAATCATCATCATCATCACCAAATCATCATCATCATCAAATCATCATCATCATCAAATCATCATCATCATCAAATCATCATCATCATCAAATCATCATCATCATCAAATCATCATCATCATCAAATCATCATCATCATCAAATCATCATCATCATCAAATCATCATCATCATCAAATCATCATAATGTAGATTGTCATATTACTTCTTGGCCTTCTGATAAGTATAATTAAAACGCAGCTACTCGGACGTCCAGTGTCGACTGTAATTATCGTATGGCAGTAAAACTTTGTAGATATTCTAATGTGTTAACGAGGAACAGTTTTATGCTGAGAAAAACATTAGTTCTAATTCTGGCCACCTGGTGCATATCTGGAAACTACAGCATCTTGTCAACCTATCCAGTGCTTATATTGAACAAATTGTGTAAGTGGCAGTTAATAAGAAATCTTCATCATGCCTTTCTCACTTGTTTGACTTTTTTTGCCAATGCCCCATTCCTACTCTATTGCACATGGTAACATTTCAATACATCTTTCTTGCATTCATAGCGCCAGATTTGCACCGGGTGGTCAAGACGAACTAATTTTTTCCCAGCGTGAATCAGTTCCACATTAACACATTAGAATATCTACCAAGTTTCGCTGCCATACGATAATTACTTCTCACATTGAATCTCTGTGAGTAGGTCAGCAGTCTTATTCTAGGATTTTATTTTCTCTTTAGAAGATGGAGGAGTCCATTGGACAGTGTGAATGGTGCTCTCTGCAGTTGATACAGACCGGGGTGGAGGGGGGGTGGGGGGGGGGGGAGAATGGTGGGAGCCATAAGGAATGTCCGAGTGCAATTGACACCCACAATCCTTACAGATGGGGTTGCGTTACAATGCGAAGACATGTGCCCCGAACCACATACGTTTGAAGATCTGCAAGGGTGGGAGACATACGGGTTTATTACGCATTGATACAGCATCGGTTTGACCTTTTTCAGACAATGAGTAAGCCAAGGCTCCAGCATCAACCCTACTGTTCTTTGCCCGCTGCTGGACATGGACAAAACGCCCACCGTGTCACTCGAAACTGGCAAGAAACTCTCCATCCGTCAGCAAAGGATGTCATAGTGGGAGACGATACCTTGTACCATATTAACACTGTTATGGAGGAGGGGGGGGGGGGGGGGTGGTGTTGAGAGTTACAGGAATATCACTGAGCTTGTCACAGGCGAGCAGCATCCTCAAATGGTGGGGACGACATCAGAATGGAACCACTTTTCTTTTACGAAATCGCTGAAACTTCCCCAAACCTGTTCTCAAGGTGTTCAAAATAAAAGAATAATGGGTTAGTGGTCGAAAAGAAATCGCCCTCGGTCCTAGAACAAACTACGCGCTGTGGGGAGTATTTCTCCCTTTGTCTCTAAGCTATATGTTCCTCCAACAGCACAGCTAGGGAAGGGAACGTTGTGGGGTCACATCTATCTGCATTGTAGTAGTTTTTCCTTTACAAGCGACTGCTGGAGCCTTGCAGCCACCAGCGGAAGAAAGTTTGATCCACTTCATTTATGAGCCATCTGCCTTGTTGGAAACAAACCCAAATTGGAGCCCTCCGAATGGGTGCCCCTAACCACAGCAATGCCAACCTGACCGATTAACCAATTAGTTCTCCTGAGTAATTCATCATCCTTATTTCCTTCTTAGGCGAACCTGTTCACTTACTATAAACAACACTAATGGCAGATAATAAACTGATGAACTTTAAAAAGGTGAAGTACATGCAGTAAACTACAAATGTGAAGTGCCTGAAACTTTCCACTGTCCGTCACGTTTACAAATGTACTGACTGCAACTTCTAAACATTTATGCATTAAAAAATTTAGCTCTAGACTGGAGGATCGAAGTATTCTTCCAGTTTAAAATAATTTAGAATAAAATGATGCAGGTAAAAAAAATACAATATTTTCGATCTCGTCAGATTTTATTACAGTACTTCAAATCGATATTTTGTTAAAAATACCTCTCGTAGGTTCATAGTATACACTGTAAGTCTATAATCAATATATTGAAGGTCCTGGTATGGAAGCATCTGAGACACGGCGTGTTTCGCTTACGCTTACTCTGGCTCGGGCACACCGCGCTGTAACATTGCCGTAATTTGATCTCTATCTTTAATTATCGTAGACAGTGTAGAGTTGAGCATAGCAAAACTACATTTAGATTTTAGTTTTCGGCCATCAAATACCTTGTTGAATTAAAGTGGAACAGCGATTTCTTTTATACCAAAGTGTATACCACTGTGTCAAAGAAAACACAGTACCTCTATTTCACAACAATAAAGACGGAAAGACAGACGAAATTCACTGATCTCGATACTCAATTTATCATCTTCAACATCCATCACCAGTTTCGAAAACTGAAAAGTTTTGACCAGGCAGTATCCAAATACAGGCGGTAAAGTAGCAACCATTATTTACTTGAATGAAACTTTCACTTTGCAATAGAGTGTGCGCTCATGTGGAATTGAGGAGATGAGGTATTGGTGGAAGTAAATATGTGAGGACGGATGCTGAGTCGTGCTTGGGTTGCTCAGTCAGTGGAGCACTTGCCCGTGTCCCGAGTTCGAATCTCGGTCTGGGACAGTTTTAATCTGCCAGGAAGTTTCATTATTTACTTCGTTAGGAAAAAAAGGAAAAGAAAAAAATCTGATGTCGCAATAGCAAGACACGTTTACCCGCGAAGCGAAATCTTTTCCTGGTCACAGAAAGAAAATGTTCGGTATTACGTTAACAGTTGCTCAGAAACTGTAGTATTGCTCCATGTTAACCGATTGTTCGTGCCAAGCGTTAATTTTTACTCATGTTTATACATTTTAGCTAGTATCGATCTTACTGTATGTAACTTGTGACAATGTCCAGTTGGTATTTATCTGTTTTTGCTCAGCTATAAATCACCACGATGATAACCGATAAAATGTAGTGCCCATGTTACAGCACACACATACCTTGCAGAACGCTCTGAAGACAGAAGGGCCACTTCGCGTGGGAGAGCCTACTCCAATTAGCAGCGTCAAGTGAAGTTCAAGCACTGCTGATCCCTGACCCCCTCTTGTGAAACACTAAGCCCTCGCTGCTGCCGCCCCAAACTTGAGCGGTTGACCCCAATCATCACGTGAAACGACGGCAATCAGTAGGACGAGTTCCAATTAACCCAAATAGACAGCACATCGACCTCACATCAAAATACTGCACTTCGTCCAGTGTCCATGCTACTGGTGTTATCTTTCTAGATAGAACACACAGTATAAGCACAAACTGCAAGGGATAAAGGTTGGTGGCGTGTGCGTGGGACTGTGTGAAATGCGAAACAAAAGATTTACATTTTAGCCATAACGATACCAACGTATATAGCAATAATGAAAAGGGACAACTATTTTCATACCTTTTTTAAATTTCCATTTTTTCCTGAAGAAAGGAGAGCAGTGTCAAAACTGTGAATTCGTCATCGCGAGGAGCTGTGTCCAAATATAGACGCAAACTTTCCGATATGTTTAACATGTTTTGGCTATGATTCCTTCCAGTGGAGATCCTTTTCACATTTCCCTTTTTTTTCCCCAACTTAATAACTGGTTTTGTCGCGAAAGATATTACATAAAAAGGAGGGGTGGTGGAGTGAATTATCTGACGTGAGTTACTAACGCTGCTTCTCACCAGGAAATTTATCCCCCAATGGATGTACAAGACCAAGTCAGTGACTGACAACCCAGGTATTCAAGCTAACTACAAAGCCCAAGCGACTTACAAAGGTACGGCGAAACTGTGAATGTGAAATCGTACACGGTCGATAGTTAAGATTAGATATGACACTTTATCGATTACAGCATTTGTTTCAGAACCCACTGGTTCCGTTTCTTCCAGTTGTTATTCCATACCTGTATCTTTAATGTCGCAATCTCGACTCTAGCGGCGTGGAATCTGCAAGCTTTCCGATCCCGTTATACGACCATATTCGTCAACATCCTTGACAGAATTGTGGCAACACATGATCATATAATCATTTGTCTCTCATGTCTTACTCTGGTCGAGTCTACTTTTCAAAAGCAAACATTTCATTTTGATGTCACCTGTATCTCAATTGCGAGAGTTTATACTGGATGTTTGTTATCTGGATAGTTTATGATATTTCTGACTGTAACGAAAGAATGAAATATGGCGCGCTTATTAACGCCCTGTCGAATTCACACGGCCCACATTGTAAGGACTCAATGATCTTTTCCTTTCCTTCCTTAGTCTGCAATAGATCATTTCGAAAGGATAGTAATGTTTTACTGAATGGGCAAATAATGCCATTATTACCAGAAGAGTTTCTCGCATACCATTTGGACTTACAATAACGCCGATTAATTACTTTTGTTAACATGAATAAGAGAATATGCCAATTTTAAGTACGAACAGAAATTTGCGCACGTATAACTTTAAATTTCGCGTTCATAAAATTCTTTTTACAAGCCACTTAGTACTATAAAAATATTTCGCGTTTCGTTCTTTAATAAATTTGAGAGGGAGAAGTATTTAATAAGGGCATTATTATTATTATTATTATTATTATTATTATTATTATTAAAAGGTTTAACTCATTCTTCTTTCTGATGCAAAAGCGGTTTTACGTGATCTGAAAGCCCGGTTCACTATTAAACCAGTGCGACTTTGGACAATGTTTAATCCATATATGTCCAAGGGGTCAAAAACGACCCTGATGCGACCTGACAAGGCGCCGACCCGCGCAAGTTGTACCAGTCGGGTAGCACCAAGCATTCGGTAGGTTTCCAAACGCTAAAACTCAGCCTAGGCCACAACGGCAAATGATGAAAACTGCACATGTTTCTGTAAGAAAACATTTAGCTCAAAATACTATTCTCATTGGCCAGATCAGGTCACAAAATGTGAGCACTGTAAAAATAAAACTGTCAAATCGTGCCGCAAATGTTACATATATTACCTTGACTAAGGATTTGCACAGTTTCATGCACAACTTATTATGCTTTATGATTATTGAATAGTTCATAACTTTTCACAATACAGTGATTATCAAATTTCTATTAATAAATACTGATTAGAGTAAAATGTGTTTTTATTTTGATTATTCCTGTACCACAGTGGTGTACGAGCTTACCGTGCCCATGGGGTCATTATTGGCCATCTGTAAAAACTTCCTTTCAGAACTGAGAACTACGAATTACTGTTAGAGTTGTCATCTGTAGTCATTAACAAATGATACATGTGAAAATCACATAACTCAGTGACAAAGATTCTGGGCATAATGGGTTAAACGTTAAGATTCTTTGCAATTCTTTTACTACTCAGATCGCAAGTGCCGTTACATGTTTCCAAGGTTGTTTTGAGTACGCTGCAGAAGTATGCGGTTTCCATATTTTTGGAGCCCTGAAGACAAACATTCGTGGCCGTCGATTTGATTCTGATGAAGAGGTGCACGCCTTCGTACAATTACCGTTCTGTAGGCAATAGTAAACATTTTCCCACGGAAGCACTGAAGTCGTATAACAGTGGGATAAGTATCAAAAGTTATAACGATTACTTTTGGAATACTAAACTGTTTAACTTACCTTTTCCATCTGTCTCTTTTTCATTTGACTGCCCCTTGAAGAGTAAGAAGGTATTAACAATCATGATACCGACAATGTAACAACATAAAAGAAAGATACTGTGATATACCTTCGTGCCGTAAATTCTGATCTATCATTTCGTCTCTTATCAGAAAAGGACGCAGATAGAGCACACTGTACACTGAGGTGACGAAAATCATGGGACACCTCCCAATATCCCAACACATTGTCTCTAGGGATAACACAATGAAACAATATTTTTAAAAATTAATAGTGACTGCGTATCTTTATTTCCGTATTGAGAAACTAGCATCACGTAACAAATTCAAGTCTCTTCAGTGTTTTCTGTTTTTCCAGTAGTCCATCTTCTCACTACGTTGTCTTTCACTTCCACTTTTTTCACTTCCAGTTTTTGGCCGGCGTAGTGCAGCAACTCGACCTAGCATGGACTTAAGTCGCTGGAGGCCCTTGCAGAAATACTGAGCCATGCTACCTCTATGGCCGTCCACATCTGCGAAAGTGTTGCCGGTACATGATTTTGCGCACAAACTGACCTCTCGATTATGTTCCATAAATGTTCGATGGGATTCATATCGGATGATCTGGGTGGCCAAATCATTCACTCTAATTGTCCACAATGTTCTTCAAACCAGACACAAAAAATTGTGGCCCAGTGATATGACCCTGTCATCCATAAAAACTCCGTAGTTGTTTGGGAACATGAAGTCCCTGAAAGGCCTGCAAATGGTTTCCAAGTAACCGAAAATAACCATTTCTAGTCAATGATCGGTTCAGGCTGGACCAAAGGACCATCCAATCCATGTAAATACAGCCCACATCGTTATGGAGACACCACCAACTTTAACAGTGGCTTGACAACAACTTCGGTCCGCGACTTCTTACGGTCTGCGCCGCACTCTAACCCTACCACCAGCTCTTACCAACTGAACTCTGGACTCATCTGACAAGGCCACGGTTTTCCTGTAGTCTAGGGGCCTATAGATATGGTCACGACCCCAGGAGAGGTGCTGCAGCCGATGTCTTACTGTTAGCAAAGGCACTCATATCAGTTGTCTGCTGCCATAGACCAACGCTGAATTTCGCGCACTATGCTAACGGATATGTTCGTTGTACACCCGACATTGATTTCTGCAATTATTTCACGCACTGTTGCTTGTCCGTTAGCACTGACAACTCTATGCAAACACCGCTGCTATCGGTCGTTAACCCAACGTCGGCGGCCGACACGTTGTTCGTGGTGAGACGTAATGCCTGAACTTTGGTATTTTCGGCACGCTCTTGACACTGTCTAACTCTGAACACTGAACTCCCAAATGATTTCCAAAACGGAATATAAATGTCACATGTGTGTAGTTCGAACTACCATTCCACTTTCGAAGTCTTAATTCCCGTCGTGCGGCCATAATCACGTGGGTTCAAATGACAGCTCCGCCAATGCACTGCCCTTTTACACATTGTGTACGCGATGCTACCGCCATCTGTAGATGTGCATACCGCTATCTCATGACTTTCGTCACCTCAGTGTAGTAACTAACGTAGTTACTGTTGTGCCCCGTGATTTGCTGCCAGAAACGAGTGCGACAACCACGTTAGGCATTACGTATGAGGGAAAACGCGCCATAAGGATGTCGGTTTGCGGTAACGGAAGCGCAGTCCGCACGCATCCCGCCAGTCTGCAGAGTTCCTTCAGAGCGTCGGCGCTCCCAGAGGGCTCCTATTACGGAGCGCCGTGGCGCATCGCCCAAGGTCGCCGAGCCAGGCGCAAGGCAGGGCTGTGGCCCACGCCACCTCCGGCCGCACTGGGAGCGGGACCCGGCGCAGCGGGCGGCTTTAAATGCCTGTTTACCAGTCGCTATCGCGCTGCTCTCTGTCCCGCGCTTTATCGCGCTATGCCTGAGTCAACCGGCCGCGGGCGGATGCGTGGCCCAGCAGAGGCTTCCGCGCTTTTCCTCTCTCCACGCCTCAGCTCAATTACGTTCGTCTACAACTAATGCTGCCACAGGTCCGACGTACGAGGTTATGAAATCAGTCGTGAACCGCTACGCGACTGAAAAGGCTAATAAATGCTGTAGAAACGAAAAGTAACGATACACGATCAGAATAGCTGAAGTACGGAAGCGTTTCCGTTGTCTCTAGGGATAACACAATGAAACAATATTTAAAAAAATTAATAGTGACTGCGTATCTTTATTTCCGTATTGAGAAACTAGCATCACGTAACAAATTCAAGTCTCTTCAGTGTTTTCTGTTTTTCCAGTAGTCCATCTTCTCACTACGTTGTCTTTCACTTCCTTCTGTCCATGTTGTTCCAGATTTCTTATTTCTCCTGCATTGAAAGCCCTCTAAATTTAATAATTTATTCCTGAAAAGATTGGTCTGTTATTTCCGATTCTTTTATGTTTTTTATCTGTAGAATTTTCCTTATTTCTATAATCCATGCTACTGTCGATTTCTTCTTCAGGAATACAGGAGTATTTTTTACGTGATCCTGTCCTCATTATCCAAAAAAGATTACCTTTTCCTTAGCTACTACTTCTGATATTTTCTCTACATTTTTGTATCTCCTCATTATTTCTCATTTTCCAGCCATTTGTAGTGTATTACATCCATTATTTTTCTACATCTACATACATACTCCGCAATCCACCATACGGTGCATGGCGGAGGGTACCTCGTACCACAACTAGCATCCTCTCTCCCTGTTCCACTCCCAAACAGAACGGGGGAAAAATGACTGCCTATATGCCTCTGTACGAGCCCTAATCTATCTTATCTTTGTGGTCTTTCCGCGAAATATAAGTTGGCGACAGTAAAATTGTACTGCAGTCAGCCTCAAATGCTGGTTCTCTAAATTTCCTCAGTAGCGATTCACGAAAAGAACGCCTCCTTTCCTCCAGAGACTCCCACCCGAGTTCCTGAAGCATCTCCGTAACACTCGCGAGATGAACAAACCTACCAGTAACAAACTAGCAGCCCGCCTCTGAATTGCTTCTATGTCCTCCCTCAATCCGACCTGATAGGGATCCCAAACGCTCGAGCAGTACTCAAGAATAGGTTGTTTTAGTGTTTTATAAGCGGTCTCCTTTACAGATGAACCACATCTTCCCAAAATTCTACCAATGAACCGAATCCGCCTTCCCCACAACTGTCATTATATCCTTGTCCCACTTCATATCGCTCTGCAATGTTACGCCCAAATATTTAATCGACGTGACTGTGTCAAGCGCTACACTACTAATGGAGTATTCAAACATAACGAGATTCTTTTTCCTATTCATCTGCATTAATTTACATTTATCTATATTTAGAGTGAGCTGCCATTCGTTACACCAATCACAAATCCTGCCCAAGTCATCTTGTATCATCCTACAGTCACTCAACGACACCTTCCCGTACACCACAGCATCGTTAGCAAACAGTCGCACATTGCTATCCACCCTATCCAAAAGATCATTTATGTAGATAGAAAACAACAGGGGACCTACCACACTTCCCTGGGGCACTCCAGATGATACCCTCACCTCCGATGAACACTCACCATCGAGGACAACGTACTGGGTTCTATTACTTAAGAAGTCTTTCAGGCACCCCTATATTCTGTCCAGCTCATAGTTCATTGTTAGGCGCACACATCCATATAAACATTCTGGTCGTCTCACTATGGTATAGTGTTTTTGTTTTCTTTTTCACGGCATGCTTTTCTTCTTGTAAATATTCTTTGTCAAACCGCAACGCTATCTCCATTTCGTTAACCTTTACAACTGCCGCAAGTTTTTCTAGTCCTTTCTACTTTAGGAGAAAGTTCCCTAACTGGGGGGGGTCCTCAATTTGAAGTGGTCATGTATTTCTGTCAAGTAGGTGGTGCTATCAAACGATGAACATTGGAACTAGAGGAATGCCATGTACTGACCTTGGCCGCCCACGTTCAATAGGGCGCCACTGTATTGTGTTGCTACAAGCAGAAAAGCATTCTTCACGTTCCTCAATTTTTTGTTCGTTGTTAGAAGCCTGGAACTACGTTATACAGAGGTGAGTAAATGATTACGTAATTATACATACATTAAATCTATGCTGCTTTAGGTCTGCAATGAGAAATAGTTTCGTTACTAACAAACTGCATAGTGTAATGATACACGTTTTATGAGCACGTGCAGGTGCCTCAATTTCGGGAAGTCTGGGATTCCTAATATGGGGCTCCTCAAACTGGGATCCCAAATTATTTGTTTTAACTTTAAGTTCGTCTGTATTTATGTTTAATCACATTTGCTTTCTATTAAATTAACTTGAGATAAATCCTACTTCTATATCCGTAAACATGTTTTCATTCTGTCTGCTCAATGACATACCAAAAAACTATATTAATAGAAACAGAGCGACAGTTCCTAACAGATCAATGTTTCTTTCGTAGATGGCAACCAGAAAACGTTGGGACCCCTAACAAATGAAGTCTGCCATTTTACCCATGCGCAATAAAGAAATGGGGAGCTATAAAGCATCTCCCGTCTTCAGTGTTCCACAAACAAAATTGGAACGCTTTGTTAAAGACTACAAATGTTCAGATGAATCTATGAAGACCAAAATA
The DNA here is from genome assembly GCF_023864345.2 of Schistocerca serialis cubense. Taxonomy (NCBI): domain Eukaryota; kingdom Metazoa; phylum Arthropoda; class Insecta; order Orthoptera; family Acrididae; genus Schistocerca; species Schistocerca serialis. The sequence continues at coordinate 763,604,418 of NC_064639.1, forward strand.
GGAAGGAAACCTATTTTCCTGGAGAACTTTAAGAATTACTGCATCCAAATAGAACAGCGATTCTATGGTATCTCCAGAAAAAGTGCGCGTAGGCTTGCCTATCAGCTTGCTACAAAAATAATATTCAAACCCCATCTCCGGAAGAAAAACTGGAAACTGCTAAAAGTAGTTATGCGACTTCCCAAAAAGAAATCCTGATCTCCCTGTTAGGTTTCCCCAAGGACTTCCATTCGCTAGAGCTAAGGGTTTCACAGCCGAAACTGTTCTTTGACGTTACGATCCGACCTTAGCTTCAATCAAAAGCTCTCCAGCCAGACTGTAACTATGACGAAACTCTTATCACACTTGTGCAGCATAAGCACAGTGGAACTGTTGCACTGACGGGAGAAAGCAAATCGCTTCTCTGCACGCTGGTGAAAGGGGTGCGCTAATTACTGGAGCGATAGGCCTGAGGCCTTCAGGATACTTCATGCCAGCTCTGATGATTCTCCTACGGAAGTATATGAAGACAGAATTATGGCTGGTGCTCCTTTGTGTTCCATTTATGCATGCCATCCTTCAGCGGGGATCTAGCCACATTTTAAAATAATGGTTTCACCGCTTCTTGCTCCAAGTGAAACAGAGCAACAATTCCTAACAGAACTATGTTTTTGTCGTAGATGGCAACCAGAAAACCTGCGGTTCTCGTCGTTGATGGACAGTTCACCCATGTTAGAAACAACGACTTTATTAATTTGGCCAGGGTAACCATACCTCCACTGTCTGTCTGCCGCCTCATAGCAGCCATAAAATGCAGCCATTGGACGTTTCTTTTTATGGGGCCACTGAAGACATTTTATGCCCAGGAGACAGAACTGGCTCAACTGCCACGTAGTTCGTGTTGTAACTGTGTACCAAGTAAGCGACATTTTTCGAAAAGCTTACGTAAAGGTAGCGGCAGCAGGAACAGCAGCTAACGGTTTCCGGAAGACAGATTTGTTCCCATGTAATTTCGGACTCCATTAATTTGCTGCAGTTGAAAAAGTGACTGTTAAAGGTGCTACAGGTGCCAAACATTTGATTACTTGGTTTACATAGAATGGTCATAACGCCTCCCCAAATTAGGAACTCTTTTTCAAAAGAGAATTGTGTAACATTTATTTTGCAGCATGTCTAATGTGAATGTATAACGGCAGAAACTGAATATACATCATCATTCTAACGTGTTAAATGAGCTATGTTTAGTGTTTGTGCTAACATAAATGGTTTTCATTTTCTTCTACAACTTGCTTAAAAAAAAACCTCCCCAAATTACGCGACTTTCCTTTGTAGTTCCTCCAAGATATTTGAATTTACTTACTCGCTCTATTTTACCTATTTGTTTGTCTATGAATTTTGGTGCATTTTTGTGTTTGTCATGAATTTTGTTTTTCAGTTGAAATTCTGAGAACAGTTCCATTGCTATTTCTTCTGTTACTGTCTCGTGTTCACCCCATAAGTAAGCCAGGTACTGCAAGTTGTCCGTTAATTTAATTACAAAAATTATATGAATTGTGCGCGCCATGATCCATGTTTTTACGTGTCGCTTTGCTTTGGGAACTCGTTTCCACACGGGTACGATGTCATTAGAAATCTGTATATTGCGGTATGTTTGTTCTAGTAATCAGTTGAATCATGTCCCTTTCTGTGTACCATATCGTGACAAATTTTGGGCGCGCAAAGCTATGTAGCCTCTGAATTAAACTTTCTACTTGCGGCTGACGGTTTTAACTGGACAGAGTAAAGCTCGGTTTGTCGCTTTGTACTATGTCGATCTGGCGTCTTTTGTTATTATTTTCATTGCTAAATTTTCCTAGACGATTTACCGATTGTGCTCAGTCGAAAGGAGGTAGGTTGCGAAAGCATCTTGCCGGCGCTGCGGTTCGCCGTGTTGCAGTTTGCCAGGCGGCAGCTGTACGTGCAAAACGCGCGCAGCTTCTGGAAAAAACAAAAAAAAAAAACGCGACTGGTTTTCAAACAACAAACCTTTGCCTCACACCCAAACGTAAACTGTTGCGCCCTTCGAGCGCTGCGGCTGGATATACCTTCGGTTGTGTAAGCCATCTGGCGAGGACGTTTACAAGCGGAATTCTGCGAACTCTGCGCAAATACGCAAAACCAGCTACGTCGACAAGATACATACCGCGCACAGTCGGGGAGATATACCACAAACGTTGACCAGAACTAAGCGCCTCGAAATAGAATGTCATAATTACTTTTTTATACGCTAAATTTTCTATGTAAACACCTATGAGCTATCAAAGTGCCAGTAACAATCTGTTTCCTTCATATCCAAACGGGAAGAACTGCAGATGAAACCTACAGTGCAGATGAATGACACCAAAAAAAATGATAAAATCATCCTATTGAGTATTTAGTACGTTTCAATCGCGCCCTGATTTCTGATTCTTGGGATATGGAGCAAATTGGACGCACGTATGTGCTGACGTTTAATGAATTGCGCATTTTGTTGTTTAACGGCAACCTGCATTCCTGTATAAGTAACGAGATGCTGAGAGTCTTAAGATTATGATAACGTTTCGGGGAAGTGAAACAGAACGGCGCTGCGCAGGTAACCGAACGGACGCTGCTGGAATTTCGGCTGAATCAGCTCTGTTACTGACGTATTATCGGCGTAGCGAGAGCTGGGGGAAACTGGTTTTGTTAATTGATGTTAACAGCGGCCTATACTACTTTCTTCTCGCTGGAAAGGCAAACCTACGTGGTTAATGAATGGGGATAATTAAAATAAATAATAGGCAGCGTTTGTTTTGCTTTGACGAAGAAGGGTTTTAAAGGATATCCAATACCATCCCTTACTTTAAATGGTTGCATCTCCTTCAGAGTAATAATGTGAAACACACACACACACACACACACACACACACACACACAAAACCTTGGTGGATAATACCAGTGGTTCCGTAAACCTCTCTTCTACGTTCAACACTAAGTCTGGTTTCTATCAATGTATCCCACATCATTCATGATCTGCTGCATGTGAGATATACTAGGTCAACATCGGCGATTCCTCCCCCTTATAGCTTCTTCTGCTATTCTGGCAATAATGCTGCTGTGTATTAAAATGTGTCCTCTGAGTCTGTTTCCTCTGTCTTGGAGTGCTTCCACAGATATCTGGTTCCCTGCCCCTTCCTGTGAATCTCTTTATTCGTAACTATCTCCGCATCTGATCACCACCACCACCACCACCACCACCACCATCCTGTAGCACCGAATCTCCAGGGCATGTAGCCGATTTCTCTTCTGTTTTCCTATTGTCCAAGTTTTACAACAGTACAGGACTACACCCCAAACAAATGCGTTCATGATCTATTTCCTTACTTCCAGACTGATGTTTCTGTTGAGCAAGTTATTTTTCAAATTAAATGTAATTTGGCCTGCTGTATTCTGCTCAGAATTTCTTTCTAGCTAATATCATACCCTGTGATCCTGCTTCCCACATACGTAAATTCCTCCATCACTTCTAGCTCCTCTCTCCTACTTCTTATTCTTAGTGGTTCATATTATTATTCTTCAGTACTGCATACAATCTACCTATGGCTGTTATCATATTATTATTACCACACTCCAGAAACATTCCATACCGGCAGAGGAAAGAAACAAAGGGTAATTCAAACTTATCTCGAATTTTACTCCGCAAGGCACGTTACGGTGTGTGGTGGAGTGTACTTAGTGTACCAGTATGACTTCGCCCTTAGCCATTCCTGTCTCGAATGGTGTGCCGGAAGATTACAATAAGCTACCGTGTGAGCTCGAATATGCCCAATTTTACTTTCATAGTCTTTTCGCGAGATAGACGTAGGAGGGAGCAATGTATGGTTAACTCCTCTACGAAAGCACGCTTTCGGAAATTTAACAGTCAGCCACGTCGTGGTGAACAATGCCTCTCTTGTAGCGTTTGTCACTGGAGTTGAAATAGCATCTCCGAACGCATTCACGATTACTAACTAAACCTCTTAGGACATGCACTGCTCTTCTTTGTATGTCCTCTGTAAACACTATCAATCCAATCTGCCGTGGTTCCCAGACCGATGAGCAGTGTTTAAGTACAGGATGATGGAAGTATTTGCAAGCTACTTACTTCGTTGTTTAAGCTTATTGGATATTCTTCCAACGAATTTCAATTTGACACAATGCGCTTTGTTTTACAGGGTCGTTCCATTTTAAATCGCCGCGCACGCAGACTCCCGGATATAATGAGTGTCACTGCTTCCAGGATGATAAAACGTGCAAAATTAGTGAATGCAAAGAGAAATGGCGGCAATGACAGTTGTACCACAAGTAGGGCCTATCATCCGCCATACTCCGATAAGTGTTTTGCGGCGTGTCTATTCGCTTTTGAAAGTGTCAGACACTACTCCACCTGATTTCGTTCCTAAGAGGAGAGCACATGGTGCGTCATACGTCACGCATTTAACAGTAACAAAATCACAGAAGCCGTGATTACTTTTCCACAAGAAATCACCTCGTTAGAATCAAATTCTAAAACTTCTTTGTATGACAGTAGCGAACTACAAATTTGAACAGTCAAAGCTTTACTGGTTATTTCCAACCGGTGGTGTCATGTGGAATTATATACTGAGAAAATTCTGCATTCTGATAAAACACAGTCTATTAATAACAATACAGTGAAGATAATATATGCATGCTGTACACACTTAATACTTACCAACGATTAGTTCGCTAGATTTGGGTTCGCTATTGCTCCCTAAAGTTTTCGATGTACACTACGCCATATAAAATTCGCTAATTCTTTCTATACACTTTATCAACAAATCCCTACATTTGCGCTTTTCAGCTCTACTGTCATGAAACCCCTTGTGCATTTTCTAGATCAGTTGCTGTATTTCAAGATAACACAAGCTGCCAGTTGTGCAAATGTAAATGTTTTCACAAAACTGCCTTTGTTGTGGTTCTGAAAAATCAAGTCCGGCGTATATAATAATTGCTGTTTAACGAAATACAAATAAATCATTATGATAAACCGCCCGAAAAAGTTCTGCAACAACTTTGTGAAGTGTATAGTTTGCGTGTTCTTTTTTAATTTTAAGTATTTTTAAGTACGCTTTTGATCGCACGAAGTCGCCCCGTAAAGTCACCTTTGTAATGGACGTAAATAAACAAAGTGCTGTCAGCGCATTTCGGTAGACAGCGCTTCGACTTGTTCATGAATGGTGCAACGCGATTTGTATGAATTGTTCAACCCGTCAACAGGCCTCGAACGTTCATTTCAAGCTTAGGCATAGTGCATTGTCACTTCACAGGAAGAAATTTGTTTCGTATGACTCAGGCCTGACTGACGAGCTGTGAATCAGTGTACCTGTTTATACGAAAGGAAGATGGAGTTTAAATGCTCTGTCTACATGGTTTAGACTGCGAATAGCGTGTACACATTTTGGAACTCTATTACAGAAGCTGCTACAAGATTTGCACTACCTGCGTATCTGCTACCGTTAGTGGTCCTAGATTCATGGGGAACACAATGTAACAGTTACTCTTATTAAACCAAAAATATGGTTCGACGTACCTAGACGCTCCATGATACTAGGGGTTTGTACTGCTGTTCGTAATGGATGACTGGAGGTCTAAACGATTACGTAGAAATGTTTATAATGTCCGGGTCTAAACAACCCTCCCAGTTGCCTGCAGATATTTTTTCTGTTATGTTCTCTTCGCGGTACCTAGGAGCAGCTGCTGTTGACTGGGAGCGATCATTATGCGTTTGAATGATATCACTATGGTGTACTCCGATTCTGTGAGGAACTTCCCGTGCTGACAAACCGCTCTTTCCCTAAAATGACAAGTCAAAGGTGACTCCCTAACTCTTCAGCCGTTTAATATATTAATCCCATTTTGTTTGTAATCGAATTTCATACAACTGCAAAAATATTTACGCCGACCCATTTCGTCACTGATTTTCAAAACCATAATCAGTGATGATATTCTGGAAACATCTACATTTGCACTACTGCAGCTTGTCTTTTTTTTCATTATGTCAACTGGTTTTGAATATTACAGCATAGTTACCACTATCATATCTACTTATCAAAATTATTAAGTAATTATTCCTGCTTGAACCACAAATGTGTCTTGCCAGCTTGTTGCAGTACACCCAGAACGATAAAATGAAGTGAAAACGCAAGACGTCTTAGTCGGTGGACTTACGGTGAGGAAGGAGGTTTTGAGAGCGAATAAGCTATTTGCACTGCATACTTTGCAAGAAACGTAGTCAATCTCATACTAATCACAGGCACCCGGCGACACATTATGTGAAATTCCATACGTTTGTCAAATTATATGGCCGTGTGCGTCTAAGATCGACAAGTTTGCCAGCGTTTGACGAGTTTGTGTGAAATGTCGATAGGCGGCCGGTATGACCAATAAATTTGACGGTTTACGCATGATTTGTCAAATAATAGCCAGGTGGTTGGTGGAGTAGCACCTACAACATTGAGATCTGGCAACTGGAGCAGATTTCCAAGATTTAGTAACAACTAAATATTGTCAAAACACTTCGCGACACGATACGCAACGCGTGACAGCTGCTTCAAAAGTGACGTTAAATTTGACAAACTTGGTTGATACGGCTGCGCTTTTGTTTCACAAGCTCGTCGATTGCTAACAGCTAATTTGACAAACAAGTCGGATAGTTTACACGGGCCTTTATTGCTGCAAACGTCGACTACACCAGCCATTGGGAACAATGAAATGATTTACATTTCATGCTCAGAGCGACAGCCAGTCGCTCAAGTAATAGGACAACAAGGGGATTTTTTGATAAGACAACTTCTTCGGTTATGCTTGGTACATATGTTTAAAATTAGCCTTTTAACGTTAATGAATCCCTTGCGTGATGTTTTGGCATTGAACAATTATCTCCATTAGTGCCTACTGTCTTCACCTGCTTCATCGTATACTTTATTTTTTGTATATAATCACTGTGCTTTGAATCAGCCTGTGAGTGTCATAGGCAAAGTGCAGTGACAGACGCACCAAGAAAGAAGCTGTATGTGAAGGAACGCCCTTTTCCCAAAATTCGAGGAGCCACTTTCCCAGACGAATCAAGAAATACATTACTTTCTCTCATATACGTCTAGCATCAGGGCTACGACGGTGCAATTTGGTAAATTCGGGATCATTAGTACAGGAGTATGGCCAAGTTTTCTTCCCTGGTACCATCCATGAAAGGAAAAGGAGGAGGATAAATGAATCTTGTACGAACGTACCCTCTGCCACATAGCGTACGTTGGTTTGGGAAGTACAGAGGCAGATGTCAAGCCGCCTAGCAATTGCACCTCCCACCGAACAGAACGAATTTATTTCTCACAGACTGATTGTTAGTGAAGACGTTCGTTAACAGCGAACTGAATGTGCCCTTGTACCGGATCGGTAGCAGTCTTTAAAAGTTGTCACGTCAGGAGTTGTGGCTGACTATCACTACTGTGACGCGACCAGTAACATGAGACGGCAGCGGGGTTTGGCTTTTGTTCACGGCTTGTGTTCGTGTAGTGACGCCAACGCCCTCGTCGAGAAAGCGACCGGACGGGCGGGCATTCCGTTACCACGTGCAGCGTAGCGTTGCAATCAAGTCGCGGGCTTGGCTGATGCTCCCGGAAGCAGCCAGCAACAAGACTCCGAGCGTGCACTGACTGCCGACGCGATCACATCTTCCTTCTGTGCCTTATCGTCTTTTTATCGGTAGCCCTTTCCGCTACGATAAGACTGGTAGAATCAAACTGACTCCACTGGTTTTTTGTAGGCCAATTAATTTCATGCAGCTTCGAGAACTTCGCATTTTAGAATAACTACACTTTTCGTTTTTTCTCGGCATTATTGCACTGAAATATCTGAGTAAACGTCAACCAGCAGCATGCTACTCACAGGTTGGAATTACAAACTATTCGCTGAGTGAGATAGGGATAAGATTTGGTTCAGTGTCTCTTTTATCAACAGTTTTCTGATGCACTTGCATACTCGTCTGTATATAATAATAAAATTGAGTTTCACACAAAGGAAGAAACTCTTCAAACAAGAGTAGTGACTGTATGTCTGATCTTATTTATCATTTTATCTCTAGCGATTTTTAACGCGTTGCTGCTAATCTTAAACAAAAAGTACTGAACATTAATATGCGTTTTCCACACCAGCCTGTATTTAACTAACCAGATGATTAAGTGTGTAAGACTGGAAATTTTTCTACTACCTGCAGAGGAACTCGTCAAGAAGCCATTAAATGGAAGGAATATACTATGTATATGACAAATAGAAGCACAAGCATTTAAAGCAGCAATGCTTTAAAGACTTCCATCGCTGAAGATACACGGGAAAACTTAACACTTTTTCACACAGAATCTTCAAAAGGATCGAGTCCAGATCGTAGTGATCTATGAATATGTCGTGAAGAATGAATATTTGTGCAAGACCGGGACTGTAAACAGCAGTTCCTGTTTTTCGCCAACGGCTGCCTTAACCATTAGGCAAACAGAGCACGCCTCCAGGCCCTATTCAAACTTTCATTGTCTCTACTGTTCCCATTTATGATTTTCAAACATTACTACCAGAGTGTCTCCCCCATTATCCCCAGAGGCTATTACGCCTCCGAATTACACTGGGGTTTCTGTATTTCTGGCCGCTTTTCGTTGATACATTTTGTCACTGCATCTTCATTTGATTTCATTCCCATTATCACCATCAGCGAAGCTAATCAACCGATACAGTAATTTATTTCATGTCTGTTACGTCAACACTACCCGACTGTGTGTTTCTGCGACCAAGTTATGCGAGTTGGCGTAGCAGTGTGCTGATTGAAATGTGCAAATGTGGTACGTTCGTTACAAAAATGAAAATAGAAATCACTGCATAGATAATATGAAAAGATAACAGTAAGGTGTGTGATAAGAGGGATACTTTCATTGCAGTCTTTAAGGGCCCAAAAGATCTTAAGTTTGTGATCAATGGTCTCTACTATTTTTTTTTTAAACCATAATCCGGATGCTTACTGAGAGCCCGGTTCTTGCACTGAAAAGGAACAGTTAACGAGAATCAGCCTTTCAGTAAGTCAAGTAGACTATGGTACTCCAATAGAGGGTAATCCTAGTTATTTTTCATATGGAAGAGAGGAGAATTCCTTGTTCCTGATCTAACTGGGGTGTGCCAGCATGATATCTCTGAATGCTAGGAATCTACAAACAGCCTGTAACAGCCACATTTAACAATTGTGGACTGCACGTTAAACTACAACAGAAAATATGGCAGGCACTGTCAGCAATATATGCAGCTTTCTCGGAATTACAAAAACTGCCGATTACAAACCAAAATATAACATTTCAAGAGTCGAGATATTAATTTGTTTAGTGTTTTAACTTTTTCACGAACCAGGGCTGATTTGCGTTAGTGTGTTTTGTTTCGTGTGAGTATTACTAAAAAACTAAGTTGGCTTCCGACGTACCATACATCCGAAAATGTCCAGTTATTTGTGTTGGTACGAAAGTTGAAACAAACATTTTCATTGAACAAATTAAACAGCGAAGCCAGCACATATTAAAGGCCTAATTATTACCTTAGGACTCAGCTGAAGCACAAATTTTAACTGCAGCCTTCCTTGCCATTTTGTGGCAAGCCCAGGGGTGGCAGTGTGTCTCGAGCGCACACAGTTCTACTGATTACAACCGTAAGGGCCTAAAGCACGCCGACATCGAGCACACATTTAAATGACTTTCAGAGAACCAGTGATACAGCTTTTCGTGAATGTTCATACACACAATGTGGGCCTACAGCACTCACCTTAACATCAACAGATGTCAGAAACACGAATAAATGCTACACTCTCGCAATCTCCGATGACATGCTTTAGGTCCTTATGGCTCTCTGCGCCTCGAATCTATTGTGTGTCCTTACTTTCTCATACAGCTGCAGCTACGTCTGGTTATAACACAGAGAGAGAGAGTTAGTTTTATCGCCGGTTCTGGGCGACGATTTGTCGCGACAGACTTTTTCCACTTGTTTACGTAAACCGCACTTTGAACTGTCCTTCGCAGCGCATTTCGAATAATCTCGCGCGGACTTGAAAGGACGCGCAAAATGAGACTGGAGTATTTATGAGGGTAGATTACTATGGCGTTTCTCTTACGTTATTCGCTTTATAAAAGGCCAGGGTCTGTAAGGAAGTGACAACCTTCACAAATCAAGTGAACACGTCAAAAGCTAGCTATATGGTGAGTGGTGTCTTCTAGAATCGTCCACACACAGCGAGAAATTTCTTAATGTCTCCTCGATTCTGCAAGTAAACTAACTCACAAATAGTACAAAATTCTGTTTCAGGCACTCTGAAATCATCTTATGAATGACGAAATAAGAGGTAACGAAATGGAGAGTGTAAATGTTATCAGAATTGCTATTATTTTGCTGTTTCATAATGGTATCATTCCGTACTTTTAATTCACTGGTTAGATCTGATGGTCTGCTCCAATTTTTGTCTTCTAGATTGCTTTTTAAACGGCTGTAACGTCAAATAAGGTGCCCAATTAATTTAGTTAGGCTTCTCTGCGTCACGGTAATATTTTCTCTTTGATATCTTTTACTATTTGTTCAGTAATTTTTTTCAGTCCAGGATGCTTTCTTGTCTTTTCTGTACACATTGCTCTATTAAAATTATAACTTAAATGCTCCGAATACAATGTGAATGAAACTTTCTCGTTTCTGTATAAAAGTGTTAATTAATACACTAATATTTCTGAAGGCTAATTCAGTCCTTGTATGTTTTTATATTCATTATACTTCTGTTATCTACTATTGTACTTCCCAAGCAGCAAAATTCACTTACTTCCATTATTAATGTACTTCCTATCTTAATATGTGCCCTTACTTGTCTGATCGATTTACCTATCACCATTATTTTAGTCTGTTTTGGAATTATTTTCAGCTGGTGTTGCCCATCGCAGCAGATAAAATTTTCAATATAGTTCATGTCCTTTTCAGAATCTGCTAAGGCTCATCAGCAAATCGAATGTCTTTTTTACCATTAAATTTGATCCTCTCTGAACAGCTTTTCA